>NC_048595.1:116330702-116947298 GCF_003668045.3 Cricetulus griseus
GCAGCAGATGGAAGGTATGAAAGAGAAATGAAATAAGGTAAAAGTTTAAATTTAAATTTGAATTTCCCATGCTGTAACTGGGAAGCTTTGAAAGGCAGCTTGGAAATGGAATCTACACAGCTAAGGCAAGGGATGAAGAAGGCACAGAAGTAACTTCTAAATCCCAAACATGGGTGCCTGCCCTATGGAATTGTGGGCAAGATATGAGCACCATTTTTCAGATTATTTCCAAAGCTTGTATTTGTTTGATTGACAAGTATTAAAAAGTTCTGTCCCTCTTGTCAACTGATGACACAAAGTCTCCAGTGTACACCAGATAATATTTACTCAGAAATCAGGTCATATCTCTTATGAAGAATATCTTACTTCATGTATCTGTTGACCTGCAACAGGAAATTGTTTCCTTAGTGAATATCAGGTCCAACACCAAGACAATATGTTCCTTAGGCAATTATCCAACTCTATGAAGTATGTGTCTTCTAGTAACAAAAGAAATCTGTTTAGAGAGAACAGCTCTGTGGGATGTTAAAAGTTTTGCTATCTTGGAACTTTCAGTTCAGGTAACAAAGACCCCTCTTGATTTCTGTGTTAGTGGCAAATTCTCGGTCGTCATAAGACACAGCTGAGCATCTCACCAATGACCCAATGCTGCTATTTTTCTCTTATTTGAATTCATTTCACAGTGTCAAAGCCACCAAGAGAAAATGGTTCCATAAGTGTGATGCTGTTCAAAACCCCAAATATTAGCTTCACACCTGGATATGCTAGACACGATTGTAGTATGCTTTCATACTACAGACAAACTATCAGACAAAATGTATCTGAATCTATGGGATCAGGCTTTTAAAACATCTTTATTATTACCAAATGTAACCTGATATTCTTAATTGGATCCTGAAACAAGAAAAGGACAACAATGGAAAAATGTGAAATCTAGATAGAATTCAGGTAAAATGTCCTTGGTGTTTAATAACAATATTTAAGTTAATTTCAGCATTAAATTTAAGGGTAACTACATAACTACTGCATGGGAACTTTTTTATTCCATTTGTATTTAATTTTCTTTGAGTCTAAAATTATTCTAAATTAAATGTTTGTTGGCTTTTCTTTAACTAATTTTCTAGATGGCCCATGCCCATAAATCTAACACTGGAGAGAGTGAGATGGAAGAATTGCCACAAGTTCAAGTCTGACCCAGCATAAACAGTGAGTTTTAGGCCAGCATGTGCTACACCATGAGAACCAGTTTTAAAAGCAAAGAAAGAAGGAAATGTGTTCAAGGAAGAAATAGGCATTGGTATTACATACCTGTATAACCAACACTCAGGAGGCTAAGGCAAAGGACTCATGAGTTCAAAATTTACTAATAATAATAAATAACAAGAGAAAAATAGAAAGAAAAAGATAGAATGGGGGAACTATGCTATTTGATGAACCTACTCTTCCCATAGAGATAATTCACACTATATCCCTGAGACCAAGTTTTAAATGACTCTCAGGATCTCCACTGTCTGTGTCTTTCTCTCTTCATGGATATAGGTCTACAAAAATCATAAGTGACACTTCTGACATTGCAATACATGACATAACAAAGCTGAAGGATATAAATTTTAATTGGTTGATCTTAATATTATTGTTAATAGCTCTGCACTAGCATTTATCTCTTGAAGTTTTTTGACCGGGGTTGGTGAAACCCACAGAAACATCTGACCTGAACAAGGGGGAAGCACACGGACCCAAGACTGATGGCTGGGAGGCCAGCATGGACTGATCCAGACCCCTGAATGTGGATGTCTGTGAGGAGGTCTCAGGCACTCTATGGGGCCTCTAGTAGTAGATAAGTATTTATCCCTGGAGTAAGAAAGGACTTTGGGAGCCCATTCCACGTGGTGGGATGCTCTGTCAGCCTGGACACATGGGGGAGGGCCTAGGCCCTGGCCAGGATGATATAACAGACTTTGGGGTATCCCCCATGGAGGGCCTTACCCTCCCTAGGGAGCACAGGGGGTAAGGGTTAGGGGGCTGGTGGGGGTAGGGAAGGAGGGGAGGGAGAGGGAGCAGGGATTGACATGTGAAGCTGGCTTCTTTATGATTTGAACTAATAAAATATAACTTAATAAACATATATATATATATATATATATATGTACAAAGACACACACTCATAAATGTGTATGTTGCAAAATAAATAAAATATAGCTGCTTCAAAAAAATAGGTCTTCACTAATCAGTGGAGGTCTTTAAAAGAAGTTAGAAATGGTCTCTTCTGAAAAGAGTTGAGCTCTGTCATTTACCCTTCAAAGAGAATGCAAAATTTCTGATACAGTGTCTGTCTTGATTAATCCTTTAATTGGAAATTTATTAGACTGTGTACTTAGGCTTCTAGAACATTGATAATGTAAAATAACAAGGAGATGCCATTTTAATTCATCCAATAAATTTGCTATTGATTTGTTATACAGAAATAAGCAACAATAGAAGGACCAAATCTGTGGTGGTCAATCAGTAGAAATAAACATTGGTACAGGAATTTATTCCACATGAAATTTATCATATATAACAACAAATATTTAAATAATGTACAGTGTAAATATCCAATGAGCCATTGATTCAATTTAGAAAATGTAAAATTTCACTAGACTGCAAGGCAGGATTAAAATTATTTTTAAAATCTCCCCACATCCATCTCCACTGCCCTCCAAATGTTGAATCTTCTTTTAAATGTAACTCACTGGCTGAATCCAACTTATACTGTACAATACTCATGGATGTGAGGCCATGCACTGGAGTTTGTCAGTCTACTAGAGCTTCACTCTTCAGAAACTTGAGCCATCACTATCTCCTCAGTTAGGGGTTGGGTCTCACGAACTCCTCCAGTTTCTGTGATCTTAACTCATACAAATAGCACCCTTTTTGTAATCTGGAATATAATCAGAAATTTTTCCACATTAAAAAAACTAATTTAAAACATGGGTCTATGACAGTCTATTCACAAGGAAAACAGGGTGCAAGTTCTTGATCTATTCAAGAAAGAGTACCAGAATGATAAGGATCATATAAAATTACTACATAGAACTGGTTAGCTAACTTGAGTCATTTCTCAGGCTAATGCAGAGGACATCTTCTTCACCATTGCATGAGGAAACTAATTAGTATAGGGAACACCAACATCTTAAGAGGCTTTTTGGTAACTGTTCCCTATATTCTTGAAATGGTGGTTACAAATGCAATTGAAAACATGCATCTCCATAGTTCTATTTACAGTTGACCAGAGACAAGTTGGCAGGTTTAATCATCAGAGGACAGCTATGCACAATTACCACAATATGGCAGTAGGACAGAACTGTAATTAAAGTATCCCAACCTAAATGAATCTCTGGTGGTGACTAATTGAGTATCAAAATACCTAGGAATTAAATATTTGTTCAGCTATTAAAATTCTGCTTGACATGTACTAGTAAAATTGTTCTGGATCTTGTGTCAGAAACTAATTGCTCATGAGTCACTGTGGTAGGATAATGAGCATTCACCAGTCCCCAAGTTTCTCTAGTCCTCTGACCAAAAGCTCTTTGGAAGAACTGTGGAATACCCTGAACATTGCCACCAGTACTATATAAGCATCTTCTTCCAAGACTTCCCCAGAAGGACACATTGTTGTGTGTCAGGGTGACTGCACTAAGGAAAGAGAAGTATTCAGACATCGAGAAATTAGAAGATATAAAATTGATGCTTCATCCCTAAAACCTAAAAACCAAGCTGGTCATGCAATTAGAGAAGGGTCTGTTGAATTCAGATGATGAATAGGGTTTGGTTCTATTTTATCTCAAAGTGGATTCACTGAAACCCTAGATTATTTCTATGTTTATTTAGTCAGAAACTGAGACTTTCTGTCTGAATTCTGTAACTAAAGGTACAAGAGCTTTATGATAAGAAATGGTATCTACCTCCTTCTCTTATGAATCAATACAACATCTTTAGGTGTTGCAATTGTTAATGCTGCCACCCAAGACATGATGATGTAGAGGTGGTGATTTCTAATATGAGTCATTCTTACTTCACTCTCTAGCTGCTGTAAAAGACAGATGTGTTTTCACGGATGTCTATACATGATCATAAACCTAATGGGGCTGTGATGCTAATTTCTTCTGTCATTTCAAATAAATCATTATATACCCTATGACTTTTCATGAATCCACTGATTCAGAAAATGTTTTGCTCTCTATGCTAAGTCATCACGAAACTCTTCGGTTATGATTTGAATATAAAATGCACCTCACAGGCTTATGTGTCTGAATACTCAGTCCCCAACTGTAGTACAATTTGAGGATTTTGTGGTACCCATTTGAACAAAATTGATCAATGTGAGTGAGTTTTGATATTTATAACCCAATGCACTTCCTGGCTAGTCTCTGATTCCTTGTCCATTGGAATGTGAGCAAGCATTGCATAAGTGAACTGAAATAATAAAACACAGAGCAGGTATATGATAATCTATACTTTCTGAATAAATGACCAGAGAATATGGATTCCATCCCCTGGAGACACCTCATCCTTATCAGTATCTGTGAACTCATAAACAGTTTCTGTAAGAGGCTGATAGACAAGGGAAAGAATGAGACTTGTTTTGAGATAAGTACATAAGCATTTTTCACCATCCTAAAACATAACACTTTTTAAAAATGATTTGAAGAAGTCCATGAGTGGATGAACCTGTTATGAAACTATACCATCTCCTGTAAGAAGAATAATGCTTTGTGGCTCAAGTTGTGGCTCTTCAGGATGTACCTCCACATCCTTCCCAGGCCTCGCACTAACCAATGATTAGACACAGTGGGCCAAGCTTATTTGCATTCCTTTCTTATTAGCTGCAAATCATCAGACATTCATATAGTACTTTTGTATAAGGATAGCAATAATATAAAACATAACACTCAAAACTTAGGAAAAAGTAATATTTATCACTGGTTCTTTTATTTTTATTATTTTTGAGACATACTCTTACTCTGCAGACAAGTTGTCTTAGAATGTACTGTACAGCAGAAGCTGGCCTAGAATTCAACATGAACCATAGTCTGGCTTCAAACTCATAGCAACTCTCTAGTACTGTCCTTGCATTATGGAAATTATCACAATATTGAAAGCTTCCAATTACTATTTTATATTACTGTTTCTTTGGTGATATTACTGTTGGTATCTTGAGGTGGTACAAGACATAAATTTATAAATATAGTTACCTCGATCTGACAACAGGGATCTGCTCACCGGATCTGAATTTGGCAGTGGGATCCAACACACCGAGACCCAGTGGCAGTTCTGCTTCCATTCGCCCATCCAGGTAGGCCAGGGGCTATTTCCAGGTCCCATTGGTCGGCACTGCTCAGAGTCATCTGACTCCAGGGATCTGCTCATCAGATCCAAACTAAGTGGCAGGATCCTACACTCCGGACACTCTGGTGGAAGGCTCTGGTGGAAGTTCCCATGCCATCCACTGGCCCAGCGGGACCCAGCACACTCAGACACAACCAAGGCCCCGGTAACAGCTACACCTCCATCCACCAACCGAAAGGGACCGAACACACCCCGGTAACAGTGGCACCTTCATCCACAGGAAGAGGACAGACATCAGAGAATTGGATCTGTTTGCATCTACCAGAAGGGAACATTGATCCTATACTGACCAGGACAGAAAGAGACTCCTGCTAAACCCACCAGAAGAAAGGATGAGAAGAGGACAAGGTAAAAAGCACATTCAACAACAGAAAACCCAATATGACACCACCAGAGATTAGGAACCATAGACCAACAAGATCTGAACATCAAAATGCAGATGAACCAGAAGAGAATGACCTTAAAAACATCTTCAGAAAAATGATAGAGGATCTCAAAAAGGACATGAGAAAATCCCTTAAAAAATGGAAGAAAAAAAATATGAGATATCAACAAATTTCACAAGGAAACAGTTCAAGACCTAAAAACTGAAATAGAGACAATAAAGAAAGCATAATCTGAGGGAATTCCGGAAATAGAAAATCTGGGTAAAGGATCAGGAACTACAGATGTAAGCATAACCAACAGAATACAAGAGATGGCAGAGAGAATCACAGGAGTTGAAGACACACTAACAGAAATAGATTCATCAACCAAAGAAAATCTTAAGTCCAACAAATCCCTAACACAAAATATCCAGGAAATATGGGATACCGTGAAAAGACCGAACCTAAGAATATTAGGTATAGAAGAAGGTGAAGAAATCCAACTCAAAGGTACAGAAAACATATTCAACAAAATCATAGAAAACTTCCCCAACCTAAAGAAAGACATGCCAATGAAAATACAAGAAGCCTACAGAACACCAAATAGACTGAACCAAAAAAAGGATTCCTTACCACATAATAATCAAAACACCAAACATACAGAACAAAGAGAAAATATTAAGAGCAGCAAAGGAAAAAAGTCAAGTAACCTATAAAGGCAAACCAATCAGAATCACACCTGACTTTTCCATGGAAACTCTGGAAGCCAGAAGGTCCTGGATAGATATTCTACCTACACTAAGAGACCATGGATGCCAGCCCAGACTACTATACCCAGCAAAGCTTTCAATCATTATACATGGAGAAACAAGATATTCCATGACAAAACCAGATTCAAACAATACATATCCACCAATCCAGCACTACAGAATGTTCTGGAAGGAAAACTGCAACCCAAGGAAGTAACCTACAACCAGAAAAATATAGGCAATAGATAAACCCACTTTACCAACAGCCAAAAGGAAAAATGGATAGAATCCCACACATAATCTTGCCACCATCACCAAATCAAAAACAAACAAGAATGAACGATAATCAGTGGTCATTAATATCCATCAACATTAATGGACTTAACTCCCCTATAGAAAGACACAGATTAGCAGAATGGATAAGAAAACAGAATCCTTCCTTCTGTTGCATACAAGAAACACACCTCAACTTCAAAGACAGATGGTACCTAAGAATTAAAGGTTGGGGAAAGATTTTCCAATCAAATGGACCCAAGAAACAATTGTGCCGGGGGGGAGGGGTAACAATCCTAATATCCAAAAAAAATTGGACTTTAAACTAAAATCAATCAAAAGAGATGAAGAAGGTCACTTCCTACTCATCACAGGAGAAATCCATCAGGATGAAGTCTCAATTCTGAACATTTATGCACCAAATACAAAGGCATCTACGTTTGTAAAAGAAACACTACTAAAACTCAAATCACACATAAAACTGCACACACTTATAGTGGGAGACTTCAACATCCCACTCTCACCACTGAACAGGAACACCAAATAGAAACTTAACAAAGAAACAAAGGAACTAATAGCAGTTATGGAGCAATTGGACTTAACAGATATCGATAGAACATTCCATCCAAATACAAAACAATTTACCTTCTTCTCAGCTCCACATGGAACCTTCTCTAAAATCCACCACATGCTTGGAAGCATAGCAAACCTCAACAGGCACAAAAAAAAATGAAATATTCCCCTGTATCTTATCATACCGCCATGTTTTAAAGTTAGAATTCAAAAACAACACAAATTACAGAAAACTTACAAACTCATGGAAATTAAGTAACACCCAATTACACAATTCATGGGACAAGGAAGAAATAAAAAAAAATTAAAGATTTCCTAGAATTCCATGAGAATGTGGACACAACATATCCAAACTTATGGGACACTTTGAAAGCAGTGCCAAGAGGAAAGTTCGTAGTACTAAGTGCCCACATGAAGAAACAGGAGAATAATCACACTAGAGAATTAACAGCACAACTGAAAGATTTAGAAAACAAAGAAGTCAATACACCTCGAAGCAATCACCAGGAAATAATCAAATTGAGGGCTGAAAAAAATTAAATGAAAACTAAGAGAACAATACAAACAATCAATATAACAAAGAGTTGGTTCTTTTAAAAAATCAACATGATAGACAAACCTTTATCCAAACATACCAAATAACAGAGAGTGAAAATGCAAATTAATAAAACCGGGAATGAAAAGGGGGACATAACAACAGACACAGAGGAAATCCAGAGAATCATCAGGTCAATCAGGTCATACTTCCAAAACCTACATTCCTCAAAATTCAAAAATCTAAAGGAAATGGACGATGTTCTGGACATATTACACTTACCAAAATTGAATCAATAACAGATAAGCAACTTAAATAGCCCTATAACCGTTAATGAAATTGAATCAGGCATCAGAAGTCTCCCAACCAAAAAAAAAACTCCCAGGGCCAGATGGCTTCAGTGCAGAATTCTACCAGAAATTCAAGGTACAGCTAATACCAATTCTTCTCAAAGTATTGCATACAATAGAAGCAGAAGGGTTATTGACAAACTCTTTTTTAGTAGGCTTCCATAACCTTGATACACAAGCCACACAAAGATGCAACTAAGAAAGAGAACTAAAGACCAATTTCCCTCATGAACATTGAAGTAAAAATTCTCAATAAAACACTGGCAAATTGAATCCAAGAACACATCAGAGAAGTCATTCACCATGATCAAGTAGGCTTCATCCCAGGGATGCAAGGATGGTTCAACATATGAAAATCCATCAACGTAATCCACCATATAAACAGACTGAGAAAAAAAAAAAAAACCATGATCATCTCACTAGATGCCAAAAAAGCCTTTGAGGAAATCCAACACCCCTTCATGATAAAGGTCTTGGAGACATCCAAGATAACAGGAACATACCTCAACATAATAAAAGCAATATACAGCAATCCGACAGCCAACATCAAATTAAATGGAGAGAAACTCAATGCAATTCCTCTAAAGATCAGAGACAAGACAAGGCTGTCCACTCTCTCCATACCTCTTCAATATTGTCCTTGAAGTTCTAGCTAGAGCAATAAGAAAACAAAAGGAGATCAAGGGAATACAAATCAGAAAGGAAGAAGTCAAACTCTCACTATTTGCAGATGATATGATAGTCCTCATAAATGACCCGAAAAACTCTACCAGGGAACTCCTACAGCTGATAAACACCTTCAGCAAAGTGGCAGGATACAAGATTAACTCAAAAAAATCTGTAGCCCTACTATATACTGATGACACATTGGTGAAGAAAGAAATCAGAGAAACATCACCCTTTACAATTGCCACAAACAACATAAAATTCCTTGGGGTAACACTAAGCAAAAAAAAAGTGAAACACCTGTACAGTAAGAATTTTGAGTCTCAAAAGAAAGAAATTAAAAAGATACCAGAAAATGGAAAGATCTCCCATGCTCTTGGATAGGTAGGATCAACATAGTAAAAATGGAAATCTTGTCAAAAGCAATCGACAGATTCAATGCAATCCCCATCAAAATCCCAACACAATTCTGCACCGACCTTGAAAGAACAATTCTCAATTTTATATGGAGAAACAAAAGACCCAGGAGATCCAAAACAACCCTGTACAATAGAGGAACTTCTGGAGGCATCAATATCCCTGACTTCAAGTTCTATTACAGAGCTATAATCCTGAAAACAGCTTGGTATTGGCACAAAAATAGACAGGTAGGCTAATGGAATAGAGTTGAAAACCATGATATTAACCCACACATGTACAAACACCTGATTTTTGACAAATAATCCAAATTTATACTCTGGAACAAAAAGAACATCTTCAACAAATGGTGCTGGCATAACTGGATGCAGACATGTAGAAGACTACAGATAGACCCAAGCCTTTTGCCCTGCACAAAACTTAAGTCAAAATGGATCAAAGACCTCAACATAAACTCAGTCACACTGAACCTATTAGAAGATAAAGTGGGAAAAATCCTTTAATTAATTAGACTGCTTCCTGAACACAACAGCAGTAGCACAGATACTGAGAGCTACAATTGATAAATGGGTCCTCCTGAACCTGAGAAGCTTCTGTAAGGCAAAGGACACAGTCAGCAAGACAGACCACAGACTGGGGAAATATATTCACCAACCCCACATCTGAGAGAGGGCTGATCTCCAAAATATACAAAGAACTCAAGAAGCTAGTCTCCAAAACACCAAACAACCTAATTAAAAAGTGGGGTACAGAACTGAATAGACAATTCTCAATAGAGGAATTTAAAATGGCTGAAAGACACATAAGAAAGTGTTCAACATCCTTAGCCATCAGGGAAATGCAAATCAAAACAACTCTGAGATACCATCTTTCTCCTGTTAGAATGTCTAAAATCAAAAACACCAATGACAGTTTATGCTGGAGAGGATGTGGAGAAAGGGGAACACTTCTCCACTGCTGGTGGAAGTGCCAACTTGTACAGCCACTTTGGAAATCAGTATGGCGACTCCTCAAGAAAATGGGAATCAGTCTACCACAAGATCCAGCAATTCCACTCCTAGGCATATACCCAAAAGAAGCACATTCATACAACAAGGACATCTGTTCAATGATGTTCATAGCAGCACTATTTGTAATAGCCAGAAACTGGAAGCAGCCTAGATGCCCCTCTACCAAAGAATGGATAGAGAAAATGTGGTACATTTACAGAATAGAGTACTACTCAGTGGAAAAAAAAAACAAACAATGGGATCTTGAAATTTGCAGAAAAATGGATGGATCTAGAAGAAACCATTCTGAGAGCAGTAACCCAATCACAAAAAGACAAACATGATATATACTAACTCACATGTGAATTTTAGACATAGAGTAAATGATCACCAGCGTACAGTCCACACTGTCAGAGAAACTAGTAAACAAGGAGGACCCTAAAAGAGACAAACATTGTCCCCTGGAGAAGGGGAAAGAGTCATGATCCTCTGAACAAATTGCGAGCATGGGAAGAGGGGTGAGGGAGCTACGAGAATGAGAAGGTAAGGAGAGGGAGGATGCAGAGGTCATGAGGGGGCAGAAAGGTTGAGTCAGGTGTAGAATAGAAGAAAGGGTATGTGATACATATGGTTTTAGTTGGGGGGGTTGGAAGGGGAGGACGGAAGGGAGAAGGTAACTGGGATTGTCATGTAAATCAAACTTTTTTCTAGTTCAGATAAAAATAATCATAATAAATAAATAAATAAATAAATAAATAAATAAATAAATAAATATCATTAACTCAACCAGTTAAAGTGTGTGCATACTCTGCCTGTCCCCCTGACTGATAATCCCCATCTCCTGCTCTCCCTATTTCCAAAGATGCAACACTGAAGTTGTGCATACCAAAAACTCTAAAGTAGCCTCCAAGTATTCAAGTGTAAGAGACACAGCCAGCACTGATTTTTGAAGAAAAGCTAAAAGCAATCTTAGAAAGGGAAGTGTGTAGAAAGGACAGGAAGGCAGACCTCATCTATTGAAACAGTGAACTTCTGTTGGAAGACTTCTATTTGAAACAAACTGAAATTTCTACTTCAGTGATTGCCCACACAGCCCAAAGACAGAACAGGCTTCTTACTAGCAAGAAAGTTTTAGCGGTCTCCTAGATGGAAGGTCAAGCCAGCAGTGGTATTCACTTCAGCTGAAGCCTATTCATGTAGAGTCCCTGACTTTCTTCAGTTCTAGAAAGCCTGGGAAAAAGGAGGATGCATGCTGAGAAAACTTGGAAGCTAGCAGTGATCGGTTTGTGCAGTTTACAGGAAAAGGGCATTATATAATAACATAAAGTTCAAGGTGAAGCAGAAAGTCCTGAGATAGAAGCTGAATCAAGCTATCCAGATGTCCAACAATGACAAAAAAATGGGCTATGCTAAACAGGAGATTTCTTGTGTATATGAAACCAGGAGTTTTCGTAGCTAGAAGAACTAAAGCTTCAGAGCTTCAAGGGTTGTGTTGAGGTTCATAAAAGGCCAAAGTAGCTGGAATCTTAACTCAAAGCCAATGCTTATGTTCCACTCTAAGAACTTTAAGTTACATTAAATTTATTCTGCCCATGCTCTGGAAATGGCACACAAGAAACCTAGAAGACAATATTTGTTTATTGCATGACATCTAAATTTCTGTGACCACTTTTGGGAACTGTTATTAGGGGAACAAACATTGCTCTCAAAATATCCCACTCCTTATTGAAATACACCTACTTACCCTACAGGGCAGGTGGGCTTATATCATTACTTCTACTAACACATAATTAAATTTCTGTGGCCATGAGTTGTCAAGCACCAATTTTATCTTTCAGATATTAACTTAAAAGAAATATAAATAATTTAAAATGTAAGAGCTAGTTAATAATAAGCCTGAGCTACTGGCCAAGCATTTATAATTAAATATAATTCTCAGTATGTTTATTTGACAGCAGCTTCAAGACAGGAAAACTCCACCTATACCAGTAGGCTGAGCAAAGGCACTCATGTGTTGGCTTGAGTGTTAGCATCATGGACAGATGTTTGCACCAATTTTCTTTAGAGTGTCCATTTTTTTCAAATAATTTTTGGAAACCCTAAAGAAAGAAATATGAAAATCATAAACCTATAACTTTGACATATGGAAATTTCTCTGATAAATGAGGGCAAGGAAAGTGATAACTTTGTGGAAATGATTCACCACCCTTCTTTTAACAGAATATTTGTGATTTGTTGGAGAAGTTCAAATGTCAGCATTAACAGCACTTAGTTCAACAGAAATTAATTTTAAACATTGTGGATGACTTTGAACAAGTCAATATTTCAGTGAAAGAAGTAATTATAGATGCAGCAGAAATACCAGCAAAAATAGAATTGGAAATGAAGTGTGAGGATGTGGCTGAATCACTAGAATATAGGATAAAATTTTAACAGATAAAGAGATAAACAAAATGAATGATTCCTTGAAGTCCGATGTGGTAGTGAAAATGCTGTGAACACTGTCAGAAAAGGTCAAGAAGTGTTTAGAACACTTCATTGACTTAGTTGATAAAACGGTAGCTGGAGTTCTGAGTACTGACTGCAATTTTAAGAGAAGTTCTACAGTGGGCAAATGCTGTCAAAGAACTACAAGGAAATCTGTCATTTAAGAGAGTAAGTCAATAAACCAACCTTCCTGGCTGCCTTATTTTAAATAAATGCAAACTACAGCAGTTTCTGCCCTAGTCAGTCAAGAGTTATCAATATCAATGCAGGTTCCTCCACTCAAAGTGATTATGACTCACTGAAGACTTAGATTATATTGTATTTGGGGCAATAAAATATACTTTAAATAAAAAATGTACATTTTTTTCTAAACATAATGGCATTGCACACTTGATCGGCTACTGTTGTCAGAGTTTGAGTATGAAAGGCCCCCATAGGCTCATGTGGTTAGAACTTGTTCTATAGCTGATGGCACTATTTTTGCAAGGTTTGAGAACTCTTAGAAGGTGGAGATTTGATAAAGAAAAGAGTTGCTGGGAGCAAGCTTTAGGTTTTGTAGCTTGTCCTGCTTTCTCTCTGCTGTCTACTTCCAGACTGAGAATGCAGTGTGACCAGTCTCTTTGCTCTCCTACCTCTATACCTTCAGTGCTAGAATGTACTATGTCCTGACACTGTGAACCAAAATAAGACCTTACTATAAAATTCCTAGTCATGATTTGATTGCAGCAACAAAAGTAACTAATATAACCCTTTAATAGAAATGTGACTTTTACATGCACAGGGAAACTAAAAGCATTTTGTAACATAATATATTGATAACTACTTTATTGTAGCTGTCAGGGAAAACCCCACAAAGGCAACACACACACACACACACACACACACACACACACACACACACACACACACACACACACACTTTTGTATTAACTTTTCCATATTTTCATTACTTTGTGATGACCAGGTAGAAACAAAAATAATGTTATTAAAAATTAAGTGAAGCCACGTGGTGGTGGCGAACGCCTTTGATCCCAGCATTTGGGAGGTAGAAGCAGGCAGATCTCTGTGAGTTTGAGACCAGCCAGGTCTACAAGTGAAAGATCCAGCACAGTCTCCAACACCACAGAGAAACCCTGTCTTGAAAAAAAATTAGTGAAAGCAAATCATGGTGCTCTATAATGCTTCTCAGGATGTTGTTGTGCACACTTATTAGCTCCCAGTTAAACATACACTATCATTCACACAAATCCTTTATTTATTTATTTATTTATTTATTTATTTATTATTTATTAGTTCCAGTTAGAGAACGAGCTTGTTTCACATGTAAGTCTCTTCTCCCTCTCCCTCCCCTCCCACATCCCTCCTCCTCAACCCCCAAACTACCCCCACCCCATCCACCCACCACTCCCCAGGCAGGATAGGGCCCTCAAAAGGGGCTCTGCAAAGTCTACCAAATCTTCCTGTGCTGGGCCTGGGCCCTTCCCCATGTGTCCAGGGCCAGAGTGTATCACTTCATGTGGGATGGGCTCTCAAAGTCCCTTCTTGCACCAGGGAAAAATACTAATCCACCACCAGAGGCTCCATGGAGTGTAGAGGCCTCCTTATTGACATCCATGTTCAGGGGTCTGGATCAGTCTTGTACTGGCCTCACCGACAACATATGGGGTCGATGTGCTCTCCCTTGTTCAGGCCAACTGTTGCTGTGGGTTTCTCCAAATTGGCACAGACCCCTTCGCTCTTCATTCCTCCCTCTCTTCAACTAAATTCCAGATTTCAGCTCAGTGTATATCTGTGGATGTCTGTCTCTGCTTCCATCAGCCACTGGATGAGGGCTCTAGGATGGCATAAAGAGAAGTCATCAGTCTCATTTTAGGGGAAGGACTTTTAGGTTATCCTCTCCACCATTGCTTGGATTGTCAGATTGTGTCATCCTTTTAGGTCTCTGGAGATCTCCCTGGTTCCAGATCTCTTCTCAGACCTATAGTGGCCTCCTCTGATATGGTATCTCTCATCCTGCTCTCTCTCCTCTATTCTTCCCCCAACTCAATATTTCTGCCCCTCCATTTCCTCTCCTCTACTCCTCTTCTCTTGCTCTTATTGTAACAGCTCCCTCTCCCCCCTACCCTTATGCTCCCATTAGTTCAGGAGTTCCTGCCACTTCCATTCCTGGGGACCATTTATCCCTTAGAGTCCTTCATGTTTCCTAGTTTCTTTGGTGAAGAGGATTACAGGCTGGTAATCCTTTGCTCTATGTCTAAATTTCATATATGAGTGAGTACATACCATGTTTATCTTTTTGTGACTGGGTTACCTCATTCAGGATGGTTTCTTCTAGTTCCATCCATTTGCCTGTGAATGTCAAGATTCCATTGCTTTTTTCTGCTGAGTAGTACTCCAATGTATAAATGTACCACATTTTCTCAATCCATTCTTCAGTTGAGGGGCATCAAGGTTGCTTCCAGATTCTGGATATTACAAACAATGCTGCTATGAACATGGTTGAACATATGCCCTTGTTGTATGAACATGCACTATTTGGGTATATACCCAAGAGAGGAATGGCTGGATTCCCATTTTTCTGAGCAACCGCCATACTGATTAAAGAGTGGTCTTACAAGTTCGCACTCCCACCAGCAGTGGAGGAGTGTTCCTTTTTCTCCACATCCTCTCCAGCATAGATTGTCATTGGTATTTTTGATTTCAGCCATTCTGACAGGTGTGAGGTGGTATCTCAGAGTTGTTTTGAGTTGCATTTCTCTGATGGCCAAGGATTTTGAGCACTTTCTTAAGTGTCTTTCAGCCATTTCAGATTCCTCTGTTGAGAATTCTCTATTTAGTTCTGCACCCCACTTTTTAATTGCATTGTTTGGTGTTTTGGTGGCTAGCTTCTTGAGCTCCTTATATATTTTGGAAATCAGTCATCTGTCAGATGTGGGATCGGCGAAGATCTTTTCCCATTCTATGGGTGGTTGTTTTGTCCGTTAGCACCTTTGTCAAAAATGAGGTATTCGTAGGTGTGTGGGTCAATATCAGGGTTTTCAATTCGATTCCATTGGTCTATCTGTCTATTTTTGTGCCAATATCAAGCTGTTTTCAGAACTATGGCTCTATAGTAGAGCTTGAAGTCAGGGATGGTGATGCCTCCAGAAGATGCTTTATTGTAAAGAGTTGTTTTGGCTATCCTGGGTTTTTTATTTTTCCATATAAAGTTGAGTATTGTTCTTTCAATGTCTGTGAAAAACTGTGTTGGGATTTTGATGGGGATTTCATTGAATCTGTAGATTGCTTTTGGCAGGATTGCCATTTTTACTATGTTAATTCTACTATCCAAGAGCATGGGAGATCTTTCCATTTTCTGGTATCTTCTTTAATTTCTTTCTTTAAAGTCTCAAAGTTCTTATTGTACAGGTCTTTCACTTTTTTGGTTAGTGTTACCCCAAAATATTTTATGTTGCTTGTGGATATTGTGAAAGGTGATGTTTCCCTGATTTCTATCTCATTGGATTTATCATCTGTATATAGTAGGGCTACTGAATTTTTGAGTTAATTTTGTATCCTCCTACCTTGCTGAAGGTGTTTATCAGCTGGAGAAGTTCCCTGGTAGAGTTTTTTGGGTCACTAAAGTAGACTATCATGTCATCTGCAAATAGTGAAAATTTGACTTCATCCTTTCCAATTTGTATCCCTTTGATCCCCTTTTCTTGTCTTATTGCTATAGCCAGAACTTCAAGTACAATATTGAAGAGATATGGAGAGAGTGGACAGCCTTGTCTTGTTCCTGATTTTAGAGGAAACGCTTTGAGTTTCTCTCCATTTAGTTTGATGTTGGCTATTGGTTTGGTGTATATTGCATTTATCATGTTTAGATATGTGTCTGTTATTCCTGTTCCCTCCAAGGTCTTTATCATGAAGGGATGTTGGATTTTGTCAAAGGCTTTTTCAGCATCTAGTGAAGATGATCATGTGGTTTTTCTTTTTCAGTTTGTTTATATGGTGGATTACATTGATGGATTTTCATATGTTGAACCATCCTTCATCACTGGGATGAAGCCTACTTGATCATGGTGGATGATTTTTCTGATATGTTCTTGGATTCAATTCGACAATATTTTATTGAGTATTTTAGCATCGATGTTCATGACAATATCGGTCTGTAGTTCTCTTTCTTAGTCATATCTTTGTGTGGCTTTGGGTATCAAAGTGATTGTAGCCTTGTAGAAAGAGTTTGGCAATATTCCATCTGCTTCTATTGTGTGGAACAGTTTGAGGAGTACTGGAATTAGCTCTTGTTTGAATTTCTGGTAGAATTCTGCAGTGAAGCCATCTGGCCCTGGGCTTTTTTTGGTTGGGAGCCTTTTGGTGACTGCTTCTATTTCATTAGGGATTATAGGTTGATTTAAACTGTTTATCTGATCTTGATTTAATTTTGGTAAGTGATATTTATCCAGAGAGCTGTCCATTTCCTTTAGATTTTCCAATTTTGTGGAGTACAGGTTTTCCAAGTATGACCTGAAGATTCTCTGGATTTCCTCAGTGTCCGTTGTTATATCCCCCTTTTCATTTCTGATTTTGTTAATTAGCATGCTCTCTCTGTGCCTTTTGGTTAGTTTGCTAGAGGTTTGTCTAACTTATTGGTCTTCTCAAAGAACCAATTCTTTGTTTCATTGATTCTTAAACACTGGCAATAGATAATCTAATTTTACCACACACCAGAAGAAACAGGAGGATGAAATCCACACCAACAACAATAAATCCAAAACAAAGAAGAACCAATGAACAATGGACATTAATATCCCTAAATGTCAATGGTCTTAACTTACCCATAAAAAGATATAGGCTAACAGAATGGATACAAAGACAGAATCCACTCTTCTGCTGTTTACAAGAAACACACCTCAATTTCAAAGACAGGCGATATCTCAGAGTAAAAGGATAGGAAAAAATTTTCCAATCAAATGGGCTCAAGAAACAAGCTGGTGTAGCAATCCTAATATCTAACAAATTAGACTTTAAACTAAAAGCAATCAAAAGAGATGAAAAAGGGCAATTCATACTCATAACAGGAAAAGTCCATCAAGATGAAGTCTCAATCCTGAACATCTATGCCCCAAATACAAAAGCACCCACATTTGTAAGAGAAACATTACTAAAGCTCAAACCACACATAAAACCACACACACTTATAGTAGGAGACTTCATCACCCGCCTTACACCACTAGACAGGACCACCAGACAGAAACTTAACAAAGAAACAAAGGATCTAACAGAAGTTATGACCCAACTGGGTTTAACAGATATCTATAGAACATTCCATCCAAACACAAAAGAATATACCTTCTTCTCAGAGCCACATGGAACTTTCTCAAAAATTGACCACATAGTTGGCAGCAAAGCAAACCTCCACAGTTACAAAAGAATTGAAATAACCCCCTGTATCTTATCAGCATTAAAGCTAGAATTTAACAGCAATATGAATTGCAGAAAACCTACATTTGCTTGGAAAGTGAATAACACCCAATTGTACCTTCCTGGGTTGTGGAGGAAATAAAAAAAAAGAAATTAAAGACTTCCTAGAATTTAATGAGAATGGAGACACAACATACCCAAACTTATGGGACATTCTGAAAGCAGTGCTAAGAGGGAAGTTCATAGCACTAAGTGCCCACATGAAGAAACTGGAGGAAAATCACATTAGAGAATTGACAGAACAACTGAAAGCTTTAGAGCAAAAAGAAGCAAACACACCAAGGAGGAGTAGACGCCAGGAAATAATCAACGTGAGAGCTGAAATCAACAAAGTAGAAACTAGGAAAACAAATCCTTTATTTAATCTTAGCATTAAGACCTACCATAATAACCCCATTGCATAAGTATGGGACTAGATTATTTGAAGGCTATTAGCATTAGTAGCAAACAAAACTGAATATTAGAATCAATAAAATTTATGACATATTTAACTATGCATAGTTGTTATTTTGCTGCCTAATAAATAAATCACAGTTGCAATTAGGCCACTGAAATATTAAAAGTGATTTTTACAACCAAATTAAACTTTGAACATTTGCATTTTATGCTGCACCTAATATTATTTCACAGATTTTCCTTTTTAGTTCTTTTCTCTGATGAATCAGCATAAGCACTTTCACAATGACTGTGACATTAGAAAAGTCGTGTCTGATAGGTACTGCTCCACCAACTCCTGTCAAGGTCCTAAAGAATTTTTGCATGTTCATATCTCACTGGTGCAAGCTAATCACCACAACCCAAGGCATCTTGGAAATTGGCTAGTCTCTGCACTATGCCTGATCCTCTAAGGACACAAAAGATTTCCGGGTTGTAGAACTTTGGACAATATCAGTTGCCTAATCCAGGTGTAAGTTCAGCACATGCAGACAGGTAGTGGATGGGGAGAGGTGGAACACAGAAAGATTCTGCATTTGAGGCACTTAAGGTTCTAGGAACTGAAATATCAAAAAATAGAGATGAGCTTCAACAAACATAAAAGACAGAGGTGAGCCCAGAGACCTGACTTCTCAGTCAGGTTCTTTAGCATTCTAAACTAATACAGCTGCTTTATTCTCAGGGTCAGTCTTAAGACAAACTTAATTTAGAAATTAAGTGGATACTGTCCAAAATATGTCTAACCATTCATGCCTAAAATTATTTGAACATGCACAAAGAAATCCTTGATTCCCAATGAAAGAAACACAATAAAATACTAATACCAGAGAGAAATCACTTATTCAAAAAATAAATGAAAACTGCATGCAGATTAATAGAATTCTAGGGCTGGACCTTAGAGATCAATTATAGCAAGACCTTCATTTTTCTGATGAGACCACTGAAATCCCGAGAAGCTGTACAATGGAGAGTATAATAATTTTTTAAATCCCAAAACACTGAAGCCAGAAGTAACGTGGAATTTTAAAGAAAGTTTTGGGGAAAAGATAATGACTGGTAATTTTGTACATGGATATATTAGTTTAATTGAATTCATAACCTTTCAAATGTCTTAGGAAAATGAAGATTTGACAACTATAAACTGAGACACTCAATGGATTATTAATGAAGTCAAGTGTTTGGGGGATTGATATTGTAGCACTCAATAGACTTTAGCATGGGCCTCAGAAGACATGTACTCTTTGCTTCACTAGTCCCACATAATGGTCCTAGACAAGATAATGGGACTCTTTTGAGGTTCTCCAGGCCACACTGTATAAGATTCAGAGAGGAAAATGTAGTCCCAGTACCAAGACTTCCATGCAATACTCTGATTGGTGCAAATCTCCTGAAGGCACTATTATAAACATTAGAGGTTTTCCCTAGATAATTAGTCCTGTCCACTACTTCTTATGAACAACAAAATGCAAACAGAAGTTCACTGTTACTGCTCCCTAGCAAGATTGCTTTAGGTCCCATGTGACAGACATTAAAATGATGCACAATGGGAAATTCTGATTAGTGATAAAATTCTAAGAAAACTGATGAAATGTATGTCAGAAGAATCAGATAACCACAAAGCTACAATCTCTGTTTGCCCCTATGAATGATGAGCTTGTACATTAGAGAACTGCTTCTGTAAAGCTCATGAAAAATTCTATGGCTAGAAATTAAAAATGAAGGTTTTTAGAATATTGTCTCCAATTAACAGTGGGAAGGGGCTGCTTCTCATCAACACATTCAGCAAAGCAAGATTCTGTTTAGTGGCTCTTCAGATGACTGATTGAAGCATTTTTAAATGAATTACAACTTCTACTCAGATTGCAGAATCTTATCAGACCACAGAGGAAGGTTCTTAATTATTGCCTGAGACCTAGTGATGAAATATTTTGGGAAAGGACTTGAAAGAGTTGACAGTGCCAAGTGCCCCACCCTCTCTTCTTCATCCCCTTTAGAACAAACAGTTCATATTTCACATTGTCTTCTACTCCAGAGAGTATTTCACACTGCTTCTCATTCATATCTTAAGTTTATACCTAAAAAATGATTTTTTCCTAGGACTTTTAGAAAGAACAAAAGTATACACTTATACCACTCATTCAAACACTGAGCATTATTCAAATATTTGAATTATTAAAATTTCAACCATTTGGAAACATAATAGTTGGAGAAGTGCTGAGTGGCTTTAAAAAATAACCCAATTGAAAAAATGGGGTACAGAACTAAATAGAGAATTCTCACCAGAAGAATCTCAAATGGCCAAAAGACACTTAAGGAATTGCTCAATATCTGTAATCGTAAAGGAAATGCAAATCAAAAAGACTCTGACATACCATCTTAGACCCATCAGAATGGCTAAGATCAAAAATACTGAGGACAGCTTCTGTTGGAGAAGATGTAGAGTCAGGGGAACACTCCTCCACTGCAGGTGGGAGAGAAAACTTATATAGCCATTTTGGAAATCAGTATGGCAGTTTCTAAGAAAATTGGGAATCAGTCTACCTCAAGACCCAGCGATACTACTCTTGGGCATATACCCAAAGGATGCTCAATCATACTATAAGGACATTTGCTCAACAACGTTCATAGCTGCATTAATCATAATAGCTAGAACCTGGAAACAACCTAGATGATCCTCAACTGAAGAATGGATAAGGAAAATATGGTACTTTTATACAATGAAGTACTACTCATTGGTAAAAAATGATGACTTCATGAAATTTTCAGGCAAATGGATGGAACTAGAAAAAATTATCCTGAGTGAGGTAACACAGACTCAGAAAGACAAACATATGTATTCACTCATAAGTGGATATTAGATGTAAAGCAAAGGATATCCAGAATAAAATCCACAGCTCCAGAGAAGCTAGGTAACAAGGAGGACCCGAAGACAGATACATGCACCACCCTGGGAAGAGAAGTGAGATAATATCTACAGGGCAAACAAGGGGTCAGGGGTTGTTAGGAGGAGGGGAGGGGGACAAGAACAGGAGGGAACAAGATGACCTAGGAAAGAAGGGATGCAATGGAAGAGTAATGAAAAAGATATCTTAATACAAAGAGCTACTATGTGTTTAGGGAAAAACCCGGTGCTAGAGTAACTCCCAAGAATTCACAAGGAGGACCTCAACTAAGACTCCTAACAATAGTAGAGAAGATGCCTGAACTGGCCGACCCCTGTAGTCAGATTGATGAATACCCCAACTATCATCATAGAGCCCTCATCCAGTAATTGATGGAACCAGACACAAAGATCCAAGAACCAGGCTGAGCTCCGGGAATCCAGTAGAAGATAAGGAGGAGGGAACATATGAGCAAGGGAGGTCAAGATCATAATGGATAAATCTGCATAGACAGCTGAACCAAGCTTGTAGAAACTCATGAACTCTAGACCTACAGCTATGGAGACTTCAGGGGACATAACTAGGCCCTCCTTATGTGTGAGACAGTTGTGAAGTTTGGACTGTCAGGAGGGCACCTGGCAATAGAACAAAAATGCAAAACTGGTACATAAACTATCTTGTTCAAACCCATTCCTTAGGGTGAGATGCCATGCTCAGTGGCAGTAGGTCCATAATATAACCCTGATACATGAGATAAGTTGGTTGGAGCCCATTCGCTATGGTGGGATGCCATGTTCAGTCTTAATGCATGGAAGAGGGGCTGGGCCCTACCCCATCCTATTATGCCAGACGATGTTGATTCCTCACGGGAGCCCTTACCTTCGAGGAGGAATGGACTGAGGATGGGGGGGTTGAGGGAGGGTGGGAAGAGATAAGAGGGTTGGGAGGAGGGATGGGAGGGAGAACTGTGGTTGGAATATAAAATGAAATCAAAAAAGAAAAAATGAGAAAAAAAGAAATCATTCCATATTAATTTATCCAGCAACACCATAGGCCCCAGAAAACTCTTCCATGGAGTACCTGACCTCCCCAAAGGCTGCTATACTAATGCATACATGATAGAATTCATATTTCTGAGCTTCTCAACCTACAGTTTTGAAGCAAATCTCACCATCAATTTTCACATGTGTCTCTGACTGACTCCAGTGTGATCCTGCATGAACTAAGCTCACAGGGTTCCCAGCCTGGTGGGCTGTGCCCTGCCAGAGACATGTTTTATAGTTTCCAATCACCAACTTTCTATTTCCTAAATCATATACTCTGATCTCCACAGTAAGTCTCTTCATATATACTCTGACATTTGGAGGCATAAATCTCAAAGACTGGGTAAGTTATTTTCAGTTATAATCTTAAATTATTTCCTCAACATTAAGCCACTATGGCCTACAATGCCTGGAGGGTCCAAACACTGTCACTTACAATTGCTTCCAAAGAGGAAAATTATAATGATCTTAGGAACTAGTGAGACTGAAAATGAGATCAAATGCTTATATCTTTCCATTGGTTGTCAAGAGAGATGAATAGAATTTGTTCTTTTCATATGAATTTTGACATTTATGAGGACTTGTGCTTCAGGTAACAGAGAATGTGAGTTAAAGTGGCATGAACAGTAAGAACATTTTAGTGTGTCGCATATCATGACTCCTTGAAGCACAAGTTTCAGAATCCATTAATTTAGCTGCTTTAAAATGCCAGGGCTCTATGCTGGTTTTCCTACTGCTCGGATTTCTATTTCTCACCACAAAATTGTCTAAGCTTCTTGCCTTCTGTGGATGAAGGAAGGGTTTCATACTTTCAATTTGTTGCAGACTCAGGGATTTAAGAGTCATGTATGGAACTCCACCTTCTTTTCTTACACAGTATAAATTTGAAAAAAGTCAGTTTTGTTTAGAAAGAACAAGTTTACAGCAACCAGTCAGCAGCAGTGATAGCTGAAACTCCTTGCTTGTCCAATTACTTTGCCTGCCTTTGGTTTAGCTGCATATGTAAGGACAGATGCTGACAGATGTGCTTGACCTTAACATGTTCTTCTCCAAGGATGAACTCCATTTTCAAGCAGGATATCATAGACAGAGATATCAAAATGACTAAGAAAATATTTCAAGAACATCTAATTATGCTTACTTTATCATAGTCCTAACATGAGTACACATTTTATTTGATAGTGTATGCATTCATATAAATGTCAATAGTATAGACTTTATTGAACAACATTCAAGTTTTTAATTATACATAATACTCATCTTTCTGTATTATTTAATGGCAAAAGTTAGGTCCTTTCAGGAGTAATAATGGAGGCTAAGAGCTAAAGAAACAGACATAGGCTAGATTTGGAGTAGCAAAACATTAATGAAAAATGCAAACTCAAAAATGAATGTAGAGATCAATTCAAAGCCCTCTGCAGCAGGTATATGGACAGGAAAGGACTTGAAAGCTAGAGACTAAGATATGACCATGGATAACAGTGAACACATAGGCTGAGACAAAATGCAGAATCTCTGCTGGGATAAGACTAAGGTTATCTCAGCATTCCTTAGTGAAAGATGAAAACTTCTGACATCTATGCCACTGAAAATTTACAGATGAGTCATAAGTTCCAACAGTAAAGGACTTACCTGCATAGACTACTAATTGTTAAAATTACAAGGATATGGTCTAAGGAGATATATTAGTATGTAAAAACATTTTTTATGTAAGCCTGATGACCCAAGCTCATATTCCCTGGACCCATACAAAGCCTGGATTCAGGTGCTCACAGTCTGTAATTCCAGAGAGCCTATGAGATATGGAAGATGGAGACAAGACAATATGCAGTAATAAACAATAGGAGAGACTATGTTTCAAACAAGGTGGAAGATAAGGACAGGCATCTGAAGTTGTCCTGATTTCCACATGTGTCATGGTATGTGCCTGCATCCATACACCTGCACACACATATATATTTACACACAAACAAAAAGAAAAAATATGTGGTGAGAACCACACCAAGCACAAATGAAACTCAACTGTAGATTAATTCAAGATAAATATGATAAATTAAAATATATTACAAATTAAAATGTACTACAAAATATACTTATACCCGTATAGCCAATGAACTCAAAGAATTTTTCTAAATTATATTGGGCATGTCACACTGAAGTTCCACAATTGGCTGTCTACAATAAAAGAAAATTTAAATGGCTAAACAGTCATTCCAAGTTTTATGCATGAACATCGGTAGTGACATTGTTCATACTAACCAGAAACTGGGGTAAAATAGCCAGCAACTTGGAACATAGATGAATTAAGTGTGGTAGTTATACACAATTAAGTGCAGTAAACTTGTAAGCATTATGCTAAGTGAATGGACCTGCAACCAGAAGACTACATACCATGTGAATCTATGATTGAAATCTCACAGAAACAGTGGCAAAGCCTAAAAGAAGGTGTAGAAATTAACTAGAAATGAGCATCATGTTACCTTTATGAAAGGATGGAACTGTTCTAAAACTCAATGTGCAAAATATGCACAAGTTTACATGGTTACTAAAAACATCAAACTATAACCCTGCATTTACCATGAGTTAATTGTATGCCATATAAATTATAACTGATAAAACCACCTCTCTCATCTCCCCATGGAAAGGACTCAAATTCCACATTGCCTATTCTTTTCACCCTCCTTTCCTTTTTATCCTTCCCCTTCCAGTCCTTTGATTTCCCTTCCTCTTTTTAGCTGTTTAGAAACAGCCTTAATGTTATGAGAAGTGTAAATTGTGAGGACAAGACTACATAGAGACAGTCAAACTAACTCCGCTGTTAGATGCTCAACTGACAGCCAGCATCAACTGGCAGGCCCTTGAGTAAGATAGCTGCCTGGTGAGGGAAAGTTCAAGTATCACAGAATTGAACGAAGACAGCTTGCAGTGTCCTGTTTGAATCCCTGACCCGCAGAGACCATGTTGGGTTAAGCTATAACATTGAGTTCTACCTCCAGCAGCCGATCCAGGAAAACCAGGGGCTGTTTACGGTTCCCATTTGGTGTCACTGCTCAGAGTCATCTGAAATCGGTGGCAGAATCCAACACAACAGACACTCCAGAGGCCCCTGTGACAGTTCCAACTCCATGAGAAGAGGACAGACATCAGAGTGTTGGATCTGTTTGCATCTACCAGAAGGGAACCTTGGTCCCATACCCACCAGGAGAGCAAGAGACACCTGCTACACCCACCAGAAGAAAGGATGAGAAGAGGACAAGGTAAAATCCACATCCAACAACAAAAAAACCAGTATGACACCACCGGAGACTAGGAACCATACGCAAGTAAGACCTGAACATCACAATGCAGATGAACCAGAAGAGAATGAGCTTAAAAACGTCTTCATAAAAATGATAGAGGACCTCAAAGAGGACATGAGAAAATCCTTTAAAGAAATGGAAGAAAAACAAAACAAAAAGTACAAGATATCAACAAATCTCTCAAGGAAACAGTTCAAGACCTAAAAACTGAAATAGAGACAATAAAGAAAGCACAATATGAGGGAATGCTGGAAATAGAAAATCTGGGTAAATGATCAGGAACTACAGATGTAAGTATAACCAACAGAATACAAGAGATGGCAGAGAGAGATGCAGGAGTTGAAGACACACTAGCAGAAATAGATTCATCAACCAAAGAAAATCTTAAGTCCAACAAATCCCTAACACAAAATATCCAGGAAATATGAGATACCATGAAAAGACCAAACCTAAGAATAATAGGTATAGAAGAAGGTGAAGAAATCTAACCCAAAGGTGCAGAAAACATATTCAACAAAATCATAGAAAACTTTCCCAACCTAAAGAAAGACATGCCAATGAAAATAGAAGAAGCCTATGGAACACCAAATAGACTGAACCAAAAAAAGGATTCCTCACCACACAATAATCAAAACACCAAACATACAGAACAAAGAGAAAATATTAAGAGCAGCAAAGGAAAAAAGTCAAGTAACCTATAGAGGCAAACCTATCAGAATCACACCTGACTTTTCCATGGAAACTCTGGAAGCCAGAAGGTCCTGGATAGATCTTCTACCTACACTAAGAGACCATGGATGCCAGCCCAGACTACTATACCCAGCAAAGCTTTCAATCATTATACATGGAGAAACAAGATATTCCATGACAAAACCAGATTCAAACAATACATATCCACCAATCCAGCACTACAGAATGTTCTGGAAGGAAAACTGCAACCCAAGGAAGAAACCTACAACTAGAAAAATATAGGTAATAGATAAACCCACTTTACCAACAGCCAAAAGAAAAAAGGGATAGAATCCCACACATAATCTTGCCACCATCACCAAATCAAAAACAAACAAGAATCAGTGGTCATTAATATCCAACAACATTAATGGACTTAACTCCCCTATAGAAAGACACAGATTAGCAGAATGGATAAGAAAACAGAATCCTTCCTTCTGCTGCATACAAAAAACACACCTCAACTTCAAAGACAGATGGTACCTAAGAATTAAAGGTTGGGGAAAGATTTTCCAATCAAATGGACCCAAGAAACAAGCGGGGGTAACAATTCTAATATCCAAAAAAAATGGACTTTAAACTAAAATCAATCAAAAGAGATGAAGAAGGTCACTTCCTACTCATCACAGGAGAAATCCATCAGGATGAAGTCTCAATTCTGAACATTTATGCACCAAATACAAAGGCATCCACGTTTGTAAAAGAAACATTACTAAAACTCAAATCACACATAAAACTGCACACACTTATAGTGGGAGACTTCAACATCCCACTCTCACCACTGAACAGGAACACCAAATAGAAACTTAACAAAGAAACAAAGGAACTAATAGCAGTTATGGAGCAATTGGACTTAACAGATATCGATAGAACATTCCATCCAAATACAAAACAATTTACCTTCTTCTCAGCACCACATGGAACCTTCTCTAAAATCGACCACATACTTGGCAACATAAGCTTAACATCTTGAAGTAATCCAAAACATCAGTATACAAAAACACAGGAAATGACAAAATCATCACACAGATGCATGCAAAGTAATGACTAAGTAGGTATAACTTTAAGTAATAACTAGGGAAGTGAGAATATTTAATTAGTAAGTGAATACATTCCTGACAATGAACCCACATAATTCATGAAATCAAGAATTACAGTGGCCCCGTGCTAGATGGCTGGGCACTAAACATGGTCAATTAGGGCATACTAAATGACTGGGTGAGAGGAAGACAGATACAGAAAGATTAGCTTCTTATATAATCCTCCTAAGTTAGCATCCCTACTCTGTCATAAGCAGCTCTGTCACATAGACAGATAACAGCTATAACCTCAGTTTCCATATTTGTCCAGGGGATGTTTGGGAGCATTAAATGGGACAGAATATATGTTAAACAGCATACAATCTGATTCAATTATTGTTGGTCAAGCATAACAAAATGTTTGAGCTGTCACCAACAATAATTGATCACAGAGTTGAGAGTTGCAGTTGCTAAACAATTGGTAGATGAGGTTTGTGCCTTTTGTATGTAATTCATGGACATGCTAAGTATTATTTCCAATGATGCCTCCAGTCCCATGGAGGCAGTTCTGCCATAATACTTTTGAAATGGCTATCAGGCATTACCCTACATGATATTTGATATTTCAGAAAATTACCCAGGAGGTGAAGAGTATCTAAATTACAGGGTTAGAATAATATTGACTCCACGTCTTCCATTAATGTCATTGAATATTCATGCTCTGAGAAGCTAATCAGCTAAGGCAGGCAGATAATAAGCAGCTTCGTGCAATGATGCCCACTGATGATAGCCAGACACTATGAATCAGACTCATCTGATACTGTCATCTTCTGTTGTACTTCCTGAAAGACTCAAGAGGTGAACAGAAAAGAAATGCTGACCTCAAGTGAGAACGTGCATGCATTTCTGATGCTGCTTCAAGGACATCAGAACAGAATTGTCATCCAAGGGCATTTATAAAATAGAGAATCTCTCTAAGATTTAGTGCAGACTATTATCTTTATCTTACCTGTCAGTCCTGTCCCTGGAGCTCTCTTCATTCCCAGACCACAAGAGGAACTTGATTTATGTGTGCTGACTGAATTTAAGTATCAGGCCACAAAGCAGATACAAAACCTTCTGAGAACTATTGTGTGGAGCCTGATGCTTAAAGTTGTGTCTCCTCTAAGATCAACTATACCTGTTACTTTGTTTTTCTCTATCCAGTATCCTCCCTGGCTAGAACCATGTAGTATAGAATGGAGTATAAGAACAAAGTCCCCACAGCAAGACTGGCTGAGATCAAATCCCAGTTCTGCCACTTTCTAGTAATACCTTAGGCAGAGTTCAGGATTTTATCAACAAAACAGAGACTGATGATGCCTACTGGCAGGATTATTATCAGGGAAAAGCCCATAAATTTATGGGAAGTAATAATGCAGAGGCCAGCATACACAAAGCAATAGACCAGTGTCTGTTGTCGTAGATGACAAACCATCTGGCAGAGTTCTGGGCTTGCAGGCCAGGGCCAAATCCCCTCAGTGCCTGCACTCTTGCAATAGGAGAGAGTAGTTGGAGAGGGTTTTCTTTCCACCAGAGCTCAGAGTGTGGTGTGCAGAAAATAACACCTGTGATCCTTGGAATGTCCTGCTGTGAACACAAACATAGCCATTTCATTTCATGGACAGATAGATGTTTTCCTGCCAATTTGGTTTCTATTGATGACAAATGGGTCCTGAAAATTCAACAAGTTCTTGATTTTTCTCAGCTGATTAGGTAGTCTTGCCAACCTCCCCACCAAATTTATCACCAGTCAATTTCAGAAATACATCATAGTATGTTTTTAAAAGATGTGATTTAAAGGTTTGAAATACTGCCACCTACAGACTTGTGTTGCAAGAAGATGAGAATGGCAGTGATCAATAAAGAAAGACCTCCAAAATGAAATTTGGATGTGGACCCTAAATGTCACCTGAAAATTCTACATTATTCTTCAAACCTAAGTTATTTACATTTTCTATAAGCAACTATTATCAAGCAAGAAAATAAATCATAGTAGATGTGACTGGTACTCTGCATAATTAATGATGGATGCTCAATCAGTGTCTGACATAAGCAGCTAGCACTCTGAGTAATTAATGATGGATGCTCAACCAGTGTCTGGCATAAACAATATGCTACTGTTGTTTTGTGGGATATATCCTTTCCCTCAGAACTGAGTGGCAAATAATGGGACAAAAGTAGTTAGGCTTATAGTGGTCTTTGGTCCTGATTTAAATTTTCATATGTATTTAGAGGAAAAAAACTTAAATGAGGTTATTATTTCCATTCCACCAGGGAAAAAAGGTTTTAAGGCCATGAGGAACAAAGAATAATCCCACTATCAGCATATTGAAGGTTTCTAGTTGCTGTGAAGCAACGACCTTCAAAGTGAAACATCTGCATCTTGGCCCATTTACTCTATAGAAATAAATGGCTCACAAGTCTCAGAACAGCCTTCAAAATTACCAGATTCATAAGCCAACCAGCCCAGCTTCCTGGAGAACACCCCATGACTGTAGAGCTGCCTGTGAGGGATATGGAGAGTTCTGAGCTTGCAGCTTCTTCGAATCATCACACATGCTAAGGTGGCCTTTAAGTGAGACCTTTGAGCTGCCTTCATTTAGCATACTCCTGCAAGTAACCCAAATAAGCTCATTATTTCTTCCAATCAGACTTTGGTACACTTGCTACTTTAGTCTATCATGGGTTCCCTATCTGGGGTAAATAGATATTTGTTAATCCCTCCTCAAAAAAGTCACATAACACCAATTTTCATTAGTGTATGACTAACAAATGTGTTCTAGGCCATCTCTCTTGCTAGCATGTGTGGATATAGAAAATTATTATTGCCATTGCTTCTCACTAATCTTTATATTTTCTTTTAAGATTTTTACCTATCAACTCCTTCCTAAAGGGGTTCTAGCCAGCCTGAGCACGGATCTGGAAGGCCTTTCCCTTCTCCCAAATTCCCTCTATTTTGCTGAAAACTGTTAGATTACATTCCTAAAGCTAGCCACCAAAGTCTACTCTCTTATTTGGCCACTTCCTCCTCCTGAGGCTGACTACCAAGGTCCAGCTATCAAAGTATTCAAGTCCAGCAATCAAAAGCCCTCTTTGGATCACTTATTTAAGCATGCCCAATTAAAATTAAACACCTCCTCCATCTAACATGGGCTTTCCCCTTTTACCTTTATAAACTGCCATTTTCCTATGGGCCAATTCTGTCTCCTTTCTATCCAGAGGCAGTCCTTTGTCCCCCAGGGGAAAATACCCACTCCCCTTCTCCCTCTTCATCTAGATTCTGTCTTTGTGTCTTATTCCCTAACTCTGTCCCTTTAGGGCAAATAAGTCTCTTCTGTGCTAAGAACTTGGTCTTGGGTTTCTTGAACTGACTTCGAGGTTCCCTATACCCCCATTGCTCAAACCATTCATCTATCAACCTGAGATGAATAAAACATCCCACCACTATTTTCCAGTGCCACCAGAAATGAATAAACCAGTACAGACATGTTAGATATGTTTTAGGTCATTTGATACAAACTGTCACACTTAGGAAAGCATTAAAAATGTTTTACCCTCAAACAATGTTCTAGCTACAGCCCAACAAATAATGGAAATCTGCAAAGCTATGCAGGATAAGGTTAATGTTCTAATTTTGTCTATTGTTTTATTATTATTACACCATGACTAAAGCAACATGAAGAGGAAAGGGTTTATTTTATCTTATATTTCGACATCACAGTCAATCATGGAGGGGAGCCGAGGCAGGAAGTAGTGCAGAGACCATGGGGAAATGCTGACTACTGGGTCATTGTAAGTGTTACAGTTTCGAGGGAAAAGTTTTCCCTAATACATGTGTTAGAGCTTTGAGAGGAAATTACCAATACACGTGTTACAACTCTAAGAGGAAAGGCCTCCTCTATGCAATTGTTATATCTCCTGACAGTCAGGAGCCAAAGAAAACCACAAAGTCACACCACACAACAAACCTCATACAAGAGATTTATTGGGAAAACCTCAAGATGGTGGCTGCCTCTGCTCAAGTGAAAAGTAGTAGGAAACTAAGCAGGAGAAAAGTTTTATGTACGGTTTCTTGAGAGAGGGAATTTCCAGGGTGAAGATATCCAGGGAGGGGATTGGTGTGATTTCAATGCAAGCCCAGGGCTTGGTGGCTTTGGATAGATTTTCAAACTCGATAGTGGGCTCAGACCATCTACCCTATAATCATTTCCTTAACTTAACTTAACTTTCCTTCCTTGTTTGATTTCTTTATAACCCAGAACTCTAGTAGCCACGGTGGAATAAATGTAGGTCCTCCTATATCAATAATTAATTAAGAAAATATAAAATAAACATGCCTACAGACCAAGGTAGTGTAGTTTCAGTAAGAGGTCCACTTAGTCTATAGCTTTTCAATATTTGGTCCCCAGGTAGTGGCATTGTTTAAGAAGGCTTATGATGTACGTTCCTGTTGAAGGAGATATGTCACTGAAGACACGCTTTGAGAGTTTGAAGACACATCATTTTGAGTCTACTCTCTGTTTTATGCTTGAAGATATGAGCCCTTTATCTTCCTGCTCCTGCTGCCATGCCTTCACTTCACCATCAAGAACTCTATCCCTCTGGAAATACAAACCCAAATAAATTACTTCTCTAAATTTCCTTCATTGTGCTGTTTCAAGGGAAAAATAGCTGATACACCAGGTGATTCTAGTTTGTGTCAAGTTCACAAAAAACTAACATAAGTGACCCCTTGTCAATTTGATTTGCAAACACCTCACTAATAAACCACAACTTTTCATTTCTATTTTAGAAGGATTTCATATAAAATATTGTAGCATAAAAATAATATACTTTTAAGTTTTAAAAACTTCAACACTTTAAAAGTTCTCTTTAAAAATCCTTGTTCTATGAATGTGCTTCTTTTGGGTATATGCCTAAGAGTGGAATTGCTGGATCTTATGGTAGACTGATTCCCATTTTCCTGAGGAGTCGCCATACTGATTTCCAAAGTGGCTGTACAAGTTCGCATTCCCACCAACAGTGGAGGAGTGTAAAAATCCAGTGTCTCTTAACTGAGTGTTCCAGTAAAGTCCAAATTATGTTACACACTTGCTGATTTTAAAAGTGAAAAGTCAGAACACAGTTGCAATCAGATAGAAGCAAAACCAAAATCCAACAGTATCAGTAGTACAGTGCTCAATATTGGGGATTCATTAATTATCTTCCGGGCTCTGAAGGACCTTGATAGATTCACTTCTCTGGCTTTGTTATCCACAACACAGTCATCTTGTCTTGTAGGCTCAGGCTGGTTCTATTCCACACCCATTGCTGTCTTTGGTGGTTGCCTTGTAGTCCTGTCATCTCCAATATGCTGAGTATTTCCACTGCACCTGAAGCGGCACCTTCACCAAATACTTCCTGGCACTCTGAGTGTACTCCAGCTCTACTACATGTACTACAGCTGTAACTAGCCTTGGCTGCTCTCCATGAACTGTTTTTAGCTTCAAACACAGTATGATATGAGAAACTCCTAAATAATACCAAATTATTCTACCATCTATAGACAAAACTTTGGCCACTTCTGAATTACAGCTTTTGTTTGCTGACACTGATGAAAGGCTTCCCAGAATTCCTCTCAGTTATGCTGAGCTCTACTTAATTGTAGCTTGCATCTACTTTTCCAGATAAGCAAAGATTTCATTTCAATTATGCTGAGTTTCACTCTCTTGTTAATCACAATTGACTCTTCAGGACCAGATTACCAGAAACAACAGATTCTTAATAAAATGCAGATTCAAAATAACATGGGCATGTCCTTTATAGACCTCTGAGGACCTCTCAAACTTCTTATTGAAATTTCAAAAACCATGTCAATATTTTCTTAAGCATTATTTTCTAAATTCCCAAAACAACTTATAAAGGTCTAAGTACTTGGTGGCTTTTCCAACCTAAAGCCACAGAATTCTCCATCTTCCTCCAACAAAACAGTCCAACACATAAAAGCCATATTGCCAGATCTGTCACAACAGTGCCCACTATCTTGTACCAACCTGTGTCCAAGCTTGCTGCTTTGTTTCTGTAATTAAAAACTGACCAAAATCAACTCAAGAGAGAAAGAGGTTAGTTTCACCTTGCAGGTTACAACGTAACAGGATATGGTCAAGGGAAGTCAGGACAGAAACTCAGTGTAGAAAGCAGGAGGCAAGCCGGGCATTGGTGGCACACGCCTTTAATCCCAGCATTCGGGAGGCAGAGGCAGGCGGATCTCTGTGAGTTCCAGGCCAGCCTGGTCTCCAGAGCGAGTGCCAGGATAGGCTCCAAAGCTACACAGAGAAACCCTGTCTCGAAAAACCAAAAAAAAAAAAAAAAAAAAAAAAAAAAAAAAAAAAAAAAAAAAAAAAAAAAAAAAAAGAAAGCAGGAGGCAAGAAATGATGCAGAACCAAGGAAGGTGATGCTAACTGGCTTGCTCTCCATGGTTTTCTCAGTTTGCTGTCTCTTACAGTTAGGTACGACCTGTTCAAGAGTGGTGCCACCACAGTGGGCTGGGACCTCCCATATAAATCATTAATCAAGAAGACCCTTATAGAAAATCTAGAGGTCAGTCACACGGAGGCAATTCCTCAGCTGAGTTTCACTCTTTAGAGAAGACCCTAATTTGGGAGAAATTGAAAAAAAAACTAATCAACACAGTCAACACACATTTCATTATACATTGAGTTGGGGCAATCTCACTCCACAACTGTCCTCCAGGCATGACAAGATCTCTGTAGCCCACTAATATAGTCTGGATTTTCAGGTAGTGTATTTTTAAAGATAAAATGTGAATTTTAATCTCAATGCTCATAACAAAATAGTGTCTAAATTAATGTTTCTAATGTGCAAATATAATACAATTAAGATTAAAGTTAGGAGTAGGCATCACACAAAATCTTATGTTCATTCCAGAAAGCTGAATTGGGTATAAGCAAAATTCAAGTGATTAAAAAATACCTTTAGTTTTTCCATACTATCATAAGCTTTTCTTGACATGTTCAAACCTAATTCTGTTCCATTCTTTTAAAAATGATGCAAATCAACTCCATACTCAATTACATATTTCAATTCATTTATAATATCTATTATTAATAATGCTTTTCAATGACTTTCATTAAGCAAACATGAAAATAAAGAATTCATAAACTCTGTGAGATCGCAAAAGTGTGGAATATAATAAAGCAGAATTATAAAATATTTCTGAGACGGAAGCCTAGCCTCTCTCCCTCTCCCTCTTCCTTCCTCCCTCCCTCTCTCTCTCTCTCTCTCACACACACACACATTAATGTGATTTCTAATGACACTCATGGGATAAGATTCCTCCGTGTAATGTAATACAATGGTTAGCAAATTCCTCTAGAAATGGAGATTTATACGTAGCATGAATCCCTTGTGTTTAAATTTGGACTTATTGTGAATAAATTCAAATTCTGTTGAACACTTTCCTTGTTAAGGCCACTTGGGTAGGGTCATTAAAGAAAAACATATTAAAACAATCTGTATCCTTATTAAGGCTAAATATATATGGAAGATTATAAATATTCATGTAGTTAATTAAAATATAAAGAATATGATAAATCCTAATTGGTTAGCAAAGACAACAGTGAGTCTCTAGAAAGTACAGATAAATGTGAGATGTTCCAATTAGTAGTGTTTCATACAAAAATTCAGCTTCCTTTGAACCTGTAATCACTCATAAGTAGAAGGGCTTGATTTGATAGAAGAAAGGATGTGAGTGCATTCCAAATGAGGGAAGTTCAGAAATGATTCAGTACACAATGGTGAGTTTATAGGTGCTTTGAAAACTACAGGTAGATAATCTAAACAGCACAAGAGATTTGAGTCAGCACATGTTAAGGGTAAAGACAGTGAGGCACGATGGACAGAGCTTATAGCCAGAAATAAATGCTGGTTAGCTTGACTGCTACAAAAAGCCATTGAATATGGTTTTTCACCAAAGCAACATAGGGAAATTATTTTAAGAAATATATGTAGTCGTGAAGTGCTGCTTGCATTGTAGAGGGGGCAATTTATTAAATTCACCTTTAGAATGGCCAAAGAAGGAATTCATTGTGTGTGGAGTTCTTTTTTAAAAGTGGCACATAAAGCAGTAGGTATCATCAGTAGCACTTTCAAACAAAGGGCGTTTTATTAGAATCTGTTTGCCCCATCTCTCCACCCCTTCATAGCTTTCATCCCTCCTCCTGCCAGTCATCTTTCACTTTCATGTCATGTGTCATTTGCTCTTCCCTCTCTTCATCAGCACCTCTTTGTGTTCATTTGGTATCCTTTCTAGCTCTTAAGGATTTGACAAAGTTTACAACTATTTATCTCTACATACAAATAGTAAAGTTAGAATTCATATACAGAAGGACATGAGGGTTTTTTTATGAGTTTAAAGTCATTCCATTTATGATATTTTCCAGAGATATCCATCTTTTAGTAGCCTTATGGCCTACTACACACTCAATTAGAAAAGTCACTCTGAGAGCACACAGATTTAAAGTCTGTCACTGGTTTAACTTCATTAGCAACTCTTTCTTCACAGAAATAGACAAGTTCTATACAACACAAATTCCTTATAAGCTAAATAAACTAATAATATTCCCATAAAGGAATTTGAGCCTATATTCCATTTTGGCTTCAGGCTTATTTCAACTCTATGTGATAAAGCAAAACACATCTTTATCTTTACTTATCTAGAGGAGGATAATATCTAGAGCACATGCACACATCTGGAAACTCTAGAGTGAATACTGAAAATAGGGTTAAACATAATACAAACACATGAGATGAAACTGCCTCTTTTTTGTTTTGAGATATTTGACTACACTGTGTAAAGATATGTCACTGTGATTGGTTTAATAAAAAGCTATTTAGCCAATAGCTAGAGGGGACTTCTGGACAGAGAGAGCTCTGGGAAGAAGAAAGGGGGAGTCTGAAGCCAGGTGAAGAGGAATCAGGACATGCAGGAGCTGGCTCATGGGACAGAGGAAGACTCATTACACTTTCCATTTTATTGAACAATAAAAAGATTGTATTCAATGCTGGGATTGAGTTGGGGACTGAACTGAAATAATTTGATATGGAAAAAATTTAGAATGAAATAATTATTTTAAGATTTTCTTGTGATACAACATGCTTCCAAAAGGCAAGCATGCCTAAGAGCCACTTGAATTGTGTATGATTTCCCTCTGCATTGCTTATGGTACCCAACAGATCAAAAGGATTGAAGCTATCAAGGAAGATGAAGGAGCAGTATGCAACTGGATTTTTGTAATTTTACAAAACAGTGCTTCTGGTTATTTGGATAATTTCTTCAGAAATTTTTAGACTACTTGGACTGCATATGATGTATTGTGTAATTTTGGATGAAAATTCTGGGAATTCATTAAAATCTGGCTTTGTTCAAGTCATGCATCTATGTGCTGTCTTGAATTGCCCATTTCTCTGTCTACTTATAGCTACTAGGACCGTGATCAATAATGAGATATTTTAATATTGTCTTAGATCCACATTTCAATCTAATTTCATAATACATTGCACAGAAGAGGGTTAGAAGCATGAAAGGTGTTAAATGAATAAACTGTTGGCTCCCTCAGAATTTTTTGACGATTTTTAGGCAAGCTCTTGTGTTGCTTTCTTTCCTGCTTCTACATAGAACATACCAATAGCCACTGAGAGTAGAGAAGGACACTTAATACTTCATATTAAAATGTGGACAATCCTGTCCCAATCTCTCTCTCTCTCTCTCTCTCTCTCTCTCTCTCTCTCTCTCTCTCTCTCTGATAAAGCACTCTGACTAAAACTTGGGGAAGATATATTTCATCTTATACTTCCAGGTCATAGTTCATCGTTGAGAGATGTGAGGGCAGGAACTCAAACAGAGAACAAGAAGGCAAAGTTGCTTGTTATTCCATGAAGCATTGCCTCTGAATCTGAAACTAGCTCAGAGCCAATGAAGTACATTGGGAATTATAGAGGATACTGTATTCTAGCTGGCTTGCTCATTGGCTCATACTTAGCCAGCTTTCCGTAGAGTGTTTGAGACAGCTTCCTTATATAGCACAGGACCACATGTCCAGAGAAACATGGCACACACAATGGCCTGGACTCTCTTACAGCATTTAATAGTCAAGACAATCCCTCATAGAAATGCCCATACATCTACCTAATGAAGATAAATGCTCAGTTGGGGTATTTTCAAGTGATTATAGGCTCTGCCAAATTTAAAGTTAATACTGAAATTTTAGGATAACTCTCTTATACCAACACTCAAGATTTAATTGTATTCTATTCTATATTAGACTCATTTAAAAAAAAAACTTTCACATCAATGAAAGTTAAATTGTTCATTGTGGGGGTGGTTATATAGTTTTCATGTTGACATTTTGTGCAGCAGTACCACATTACATCAAACAGATTTTGTTATACATACCTTAAGTAGACAGCAAAATTTTATCCCTATCCTTACCTAACTTTTAATACCTTCTCTATTGTCATCAATTCTGTCTCTCTCCTTTTTTTTGGATTTTCAAGACAGGGTTTCTCTGTGTAGCTTTGGAATCTATCCTGGCACTCACTCTGGAGACCAGGCTGACCTCAAACTCACAGAGATCCACCTGCCTCTGCCTCCAGAGTGCTGGGATTAAAGACATGTGCCACCAATGCCTGGCCAATTCTGTGTCTTGAATGGTCTGCTAGATTTTGAAAGTTCAATGACATTACTTATATGGTGGACTTAAGTGCAGTAGTTTGCGAGTTGGTTTTATATCTCCTAATGTGTTATTGTTGATGGACATCATTCAAATAATTTAAACATGTCATTTTAGTTAAATGACTTACTATAGCACTATTCCTGTGAGAATATTTTAAGTAGTTATCCTGGCAATTTATTTAGTTTTTGTAAAACTAACAAATTTTTCAAAAGTAAAATTCCATTTTCCCACCTCCATCTTTTGTGCTATTGCTTACAAATACTTTTCCTGCTTTCTAAACCTACTATTAACCTCCAAAGTCAATTATCTTAGACTAGGGACATAGCTCAGGTTCAGAGTACTTGTCTGGTATGGGGAAAAGCCCTAGGTTCAATCCATTCTATTGAACAATGTCAACTATATTATAAAAAATAAAAATAAAAAGAATATATCCCCCTTATATTTACCTACATATCTAGCACATATTGCCCTCTTCTTCATTTCGGTGGGTGTAATTTTCCCAGAATGCCATCTTCCTCTTATGCTGAAGAGCATTCTTTGCTACATCTTAAAAGCTTAGGCCTTGTGATAACTAATTATCTCTCATTTTGCATTAATAAAAATTTTATTTACTTAAACCTCATTTTAAAGAACATTTTACTAGAAATAAAATCCTTCACTGAAAGCTATACTATTTTCCAGTGTTATAAAGTACAAATCTATTGTTTTAGTCCTTCAATGTTCTGATAAGCAAATATTTGCTGTTTTAGTTTGTTCTGTGTGACTCTGGTGAACTCTAACCTAAAGCAACTTGGGGAAGGAAAGGGTTTATTTTCGTTGACACATTACAGTCTGTCACAGAGGGAAGTCATGGGATCAACTCAAGGCAGGTACCTGGAGGCAGGATCTGAATCAGAACCCACACAGAAATGATGTTCAGCATCTTGCTTACCCTGGCTTGCTCTGTTTCCATTCTTATACAGTGCAGGGCCACCTGAATAGGGATGGGACCATGAAGAGAGGACTGAGAGTGCCTACATCACTTAGAAACTAAGAAAATGTCCTAAAGACACATTATCCAGCCAATCTGATATAGGCAGTTCCTGGATTGAAATTTCTTCATCCCAAGTAAATCTAGGTTTTTAAGTTAACAAAGAATGACTATGATATCTGCCATTAATACTTGTGCTACATATGTAATGGTCTTGTTTTCCTCTAATGACTTTCAAAATTTTACCTTAATTTTATCTTTTCAATGCTTTGACTAAGATGTGCTTAATGTGTGACTCTATGTGCACTCACCCTATCTAGTGTACTCTGATTCCTAGTTCTAGATGTTGATGTTTCCCATTTAACTTCAGTTACTCTATTCTCAACAATGGAACTGATTTCTGCTGACCAATCCACAATGAGCATCATTCACCCCATCTCCCAAGGCCTGTGCCTGCTTGGTGTAGATGCGCCCAGGCAGGGAGGAGCTCCCTGAATCTGGAAACATCCCACTCTTCCTTCCCGCCCCCCCACATGACCCCTACAGAGGCCTAACTCCTTCAGAGTAAAGAGACTAACAGGAGAGGCAAGACCATCCAGAGCTGGGGACATTGAATTCCTGGCCCAGACACACTACTGGGTCACAAGAGGAGATAGAGACCCCACCTGCACCCACTGGAAGAAGATATGGGAAGAAGACAGAATAAGAACTCACTCAACAACAGAAAGACCAATATGACACCACCAGAATCTAGGGACTCCACTCCAGCAAGATCTGAAGAGCCCAACACAGAGCATGAAGAAGAGATGGACCTCAAAAATTATCTCGGCAAGATGATAGAGACCTTAAAGAGGAAACAAAAAAAAATCCCTTAAAGAAATAGAAGAAAATCAAGCAAAAAAATACATGAAATGGAGGAAAAGACAAACCAAAAGATTCAAGAAAAAAAAATCTCTTAAAGAATCTAAAGAAACCCAAGAATAAACAACCAGACAAGGGAAGGAAGCTCTTGAAACAGTTCAAATCGTGAAAGCTGAAATAGACACAATAAAGAAAACACAGAATGAGGCGATGCTGGAAATTGAAAGGCTGGATAAATGATCAGGAAATAAAGATGTGAGTATAACTAATAGAATTCAATAGATGGAAGAGAGAATCTCAGCTATTGAAGACTCGCTAGAGGATATACATTCATCAACCAAAGAAAACCTCAAGTCCAACAAATCCCTAACACAAAATATCCAGGAAATATGGGACACCATGAAAAGACCAAACCTAAGAATAATAGGTGTAGAAGAAGGTGAAGAAACACTGCTCAAAGGTACAGAAAACATATTCAACAAAATCATAGAAGAAAACTTCCCCAACCTACGGAAGGATATGCCTATGAAAGTACAAGAAGCGTACAGGACACCAAACAGACTAAACCACAAAAAGAAGTCCCCCAGACACATAATAATCAAAACACCAAATCTACAGAATAAAGAGAAAATATTAAGAGCAGCAAAGGAAAAAGGCCAAGTAAAATATAAAGGCAAACCAATCAGAATCACCAATTCCGAATTCCCAATGGAAACTCTGAAAGCCAGAAGGTCTTGGATAGATACCCTACAAGCACTAAGGGAGAATGGATGTCAACCCAGACTACTGTACCCAGCAAAACTTTCAATCACTATAGATGAAGAAAACAAGATATTCCATGACAAAAACAGATTTAAACAATACATATCCACAAATCCAGCACTACAGAAGGTTCTGGAAGGAAAACTCCAACCCAACGAACATAACTACACTCACAAAAACACAGGAAATAGATAATCTAATTTTACCAAACACAAAAAGAAACAGGAGGGTGAAATACACACACAATGAAACCACCAACAATAAATCCAAAACAAACAAGAACCAACAAACAATGGACATTAATATCCCTAAATGTCAATGGTCTTAACTTACCCATAAAAAGATATAGGCTAACAGAATGGATACAGAGAATCCATCCTTCTGCTGTTTACAAGAAACAAACCTCAACTTCAAAAACAGGTGTTACCTCAGACTAAAAGGATGGGAAAAGATTTTCCAATCAATTGGGCTCAAGAAACAAGCTGGTGTAGCAATCCTAATATCTAACAAATTAGACATCAAACTAAAATCAATCAAAAGAGATGAAGAAGGGCATTTCATACTCATAACAGGAAAAGTCCATCAAGATGAAGTCTCAATCCTGAACATCTATGCCCCAAATAGAAGGGCAGGTGTCACGTCGATCTCGACCAGCAAGAGAAACACGACCACGACTCTTCTTCAAGCAGTTTATTCAGGAACCTTGTACATCAGCTTCTCTCTTCTCCCAGCCCCCAAAAGCCCTTAAGTAGATGCTCAGTGCCCAATCAGCTCATGCCAAAAGGCAATCCCAGATAGGCCACAGAAGGAGGAAGCACGCCAGATGCCTCAAGCACTTCCAAATAAGGCTTGTTTACAGCTAAGCTCGGACTACCTGGCATCCAGCCAGGTGCCATCTTAGGGCTGTGGCTCTCCACAGTTCCTCCTTTTTTATTTTATAGCACAACAGGTAAGGGTAGGGGTCTGATCTCTGAAAACAAGGGACAATGTAATGGCCCCACTCCTAGGTATCAGCCAAGCTAGTGCCACACCAGTCTGGTATCTTTTGTCAGAGATGGGATTATGATACCAACCCATATGCAATCAGACTTGCCCTTCATGAAGTTCACACTTCATGTGCAGTACTACGTCTCACAACCTATGTGGAGGAAGTAATTACTTAGCTTCTGAGTACCGTTAACCAAGCCTGAGGAGACTGCCCTGCCTCCAGGGCTGTGAAGGCTTGTGCAATCATGGCATTACTTCTCCTCTGTGAAACCCTCATCCTGTAGAATGACACTGACAAGGATAAGCATTCCGTCCAGGGCACCCATCATTATTCTGACTAATATTACTAACTATAAAAAAAAGCACAAATTCCCTGGCAAACCAAAACTAACATTACCCTCTACAGGACTAATATCCTTATCTAAAAGCAAAAAAGGTAAATTTAAACTCAAATAGCTACTAAAAAAGTCTAGGGAAAACTTGAGCAGAATGTCTGATTGGCAGTGGTTTCAGGAACACTGACAGAATCCCCCATCGGGTTCTGCTGTTGTCTTGTTGATCAGCATCACCGTCATGATCGTCAACATCAGGTACATTGGTCTGCTTATGATTTTCGCCATCCTCAGAGGCAGGGACTCTTCTTGTCAGCCTTTCTGAAACCCATACCGGCTCTGATTGATCCTGTGGGAAAACACAAACAGACCCTCTCACCCATGATAGCACAGGGTCAGGACCCTTCCACAGTCCAGTAATGACATCCTTCCATTTTACCAATCCCTTAGTACAGGGAAGGGCACTATGATGGCGATCAGCAGCCGAAGGCCCATCCACATCCAGTTCAAGAAGAAAATTAAGAGTCAATAAAGCTGAAGATATTCTTTCCTTGCGGTTGAGGCCTTGGCCTATTCCCCCTTTTTGTTTTATTAGGCATTCCTTCAAGGTTCGATGAGCTCATTCAATGATACCTTGACCTTGAGGATTATAAGGAACTCCATGCTTCAAATCTATATGCATTTGCTTGCAAAAGGCAGAAAAGGATACATCGGTATACGTTGGTCCATTATCTGTTTTCAGTTGTTGTGGCATTCCCCATGTAGCCCTAGCTTCCAAGCAGTGGGCAATTACATTCCTTGCTTTTTCCCCACTTAAGGGGGTAGCATGTATCACTCCAGAACAGGTATCCACAGCTACATGCACATATTTTAATGTCCCAAATTCAGGAATATGAGTAACATCCATTTGCCATAACTTAAGCAGAGTCAATCCTCTAGGATTTACTCCCCAAGCTGGAGGATGTAGGAAAGTAACACAATCCTTACAAGCCTTAACTATATCACGCGCAGCAGCACGGGATATACCAAAGTGGCATTGCAAAGTTTTAGAATTATCATGGAATTGTGAATGAAATTGTTGAGCTCTATCCAATGGAAGGGAGGCGAATGCAAGCTGCATTCTGGTACATTTATCCACTAACTCATTCTTTTCAGTAATTGCTCCAGGCAGACCAGTATGCGCTCTAATATGCTGAATATAAAAGGGTTGTGAACGCTTCCAAATAATTTTTTGTAGCTGGTCACATAATTTTGAATGGGACTATTTACCTTTATTTTTCCAGTGACTTCTAAATCCTTAACTAGATTAACCACATAATTAGAATCTGAGATCAAATTGAAGGCCTCAGGGAACCTTTTAAACATTTCAAGAACTATTTGGAATTCCACTATTTGAGGTGATCCTGGTATAAACTGACAAATAACTGGGGCACTCTCCCCAATTACATAAGCACCACACCCAGTCTTGGATCTATCTGTAAAAATATTTACAGCACCCTTAATAGGTTCTTTACGAGTCACTCTTGGGAAAATTACTGGGTGTTCTTTAAAGAAATTTAACATAGGATGCTTAGGATAATGATTATCTATATCCCCATCAAAGCTGCACTTTAGAATTGCCCACTCATCCAAAGATGCGACTAAAACTTTTATTTGAGCAGCAGGAGTAACGAGCACATCAGGTTGACATCCAAAATACTGTAAACACTGTTGAATCCCCATCAAGGTGAGCATAGCCACACTGGTGGGGTAATGCTCTACTGATTTATTCACTGAGCTTCTGGGATGGATCCACAACAATGATGCTCCCTGCCATAGCACTCCTGTAGGCGGACAAACGGTTGCCAGAATACACAGCCAAATGGGTTGATTAGGGATGCATCGCACCAAGGACGCTGTACTCAATCCTTGCTCCACCTTTTGCAATGCCAATTGTGCTTCAACAGTCAGCATCCCAGGGGAATTTAAATCAGGATTACCAATTAATATATCATACAATGGTCTCAACTCCTGATTAGACAATTTCAAAAATGACAGCATCCAATTAATATCACTTAATAATTTTTGAAAATCATTTAAAGTTTGTAATGTATCTAATCTAAATGTTATTTTTTGCGGCACAACACAATCTTTATTTATCTTAACTCCTAGTTAATAACACTACCCTGCTGGACCTTTTCTGTGGCTATGTATAATCCTATCCTCTCCAAGGTCTTTACCAAATCTCTATATGCGAAGTGCAGCAATTTCAACTCCTTACTAGTTAAGAGAATGTCATCCATTAGTGGACACATCTCACAGCAGGGTATTTCTCTCTAATAGGAGCAATAGCACAACACACAAAACTACTCTTCAGAATTGTCCTCTTCCGATATCATTGAGTGCTCCTCCTTCAACTGTTCTAACACCCCCTTCTCAATGGCTCTGCAACATCTCTGATCTTCCAAACATCTGCGAACAAGCCTCCAAATTGGTCTTGTCCCGGGCCTCACTGTCCCCTGCTGCAAGCAAAGTCTAGGTCTTTCCCAAGCTTATCCCAGCAGCTGGTGGTTAAATTACCGGAATCAGCAAACCAAGGGTTACCACATCAACCTTTTGGATGAATCTATCTAAAGTACTTTTCTTTAATTTCAATCCCTTAGACCGTAACAGCTCTTGAAGAGCAATGAAAATTGGTTTCGATGTTGTAGTTCCCATACTTTCACTTTTGGTTACCTCTGCTTTGTCCGAATCCCAGAACTTTGTTGCTCCTCACCAGAGACCTTATTGCCTCTTTACCGAGGTCCTTAGCTTGGTCCCAACTTACCTGGGACTTACCAGTCAACTGCCATGACTGCAGGAAGTTCTGAGCCATTCACCCTTGGATGTTCCCCGTATGGGCCACCACTTGTTGCGTCTATCTCGACCAGCAAGAGAAACACGACCACGACTCTTCTTCAAGCAGTTTATTCAGAAACCTTGTACATCAGCTTCTCTCTTCTCCCAGCCCCCAAAAGCCCTTAAGTAGATGCTCAGTGCCCAATCAGCTCATGCCAAAAGGCAATCCCAGATAGGCTACAGAAGGAGGAAGTGCGCCAGATGCCTCAAGCACTTCCAAATAAGGCTTGTTTACAGCTAAGCTCAGACTACCTGGCATCCAGCCAGGTGCCATCTTAGGGCTGTGGCTCTCCACAGGCAGGTACATTTGTAAAAGAAACACTGCTAAAGCACAAACCACACATAAAACCACACACACTTATAGTAGGAGACTTCAACATCCCCCTCACACCACTAGACAGGACCACCAGACAGAAACTTAACAAAGAAACAAAGGATCTAACAGAAGTTATGACCCAACTGGGTTTAACAGATATCTATAGAACATTCCATCCAAACACAAAAGAATATACCTTCTTCTCAGAGCCACATGGAACCTTCTCTAAAATTGACCACATAGTTGGCAACAAAGCAAACCTCCACAGTTACAAAAGAATTGAAATAACCCTCCGTATCTTATCAGATCACCATGCATTAAAGCTAGAATTCAACAGCAATATGAATTGCAGAAAACCTACATACTCATGGAAAATGAATAACACCCAATTGCACCATACCTGGGTTGAGGAAGAAATAAAAAAAAGAAATTAAAGACTTCCTAGAATTTAATGAGAATGGAGACAACATACTCAAACATATGGACACTCTGAAAACAGTGCTAAGAGGAAAGTTCATAGCACTAAGTGCCCACATGAAGAAACTGGAGAAAAGTCACATTAGAGAATTGCCAGAACAACTGAAAGCTTTAGAGCAAAAAGAAGCAAACTCACCTTGGAGGAGTAGATGCCAGGAAATAATCAATGTGAGGGCTGAAATCAATAAAGTAGAAAAGAGGAAAGCAGTACAAAGAATGAATGAAACAAAGAGTTGGTTCTTTGAGAAGATCAATAAGATAGAAAAACCTCTAGCCAAACTAACCAAAAGGCAGAGAGAGAGCATGCTAATTAACAAAATCAGAAATGAAAGGGGGGGAGTATAACAACGGACAATGAGGAAATCCAGAGAATCTTCAGGTCATACTTGGAAAACCTGTATTCCACAAAATTGGAAAATCTAAAGGAAATGGACAGCTTTCTGGATAAATATCACTTACCAAAATTAAATCAAGATCAGATAAGCAGTTTAAATCAACCTATAATCCCTAATGAATTAGAAGCAGTCACCAAAAGGCTCCCAACCAAAAAGAGCTCAGTGCCAGATGGCTTCACTGCAGAATTCTACCAGAAATTCAAACAAGGGCTAATTCCAGTACTCCTCAAACTGTTCTACACAATAGAAGCAGATGGGATATTGTCAAACTCTTTCTACAAGGCTACAATCACTTTGATACCCAAGCCCCACAAAGATATGACTAAGAAAGAGAACTACAGACCGATATTGTCATGAACATCGATGCTAAAATACTCAATAAAATATTGTCGAATTGAATCCAAGAACATATCAGAAAAATCATCCACCATGATCAAGTAGGCTTCATCCCAGTGATGAAGGATGGTTCAACATATGAAAATCCATCAATGTAATCCACCATATATATAAGCAAACTGAAAAAGAAAAACCACATTGTCATCTCACTAGATGCTGAAAAAGCCTTTGACAAAATCCAGCATACCTTCATGATAAAGATCTTGAAGACAACAGGAATAACAGGAACATATCTAAACATGATAAAGGCAATATACAGCAAACCAATAGCCAACATCAAATTAAATGTAGAGAAACTCAAAGTGTTTCCTCTAAAATCAGGAACAAGACAAGGCTGTTCACTCTTTCCATATCTCTTCAATATTGTACTTGAAGTTCTAGCTAGAGCAATAAGACAACAAAAGGAGATCAATGGGATACAAATTGGAAAGGAAGAAGTCCAACTTCCACTATTTGCAGATGACATGATAGTCTACATCAGTGACCCTAAAAACTCTACCAGGGAACTCCTACCACTGATAAACACCTTCAGCAAGGTAGCAGGATACAAAATTAACTCAAAAAAATCAGTAGCCCTACTGTATACAGATGATAAATGCAATGAGAAAGAAATCAGGGAAACATCACCTTTCACAATATCCACAAGCAACATAAAATATTTTGGGGTAACACTAACCAAAAAAGTGAAAGATCTGTACAATAAGAACTTTGAGACTTTAAGGAAAGAAACTAAAGAAGACACCAGAAAATGGGAAGATCTCCCATGCTCTTGGATCAGTAGAATTAACACAGTAAAAATGGCAATCCTGCCAAAAGCAATCTACAGATTCAATGCAATCCCCATCAAAACCCCAACACAGTTTTTCACAGACATTTTAAGAACTCAACTTTATATGGACAAATGAAAAACCCAGGATAGCCAAAACAACTCTTTACAATAAAGCATCTTCTGGAGGCGTCACCATCCCTGACTTCAAGCTCTATTATAGAGACATAGTTCTGAAAACAGCTTGGTATTGACACAAAAATAGACAGATAGACCAATGGAATCGAATTGAAAACCCTGATATTCACCCACACACCTACAAACACCTTATTTTTGACAAAGATGCTAAATCTATACAATGGAAAAAAGATAGCCTCTTCAACAAATGGTTGAAGATTGCAGATAGATCCATACTTGTCACCATTCACAAAACTTAAGTGCAAATGGATCAAGGATCTCACCATAAATCCAGCCACACTGAATCTTCTAGAAGAAAAAGTGGGAATTACCCTTGAACAAATTGGTACAGGAGACTGCTTCCTGAACATTACACCAGTAGCACAGACATTGAGGTCTGCAATTAATAAATAGGACCTCCTGAAACTGAGAAGGTTCTGCAAGGCAAAGGACATAGTCAGTAAGAAAAAACGACCACCCATAGTATGGGAAAAGATCTTCACAGATCCCACATCTGACAGAGGACTGATTTCCAAAATATATAAGGAGCTCAAGAAGCTAGCAACCAAAACACCAAACAATGCAATTAAAAAGTGGGGTGCAGAACTAAATAGAGAATTCTCAACAGAGGAATCTGAAATGGCTGAAAGACACTTAGGAAAGTGCTCAAAATCCTTGGCCATCAGAGAAATGCAACTAAAAACAACTCTGAGATACTACCTCACACCTGTCAGAATGGCTAAAATCAAAAATACCAATGACAATCTATGCTGGAGAGGATGTGGAGAAAAAGAAACACTCCTCCATTGCTGGTAGGAGTGCAAACTTGTAAGACCACTCTGGAAATCAGTGTGGCAGTTGCTCAGAAAAATGGGAATAAGTCTACCTCAAGATCCAGCCATTCCTCTCTTGGGTATATACCCAAATAGTGCATGTTCATACAACAAGGACATATATTCAACCATGTTCATAGCAGCATTATTTGTAATATCCAGAACCTGGAAGCAACCTTGATGCCCCTCAACTGAAGAATGGATAGAGAAATTGTGGTACATTTATACAATGGAGTACTACTCAGCAGAAAAAAGCAATGGAATCTTGAAATTCGCAGGCAAATAGATGGAACTAGAAGAAACCATCCTGAGTGAGGTAACCCAGTCACAAAAAGATAAACATGGTATGTACTCACTCATATATGAATTTAGACATAGAGCAAAGGATTACCAGCCTATAATCCTCTTCACCAAAGAAACTAGGAAACATGAAGGACTCTAAGGGATAAATGGTCCCCAGGAATGGAAGTGGCATGAACTCCTGAACTAATTGGGAGCATGAGGGTAGGGGGAGGGAGCTGCTACAATAAGAGCAAGAGAAGAGGAGTAGAGGAGAGGAAATGGAGGGGCAGAAATATTGAGTTGGGGGAAGAATAAAGGAGAAAGAGCAGGATGAGAGATACCATATCAGAGGAAGCCACTATAGGTCCGAGAAGAGATCTGGAACCAGGGAGATCTCCAGAGACCTACAAGGATGACACAATCTGACAATCCAAGCAATGGTGGAGAGGATAACCTAAAAGCCCTTCTCCTAAAATAAGATTGATGACTTCTCTTTATGCCATCCTATAGCCCTCATCCAGTGGCTGATGGAAGCAGAGACAGACATCCACAGATATACACTGAGCTGAAATTGGGAATTTAGTTGAAGAGAGGGAGGAATGAAGAGCGAAGGGGTCTGTACCAGGTTGGAGAAACCCACAGGAACAGTTGGCCTGAACAAAGGAGAGCACATCGACCCCAGATGCTGTCGGGGAGGCCAGTACAAGACTGATCCAGACACCTGAACATGGATGTCAATAAGGAGGCCTCTGTACTCCAGGGAACCTCTGTGTAGTGGATTAGTATTTTCCCTGGTGTAATAAGGGACTTTGAAAGCCCATCCCACGTGAAGTGATACACTCTGGCCCTGGACACATGGGGAAGGGCCCAGGCCCAGCACAGGAAGATTTGGTGGACTTTGCAGAGCCCCAGTTAAGGGCCCTACCCTGCCTGGGGAGTGGTAGGTGGATGGGGTGGGGTGTAGGTTGGGGGTGGGGGAGGACGGATGGGGGTGAGGAGAGGGAGACGGAGAAGGGACTTACATGTGAAACAAGCTTGTTCCCTAACTTGAACTAATAAAAAAAATAAAAACAAAAAAACAATGGAACCATATTTATCCCTAGTGCTGGAACGGGCTTTGGGAGCCCATTCCCCATGGAGGGATACTCTCTCAGCCTAGATACATGTGGGAGGGCCTAGGTCCTGCCCCAATGATTTGACGGAATTTGATGATCTCCATGGGAAGACTCACCCTCACCCTCCCTGTGGAGTGAAAGGGGGTGGGATGGGGGCCAGAGGGAGACATGGAGGATGAGGATGGGAGGGAGAGAGAACTGGGATTAGTATGTAAAACAAGATTGTTTTTAATTTAAATGAAAAAACGATTGTTGACATAATGACCCCCCCCCCCGCACCGTTGAAAGGGATAAGAGCTCCTGAGAAAATTGGGAGCACAGGGGCAGGGGGTAGGAAAAATACAAGGGGAGAAGATGATGGGGGAGGAGAACATGAGGGATAAGAAAGGCTGAGTCAGGGGAAGAATAGAGGGGAACAAGAAAAGAGATGCCTTAATAAAGGGAGCCATTATAGGTTTAAAGAGAAATCTGGCACTAGGGAAACATCCAGAGATCTACCAGACCCCAACTACGAATCTAAGCAATATTTGAGAGGCTACCTTAAATGTTCTTCCCCTATAATAGATTGATGACTGCCTTAAATGTCATCCTAGAGACTTTATGATGGAAGCAGAAGCAGACACTCACAGCTAAGCACTGAGCTGTACTCCTGGAATCCAGTTGTATAGAGGGAGGAGGGATGAGCAAAGGGATCAAAACCATGCTGGAGAAACCCACAGAAACAGCTGACCTGACCAAGTGAGAGCACAGGGACCCCAGTAGTAAAGCTGGGGAACCAGCATTGAACCAAACCAAGCTCTCTGAATGTGGGTGTCAGTTAGGAGGCCTGGGAAGTCTATGGAGCCTCTGACAGTGGAACCAGTATTTATCCCTAGTGCACAAATGGATTTCAGGAGCCCATACCCCATACAGAGATACTCTTCTCATCCCAGATACACAGTGGAGGGTCTATGCCTCCCCCAAATGATGTGACAGACTTTGATTAACTTTGATTAAGTACTCACCCTCCCTGGGGACTAGATGGGGAGTGGGATGGGGGTTAGTGGGGGTCATGGGAGGGTGGGAGGGAGAGGAAACAGGGATTGATATGTAAAATCAGATTGCTTCTAATTTAAATAAAAATTAATATAAAAACAATTTGTCATGCTCATTCTGTGCTTTTCTCTTTCTGAAGTTCAAATTAGTCAAGTATTACATTGTTTTGTGTATGTTACTCGTAAGCAACTGAAGCCATGCAAATCTTTCTGCAGTTACAATCTCCCCTATTCAGATTGGCTGATTGTCATTGATCTGCCTTCTAGTTTATTGATTCTCTTCTGTGACAAACAATTTACTGAGAAGACCTTTGGTGAATTTTTCATTTAAGAAATATACTTTTCAGTTACAGAATTTCTAGGTTTTTCCGTAATTGAATCTTTGAGACAATGTCTTCCCATCTTCCCCTGTCTGACACTTGCTATGCAGCTCAGCAAGGACTTGAACTAATAATTCTCCTTATCCCCAGCCCCCACCCAAGTCCTGAAATTACATGTTTTAAATTTCACCTCTCACCTGGGATTCCCTGTATATTAGCTTCTTAAAAGCAGAGTTTCCCATAGGTTCTTCAACATATTTATAAAAGAAAATGCTTAAGAAAATGCTGATTTCACAGACAAGTCATCTGCTTTTCTGTCTAGATTGTTGATTAAACTTCTCCAAAACACTATTTTTTTCTCTGTAGAAATATGAGTCTGTTCTTTTCTTCAGGAAGTCATTTTGTTCTGAAAATGAGTTAAATTCCTGGCTTATCACTGAGAACCTGATAAGCATGTTGGAGAGTGGGTGTGAAGCCTGTGAAGGTTTAATTTGGAAAGACTCACATTCTAAACTCTGTCTTTATTGCCATGAGAAAAACCTAAGCTGTTATCTCTGTTTTAGTGGTGACTTTCTAGTGTGCTTCCTAGTTTTTCTCCTGTGACTGCAGAGTTCACCAAGGAAGGATAAGTCTTTCGAAGAAACTATGTTTCTACAGATGCCTCTTCAACAAGTGTCTTTAATTTTCAATCACTTTCTGTATTTGAACTCTACATTCTGATCCTTCAACCCATTATAATGTTGGTTTTCTATGTAAGTGTAGATATTTTATGTCATCATGGTGGCAGAGTAAATTGTATTTTTAAAACCCTTATGAATGTGACTATCACCCAGAGCATATGAATACCTTACAGTGATTAACTCCCTTCAAAGCTCTGGCTGCATCTGCCATTGACTTCAAAACATTTGGACAAATACCTTTAAGGGGTTGGTGTAATTTTCTGCAGTTACTGGGCCTATTTTATTTATCAGCATTTACTTTCAAGTCATCTGTCTAAGATATAACAATCTCTAAGTAGTTTCCAAGAGCCATTAACCATTCTTTGGCATATATTTTTCCTCTGTTGAAATATAGTCTCTTAATGACACACTGAGTTACTTTATTGAAATAATTTTATTTGATCATGCTTCATACCTTGAAATCTTAATATTGAGTCTCATTACTAGTAGAATTGCACCCAGAATTCTTACTCTGAAAATTTGTCCATTTCTTCCACTTTCATCTACTTTCCTATTTGCCCCACTAACTACATTTATACCATGAATCCTTGAGTAAGGGAAGGGGCCCAGGCAGAAATCACACATGTTGTTTATTCAGTGACACCATTGTCCCTTAAAGCTACCTTACCAATTCTCGCCATTTTAACTTAAATGCCACTTTCTAGATCTTACTCCATAGAGTATATATATATGGTCTACTAGTAAAGCCAATGAATTTCATAAAGAAATTAGTGAGACTGCATTCAAACTAGAGAAAGTGGTATTTATGTTATATTAAAGAATGAGTAATGCTTTTGTGGGTTTATCTGAAATTTCACAGAAGACATAGAAAAGGATTTTTTAAAGAAATTCACAGTATAAAGTTGGGGGGAATATTAAAAGAAAACTGAAAGATGTAAATCTTATAAATAAGTGAAAATAACATAGATGCCTCAAAATGGAAAACACATAAGCTTATCTGGCAAATAAAGCTTGCAGCATACAGTAAGGCTCAGGAGCAGGATCAAGTAACTTTGTTAGTGGACATATCAAGTTGTTCACAGTCTGGGTGAAAGACAAATTGAAGAGGCTAACCCTCTTTGCCATTCACCTATGCTTAGATTTACTGAACATGAACAGAAGGTAAGTAAAGTTGGCAGTATCTGAGGAAGCTGAGTCCATAGGAGCTTGAAATTTGGTGATAGTACCCAGCTAAGATGAGAATGATATGCAATGTTTGAAAGAAGAAAATCAGCAAATGATATGATGTGGTGATGGTGATACATACCTGTAACCCAGGACAAAGGGGATAATATAGGAAGGGTCGAGGGTGGACAGAACAGGTGTGAAGAGAGTGAAAGGACAAAGAACAAAAGAGGACCAACAGCAAACAAACATCATGAGTGGTAAGACTTTAGTATCATCTTTCTTGATTCTGAGAAAGCTATCAGTCAAGATTCTATCCACTACACCTCCAAAGCTGGATTCCATATTCCCATACCCCTTTCATTTTGGTTAACACAACCACTTTCTTTCTCCAAACCCACTCTCTGCTTAAACCTTTCCATTCTGCATGCTTCCCCCTTTCTGATTTCATATCATGTATGTCTTGCTTGTTCTACTAGCTTCACCCCCTTAAGGCATTCCCCCTCCCAAACTTTTCCCAATTCATTGGCATCTACAGAAACTCCAAGTAGAATGCACAAAGCTAGGGGTTCCAAGCTAATATTCACATAGGAAAGAGAACACAGATTCTTCATGGCCATCATTCAGACTGGGGTGAAGTAGATTATCAGAGTAAATTAATTTGCATTCTTCTGTTGACTATTGATGATGGGCATTTTTAAAAGTGTTTATTAGTCATTTCTATTTTTTTCTTTTGAGAATTTTCTGTTCAGATATATATCTCATTTGTATTAGATTATTTGTTCTCTTGGTGTTTTGTTTTTTAAGTTATTTATGTATTCTATATATTAAGCTCTATCAGATGTACAGGTGGCTGTGCCTTCAATTGTTTCCTATATATTGTAAAGAAATTAAGAAACATAGTAGTAATTACTACTACCATTTTTAGTATTCAGAGCTTGATTGCTCCCAGAAGCCATGGCTTAGTAAACAAAAACCTAAATGCCAGAGGTGTCTTATATCCTTATAATATGTTAGTCAAGCCCCTGAACATGGATGTCAATGAGGAGGGCTCCGCACTCTAGGGGGCCCCTAATACTGGATTAGTATTTTCCCCAGTGTAAAAAGGGACTTTGAGAGACCATCCCACGTGAAGGGATGCACTCTTGGCTTGGACACATGGGGGAGGGCCTAGGCCTGGCCCAGGATGATGCGGTGGACTTTGGGGAGCGCTGTTGAGGACCCTACCCTGGGAGTGGAGGGTGGATGGGGTATGGGGTTAGGGAAAGGGTTGGGGGAGGGGAGGGAGAAGGAATTTACATGTGAAGCAAGCTTGTTCAGAATTTGAAATAATAAAAAAATTTAAAAAAATATGTTAGTCAAGGAGGTCCCAGACATACCAAATGTAATACTGGGTCTTGTCATTCCTTTGGATAGCCCCACCAGAACTCTATCTATGGACACAATTCATTGCTGGGCTGGAGAGGTGAATCAAAGTTACTTACAAAGTACCAGACAGAGTTCAGTTCACAGAACTCATATGGGGGTAGTTCTTAATTGTGTGTAACTCTAGCTCCAGGTGATCTGATACCTCTGACCTCTAAGGTGGCAGCACACACATGCACACAACACAACACAACACACACACACACACACACACACACACACACACACACACACACTTCAAAATAACAAAATAAATATTTTCTGTTTCCAAAAAAATAACCTTATCAATTAATGCATTAAATACTTTGAATGAGCAATATATAGAAATCAAGCTGGAATGGAACTACATGTTCCCTCTTTCCTGATCAGTTTCCAAAGTTCCAGAAGGTGTAATGTGGAGACTGCTGGGGTGGGGAAATGCATTAGTTGTGTTAACCAGATCAACTTGCCAAGCAAAATTAACCACTTTTGTAATAGTGGCACTATGAGTATGGAAGCAACCAAATGCTCTCTGATTATTTTGAAGAGCAGTTCTGCAGGAGGGAATACATGCCTGGCACTAGACCCTGGTCAAATATCCATGCTGGGAAGAAATGGACCTTAGTGGAAAGCTATATACTGCTGTTTAGCTAAATAGACAAAGCATCCAACTGCCTTCTAAATGGTAAAAATTATGCCCACAGATAGGCCTTAATGAGACACCTGTGACCAGAGAAGCTTCTTTCCAGTGAATGTTGGTGAACGCAGAGATTCTTGGGTACAAAAGATACTGAGAACAAGTGATAGATGAGTATTAATTCCTGTAGAAGTCATTTATACAATTCTCTTTAAGGTTCTTCTTTCCTTGCAGAAGAGGTGTTATACAACTGTAAGAGCCAGCAAATAAGGAGAAGCACTGGAAAATGTCATTCCTGGGCCATTGACACAGCCATTGCAATCATAAGCTCATAACAGCTGCAGATGTATACATTGGCTATGCACAATAATGAACCCGTTAACAGCCAAGGTGGACTAGGAGCTCAGGAATCTTTCTTTTATGACTAAATTATTTGCTGCTGATGGATTTGGGGAAGGAGAAGACATTACCTTCAGTGGATAACCACTGATTACCCCATTAGGCTCCAATGGAGAATTCCAGTCCAAAGGATCACCCTGGTTAAACTAAATGGGTCACAAAACCATGAGTGATTTTTTTTTTAGGAAATTGTGAAAGCCTTTAATGAAGTTTTAAATCTTATAAATTATCACAGAATTAATATTCAAATTAAGTTCTGCAATAGTAACTGTGTGGATTATTCTTTATGTATTTGTGTGCTTTGTCTACAAGAATTTCAGTTCACTGCATGTTTGTCTGATGTCTCTGAAGGCCAGAAGAGGGCATCATATTCACTTAAATTGTAGTTAAAAACAGTTGTGAGCTATTGTGTATGTTGAAAATTGAACCCTGGTCCTCTGTTCTATGATTTTGTTGAATAGGTTTTCTGCACTTTGAGCTAGACTTCTTTCGCATTGTCTATACCTATGATTCTTAGATTTGGTCTGTTCAAGGTGTCCTAGATTTCTTGAATATTTTGTGTTAAGAATTTGTTGGATTTAAGGCCTGGCGTTGGTGGCACATGCCTTTAATCCCAGCACTTGGGAGGCAGAGGCAGGCAGATCGCTGTGAGTTCTAGGTCAGCCTTGTCTCCAGAGCGAGTGCCAGGATAGGCTCCAAAGCTACACAGAGAAATCCTGTCTTGAAAAAAAAAAGAATTTGTTGGATTTAACACTTTCTTTGGTTGATGTATCTCTTTCCTCCAATGTATGTTCAACACCTGAGATTCTCTCTTCCATCTCTTGTATACCATGAGTGATTTCTATACTCTTTTTTTTCACTGAACCCCTTTCTTATAATGAACTCTGCAGCCCAGGGGCTGGAATGCCCTTAAAAATGTTCTATTACTGATTGTATAAATTCTGTCCACCATCCTGATATGTATTTTATCACACAGTTTTCATACTATCTTCTAATTACTCCCTCTGAACCTCACATGAAACCATTTGAGCCTTACCACACAAGAGAATAGGTGGTATCATTGCCTCATTGTTCAGATGAGAACACAGCTGGTAAGTGGAACTTGTAGTATCTAAGAACTTATTTCTGGCTTCCTGGCTTACAACTCATAACCATTGTATTTTCTGGTTAACTCTCTTATTTGAACTGAATAAGTTATATTCTGGTAAATCTTGATAATAACACATACTACTAAGTATTCTGGTGTACGCCCAGCATCATGTAAACTGTTCTAAGCAAGCAGGTTTCTGCTGCTTTGGCTGCTTTTATATGCATTGCGTTTCTTTAGAAGAAACAAAAGGAGTTTATGATCCCCAGGGACTACTGCAATCACAGGAATTGGCCCCTGGAGTACTGCTGTGCCAGCTCTTGTGCTGAATTAAGCTAGAAAGTGGATTTTTACATTGATGGAATATCTTTTGGATGAAGCTGCCATGCTAGTACAGGACTATAATCTCTGGACTGAGAAGGTAGATATGAGAGGCGTTTGAATTCAATGTTAGTCTATACTGCAGAGAAAGTCTGAGTTCAGCCCAGGCTCATAGGGAAACCATGTCTCTCAAAAATAAATTATGACATAGTACATCATAATTTGGTATTTATATTTTCTAACTATATATTTTAACATAGTTTAATGAACCTGGTTTTTAAGAGCCCCATTTAAAAAATACCAATCAATCTTCTACTTAAAGGTCATTATTTTAAATTCTTCTCAGTTTATGTTGTTGATGATATGAATTCATTTGTTGTTTATTTTTGTCAACTATGCCCTTAGGCTTAATTTTGCTTTCCATCTCCATAGTTGCCAATATTAACAATTAAAACTTTCATAATGTAGGTCATTAAAGACGGAGTTGAGAAATCTCAGAATAAAATAGAGTACATCCCACTTGAATTGTCTCTAAAAGGCAACACTGTTAGCATCATAACTGGGGTGCTTTGAATTTCAAGGTTATATCATACAGTTAGTTTCATGGGCTAGATCTAGATTTCTTGATTAGATTCTATTAATTTCCACCCATTCATTCTGCAAGTATCCCTGGCCTACTATTATACAGCAGGCATATACTGGGCATAGGAAGCCAAGACTAAATAAGGGGGAAAAAGTCCCTGCTCTTGTGGGTTGATATACCTGTTCTATGCATACACCATCTCTAAGTTGGAGTAGTAGATAATCAGAAATGCAGGAATATCATATAAAACACATAACTAACATCTGGTGAGTACCTGAAGGACTCTGCTATAGGCTTCAGGATTTATAATAATTTTATCTCCAAGAGTTTCATTTTCTATTAGTCCTGCCACCATTTTTTTTGTAAGAACTAGTAGTGTTTGCCCTATTTGTAAACACAAATCATAATCCTCTGTTTTCTGTAGTCATGTTTCAACCAACTTTCAGCAATCCTACATACAGGGTGTTCACTTTGAAGTGGAAAAGAACCAAGGATTGGATGAATATTGAAGTTTCATGCTAGGGAGGGTTCAGAAAACACAGAACTTTGAAAGCAGTCACTTCTTCAAACTTCCTGGGGTTGAGGTTAGAAAAAGATGAGATTTCTGTTGGAGGGAAATCTGAATGCTTTTTACAGGCCAGAAATGTGTCTAATTCTCACAGTCTTCCAAACAAATACCACAATGGTAAAATGCCCCAAAAGAAAATTTTGGCAATCTGTGCAATTCTCACCACCAAAATTAAATGAAACAACTAAGCTAAGTAGGGCTGCATGTTTCCTAATGCTCAGCCTAAATCCCCCCAGGGTGCTAAACTAACAGGAGCTCTAGAGCCCAGAACTGCAGGAGATGCCAAGAGCGGGGAAGCAAGTCAACTGCTACTTAATTGACTGGGCACTGCCCATCCTCCATCACCAGGTGATTTTTGGAAGTCCTTTCTGTGTACACTCTTTACAAATTTCAAAGACATTTTTGACATTGTTAGCTCTTTTTTCAATGTATATTCCTGCTTATTGCTTTGGATTCTTGTTATTTTTCCTTTTTTCAGGATATCCTGTGAAAGACCCCTGTCCCTTAGCCCTTTCTTTCTCAAGTTTGTCTCCTCTTCCTCCTATCGGCGGCTTCCCCGATCCCCACCCCCGGTGGCCTTTCCCCGCCCGGCCCGAGAACAAGCACCGGGTGGGGCCGGCCCGAGAACAAGCACCGGGTGGGGCCGGCCCGAGAATGAGCACCAGGTGGGCCAGCCCGAGAACGAGCACCGGGTGGGCTGGCACGAGGGCGAGCACCAGGTGGGTCAGCACGAGAACAAACACCGAGTGAGCCGGCCTGGAGCTCTGCCCCTGAGCCCCCGCCCCGCCCGAAGAGAAACACTCCGTCCCAAGGTCTCCGCCCCCAAGGTCAGCCATCAGGAAAGGGGGGGGAATTGAGTCTGCTGTACCAGACACCAGACCTTGAGAATATGCTGATCTGGAATGGCTCTGTGTCTCATTTGAACCATCCAATGGAAATGATTCTGTATTTCGCCTCATTTGAAAGACTCTGTGTTTCACCTCATTTGAATAACTCTGTACTTTGCCTCATTTGAATAACCCTGTATAGCGCCTCATATACATTGACCAATGGGAATAGCTCTGTATAATGCCTCATTAGAATTATCCAATAGAATCCTTGCTCCTAGCTTGCGCCTTTTTCCCTATATAAGGACCCCTTTTCCCTTGGCTCGGGGCGCTTAGCCACACAGAAGCTAAGTCGCCCCAGGTACCTGCGTCTCCAATAAAGCCTCTTGTTTTTACATCCAGTTCGTGGCCTCGCTGATTCCTGGGTGTGTGGGTCTCCCTCTACGAAAGTGCCTCTTCGGGGGTCTTTCATTTGGGGGCTCGTCCGGGATTAGAGACCCCCCACTCAGGGACCACCGACCCACGTCTGGGAGGTAAGTGTTGTGCGGATCCGCTGTTTTGTCTTGTCTGGTCTGAGTCTGTCTTGTGAATTGCGCTTGCGTTTGTAGTATACAGCTGTGTACATTTGTAGGCGGATCCGAGGAGGGACTGACGGGTCCGAACTCCCGACCGCGGCTCCAGGAGACGTCCTGGTAGCGTTTGAAGCCCTCAGGAAGAGGGATTTGTATTTTGAACTTGGGAAGCCCTCAGGAAGAGGGATTTGTATTTTGAACTTGGGAAGCCCTCAGGGTGAGAGATTTGTACTTTGAACTTAGATCTATGACTGGACATTTTCCCAGTCTCTTTGGAGAAGGCCCTCGGCTTGAGGGATTTGCAATCTTTACTGGGGACGAGGAAGGAGGGCCCCCTTCCTCGACTCTCTCTCAATTCCTTCTGTCGACTCTCTGTCGAAACCGCGCTGCGAAAGTCTGTTCTGTGTTATTCGGTCTTTGTCTTGTAGCTGTCATTTGTGCCCTCCTAAGCCTAGAAACTATGGGGCAAACTGTCACCACTCCTTTGTCCCTAACACTCTCCCACTGGAAAGATGTACAGGAATATGCTCATAACCAATCTGTTAATGTGCGTAAACGCAAATGGATTACTCTTTGTTCTTCAGAATGGCCGACCTTTGATGTAGGCTGGCCGCGAGATGGTACCTTTAACCCCCAGACTATATTCCAGATAAAAGAGAAGATTATGGATCCTGGACCACACGGGCATCCCGATCAAGTGGCTTATATCGTCACTTGGGAGGCTTTGGTTCAGGACCCCCCTCCCTGGGTACGTCCTTTCTTACATCCCAAGGGCCCCTCTCTCCTTCCCCCCTCTAACCGCTCCAACCGACCCATTCCTTCGGCCCCTACACCTCCCACTCCTTTGATTCCTCCCAACCCCCCTTCCCATTCCAACCTTTACCCTACCGTGGTGAAAGACACTAAGGCTAAAGAAAAGAAGACACCTAAGGTACTCCCTCCGGGAGAAGACCAGTTGGTTGATCTATTAACGGAGGAGCCCCCGCCATATCCGCCACTGCCGCCCCCACCAGAGGCAGAAGCGGACTCCGCTGCTGCCTTGGCGGAAGCGGCCCCTGACCCTTCACCAATGGCTTATCGACTAAGAGGTCGTAGGGAGCAGCCCGTTCCAGATTCAACCACTCTGCCCCTCCGAACTGGGCTGAACGGCCAACCTCAGTATTGGCCATTCTCAGCATCGGACCTCTATAACTGGAAAAATAATAATCCTTCTTTTTCTGCAGACCCCGTGAGGCTGACATCTCTCATAGAGTCGGTACTCACGACTCACCAACCCACCTGGGATGATTGTCAGCAGCTTTTGCAGGTCCTTTTAACCTCGGAAGAGAAACAGCGCGTGCTACTAGAAGCACGAAAAAATGTCCCAGGAGTAAACGGGCAGCCCACCCAGCTACCCAATGAAATTGATGCGGCTTGCCCTCTTGAAAGACCTGAATGGGATTTTACCACCGAAGCAGGTAGGACCCACCTGCGTCTCTATCGCCAGTTGCTGGTAGCGGGACTCCGGGGGGCAGGACGCAGACCCACTAATTTGGCCCAGGTGAAGCAGATAATACAGGGTGCGGAGGAATCACCTGCCGCTTTTCTAGAGAGATTGAAAGAAGCGTACAGGATGTATACTCCCTATAATCCGGAAGATCCAGGTCAGGCCACCAACGTTTCTATGTCCTTTATTTGGCAATCAGCCCCGGACATAAGAAACAAGCTTCAAAGGCTAGAAAATCTACAGGGATATACACTCCAAGATTTGTTGAAGGAAGCAGAACGTATTTTTAATAAGAGGGAAACACAGACAGAAAGAGAAGAACGTTGGAGGAAGGAAACTCAGGAGAGAGAGGAAAGACTAAGACAGGAAGCTGAGGAAAAAGAGGTTGCGAGAGACCGTAAGCGGAATAAAGAAATGAGCAGGTTATTGGCCACAGTAGTGACAGGCCAGAGACAGAATAGACAGAGGGATGACAGAAGGGGGCCCCACCTGGACAGGGACCAATGTGCTTACTGTAAAGAAAAAGGACATTGGGCAAGAGAATGCCCTAAGAACCCCCGGGCCAAGCTTCCACCGCCAAGGGTTTCTGACCTCCTGAACCTAGAAGATTAGAGGAGTCGGGGCCAGGAGCCCCCCCCTGAGCCCAGGATAACACTGCAAGTCGGGGGGCATCCGGTCACCTTCCTAGTCGATACAGGGGCACAACATTCCGTTCTGAATCGGTCACCCGGACCCCTGAGTCACCGGACTGCATGGGTACAGGGAGCTACAGGCGGAAAGCAGTACCATTGGACTACAAATCGGCAGCTCCAGCTCGCGACCGGTAAGGTTATGCATTCTTTCCTCCATGTGCCAGATTGCCCCTACCCCTTACTAGGACGGGACCTATTGACCAAATTAAAAGCTCAAATACACTTTGAGAGGTCAGAAGTCAAAGTCACAGGGCCAGAGGGAATTCCCCTTACCATCTTGACAATGTCCATAGAAGATGAATATAGACTCCATGAAAAGAGGACTAATTCGAACAATCAGGAAACCCTTGATCACTGGCTTGCGGAATTTCCCCAAGCCTGGGCTGAAACAGGAGGAATGGGCCTTGCCATTAACCAGGCCCCAATTATAGTAACCTTAAAAGCTGCCATCCTTCCTGCATCCGTCAGACAGTATCCAATGCCTAAAGAAGCCCGCGAAGGAATTCGGCCACATATTAAAAGGTTACTTGAACAAGGGATTCTGGTGCCCTGTAAATCTCCTTGGAATACACCCTTGCTACCCGTTAGGAAGCCGGGAACTAATGACTACCGGCCAGTGCAGGACCTGAGAGAAGTCAATAAAAGGATAGAGGACATACACCCTACTGTCCCCAACCCTTACAATTTGCTGAGTGGATTGCCACCTAACTATACCTGGTACACAGTCTTAGATCTTAAAGACGCTTTCTTCTGCCTCCGCCTGCATCCCACCAGCCAGCCTATATTTGCCTTTGAATGGCAGGACGCGGCCCTTGGAATCTCTGGGCAGCTGACTTGGACTAGGCTACCTCAAGGGTTTAAGAACAGCCCTACCCTTTTTGATGAAGCTTTACATCAGGACCTGGCAGAATTCCGGGTTAGGTACCCCGCTCTAATCCTCTTACAATATGTAGATGACATTCTCCTGGCAGCCAAAACCAAAGGGGAATGCAAGGAAGGCACTCAAGCCCTCCTCCAGACTCTTGGGAGCCTAGGGTACCGGGCATCCGCCAAGAAGGCCCAGATATGTCAGAAACAGGTGACCTATTTAGGATACAAGATAAAGGATGGACGTCGATGGCTAACGGAAGCCCGTATGCGAGCCATCTTAGACATTCCCACCCCACAAAATCCCCGCCAACTGAGAGAATTCTTGGGAACGGCAGGCTTCTGCCGCCTATGGATCCCTGGGTTTGCCGAAATGGCGGCTCCCCTCTACCCCCTCACTCGGCCAGGGGTTGCTTTTAAATGGGAAGAGCCCCAAAAGAAAGCCTTCACCGACATCAAAAAGGCTCTCCTTGAATCACCAGCCCTGGGTCTACCGGACTTAGCTAAGCCATTTGAACTTTTTATAGATGAGAAGGAGGGCTATGCTAAGGGAGTCCTCACCCAAAAACTGGGGCCTTGGAGAAGGCCCACTGCATACCTCTCCAAGAAATTGGATCCTGTGGCATCGGGATGGCCACCCTGCCTTCGAATGATTGCTGCTATAGCCCTGCTGGTAAAAGATTCTCACAAGCTAACCTTGGGGCAGCCTTTGACCATACATGCCCCTCATGCAGTAGAGGCAGTCATCAGACAGCCTCCAGACAGATGGCTTACTAATGCCCGAATGACTCATTACCAGACTATGCTGTTAGACAAAGACCGGGTCCACTTCGGGCCTTTGGTGACTCTGAACCCAGCCACCCTGCTCCCCCTCCCTGGGGAGCCCGAGGCTCATGATTGCTTACAGGTATTGGCCGAGGCCCATGGAGCGAGATCCGACCTGACTGACCAGCCTCTACCTAGCCCGGACCACATCTGGTTCACGGATGGAAGCAGCTTTTTGCATCAAGGAGAACGAAAGGCGGGCGCGGCAGTCACCACAGAGAATCAGGTCGTCTGGGCCCAGGCACTCCCCCCTGGAACTTCCGCACAGAGGGCAGAACTCATAGCACTCACGCAGGCTCTAAAATTGGCAGAAGGTAAGAGGCTCACCGTGTATACAGACAGTCGTTATGCCTTCGCCACTGCCCATATACATGGAGAAATTTACAGACGGAGGGGGCTGCTTACCTCCGAAGGGAAAGACATTAAAAATAAGGAGGAAATCCTCGCTCTCTTAAGGGCTCTTCATCTGCCCGCTGCCTTAAGTATCATACATTGCCCTGGACACCAAAAAGGGGATTCTTTCGAAGCAAGGGGCAATCGAAGGGCAGACTTGGCTGCCCGAGAGGCGGCCCTGACCACAGACACCACTAACCTCCTGGCTCTAGAGCCCACCAACGACCATCCCTTCCCCTCATGGGACTATGAACAAAGAGACATCCAAACCCTAGAGAAATTGGGAGCCGCAAAGGAACCAAACGGGGATTGGACTTATGAAGGAAAGACTGTCATCCCCTACCGGGTAACCAAGTACCTAGTGACATTTTTACATAAGATGACACATCTGAGCTCCAAGAAGATGCGGGAGCTCCTCGAACGAGAAGAGGAATTCAATTTCCTTTTGGGGAAGAACGATATTCTAAAACAGGTAACTGAGCAATGTGATGCGTGCGCCCGAGTCAACGCATCCAGACTGAAGCTTCCTCCCGGGAACCGGGTCAGAGGCTACCGGCCCGGAACACATTGGGAGATAGATTTCACTGAGATTAAACCAGGAAAATATGGATACAAGTATCTATTAATTTTTGTAGACACCTTTTCAGGATGGGTTGAAGCCTTCCCTACTAAACATGAAACAGCCAAGATCGTTACTAAGAAATTGCTTGAAGAAATCTTTCCCCGTTATGGGATGCCTCAGGTATTGGGAACAGACAATGGGCCCGCCTTCGTCTCCCAGGTAAGTCAGTCAGTGGCCACCTTGTTGGGGATTGATTGGAAATTACATTGTGCTTATAGACCCCAAAGTTCAGGACAGGTAGAAAGGATGAATAGAACAATCAAGGAGACTTTAACAAAATTGTCGCTTGCAACTGGCACTAGAGACTGGGTCCTCCTACTCCCCCTAGCACTCTACCGCGCTCGTAATACCCCTGGACCACATGGGCTCACACCCTTTGAGATCCTGTATGGAGTACCTACTCCTATCATTAACTTTCTTGATCAAGATGTCTCAGATTTTGCTAACTCCCCTTCTCTCCAAGCTCATTTACAGGCCCTCCAACTAGTACAACGGGAGGTCTGGAAACCCCTTGCTCAAGCTTATAAAGACCAGAGGGACCATCCCACCATCCCCCATTCCTACCAGATCGGGGACACTGTTTGGGTCCGGCGTCACCAGGCCAAGAACCTTGAACCCCGCTGGAAGGGACCCTACATCGTTTTGCTTACCACTCCCACCGCACTCAAGGTAGACGGCATTGCAGCTTGGATACATGCTTCACATGTAAAGCCAGCCCGACCCACCGATTCAGCCACTGCATCAGAATGGACCGCACACCGCACTCAAAATCCTTTAAAGATAAGACTCTCTCGTACACCCTCCTGTTGATTGGTTGTCTGTTTACCCCCCATGTAGCAACTAACCCCCACAGGGTTTATAATATCACCTGGAAAATAGCCAATCTAGGGACCGGGGAAATAGCCAACCTCAGCACTTATATAGGGACTCTACATGATGGGTTCCCTCCTCTCTATGTCGACCTATGTGACTTAGTAGGGTCTGATTGGGATCCCTCTGACCAGGAACCATTCCCAGGGTACGGATGCCACCACCCTGGGGGAAGGATAGGAACAAGAAGCAAGGATTTTTATGTTTGCCCCGGCCATAAACCAACTCATGGCTGCGGGGGGCCGCAGGAAGGGTACTGTGCAAGATGGGGATGTGAAACCACAGGGGAGGCTTACTGGAAACCCTCTTCCTCTTGGGATTTCATCACTCTCAAACGGAGGGAGATCCCAGGGTACGCAGGGAAAGGACCATGGAGATGTGGGCAAAGAGCCTGCGGACCTTGTTATGATAGTGCCGGAGGGGGAGGTTTTCAAGGCGCCACCCCCGGAGGAAAATGCAACCCTCTCATCCTAAGGTTCACAGATGCTGGAAAAAGAACTACTTGGGATAGTCCTAAGGTCTGGGGACTCAGGCTGCACCGAGCAGGGAAAGATCCGGTGACTTTATTCTCCCTGTACAGACAAATTACTCCCCTAAGCCAACAATCAGTTGGGCCAAACATAGTAATAGCGGACCAGAGATCCCCAACCCATTTTCAAGTCCCTAAACCCCCTACCGTTCCTAAAGCTATCACTCCTACACCAGGTGCTGTCACCTTCTCCCCCACCCCAGATGCCCTAAACATCGAGATAACCAGAGACCCTCCAGGTACCAGAGATAGATTATTACAATTAATCCAAGGAGTTTACCAAGCCTTAAATTTTTCAGACCCCAACAAGACTCAGGAATGCTGGTTATGCCTAGTTTCCCGGCCCCCATATTATGAAGGCGTGGCAATACTGGGCAACTACTCCAACCAGACCTCAGCACCTACCAGTTGCGGAGCTGCTATGCAGCACAAGCTCACAATATCTGAGGTCTCAGGAAAGGGGCTATGCATAGGCAGGATTCCTTCCTCACATCAAGAATTATGTAACCAAGTAGAGCCATTATCTCAGGACAGCCGATACCTTGTTGCCCCTTATGGAACTTATTGGGCTTGCAGTACTGGGTTGACTCCCTGTGTCTCTACCACTGTTCTCAACACCACCATTGACTTTTGTATATTGATAGAACTTTGGCCCAAAGTCACATACCACCAACCTGAATATGTTTACAGCGTACTAGAGAAATCAACCCGATATAAGAGGGAGCCAATATCCTTTACCGTGGCCCTATTATTAGGAGGAATAACAATGGGGGGCATAGCAGCCGGCATAGGGACCGGAACCGTTGCCCTACAGGGAATTAATCATTTTAAGCTTCTACAACAAGCCATGCACACGGATATCCAGGTCCTAGAAGAGTCAGTCAGTGCACTCGAGAAATCCTTAACATCACTCTCTGAGGTGGTCCTGCAAAACAGACGGGGATTAGATTTATTATTTTTACAGGAAGGGGGGCTATGTGCTGCCCTCAAGGAAGAATGCTGCTTTTATGCAGATCATACAGGAATAGTTAGGGATAGCATGGCCAAACTTAGGGAGAGGCTAAAACAGAGGCAACAGCTATTTGAGTCTCAACAAGGATGGTTCGAGGGATGGTTCGCTAAATCCCCCTGGTTGACTACCCTTATATCCACGCTCATGGGACCTCTGGTTATTCTATTTTTGATCCTCATATTTGGTCCCTGCATTCTGAACAAACTGACTCAATTCATCAGAGAACGACTATCTGTTGTACAGGCCTTAGTCTTAACTCAACAATATCATCAGCTAAAGCAAATAGATCCAGAGTATCTAGAGACCTCTGAATGAAAGATTCCATTCAGTTACAAGAGAAATGGGGGAATGAAAGACCCCTGTCCCTTAGCCCTTTCTTTCTCAAGTTTGTCTCCTCTTCCTCCTGTCGGCGGCTTCCCCGATCCCCACCCCCGGTGGCCTTTCCCCGCCCGGCCCGAGAACAAGCACCGGGTGGGGCCGGCCCGAGAACAAGCACCGGGTGGGGCCGGCCCGAGAATGAGCACCAGGTGGGCCAGCCCGAGAACGAGCACCGGGTGGGCTGGCACGAGGGCGAGCACCAGGTGGGTCAGCACGAGAACAAACACCGAGTGAGCCGGCCTGGAGCTCTGCCCCTGAGCCCCCGCCCCGCCCGAAGAGAAACACTCCGTCCCAAGGTCTCCGCCCCCAAGGTCAGCCATCAGGAAAGGGGGGGAATTGAGTCTGCTGTACCAGACACCAGACCTTGAGAATATGCTGATCTGGAATGGCTCTGTGTCTCATTTGAACCATCCAATGGAAATGATTCTGTATTTCGCCTCATTTGAAAGACTCTGTGTTTCACCTCATTTGAATAACTCTGTACTTTGCCTCATTTGAATAACCCTGTATAGCGCCTCATATACATTGACCAATGGGAATAGCTCTGTATAATGCCTCATTAGAATTATCCAATAGAATCCTTGCTCCTAGCTTGCGCCTTTTTCCCTATATAAGGACCCCTTTTCCCTTGGCTCGGGGCGCTTAGCCACACAGAAGCTAAGTCGCCCCAGGTACCTGCGTCTCCAATAAAGCCTCTTGTTTTTACATCCAGTTCGTGGCCTCGCTGATTCCTGGGTGTGTGGGTCTCCCTCTACGAAAGTGCCTCTTCGGGGGTCTTTCACCTGAAACAAGGTTTTGTTTTCTTTGTTTGCCTGTAGAACCTGCTGGGAGTGAAATCAGCAAAACTTGTTCATCCATATTTAATTTTCTTCCCAGCAGGTGCTGTGGCTCAACAGCTCAGTAGGACAGAAACATGATAGGACTCTTGTTGAGGCTGCCATACTACTTGCCAGGTCAAGAAATGGTTAAAAGACCTAACTAACACACAGTGAGGGGTTCCAATATCTTCACTGACAAAACAGTAAAACCCTTAACATACATATAATGCACATCTTTGGCTACCTAGATTTTGCATAGTACCTAACCAGTTTTGGGGACTTCTATTTAACCTTTAAAGTTTGATTTTTGCTATGTTCCTTACTTTTCTATATACAGTAAAAGAAAGAAGGATTATTTATCAGCAATCACTATATATGTAAATATATATGTATGTACATCTTTTATTTCAATTGCAATAACCAAGTTAGCATGTAGGGAATTTAAATGGAATAGTTGTATGTAACATGAAAAATAAAATTAACCAGAGACTAATATTGGGGTTCAAACTTCAAGCTGAAGAACAGAAAAGCAAAGTAGCAGGCCACTAGCTCTTACCACTACCTCAGGCTGAATAGGCTGATCCTGCTGCCTCTCCTCAGTGTGGCAGGAGAATCAGACTGAGTGTCTTCCTACTCTCAATGTGTCAGGAGGATGAATGACTGATACTGACTCCTTGCTCCTGTCTTATATAACTCCCTAATACTGGGATTAAAGGCATGTGATCCCAGGTGCTGAGATCATCTTTGTGTGAGCTGTTTCGATTTAGGACTGGATCAATCTTGTGTATCCTGGTGGCCTTGGACTGACAGAGATCTGTCTACCTCTTAATTCTGAGTCCTAGGATTAAAGGTGTGTACCACCACCTCCTAGCTTCTGGCTGCTGGAATTAAAGGTGTGTGCCTGGCTTATATGGCTTGTGGCTGACTTTGCTTTCTGAATCCTCAGGCAAGCTTTAATAAATCATAAATAATATATCACCACAGTTATGGTAAAAACAGCAGAGAACTGAAAAACCTAAACAGCAAACACACCTGCAGCCTGAGGATTGTAACATGAGGTTTTCTTGGCCCAGTTAGGTTCTGCCGTCCTTCGCTGGCCCAATGAAGCACAGAGATGCTATATTGTTATGGAACTGTTGGCCTTTAAGGTTTCTTATTCTTAATCATTAACCCATTTCTATAAATCTAAGTATTTCCACGTGGTCTTATCTTACCAGAGAAAGGTCCAGGGACCTCTTAATCCTCTGGCATCCTACATCTCAACTGTTCAGCATTTCAGCATAGAAGAGAGCTATTTCCTGTTTGTCCCTGCTTATATTCTGATTTTTACCAGCTATGTCACTTCCTGCCTGTCTGTACAGACCTCCAGACCTCGACTGTTAGCTAGTAGCAGTTTTTACCCAGCTATGTCATGTCCTGAGATGACAATTCTTTCCTGCATACACTTCCCAGAATCCTCCTCATATCTTAGTTCCACCTATCTTGCTGCACTATTGCTGCCAACAGTGTTTTATTCATCAAACAATAAAATGACCATATACACAGAAGAACTTCCCCCATCAAGATTCACATTCATCAGTGTTTAACCATTAGTTCTGATTGACACATTATGATTGTAAGCATTTCAGATGATAGGTTTTTGCTTTTGTGTGCCAAATGTCTTCATCCGAGAACATTTTGGGGATCCTATCTAATTACAGAATGGCACTTCTCTCCCCTGACCTGACCTGTGACAAATGCTCTACAACACAATCTGTGAATGGCTAGCAAGTCAATGGCAAACCACCTGAATGTACAAATTTCAGTACTGGTGCAGAAATCTCCAGAGTAGTTGTCATGATCTGAAACGCTGTTTTCAGTACTATAGCTCTGTATTAGAGCTTGAAGTCAGGGATGGTGATGCCTCCAGAAGTTTCTCTATTGTACAGGGTTTTTTTGACACTCCTGGGTCTTTTGTTTCTCCATATAAAGTTGAGAATTGTTCTTTCAAGGTCAGTGAAGAATTGTGTTGGGATTTTGATGGGGTTTGCATTGAATCTGTAGATTGCATTTGGCAAGATTTCCATTTTTACTATGTTGATCCTGCCTATCCAAGAGCATGGGAGATCATTCCATTTTCTGGTATCTTCTTTTATTTATTTCTTTCTTTAGAGACTCAAAATTCTTACAGTAGAGGTCTTTTACTTTTTTGGTTAGTGTTACTCCAAGGTATTTTATGTTGTTTGTGGCAATTGTAAATGGTGATGCTTCTCTGATTTCTTTCTCCACCAATGTATCATCAGTATATAGTAGGGCTACAGATTTTTTGAGTTAATCTTGTATCCTGCCATTTTGCTGATGGTGTTTATCAGCTGTAGGAGTTCCCCAGTAGAGTTTTTTGGGTTACTAATATAGACTATCATATCATCTGCAAATAGTGAGAGTTTGACTTCTTCCTTTCCGATTTGTATTCCCTTGAACTCCTTTTATTGTCTTACTGCTCTAGCTAGAACTTCAAGGACAATGTTGAAGAGAATTTCTCTCCATTTAATTTGATGTTGGCTTGCTGTATATTGGTTTTATTATACTGAGGCATGTTCCTGTTATCCCTGACTTCTCCAGGACCTTTTTCATGAAGGGGTGTTGGATTTTGTCAAAGGCTTTTTCAGCATCTAGTGAGATGATCATGTGATATTTTTTCCTCAGTCTATTTATTTTGTGGATTACATTGATGGATTTTCGTATGTTGAACCATACTTGCATCAATGGGATGAAGCCTACTTGACCCGGATGGATGATTTCTCTGATGTGTTCTTGGAATCAATTTGCCAATAAGTTATTGAGAATTTTTGCATCAATGTTCATGAGGGATATTGCTCTTTCTTAGTTGCATCTTTGTGTGGCTTGGGTATAAGGTTATTGAAGCCTCCTAAAAAGAGTTTGCTAATGACCCTTCTGCTTCTATTGTGTGGAATACTTTGAGGAGAATTGGTATTAGCTGTACTTTGAATTTCTGGTAGAATTCTGCAATGAAGCCATCTAGCCCGGGGCTTTTTTTGGTTGGGAGAATTCTAATAACTGCTTCAATTTCGTGAGAGGTTATAGGTCTATTTAAGTTGCTTATCTGTTCTTGATTTAATTTTGCTAAGGAAAACCTGTCCAGAAAATTGTCCATTTCCTTTAGATTTTCAAATTTTGAGGAATATAGGTTTTCAAAGTATGACCTGATGATTATCTGGATTTCCTCTGTGTCTGTCGTTATGTTCCCTTTTCATTGCTGATTTTTTTAATTTGCATGTTAACTCTTTGTTGTTTGTTAAGATTGGATATTGGTTTGTCTATCTTGTTGATTTTCTTGAAGAACCAACTTTTTGTTATATTGATTCTTTGTATTTTTCTCCTAGTTTCCATTTTATTGATTTCAGCCCTCAATTTGATTATTTCCTGGTGTCTGCTCTTTCAGGGTGTATTGGCTTCTTTTTTTCAAAAGCTTTCAGTTGTGCTGTTAATTCTCTAGTGTGGTTATTCTCCTGATTCTTCATGTGGGCATTTAGCGCTGTGAACTTTCCTTTTAGCACAGCTTTCAAAGTATCTCATGAGTTTGGATATGTTGTGTCCCCATTCTCATTGAATTCTAGGAAATCTTTAAATTTTTTTATTTCTTCCTGGCCCATGAATTGTGCAATTGGGTGTTACTTGATTTCCATGAGTTTGTAGGTTTTCTGTAATTCGTGTTGTTTTTGAATTCTAATTTTTAAGCATGGTGGTCTGATAAGACACAGTGGGTTATTTCAATTTTTTTGTACCTGTTGAGGTTTGCTATGTTGCCAAGTGTGTGGTCGATTTTAGAGAATGTTCCATGTGGTGCTGAGAAAAAGGTAAATTGTTTTATATTTGGATGGGATCTTCTATAAATATCTGTTAAGTCCAATTGTGCCATAACTTCTATTCGTTCTTTTGTTTCTTTGTTAAGTTTCTCTCTGGTGTTCCTGTCTAGTGGTGAGAGTGGGGTGTTGAAGTCTCCCACTATAAGTGTGTGCAGTTTTATGTGTGATTTGAGTTTTAGTAATGTTTCTTTTACAAACGTAGATGCCTTTGTATTTGGGGCATAAATATTCAGAATTGAGACTTCATCGTGATGGATTTCTCCTTTGATGAGTAGGAAGTGACATTCTTCATCTCTTTTGACTGATTTTAGTTTAAAGTCCATTTTTTTTTTTTGGATATTAGGGTTGTTATCCCCGCTTGTTTCTTGGGTCCATTTGATTCTTTAATTCTTAGGCACTGTCTGTCTTTGAAGTTGAGGTGTGTTTCTTGTATGCAACAGAAGGAAGGATTCTGTCTTCTTATACATTCTGCTAATCTGTGTCTTTTTATAGGGGAGTTAAGTCCATTAATGTTGATGGATATTAATGATCATTGATTATCATTCATTCTTGTTTGTTTTTGATTTGGTGATGGTGGCAAGATTATGTGTGGGATTCTATCCCTTTTTCCTTTTGGCTGTTGGTAAAGTGGGTTTATCTATTGCCTATATTTTTCTGGTTGTAGGTAACTTCCTTGGGTTACAATTTTCCTTCCAGAACATTCTGTAGTGCTGGATTGGTGGATATGTATTGTTTGAATCTGGTTTTGTCATGGAATATCTTGTTTCTCCATGTATAATGATTGAAAGCTTTGCTGGGCATAGTAGTCTGGGCTGGCATCCATGGTCTCTTAGTGTAGGTAGAATATCTATCCAGGACCTTCTGGCTTCCAGAGTTTCCATGGAAAAGTCAGGTGTGATTCTGATAGGTTTTCCTTTATAGGTTACTTGACCTTTTTCCTTTGCTGCTGTTAATATTTTCTCTTTGATGTGTGTGTTTGGTGTTTTGATTATTATGTGTTGAGGAGACCTTTTTTAGGTTCAATCTATTTGGTGTTCTGTAGGCTTCTTGTATTTTAATTGGTATGTCTTTCTTTAGGTTGGGAAAGTTTTCTTCTATGATTTTGTTGAATATGTTTTCTGTGCCTTGAGTTGGATTTCTTCACCTTCTTCTATATCTATTATTCTTGGGTTTGGAGTTTTCACGGTATCTCATATTTCCTGGATATTTTGTGTTAGGGATTTGTTGGACTTAAGATTTTCTTTGGTTGATGAATATATTTCTGCTAGTGTGTCTTCACCTCCTGAGATTCTCTCTTCCATCTCTTGTGTTCTGTTGGTTATGCTTACATCTGTAGTTCCTGATCATTTACCCAGATTTTCTATTTCTGGAATTCCCTCAGATTGTGCTTTCTTTATTGTCTCTATTTCAGTTTTTAGGTCTTGAACTGTTTCCTTGAGAAATTTGTTGATATCTTGTATTTTTTTATTTGATTTTTCTTCCATTTCTTTAAGGGATTTTTCTCATGTACTCTTTGAGGTCCTCTATCCTTTTCTGAAGATGCTTTTAAGGTCATTCTCTTCTGGTTCATCTGCATTGTGATGTTCAGGTCTTGCTGGTGTATGGTTCCTAGTCTCCAGTGGTGTCATATTGGGTTTTCTGTTGTTGGATGTGGTTTTTACCTTGACCTCTTCTCATCCTTTCTTCTGGTGGGTGTAGCAGGAGTTTCTTGCTCTCATGGTGGGTATGGGACCAAGGTTTTCTTCTGGTAGATGCAAACAGATCCAATACTCTGATGTCTGTCCTCTTCCTGAGGATGAAGGTTTCACTGTTACCCAGGTATCGGCAGTTTTGGGGCATGCCTGGTCCCACTGGGCTGGCAGTTGGAGGCACGACTGCCTCTGGGTGTTTGGTGTTTGGATCCTGCTGCCGAACTCGGTCAGGCATGCAGGTCTCTGGAGTCAGATGACTCTGAGCCTGTTTTTTTGTTTTGTTTTATTTTGTTTTGTTTTGTTTTCAAGATGGGATGTCTTTGTGATAGCCTAGTTGTCCTGGAACTAGATCTGCAGACCAGGCTGGCTTCGAAGTCACAGGGATCTGCCTGCCTCTGACTCCTGGGTGTACTTCACCACCCAGCATTTTTCTTCATTTTTTTTCCATTTTGCTCAGACATTGTGTAAATGTTAGACAAAGGCCCAAAACATTCAGTGCATAAACCATCTTATTTTTTCTTACCTTTACCATGGAATGGAGAAATATCGATTGAATTTCTATAGCAATACTATACCTGTCAGGCAAGAACACCATGTGCTGAAATATTTTCATGTTAGATGAAACTGCATGTTTTCCACAATTCACTACTAAAATAAAGAAGAGAAAGGCTTAGGAGGGCCTTGTCATAGGGTGCTGATGAATTTAATTTAAAAAGTTCTTTTGTTGCATTGTAAATGTTTATCTCAGATTTGTTTTCCTATCATATTTAATTTTGCAGCAATTATTTTAAGAATGTAAAATCTTGAAGAAATTCATAAGAGTTCATTTGATTTGTTTTTATTCAATTCTCAGATAACTAAAATTTACTCTTTCTGGTACAAAAAAAAAAACCTTTTAACGGGTCTAATCACTTCAAGGATATCTTTCTAATATCTTATGACTATTTCCATTATTTCTTACTGAGAATTGAACAGAATTTCACCTCTGCTGAAAAAAGAAAGGTGACTTGAACAGAGAAGAAAGAAAAGTTCAACTAACAAACTAACTCCAATTATACAAATCCCATTGCAAAGATAAAAATAAAACAAAAATCAAAAAGCATTTTCACTTTGAAAAAATACAAACACAATAAACAGTAAAGAAGAAAATGGAAGAACTTAAAAAGAAAGAATTTTTAAATGATCATAATTATTGTCAAACAACTAAAATAACATAGAGATGAATGAAACAAGGAAGTCGATCTAAGTTATGAAAATAGAGTTGGAATTTTTTCTTTTATTGAAAATAACTTTTGTCTCAGATACTATATACTGATAATTGTTTCCCCTCCCTGTTCTTCTCCCAGTTTCTTACAACCTGCTCTTCCATTAAGATCTACCCCTTTCTGTCTATCATTAGAAAACAAACAACTAAGGAATTATAATAAATATAATACAATTAATATAATAAGGTAAGAGAAAAACAAACACCTTGGAGGAGGGCAAAACAACAGAAGAAACAAAGCCAAAAGACTCAGTCATTTGCACCAGCTATCCCATAAAAACACTAAACTGGAAGTCAGAATACATAGGCTAAGGACATATGGGGCAAAAAGCAGAGTTTGTTTCACCAGGTTTCCTTGTTGAGACCTAAATTTTCATTTGCAAGAGATTATCAGTTGGAGATTGCTTCTAGGTTAGAGGTGGGGACATGTGTCCACTTCTTTTTTCCAAACCAGGACCCCATATGTGCAGACCCATTCAGGATCTGTGTATGTTGTCTCAGTCTCTGTGGATTCATATGTGTATCAGTCCTGTTGTATTTAGAAGGCCTTCTTTTCTTCCTGTCTGTGGTAGTTTGAATGTAATTGGGCCCCATAATCTCATAGGGATGGCAATATTAGGAGGCAATGCTTTGTTTGAGTGGGTATGGCCTTGTTAGAAGAAATATGTCACTTTGGGCGCAGGCTTTGAGGTGCCATTTGCTCAAGGTTCCCTCAATGTGACACATAGTTCATTTCCTGTTGCCTGCTTATCAAGATGTAGCTAGCACAATGTCTGCCAGGTGCACTGCCATGATAATGACGGACTGAACTGATGGGGGAGTTCCTTCTGTGTATATGTTTGTATTATTGGTTGATAAATAAAGCACTGTTAGCCAATAGGGAAGCAAGTTAGGTGGGACTAGGAGAGAAGGAGGATTCTGGGATATTTAGGAAAGGGGAGAGTGCCATGTGATCCCAGGAAGTGATGACTCGCATAAGACCAGTGTCCTTAGTGAGAAAAGTCCTTATAAAAATATATAGATTAGTAGTTATGGTTGATAATTAAGACTGAGCTAGCAAATAAGAAATCCTAGTCATTGGCCAGCAGCATTGTAACTAGAATAAGATTCCATGTGTTATTTGGGGACCTAAAATGGCAGCAGAACCCAGGCAGCAGGCAAAACGAGTTATTGTTACATTGAACTTCTGAAACTGTAAGGGAGCCATCCCAATTGTATCACATTTTCTTTATCCATCTTTTTCTGTGGAGGGACATTGAGATTGTTTCCAATTTCTGGCTATTCTAAAGGAACATGAGTGAGAAAATGTATCTAAAGTAGGATAAAACATCCTTGGGTGTAAAGTCAAGAGTGGTATAGATGGATCTTTGTGGAGTTGGTGTCACATCTTCCTGAGCAAACCACCACACTTATTTCCATAGAGGCTGTACATGTTTGCACTCCCAGCAGCATTGGATGAGTGTTCCTCCTACTCTACATCTTCTCAATCTTGAGTTATGAGAGGATCTTAGCTATTTATTGATCTTGTCTATTCAGATGGGTGTAAAACTGAAATCTCAAAGTACTTTTAATTTACTTTTCCTTGATGGCTAGGGATGTTGAACACTTCTTTAATGCCATTGGTCAATGCCAGAGGACCAGTGAGTGGCAATTGAAGTTCCCGGTATCAGCCCACCAGAAGGAAAGTCTCAGTTGGGCCAATCTCATTTGACAAGGCCCTGGAACTGCAGACCCCAGAATGTCTTTTGCTTCTGCTGTGCCTTTACGTGTATGCCGAAGCTCTCTTTTCTGGTATCTAGCATGGCATGAGTGGATGTAGGGAGCTCTCCACTACCTGTAATACAGCGTGCTTATCTCTTGGAAACATCCCATTCTACTGGGCATTTTTACCTGTGGATTGTCAAGAAAATAACCCCTCACCAAGCTGTACTATATAATTTGATAATAATAATGATAGTTTATACAGAGTTTGATGAATAAGAATAAATACAAAGACATGTTTCACAGCTGAAACCTATGAGTTCCATCCTAGGAGCTGCTCAAGTTAATAATTAAAAGGAAAGCACCTGAGTCCAGGACCAAGGCTGGCTCTAATTCTTTTAATCCTGAAAAGAGGCTGTCATGTACCATTAGCTAAACCAAAGCTTCAAAAATAACTTCAAGTTAGACCAGCTGCCTTGCTAATAATTTTAAGATAAATAACCACAGATAACAAGCTAAAGTTAAGAAGGACACATAGCTGATCATTCTGACTCCTTAGGCTATGGTCAAAAATACAAAATGGCCTGATTGTTGCTAGCTCCCCTTACTAGGTCTGGTTAATAATCAAAAGTGATGATTAATTCCTTATACCCATTTCTGCCTCCAGTCTCCTGATAAAAATCGATTGATGAGTGGATATGTTCCCTAAAGATTTAAATTAGAACTGACTGATTGTTTTACATATATAAAAGTTTAGGCTTGTGATTCCTTTAAGACTCTTTATAAGATTACCTTTCAAGATAAATAAGAAAGTAATTGTTGCTTTCTTTGTAACTGCAAAATGCAGCCTGCCAGTAAAGGACTTGACAAGAATATAGCTTGCTTGCCCACACAGTTAATCTATTACAAGTTGCTTGGGTATGAATGTATGTGGGTTCTTGGAATAATTTGTTCTTCACCTGTAGCACATAAAATGTTTAATCATGTGAGGGAAATGAAAAACATGTTTTTACCTGTATTCATTATAATCATTCACTTGGAAAATAAAATATAATCACATTGTAATTTCTATGTTACCTGAAAAACTTTGTTGGGATATATAAACTGTAGGGAAAAAGTATACAGCAGAAAGAAAAGAACAGAGAAAGAACATAAGAATAAAAAAGAAAGCCATCAAGAAAGTGTGTGTTTATTTTCCTGTAGCCCCCTCAGATAGAAAAGATTCCTTTCAAAGCCCTGTGTTGCTGGAGGCTGCCTCCCAGCTGTACTTTAAGAGTTTCTCAGCCATTTCAGTTTCCTCTTTTGAGAACTCTCTGTTTAGATAATATTTATACCACTTTTTATTGGTACCATTTTATTCATCATTTTTTTATTTTACATACTAACAACAGCTTCCCAGCCTCTCTGCTGTCCTCTTCTCCAGTTCCCCCCCACACACTCTATTATATCCCCCCACTCCTCCTCCTTCTCCACTTAGATGGGATAAGGCTTCCATGGGAATCATCAAAGCATGGCATATCAAGTTGAGGCAGTACCAAGCTCCTCCCCTGCTGCATCAAGGCTGAACAAGGCATCCTACCATGGAGTCCAATTGAAGAGAGTGTGGAGGGATTGATTATATGAGTAAGAGTGTGGTCAAGTTCATGATGGGGAAACCCACAGAAACAGCTGACCTGAGCTTATGGGAGCTCATGAACTCTGGATGGACAGCTAGGGAGCCAGCATGGGACTGACGTAGGCCCTCTGCATCTGTATGACATTTGTGTAGCTTGGTGTTTTGTGGGGCTCCAACAATGGAACCTGTCTCTGATGCAAGAGCTGCCTTTTAGGCACCAGCACCATGTTTTTAATTGGGTTATTGCTTTTCTTGATATCTAGCTTCTTTAGTTCTTTTATATATTTTGATATGATCCCTCTATCAGATGTGGACTAGCTAAAAGTCTTTTCCTATTCTGTAGTTTGCCATTTTGTCATAATGACAAAGTTCTTTGCAGTATAGAAGCCTTTTAGTTTCCTGAGGTCCCATTTATTAATTGTTGCTTTAAAGTTTATGTTAGCAGTCATCTGTTCTGAAATTTTTTATGCAAATAACTTCAGGGCTATTCCCCACTTTCTTTTCTTTCATGTTTAGTGTCTTTGGTCTTTGACTATTTGGAATTGAGTTTTGTGCAGGGGGATAAGTATGGATCTTTCTGGATCTTTCTACATGCAGATGTTTATTTTGACCAACACCATTTGTTGAAGATGATGTCTTTTTTTTCTGCTGTATTACTGGTTTCTTTATCAAAACTCTTCTTTTTGTTCTAGAGCTTTCAAGTGTGCTTTGCCTCTTAGAACCCATCTTCTAGAAAGAGGTTCCATGTACTCTGCATCCTCCATCAATAGAATCCATCCTTTATGCTTATCACAAGTTCTTCTTCCCCATGCCCTTACCCTAAGAACTGTTTATCAGTCCATAAAAAGCCATTCTCATCGTAAATATTACAGGTGTTTTTCTGTAGATGTACATTGCAAAGGAGTTTTGATGTAGCCATCCATGAAGCTTTGTTGTGATAATTTTCACATGAAAGCTTCTTTCCCCAAAGTTTTACTGTCTTTAAATGTGTAAGAAAAATAAACAGTCAGGTTAGAGTCTGGAAGTTTTTTACCCAGCTCCTGCTAAAGTGGTATTGACAGAAGTTTCATTCTTCAACTCATTATTTTCTTGCAAGTTGTGATGCTTGCAGGGACTCCAACATACATTTTTTGTATGTGGGTAAAATGTCATGTAAATATCTGTTACATCCAATTGGTTTAACATCAGTTAGCTCCAGCATTTCTCTGTTTAGCTTTTGTCTAAATGACCTGTGCCTATTGATGAGAGTGGGGTATTGAAGTTTCCCATTATCAGGTTATGTGGTGGTTTGAATGAAAAAAGACCCCAAAGGAAATGAGTCGCACTATTAGGAGGTGTGGCTTTGTTGGAGTAGGTGTGGCCTTGTGGAGGAAGTTTGTGGCTGTGGAGGTGGGCTTTGAGGTCTCATATATGCTCACACCAGTGTCTCAGACCACTTCTTGTTGCCTACCTATCAAGATGTAGGGCTTTCAGTTGCAGCACCATGTCTGCCTCCATGCCACCATATTCTAGCCATCATGCTCACTGCCAGGATCATAAGAACTAAACCTCTGAAACTGTAAGCCACCACTTCAATTAAAATTTTTCCTTGTAAGAGTTGCCAGGAGTGTCTCTTCATATCAAAAGACCAGATGTGAGGGTCAGTATGTGTTTTAAGCTGTAGTGGTGTTTCTTTTACAAACTCTTTGTGGATTTTTCCCTTAGTGAGTATATACTGACTGTCCTTCCCTATCTCTTATGATTAGTTTTTGTTTGAAGTGTATTTTGTAAGATATTAAAATGGCTATGCCAGGTTGCTTCTTTTATTGTTGTTGAGGCTATTATTTGTTTGTTTACTTTTTGTTTGTTGGTTTTTTGAGACAGTGTTTCTCTGTGTAGCTCTGGCTGTCCTAGAACTTACTCTCTAGACCAAGCTGGTCTTGAACTCAGTGATCTACACTCCTCTGCCTGCCAGTTCTGGGGTTGAAGGCATGTACCACCACCACACTGCAAGCTTGCTTCTATTTTTAAAAAAATAACAAATATTTTATTATTTAAGACAATTTTTAAATTTAAAGATATTTTGATCATATTCTTCCCCTCCTTTCAAGTCCTTTTAGATCTCTCTCCCTCTCTAGACAACCAACTTTAAGTTCTTTTTTAAAAAAACAAACCTTTGGTTTCCCAGGGAATGCTTGATGAATTTGGGTTCTGTTTCCCTGGTCAGAGTGCCATTTTATTTTTAACAGGTTCTAATGACAAATGTATATTATATGAAGCCCCTGCATGCTAGTATGGCACTGTGTGCTATAGAAGAGATCCTCTACTCCATCCATTCCAGCATGTATCTTTTGCTCCAAAGATGAGCATTCTATAAAGCAAAGACATTTTGTTACAGGGATAAAGAACCCCAGTGAACAATGTTTCTGAGTGGATTATAATTAATTGAATGCCACTACTACTCTAAAATTAATTTATCCTCTCATTAACAGGAAACATCACCCAACACTCTCCCATCTTCACCTATCAAAGTAAATATGACAAAAACAAGACTTAAGAAGTACAATATATTTATTTGAACATGGTCCAACCATAGCCAAATTACAAAATTTATTTATAAAGAAAATTCACTGGGCTGTAATGTGTTGTGGGCTATCACAATTTATAACATTGTGTCATTATAATATTTCAATGAAGCATTTTTATGAAAGCTGTTTCCACCTTAACCAAAGCAATTAGAAATTTCCAGCAATTTATAAATCATCATGGATGCCTCGATGGCGTTACCGAGAACATGAACATTGTCTGATCCATTATTTATATCTAAATTTTAAAAGATGTAAAACCAGATGCTTTTTCTGTCTTGGTATAAATGGTAAAAAGTGTAAAAGAACCCACTTTTAACTCTATTTGATATTCAATCTATACAACAGTTAGTCTACCAAATAGAAAAATTAGAAATGTTCTGAAGGCAATGTGAACATTAATTACTTGCCATTGTCATCACCAAGACATTGTGTGAGTACCTTGCTTTTGAGGGTCACGTTTCAAAGGAAGAGATTTCCCTTCTAGTATCTGTTCATGTTAGCTTACTGTGGCTACCAAAAGAAAAAAAAGTAAACACAGACCTTGTCATTTGCAAAAACAGAAATGTCTTCTTTTCTCACATCTGCAGGCTTCCCAGCTTCCTTTGGTTCTCACTGTGTGAGGCCTCATGCTCCAATCTTCTTACCCTCTGTATCTCAGTCTTAAAGATGCCTCTACTTCTGTCCAACAATGAATAAGAGATTGTGTTTAAGGCCCACCTTTGGAATAAAGGATAAATCATCTCCCCTAGTGTAACACTAAATCTTTACGCCAAGCCACCGGAGCCTCACAGCCATGTGCCCAAAATAGCACACAGAGTCTTATATTAATTACAATGCTTCTGGCCAATGACTAGGATTTCTTATCTGCTATATCTGTCTTAAGTATCAACCATAATCATTAATCTATATATTTTATAAACTTATCTTAATGACGCTGGCATCTTGTCTACCCGGGCTCACATGGTGACTCTGTCCCTTTCCTACATTTCCCAGAATCCTCCTACTCTCCTAGTCCTGCCTAACTTGCTCCCCTATTGGCCAATAGTGCTTGTTTTATCAACTAATAAGACAAATATAAACACAGAAGGACTCCCCCATCATCTCCTCTTTTCTGTCTAAATAAAAAGAAAGGTGTTAACATTAACATAGTAAAATATATAACAAAACTAAGTTTATAAAATATACAGACTAATGATTATGGTTGTTCCTTAAGACAGATATAGCAGATAAGAAATCCTAGTCATTGGCCAGCAGCATTGTAATTAATATAAGACTCTGTGTGTTATTTCGGGCACCCTCATGGCCGCAGGGCTCAGGCAGCTTGGTGTAAAGATTTATTGTTACACCCTAGGAGCCTTAAATTTCAACACATCTTTTATCACATAAAGTAATAGTTTCAGGAATTTTACTTCATTTTTGTTTGCATTAGGGTCTTGATACCAGAGAGCTTCCAGTCTTGGCCTATGCCCTGAATGCTGCTAGAAGGGTGCATACTACTGCAAGCAGCTTGGCATGTATTTCTTTTGCTACCACTTATTCTAACAGACCACTTTCTATGTCTTTATTCTTTCCTTCTCTGCTAAGCCAAAGGTTTTCTTCTCTGATCTTTCCCTCCTCCTTTTCCCTCTTTCTCTTTCCTCTCCATCATAGATTCACAGTTTCACTTTGCATGGGCTGCCATAACACCTTACCATCACCTGGGAGGCTGAAAGCCAGAGTCAGACAGACTCAGGTGTCCAAAGACATGGTTTCTTCTGAATCCTCTCCCTTGTTAAGTCTCTCTGACCATGCCCAAGGGGGAGCTGTCAATGGTACCTGTGACCGGGCCTAAGCGGGCATGGTCATCAGTACCTCTAATCAGGATGTCTCTCTACAGTACAATGCAAGAGATGTTCAGCATCCACATTCATCTTATATGAAGTCATCAGTCGCTTCAAGACTAGATAAGCAGCAGTTCCCAAACTGTAAGTCAAGAACCTGTGGTGTTTCTGAATCTCAAAGGAGGTCTGTCAGATTTCCAAAACCAAACTAAGTCATTTGTCTTTTGCACTCTCATTTTCTCATGAGGATACAGTTAAATTTTCCAAATGCTATGATATATGGTGTCATAAATTAAATGAAGCTGTTATTAGTGTTGTATTAAGCCAAACATCTAAAATAGTTGAGAAAATATAAAATGATACCACTCTTATCAATAAAATTTTTATGCTAAACTAATATGACAATTGTGGTAGCTAGTTTTAATTATCAAAATGACACAACCTAAAATCATCTAGGAAGATAGCTTCAATTTAGGATTGTCTAAACCAGGTTGGCCTATGGGAATGTCTGAGGGGGATTATCTTGATTATGTTAATTAATGTGGAGAGACACAGAACACTGTGAATAGCACAATGTTATAACTCAAATCCTGGGGTTTGAGTTCTAGGCTGTAGATGAGCAAAGAGGTAATAAGCTGACTAGCAGGCATGGATACATTCAATTTTTTTCTCTGCCCTTGCCTTGCCTCTGGGTGTGACTAGCTTTTAGTATGTTTAACACTACAAGTTTTCTGAGACAAAAAGTAAGAATCATGAGATCAAAGAAGCAGTCTGTTCTTCAGTATTAAATTAGAAAGAAATGGCCTCTCCCTTTTACTGCTCCTTTGGATCACTAACCATAGGGAATACCCATGTTGTCACCATTGGGCACCACACTGGGCCATACAGAAAGTCACTCAATAGAACAATGGGATTCAGAATAATGGCATCCCAGACAGGCAGTCTATGGATCTAGGGACACACCCCAGAATTATGTATTCATTTTCCTTCCCCTGTTAATTTCTAGCTGCTGATAAAATGTGGTATTTACTTAGTGGCTTTCCAGCAACTATCCCTCGTTCAGAGAGATTCCTGATCTCCATCAGTGTCCCTCACATTGCTGATGCCATCACTAGAAGTCACTTTAAACTTGATGCTATTCATCAGAGACATGGCCTTGGTCTGCAATGGCAAATATATATCATAGCAAGCATCAGTTCTGATGAATTGTTATTGGCTGGTTGAAATGTTGTTCTAGATGGATTCTGAAGCTGTTACCTGATTTAGTAAAGCAAATGCCATAATTGATTATCTACCAGGGTCCCTTAGCTTCCATGCTGTGTATTTGCTGATCCTATGAAATCAACTGAATTCACTGTGGTTAAATATATATAGAGCAAGACAATAAATGTCTGGTCCATGTAAAAAATTCACAGAAATATAACTATTATATAGAACAATAACAGGAATCAGCAACAGCATCTCCCTCGACAGGAAAATGGATCTGCTTAAAATTCGAGCAAAGGGAAAAATGCATAAGGATATATAAATTGCTTTAAAGTTTGCAGTAACATAGGTTATGAATCTATATACCTGTACTGGTTTGGTTTTAGCAACTCAACACAAGCTAAGATCATCTGAAAAATAAAATCTCAATTAACAAAATGTCTTCAGCCAATTGGCCTTGTAAATCATGTCTTTGCAGTTCATTCTTGGCTAATTTTGATGTGGCAGGGAACAAACACCCACTGGGAGTAATGAGGAAGTCCTGGGTTATATATAAAAAAAAATATCAGGGTAAACAAGCTATGCGGGGTAAGCCAATAAGTAGAATTCTAATGTCTCTGCTTCAGTTTCTGCCTCCAGATTTCTGTGTTGAGTCCCTGCCCCCCCCATTCCCTCCATGATGGACTATACACTGTAAACTGAATTAAACACTTTCTTCCTCAGATTGTTGTGGTAATGGTGTTTTATAGAAGTAGAAAGCAAACTAAGACAATACCTACAGATGTGTTTAGTTTTCAGAACTCAGCTAAACATTGTCATTTCCAGGAGCTTAGGCAGATCTTGCATTCAGAAATGACTTTTCCTGAATGGAGTATTGGAAGAAGATTGTAGGAATGCCAACTGTGGCTCAGATCTATTCTGGATGTTGTCACTGATGCTACTGTGGTGTAACATCTATTGTTTTGTTTTTGTTTTTAAAGCATGATTATAGTATATCTGTGGTGATATATTATTTATGATTTATTGAAGCTTTCCTGAGAATTCAGAAAGCAAAATCAGTCACAAGCCATAGAAGCCAGGCACAGGCACAGGATTTTAAATCCCAGCATTCAGGATTAAGAGTTGGACAGATTTCTGTTACTTCAAGCCACACTGAGCTACTCGAAATTGATCCAGTCCTAAAGAGAAACAGCTCACACAAAGATGATCTCAGCACTTGGCATCATACACCTTTAATCCAAGGACTCAAAAGAAGTATTTAAAACAGGAACAGGGTCTTGGAGCTGGTATTCATCCTCTAGCCACATTGAGGATAGCATAGTGGTCTGAGCGAATCTGAGGAGCAGTGAAGTCAGGAGCAGTTTGAGGATCACCCCCTTTGGTCTAAGCAGAGGTAGAAGTAAGAGCTAGTGACTGGCTGCTTTGCTGTTCTGACCTTGAGCTTGAAGCTTGAACCCCAATATCAGTTTCTGGGTCTGTTATTTTTTGTGTTAAATATATCATCTCATTGATGTAAGTAATAACCGATGCATGGAGGAAAAGGATAAGATGAAGAAGGAGAAGAATAGGAAATAAGGAGGACACAAGCTTTACCTAAACATTTGGGGAATCTTGGCTTTCCCTTCCTTGGCAGGTAAGGCAGATATTCTGTGTCTCTTTAGAAAGTGTTACCATGGGTGTTAGCTGTACTGTGAACACTAGTGCAAAGCAGTGATAAAAGCTGATGGTATATCTTTAAAATCACATTTTGTTGATAAAATGGGAGCATTTTCCTCTCCCTTGGGACTGGGACAAATCCTAGCCCTGACAAGAACACTAACTAGTTCTTTTGTGGATTTGTTTTTTGTCATTTTCCTGAGAGTTACGCTGCAGAGATATACAGAGGAAAACAAGTGATGTCTACAGCTAATAAATCTGACATTGTGCAAGAAAGGAAATAAAAGACTAATATAGAATTTGTTCCCTTGGAAACAAAAGAATACTTACTGTTTCTGGGAAAAAATATATTTACAGCAGAAATTTAACAAAGATGGGGTACTAAAATGAAATTCTGACAACATAATCACAAATAATGCTGGTAAGAAATAAGTGGAAGCAGAAACATAAAGTGATGATTTGTACCTTTAAAAGTAGATTTGTATTATGTAGATTTGATTAGACAGGTCAGAGTACAAATAGTGCATACAAAATTATAAAATGATAGAGAGCAAAGAAATGTAAGTCTCTGTTTTACTAGCAAGAGATGAAGACCATAATAATCAGAGCAGGACTGCTCCTCCATCAAGAAAACATGTAGTTAGTAAAAAGGACTTCACAGTTTGTTGGGGATGAGAAGAAGAAGGAAAATAAAGTTATTCAAAGACAAATAATATAATAATTATTTAATAATTAAAAGAATTAGGTCACAAGCTTTACATTAAGTAAATGGTGGCTATAAAGAACCAACATGAATTCTTTGAGGTCAAATCTAGAAAAACTTACCTTACAAAACTAAAAACTTGAATACTACAAGTTTACTTAAAGAAAACGGCATCCTATCGCCTTCCCTTCTAATAGAAGTGTGAGGCTTAGGACAATCACATTAAAATGTATCAAATGAATACTATACAAATATATTAAAATCTTTTTAAAGAATTTTTTATTATGTGCATTGTGAGGAAGGGCATGGAATATGTGAAGCACCAGAGGCATCAGATCCCCCGGACAGTCCTAGGCCACCTGACATAGGTGCCAAGAATCAAACCCCAGTCCTCTGCAAGTGCTTTACCATAGAGCTATCTCTACAGACCCAAATATATGTCTTAACCTCTAAAATAACAAACAAATCTGGTAGCCTCCAGTTCTAGTTTGTTTGGAAATATAGGAGTTTAATAAATTAGATCACTGGCTTATCTTTCATTCTCTCCATCAATTTTGTTAGTCACTTTATTTATTTATTTATTTATTTATTTATTTATTTTGGTTTTTCGAGACAGGGTTTCTCTGTGGCTTTGGAGGCTATCCTGGAACTAGCTCTTGTAGACCAGGCTGGTCTCAAATTCACAGAGATCCGCCTGCCTCTGCCTCCCAAGTGCTGGGATTAAAGGCATACACCACCAACACCCAGCTGTTAGTCACTTTAATAAAGGTATAATCTTTATCAAATTTCTGTTGACAATGTGAAATAAGATATAATTTTAAAAATAATCTTAACTGATTTAAACAACTTTTCTATAATATTTCCAGAGCAAAGAAGCTGTTATACTAAAATCTGGATGCCTGACCAGGTTTTGATTTCCACAGGATCAGAGAGCACCATGCCATGTCTCCAGCTTCTTCTGGAACAGAGACCACTATGTAGATGGGCTTTTGGTTCTTACAGAATCCAAGAGCACCTGCAACCAGTCCTCCAGCTAGTGCAGTTCCAGAGAGCATTGTGGGACCAGAGAGTACGGCACAAACAGCCCTATAGTCACACAAACAGTGGCCTTAGAGGTGACTACAGAGCCAAAGTCTTGGCTCAGTGTGCACAAATTCCTTGAGGAGTCTAAAGATTTAGTTCTACTCTCTCTCTCTCTCTCTCTCTCTCTCTCTCTCTCTCTCTCTCTCTCTCTCTCTCTCTTAGGTCTGTGTAGTATAGGGCTTTGAATTCTGAGGTTCCAATGGTCACTTCAGAGCCAGGAGTCTATATTCTTGTCCTGGTGGGTGCTTCCTGCTTAGGGCTCTAACTACAGTCCTCAGACAGCAGACAGGACACAGATTTTTCTGACATTTGGTATTCTATACCCATCCAGTTCAAAGACTTTACAGAGTAACCAAGTTTTATACTCCATGAGGTTTCCCTGGAGGTAAGTGTGTACCTCACCCTTGGTCCTTTTGGTATATGGCCAAGATGAAATCACCTTAGCTACTCCATTTGACAACTGACACCAAGTCTCACCAGTTTCCATAGCAGTACTCCATACAGATATCCTGTAGAAAGGGTTACAGAAAACAAAAGATTCAAACAGACTCAAGAAAAATCAAAACTGAAAGACAAACCCACTCACAGAGATATAAAAACAAGTAAGTTAAGAATGCTGTTCCCTGAAAAAGTTATCATTTTCAGACCACAATGGAATAAAACTTGAAATCAACAACAAAATAAAATGCAGAAAACATTTTTTAAAACCTTGTAGAATACACCAAATGTTCTTTACTGAACATGCAAGAAATCAGAGAAGTAGTTTAAAACTTCTTATCCATAAATTCTAAGAACAACAAAACCTATCAGACACTCTGGGACATATCCCCAGCTGTCATAAGAAGAAGGTTTATAATGATAAGAGCTCACATTAAAAAATGTGAGAGATATTAAATCAACCACATAGTGATATATCTCAAGGCTCCCAGAAAACAATAAGCAGACAGTCCCAATCCCAAAAGTTGGCAATAAATAATATTAATTGGGAAAGTTAATAAAACAGAAACTAAAAGAACACTACACAAGATTAACCAATGAGTTAGTTCCTTGAAAAAATGAATAAGACCAAAATCCCTTTGCCAATCTTACAGAAGGAAAGAGGGAGAAGACTAACAAAATTAGGGGTCAATAAAATACAGGATGTTTCTAAGAATCACAATGAAATGTATGCTCAAAAAAACTGGATAACCCAAAAGAAATAGAAGAATTCCTAAATGCATATCGCCTACCAAAATTAAAGCCAGAAGATACAAGTAACAAATGGACCCACTACAAGCAATGTGATAGAAACTGTAACCAAGTCCCATTCAAAGAAAGCTCAGGGCTGGATGGACTGATGGTTGAATTCCCTCAAATTTCAGTAAAGAACTCATATCAATTCTTGCTAACTAGTTAGAAAAATAAAAAGAGAAGGAACACTACCAAATTCATTCCTTGAAGTCAATATTTTTCTGATAACAAAATCAGGTAGAACAAAGAAAGAAAACTACAAATCATTTTCTCTGCTTAATATAAATGTTAAAGTTCTTAACAAAATACTTGCTAAACAAATTTAGGAACACATTGCAGCTACTATATACTATGATCAAATTAATTCATTCCAGAAAATCAAAAGTTGATTCAAAATATATATCAGCAAATGTAATACACCATATAAATGAGTCATAAGGAGAGAAACTAGAGTCATCTTAATTGATTATGAAAAGACATTGGACAAAGTTTAATATGCCTTCTTGATAAAAGGCTGTAAGGACAAAGCTGAAAGCATTCCAATTAATATAACATTCCAATTAATTATAACATCAAATTACACTACAAAGATATAGTGATAAGGCAGCCTGGCATAAAAACATCAACTGAAACAATAGAATCAAATAGAAGACCCAGAAATAAGCCAAAAAAATCCTATGCTCATCAGTTCTTGACCAATGAGACAAAAACACACCTTGGAGAAAAGACAGCCTATTGTGCTGGAAAAACTGGATATTTACCTGTAGAAGAATAAAATTACATTCTTATCTTTCACCTTATACAAAATCAAATTGAAATATGTCAAAAATATCAATTTAAAAACCAAATTCAAAACTCTCTAGAAGAATGCAAATGGCATACTCTTCAAGACACTAGAGTACATCCACTCTGGAATCAGAGAGTTATCAAAAACTGAAAATACATCTTCCTTGTGACCTAGCTATACCACTCCTCTGAATATGTCCTAAGCACTCAACATTCTGCTTCACAAATTTTAGCTCCTCATGTTCAGTGCTTCTGTATTCTAAGTAGCTAGGAAACAGAAAAAAAACTAAATGTCCATTATCTGATGAATGGATAATGAGAATGTGATTCATTTAAACAAAGAAATACTATTCAATTGCAAAGAAAAGCAAACTTACTTTACGTTTCTGGTAGAACTAAAAAGTTTTATACTGAGTGAAGTAACCTAGATCCAGAAAGACAAATTTTCCATGTTCTTTCTCGTCTGTATTTCTTGTTTCCATTCTTGGGATGTGAATGAATAACTGGGATGAATAACTTCAGAAGTCAGGAAAGTAAAGCTGAGGAGGGAAGACTCCTAGAGAAGAAAATAGTAGGGCAAAAGTGATTATTTCTACCTATCTCAGCATTCCTTAGTTGCCTGTAGATTTTGTTTAGAGATGAGCCTCCTTGAGGCTTCTGCCTTCCATGTTAGCATGGCTGTTTGTGTTGTCACTGTTCAGGTCTTGTTTACACAGTGATTTTGTTGAGGTATCATGGACTTAACTTCCCTGTCATTTCTAGGAGACAAAAATCATACAGCAGGTTTCTTGATCTGTCTATTACAGTCTTTTTACCTGAATGTAAGTGATGTTTTCTGTCTGTTCAGTCAGGGCATCCAATTATTGGTTGTTCTCTGGGCCTTCGAGCAGGGATTCTTCTCCTTCCTCTATCCCTATTATTCTTAACTTTGATCTGTTCATAATGTCTTTTATTTGCTGGATGTTTTTCCAACTGGAATATTTTACATTTAACATTTTCTTTGACTTGTATACCTGTTTTTCTTTTCTATCATATCTTCAGTGTCTGGGATTTCTCTTCATCTCTTGTATTCTGTTGGTGAAGCATGCCTCTGTAGTTTCTGTTTGAATTCCTACATTTTTCATTTCCAGAACTCACTCAGTTTGTGTTTTCTTTATTGCTTCTACTTTCATTTTCAGGTCTTGATTTTATTTGTTTCCTTCAGTTATTTGTGTTTTCTTGGCTTCCTTGAAGGAATTTATTCATTTCCTTGAACTCTTTGTTCATCTTTTCCTGGCCTTCTTTAAGGAAATTATTCTTTTCTTCTTTAAGGACCTCTATCATCTTCATATAGATGGTTTTAAGGTCTTTTTCTTGTGCTTCAACTATGTTGGGTTATTCAGGACCTCATGTGGTAGGATAGATGGGCTCTAGTGGGAACATATTGCCCTGGCTATAGTTGATTGTGCTTTTATTCTGATGTTTAAGTATATGGGGATGAAATAATTAAAGATCTAGGTGCTGCTTTCTGAGTTTGTCTTTGTTGGGTGTGTGCTTGATTCTTAGGTTTCTGTTTCCTCTCTGGATCTTTGGAGAGTGTGATGGCTGTGTGATTCTTGTTTTCCTTGCCTCATCAGCTGGTGTGTTCACAGGGAATATCTGCTGGTGTTGGAGGCTGGGATACTGGGATGAGTTGGGGGAAAGAAGATTAGGGATGAAGATTTTTGTGATCCATTGGGGATGGAGTCAGATAGTAATGGGAGACCATAGTAGGTCTGCAGCTACAGAGCTGGAGATGAGACTGGATTGGATCTCAGGAGCAGTAGGAGAGGTGTGGGTCTGCCTTCATCCTACTTGTTATCTTGGCAGAAGCAGCCCTTGGGTTAACTGAGCATGCCTGGTCAAGTTGGGGTCTGGAGCAAAACAACAAGTGCATGCAGGAAGGGAGGTTAGAAGGTGATAGCTTGTGGGATACATGGGAGATGTGGGCAGTGAGAGAAGGCTGCTGCTGGTGCTCTGGTGCAATGCTGAGGATGCAATGAGGGGAGTGGATAGGGGGAATAGACAGAGACATCTGCTGGCAGCCTACCTCTGTTATGCTAATTTTAAGTAAATAAAAATCAGTATGTTTCCTTATGGCTTTTTCAAACATCCCTAGTCTTATTTTTCTGCCCGCTCCTCCTTATCCTTCTTCATAGTCCTCCTTTTTCTTTTTCCCATTTTTCCCAGTCTTGTCACCTGCGTCCTGATATTACTTTCTCTAACCCCTACTCATTGTCCCTTCTTACTTTATTGGTTTCTTAGTTACTCCAGGTTATATACGAGTGACTGAAAATTGGGAGCTTGGAACTGAAAATTAGAGAGAATATATGGTGTTTTTCTTTCTGGCTCTTGGTTCCCCAGACTTAATATCATCTCTTATAGTTCCATTTATATGAAATTTCCATGATTCCATTTTTCTTTATAGGTGAATGTACTTGTCCCCACCCGCAGGACAACAACCTAGAGCAAGAAGTCCAGCGAGGAAAATGGAGACAAGAGATGCGAGAGAATGACCACAGGACAGGATTCTGATCAGGTGGCGAATTTTATTTTTTCCAGGCTAGCCTATGTAGTCAGGAGTATGGAGTAAAGGAGAGGGGGTGAAGAGGCCAAGAACCAAGTGTTAGTTTAAGCAAGATATCAGAAAACTAAATAAGGAAAATATTGGCAGGGTAAAAAGCCCATGGGTAGTGGGGAGAGGGAGGGTTACCTAGGTGACTGGTGGGACACAGGAGGGTTGCTTAGGTAAATGGTGGGATGCAGAAGGTTTGCTTAGGTAAGTGGGCTTGTGGTTGGAACAAAAGATTGACATCTGAGTCACGTTGATCCTTCTGAGTGCTCATGCTTCTAGAAGTCATTTATAATCAAAAGATAGTTCTATAACTATGTGGCTTGCCAAGTATGGCCTAAAGGTTCATGCCAAGCTGTATGGCTCCCAAAAGGTGAATATTATTCCATAGTGTATTTGTACCACATTTTCATTATCTATTTGTCAACTGAAGGACATTTAGGTTATTTCCACTTCTTAGGTATTGTAAACAGAATGACACTGAGCATGGCTGTGGAGTAGCGTGCTGAGTCATTTGGGCATGTGGCAAGGATTAATGATGCTGGGTCACACAGTAGGTTAATTTTTAGTGTTCTGAGAGTTTCTATTGATTTCTGGCATAAGTAGACCAATCTTCAGTCTGACCAACAGTGAATGAGGGTTCCGTTTCCCACATCCTTCCCAGTATTTATTGTATTTATTGTCAGTTGTATTATTATTGTTATAATTATTATTATTATCTTAGCCATTATGATTCGGTAAGGTAACATCTCAAAGTTGTGTTGATTTATATTTCCCAAATTTCTAAATATGATGACCATATTTTGGAACAATTCTTAACCACTGTTATTTTTTTCTTTGAGAACTCTCTGTTCATCTCTATAACCCCGTAGTTCTGAATGTGTCATTTTGTGGGGATTTGCTGTTGTTGCTCCTTTTTTTTTTTTAAGTTCTTTATATATTCTCGAAATTGATCCTCTGACAGATGTGTATCTGACAGAGTCTCTCCCATAGTGGGCTACCTCTTCACTTGTTTGATTGATTCCTTAGCTGTGCAGAGAGTTCTTTGTTTTATCAGGTCACACTTATCAATTGGACGACCATGTTCTTTTATATCTTATAGCACTAGAAGGAAGGATATTGAATGTTTTCTCTGTTTTTGTTGTTGTTGTTGTTGGTTTGGTTTTTCTGAGACAGGGTTTCTCTGTAGCTTTGGAGCCTGTTCTGGAATTTGTTCTGTAGACCAGGCTGGCCTCAAACTCACAAGGATCCATCTGCCTCTGCCTCCTGAGTACTGGTGTTAAAGGCATGCACCCCCACATCCACACTTGAATGCGTCCTACATTCATAGTATGTGAATTGTTAGGTGTTTGACATAATTTAAATGTTATGCATGTGTACATGCATGTTGAAGCATCACAGTGTTTTATTAGTGTGTGCAATTTTATTTTTATGTCAAGAGACAATGTATAAGTTTGAGAATGTGTCATAAATCATGTATACATTGTAACTAAAGACAACACTAGCTGTCTTCAGATTGTCCACATATCAACATTAAGATGGTTTGTGCACAACCAGACTGCTATCATAAATTTTTATAAAGAATAGAACTTCAACTCCCCCATTCCACACAAAGTTCATTTTTCAAAGGAATTGTCTACCCTCAAGGAAACAGCCACTTAGTGAGGGTTCCATTTTTTTCAACTAGTGCATTGTTTAAAATTCCTCTGTAAATCACATATTCCTTTGCAAAAGGTAAATATCGCGGATTCAAAGGCACTGAAATTGATGGGGGTGGGAGATGGTTTGGTGTTTACAGGGCTCAGTGTACACAAGGTCTTGAGTTCAGAGTTCAGAACTCAGGTAGAAGGTTGGATGTGATGATCAACTTCCCTGGCATGTGAAGCCAGGTGGATCACCAGGGGCTTCCTGGCCAGTAACTCCAGATGAAAAGGAGAGCACCAAGCTTTCAGAGCAACACTACTTCAAAAGATAAGATGGAGAGCAAGAGAGAGAGAGAGAGAGAGAGAGAGAGAGAGAGAGAGAGAGAGAGAGAGAGAGAGAGAAATTTAATGATGGAGTTCTCCAAATTTTAATTAAATCTAGGTACTTTAGAAGACAAACATTTATCTGTCGGATGTGTTTTCTAGACTAATATATTTACATGGGAAGGAAGTAAAATATTCTTTACTAAATAACAATACTGAGCACTAAAGTATTCCTTACTAGGCGACCCCCCTGCTTATTTGGTGGGGAATGTGGTGAATGCCAAAGAACAATGGAGGCAGTTGTCTTGTCTAAGGATGACAATGCAGAGGAGAGAGGCCATGCTATCTTGTCTCCCGCCATTTCATTCTCAGCCATGGTCATTCCTTTGTCTGAGAATTTATTCTCCATAAGAAAAGCAACAGGCCCTAGAACCACATGAACTCAATTCCACGGCGTTTGCAATGTCCAAACGGATTCATTTTGGTGAAACAAAATGTAGTAGTGATGTAGTAGGGAAGCCCGCGTTTCTCCAGAAATGACTTCATTCTTGGCCACTGCTCAAAGTGGATTAGTCGCGGTTTGTAATGGCCCGACAGAAGTGTGTGTATTTTCCCCTCACCAAGAGGCTCATTTGCTGGTTGCCGGGCAGAAACAGGCACTGGCAAACTGAAGGATGACTGACAGTCAGGCTTCGAAGCGGTTTGCAGCCACCTCCCGGAGGCCACGCCCAACCGAGAGCGCTGAGCTTAATGGCCACGCCTCCGTTCTCGATTTGCTGCGGCTCGGGTGTCTTGACCCTCGGCGCGGCCCGTCCCTCGGCGGAGGGCTGACGTGTCTGCTATTCCCCGGTGCGAGCGAGGCCGTGATGGCGGACGCCTGGGAGGAGATCCGGCGGCTGGCGGCTGACTTCCAGCGGGCGCAGTTTGCGGAGGCCGTGCAGAGGTGCTGGTCCCCTCCGGTCTGGAGCCGGCCTAGGCCGACCCGGGACGCTGCTTCACACTCCCGCGCTGTGCCGGGCCGCGGCGGGAGCCCGGGAAGCGGCTGCCGGTAGAGGCGCTCGCAGCCCGGCCGGGTCTAGGGCGAGCCTGCCAAGCCCCCGGTGCAGTGCACAGCAAGTAGCCTGGGCATCCCTTAAATCCCTTCTTATCTGCGTCCGCAGATCTCAGCCAGACACACTGGGGAGCTGTCATTGGAGGGACTCCCGGACACTGACTTTTCTGTGTTCCGCGAACCTTCGGGGGAGTGACCGGAACACCCCGACTTCTTGTTCAGGATTACAGATAGATAATGCGAATAGATCCCCAGCCCCATCTTGTAAACGAGTTCTTGTAGTATTTTATTACTACGGGATCTAAGACTCCGCATCCAAGATTACAGATCACATATATAATGCGAATAGATTGTGTTTTTTTCCCCCCTCTTGTAAACGAGTTGTTGTAGTTTTGTATTACTACAGGACCTACAAACACAGTCCTTTAATGCTTTTTTTTTTTTTTTCGAAACAAGGTTTTTCTGTGGCTTTGGAGGCTGTCCTGGAACTAGTTCTTGTAGACCAGGCTGGCCTTGAACTCACAGAGATCCGCCTGCCTCTGCCTCCCAAGTGCTGGGATTAAAGGCGTGTGCCACCAACGCCCGGCACCCTTTGATGTTTTTTATAGCATCGAGAGCTATACACACTCACACACCAAACAATCAACAACAAAACCCAATCCATCGAAAACCCAAGAAAACACATCTAGGACACGATAAACTCTGGGTGACTAACAGTAGTAACTATGGTTAGTAGTAACTAACAGTAGTAACTATGATTTATAGTAACTAAGTGTCAGAGGTGCAGTCGGTACACCAACTGTACTAGTAAGGGAAACATGCCATGATTTTAAAAAGTCTGTTTCATCTGAAAATTGAAAGCATGGCTGGTGTTTTTCTTTCTTAAACTGTATGTCCACAAGTTTGATATTTGAAGAGGGAAGACGGGACTAGAAGAGAACACTTTTAGAATCACAATACAGTGATGTGTCTGGATTAAGTAAATAATTCAAGTGAATATAAACTTGCTTACTCTCGTTTTCCTCTTAAATTATTTAAGATTGTACTAATAAAGGACGGATTTTCTAACATAGAAGTTAATCAAAATTTTGCATTCAAACACTTTTTGTGGAACAATCAACTCCACTCTTAAATTTCTGGTTTCCCTCAGGTTGTCGGAACGGAACTGCATTGAGATTGTAAATAAACTGATCTCTCAGAAACAGCTAGAAGTGGTTCATACGCTCGATGGGAAGGAATATATCACTCCTGCCCAAATCAGTAAAGAGATGAGAGATGAACTACATGTCCGAGGTGGTAAGTCCTTCCCTAGTGTTCTTTTGTTTTGTTTTCACTAGAAGTTTGGGGAAATACATTAAAATTGTAACTACATAATCAATTATATGGAGATTACAGGGCATTCTCCTCAATTCTTCTCCCCACTTTGTATTAGGAATCAGACAGCTGCACATGCTAGCAAATGCTACCATTGAGCTGTAACCCTTCTCAACTGATAACTTAATCAGCCCTCATAGATTCATGCCGTCAGTCTTCCTAGGCTCACGAAAACATGAGCTCAACTATTTAACATTGTTTAACATCTAACAATGTTTCTGTTGTATTGAATTAAATGTATATGTGTTTTTTTTCTTTTTGTATTAATTTACTTTGTGAACCAAGGGTGGGTACCTACCTGCTAGTAATCAGATGATTAATTGTATATGAAGAATGGAGATTTCATAAGATTGTAAGTTCCCAAATATTAAAGCTACATTACTATTTTCTTAAAAAAAATCTGTATTTTATAACCTGATGAGGCCCATCAAATTATATGAAATTCAGTTACTCCCAGAAAATATAAAATACTGGGTTGCTTTGTATTTTTAATTGAACAATGACTTTGAACACAGTGTGATTTAAACAAAACCAGCTCTTCATTGGATATTATTAGGGTGTAACCTTGGTGTTTTATTTCCTGTCTTTCTGCAATAGTGTTAATACAAGCTGTGATTTGGGATATTTGACAGAGTCTCTCTTGCTGACGGATAAATGCTTACTTTTCAGTTTCAAGAATGGGGAATTCATCTGAATTTAGTTGCAGATATTTCCTTTGGTCATTTTAGATAAGGTGAATTGTGTGGAGAATTGAATGTTTCCCGTAGGTTTGTCCACCTTGTGTCAGCTGATGTTCAGAAGTGGGTCTGATGTGATAAAAACAGCTTTGAAAACAGTATTATTGCCTGTGGCTTTAACCATTGAAGATTGATCAGGTAGTAATTTGTATCTCAGTGCATCAGTCATTGTGGCCCTGTGCCCTTTGTAGAAGGACTTGGACTGATCACCACTGTAGTGTAAGAATTTATGCTGCTTGGCTGTACTTCCATATAATTTAAATACCTGTCTTTTGTCCAAAGGTCGAGTAAACATTGTTGACTTACAACAGGTAAATTTTTAAAAATTTTGCTTTGATTTCTGAAAAGTTTCTTAATTTCTAATACTATGGATTTGTTAAGTTCCTTTCTAAGTATTCACTAGCACTGGTGTCATATATGGTATAATGTTTGTGGAGAAATAGTTGTGATGTTTTCCTTCTTGTTTGAGTATGTTCTTTATATATAAACTCAACACTTATCATTATAAAATTGTAAGTTTTAATGTAGTTTTGGGAGAACATTAGAGTTTCATATTTATATGCTTTAGTATATAGAAAACTAGAGTAATAGTTTTAAAAAGAAAGAAAAATACTTTTAAAACATTAAAAAGTATATATGACCACCAAGGTGGTATAGAAACTAGAAAATTTTACATGAAATGGCATTTTTTTTTTATGAAAATAGAGTTCACTGCTTAATACAAGTTTTCCTAGAAAAAATGTAATTCTTTAGAACTCAACAATAAACAATGGGCTTCCTCTATTTTCTGTTTTTTGTTTTTTTAATTAGCAGTGCCTTGTCTTATTCTATGTCTCTGTCTTGCCCTGAAGTGGCTGTGTAGACCACACCAGCCTTGAACTTGTGGCTGTCCTTCTACTTGCTAGGACTATAGGTGTTTGCCACCATACTCAGCTATCAGTATTTTAAAGCAATTCAAAATTCATCTGTGAATGAATATAAAAGTATAATGCTAAATGTATAATCTTAAATTTAACAATAATCTAAAAATAACAAACTTCATATAATTTCTAATTCTAGGTTATTAATGTGGACCTGACTCATATTGAAAATAGAATCAGTGACATTATTAAATCAGAGAAGCATGTCCAAATAGTATTGGGTCAACTGATAGATGAGTAAGTATAATATTTAGAAGCACTTTCTATCCTTCTTTCAAATAGTATTTAAATTTAGGCCAGTCATAGCCAGTTAGGCTTTTTGTTTAGAGCTCATGTAATACAGTATAAAAGTCATTTCATTATAAAAATCATTCCATTTTAGATGTAAATGCTAATTATAGGAATACATATTCGTAAATAATATAAATTTGATCTTTTTTCTATTAAAGCAATACAAAAACAGCACTTTTATGATTTGTCATAAATTAATTGAACTCAAAGTAAATGTGTCCTGAAAATATTAATGGGAAATGACTATACAATTTCTATTGGCAGAAGGAAAAAAAAAAACCACCATTTGATTAACCATTAATTTAATTGCATCCATGAGCTAAAAATAAGCTTTAGAATCTGAGCAGTGGATGATGTTCCTTCTCAGCCCATTCATTACTTTGGGGACCTACCATACTCCAAGAATATATGAACAGGAAAGAATACAGAAGGAAAATGTTTTTCAGTTGTTAAAAAACTTTTCTTCAATATTAGGAACTATCTGGATCGGTTATCAGAAGAGGTAAATGATAAATTGCAAGAAAGTGGTCAAGTAACTATCTCAGAACTGTGTAAAACCTATGACCTTCCTGGGGATTTTCTCACACAGGTATTTTTTTTCCCTAATAGTATAAAGAATTTAAAGAAACTTAGTGGGGAACAGGATTAGGTGTTTTTACATAAGGTGCAAGTAGATGGATACCTCTCATAGCTATGTATTTTGGTTGTGTATACCACTGTTTCTAGAGAGACTTGTTGAAAATGATTACAATTATCCAGAGTCCCCAGCCACAATATAACTAAGATGAGTTAATAAATACATACTAGGACTGTCATGATGCCATAGTAGTACATGTACCACAGGTGCATAGATTTGCCTAGTGATTATGATGTGCACTGCTCAGAAACTCACCAGCATATATATACCGCTTTTCTATTATTTCTAAATATTACAATATAGAGGGGGTGGAGATTAAGGCTGCTGCTGAATATTTTGTAAAGCAGAACACCTTCAGCAAAGGATTTTCTTATTAAAATGTCAGTAGTACCATTCTTTTCTTGCCATCAGTTTCCTCCTCTAAACTGTGACCATGATGGAAAAACAGAATCTCATATTATTACCTAACTCTAGGTATTTGTTTTCATACTAAATTCAGATATCAGGACTGTAGTGCAATAACTGTTGCCTACAAACTAAGCCATCTGTTGTGTTTTCTTGTTAGTGTCCAAAGGTTCAAATAGAGGCTTTTCTGAGACCCGTCTTGCTATTTGTATGTTGAAAAACATTTATATCTAGAAAACTGGCTAATCAATCATTTTTCTTTTCTATTAGAAATAAGTATTGTAACCAAGAGCTATTATTAGAGTTAATCCTTTATCAATTAACTAATAATTACTATTATTATAGCTAATCCTCACTCTGCCCTGACACAATGAAGCTTTCTAGGTACTAATCCATCATTTTAGTTTATGTATGATATAATTTGTGCAGTTGAAATTTCTGTCACAACACATAGCATAAATTGAGTAGGATTGTACAAACACATATTTTAATTTTATTATTTCAAATTAACAAAATTGACATCTTATTCCCAGGCACTAACTCAGCGACTGGGCCGAACTATCAATGGCCATATTGACCTTGATAACAAAGGGGTGATTTTCACTGAGGCCTTTGTAGCTCGCCATAAAGCACGCATCCGTGGGCTCTTCAGCGCTATTACCAGGTGAACATGTTTTACGTATGTATATATGTGTATATATATATTTGTACATAATTTTGATGTGATTTGTATCTAGTAGTTGAATCTTTTAAAGCAAAATCTCATTAAGCATCCCAGTGTATTAAACAGGTAGAAAGAGAGCCTCCAGGGTCCCCAGACTCAGCTGTCTCCACTGACATTGCTTTAGTTTCTCTGCGCAAAAGTACTTTTTTTTGTACTTCTACAGAAAACAGTGTTAAAATCAATGCTAGCATCACCGTATGAAAGTCACACTGAAATCCTGGAAAGACTATGCAATCACTAAAATAGAAGAATTTCAGTCCATTGCTCTATTTCATAGTGGCCATGTGATACGAGCAGATATCACTCCAAACTTGCTTGGAGTTGAGATGGGACTGTTTGTGCATGTGAATGTCAGTATTTAGGTTGCCCATCATTGTCAGTAATTCGCAGAAGGAACACGTTATTCTTATCTTAGCAGATGATATACTATTTAGATTTTTCCAATTACAGATTAGTGTGTTATATTCACTTGACAGATATATGTCTTAAGCTATGTGTTCCTTTATAAAGGAAACAAATAGTCATGTGCAGGGATGGAATTTTAGTTCCATGTATCCCATTCCTCCTCAGACTAACAGTTTGTTTGTTTGTTTCATTGGGTACTTAGTGTTCCCCAACTTTGTTATTTGACCTTAACTTTTTTCTTTTAAAAAGCTGAAATTCATTAAATTAGGACTTTGAATATACATAAAAATAAAATCTAACTGGAGAACATGGGTGATAGCTTACAGTAAATACAAACAAAATCTTACTTTAAGAAAAAAAAAAGTAAATACAGGGCTGAGGAAATGGCTTCATGGGTAAAGTATGTGCTCTGCAAGAATAAGGACCTGAGTGTTTTCATGGATCCTCAACATCGCTCTTAAAGCTAAGCATGGAAGCTCATATCTGGGATCAGAGTACTGTAGAGTGGAGACGGGCAAATCCTGGGAGCTCTCTAGACATTGACTCTAACTAAATAGGAAGCTGCAAGTGGAATGAGAAACCCTGGCTCAAAAAATAAAGTAGTTGGATAATGGAAGATATTCAGAGTTGCCCCTTGGCCTCCACAGGCTCATAGATATGCTCGCATATCTGAGCATATATACATCATACACAAAGAACCAAAAAAAGTAGAGCTATCTAAAAATATATGATGGTTTGGGGATATAAGTCAGTGATAGTGTGAGAGCTACCTATACATGCACAAAACCCTGTAATGAATCTTTAGCACTCCTTATCCCACTACCACATTCAACATACAATGCCCATACAAAGGCATGAATACATGACATTCATTAAATATATTAATAATGCTTCAAACTATTGTAATAGACCCTATAAATATCTATCAGCTGGACATATAAACAAACCTGGATATATCTGTATTATAGAGTGATGTTCATGACTAAACTACTTCATTCATGTTACAGAAAATACAGATATATAAAAAGAGCATATTGAAATTGATTTCTCCCAAACACTTTTGTCTAGATATAATCCGATAGATTTAAATACACATATTATCTCACTTTTCTTCAAAAACAAAATCATATAACACTCACTTGAATATTCTCAAGTGAGGAGAGGGCAACCACAGTAAGGAAAATTAATTCACCCTCCCTCACGTGTCTGTGAGTTCTGTATCATTTATGGATGCAGCCATGTACTGAAAATACTTGGGAGTAAAGTTACATATACACTAAACTGTTCTGATAACGTATTGCATTAGAAAATAAGGACATCTAGAAATGTAAATGTACAAGTCATAGGGAGGTCCCACAGCATTTCATTATGAGAGACGTAATCATCCTTGGCTATCATCGTGCTGCACAGTGAGGGTCAAGGGCAAGTCCAGCATCACAGAAGGGAAAACATGCTGGAATCATAATGGAAATGGATATGGGTTATGGATGGACTCATTCCTGCTATCTGGGTAGCACAATCCTGATCAGGTATCTAAGAGTTGATATGACTTTGTCATCATTTTTTTCTTTAAATTAATTGGTGTTTTCTTTTAATAAACTCCAGTTTGTATTTTTTTTAATCATATGCAATTCTATAGTGAATTTGTTTCAATTTTTTAAATTTACCATATAGGCCTACAGCAGTGAATTCTGTGATTTCAAAATACGGATTTCAGGAGCAGCTTCTTTACTGTGAGTTTTATTTCAATTTTTATAGTTTGGATTGTGGGTGTAACTCAGTAATATAGTGGTTTTTGAGAATGCACAAGTACTTGGCTTTTATCTCCAGTGGTGAGAAAGAGAAGGTTTCACACAATTCTCTTCAAGGGCATACATTTAATGACCCAAGGGCTTCCCCATGGGTTCTATCTCCTGCAAGCTCCATCAGTCCCAGTAGTACTTCTATAGGATCAAGAAGACAGTCAGCATCCAGAATGTAGCACTGCTTTATAGACTGTTGATGAAAGTCATTGATTTTCTCATTTTCTTCTTTTCTAAAGTTTATTATGTCTTTTATTTCTTGAGATTATAGTACAACAATATTATTCCTCCCCCTTCTGTGCTCCAAACTTCTCAAACTTCTCTTGGCTCTCTTCCAAATTCATGACCTATTTTTTTCATTAATTGGTGGTGGTGTGGTGGTGTGTGTGTGTGTGTGTGTGTGTGTGTCTTACTGGATAACTGATTGGGGTGCTGTTCCCTGGGGAAGACATTCTTCTGCCCTCAGTGTTTCTTAGGTCCCTGTAGTCTATGTGTTAAGGTTGAGGCCTCCTGGGCTTGGGTAGTCATGTTGGTGAGATTTTGACACTCCTAGGAGGCACAGTTTGACAGTAAATTCCCCATTGCTGTGACTCCTATAATCTTTCCATGCTGTCTTTCACAGTGTTCCCTGAGCCTTAGGTGCTCTGCATTTTGATTGGCTGTGGTTTTCTGTAATGATCTTGGTGTGTTACACAAAGTTTTCTTGGTAAGGGGTGAGGACTATACTGGGTATAAGGACAGATGTTTAGAATACAGTTAGGATTATGCTGGTTAGGGAAAGTGTGGTTGTTGGTTCTCCTCCAAGATCTGTGACTCCACTAGCCTCAGATACCATTAGCATATGAAGCATGATTTCTCTCTTGTTGAGTATGCCTAAAGTCCAGTTAGAATTCAGACTGGCCCCAGAATTAGGAGGATGAATTTGTGCCTAATATGTATTGAGTGCTTATGATATGCTGGCTGATGGAAGTCATTGACTTGAATACAGCAGCCTTGTGAGAGAGGTAATGTTATTGTCCCCCATTTCATAGATAAGAAAGCAAAGGCACTAAGGAAATTATTTGCCCAGTGTTTTATAGTTAATAGATGCCCTTGACCACTGGAGCCACAGAACCCTTCCCTGAGCCTTTTATGTCTTCACTAAGAATGGTTGATATGCTGCTTCAGGTTAAACAGGCATGTAGTAACAATGGAAGGTGATCACACTGCTGATTCTAATGTGTCCTGGTATTAATTGAATGTATAATGCTAGTGATTGAACTATCCATTCTTAAAGTATCTGGTCACTTTACTGCTTTACTTCAAATTATGAAATAAATGATGGGTGATGACTTTTTAATCAAGTTTGTGAATTAACATACAAAGTAATGAGTTTTGTTATGGCATTTTAATACATATGTGTCATATTTTGTTCTTAGTTGTCTTTCACCTCCATTTCTACTACTTCTCTAATAGCCCTCTCCCTTTTGCTTTAATGTCACATTATTCCATTACCCCCTCTTTACAAATCCTTCCCACTCTTATGATGCTTCCTTCTCTTCCATGGCCTCCATTTCTGATTTGATGACCAGAGTGTTGTTTTGCTCAAAAAACTACTCAATGTGTAAATATTGTCTGGTTTGAGTTACACTGGTTTCTAAATTTTCCCTGAATTACAGTCTGAGTACTCTTATAAAAGAAATATCAGGGATTTTTTTCTTTAAAGTGTAATTTCATGCATGGTGCTTAAATTTTAATATATCTTTTAAAAGCATAGAGTTTAGGAAGACTGACTGGAAAGCCCTTGGCCATTAAAGCTGTGTCCCTATTCTGACCTGTGTGTATTATGTGTGTTTCCTTTAAGCTGTGCTTGAGGAACTCGTTGGCAGTGGCCGTTTACGAGGCACTGTAGTTGGTGGGCGACAGGATAAAGCAGTGTTTGTCCCTGACATCTACTCCAGGACACAGAGTACTTGGGTGGATTCCTTTTTCAGGCAGAATGGCTACCTAGGTAACTATTTTTTCTTTTCTTTTCTTCAGGGCTAAAATGTCTTCCTATCCCTGAAATGTTGTTGCAAAGTGTTGTATCCCAGAGGCCACATGCATTTTCCTGTGATTGTCATGTTCTTTTTGACCTCAAAAGTAGTCACTTTCAATTCTGTGGGGCTTAGGAACTGAAATTAATTCCATTATTACTGAAATTTAAAAATGCCAAAAGATGGTATTGACAGTTACTAACTTATATAAAGGTGTTATAAAATATTTAAGTTTTTAAATTCAAAAAGCAAATATTGTGTGTTTAATGTAGTGTGCTTATTGTTACCAGTTATTTCATTTTAGAAATATTCATTGGCTGTCAGCTTTGCAGTATTTACTATATTATTAGTTATCTACTACTCAGAAACATTAATACTACTGTAAAGTATGCTTCCGAGCTTCTGCCATCATTTCTGTGGACTGACTGACTGAGAGCAGTGGCCACATCATTGGCTGAGTGCAGCCCTGACCAAGCTGCATAGTGGGGCACATTCTTCTAAGTCTAAACATATACTCCAGTGCAGGGCTTTGTTCACTTTATCTCTGATAATATGCATTCAACTTCTTCAACCAGACTTCAGTTAGAACTTCATTACTGGTTTTCTTAATAACTGTATTGCTTTCAGTACCAGTAATGTCTGTGACTCTGAGTCTGTTATATTAAATCGTCCACTTTGGATAATGGCTATGTCCTTTTGTACAATGACACATTTTGAAAAATAAAATTCATTCCTTTAACTAAAATAAGCAAAGTAGGTTCCAGTTTTGAGTTTTAATTTGAACCATTACCATTCCCCATACTGCCATTTTTCATTGTATTGCTCTGTAGTCCTTTTTTCCTTCAACCCTTCGGATGGGGAAGAGAACCCTTGTGGTCAGGGAACATTTGAAGCAGGTTTCCTACATAGATCCTTAGTAATAGCCATCTAGGAAAGTAACCACATAACAAGCTACATTATGTTTCTTTTCTTTTTTTCCTTGGAAAATGCTGGAATATATTACATTCACAAAGATGGGTTTATGTAGAAATTTTTACAAGACCTCTGGAAGGTGTGAGTGACTGAAAAGTTCTATTCAACTTTCTTGTGTATTTCTAGAGTTTGATGCCTTGTCTAGACTTGGAATCCCAGATGCTGTGAACTATATAAAGAAAAGGTATAAGAACACACAACTCTTGTTTTTGAAGGCAGCTTGTGTTGGTCAAGGACTCGTGGACCAGGTGGAAGCATCAGTAGAGGAAGCCATCAGCTCGGGGACGTGGGTTGATATTTCTGTATGTTTACCTTTTTCTCTTAATTTTTGTTTAAGCCAGTGATGGGTGATATTTTGCTAATATGTGCCCATTTTAGAAACAGGCCCTGTAAAGCTAATATTGCCTTTAGACGTAAATTCTAGCATTCATTTTTACAACAGAAATTTTAATTATTTTAGGCTTAAAGTGATGTTTTAAGTGTACATAATCTAATCCAGAATTTTGTAAATCTCAAAAACAAAGCAGTAATGTCAGCATTTCAGTCCTGACAGTGAAATTTTTAGTGAGATTTTACACATCTGTCTGAGTTTTCCTTCTAGTTACTATGAAAGATACCCTGATAAAACCAGCTTGAAGGTGAACAGGCTTGTTTTAGCTCACAGTTCCAAGTTGCCAGTCTGTCACTATGGGAAGTAAGGGAGCAGGAATATGAAGCAGCTAGTCATAGTACAGCTACAATCTAGGACAGAGAACAAACTATGCAATGCTTGCTAGTGTGCTAGATTTACTTTCTTCCTTTTTATCCAATCCAGGACCAAAACCCAGGGAATGGTGCCACTGTTAGGCCGAGTCTTCTTATACTAATTAACACCATCAAGGCAGTCCTTCACAGACATGCCCACAGGCCAACCTGATCTAGATTGTTCCTCACTGAGACTCTTTCCATTGATTCTGGATTGTGTCAGTTAGCAACTGAAAGTAACCATTATAATATGTCTTAACCAAGCTTGTACAACTGCTATGGCTTCAGACATCCTGGTGCATTTGTTTATCCCTTCTCCAGTAATTGCCTAATGTGTTAGCATAAATTGCTTTAGCACAGATAGTGCTTTACTTCATTGTTCAAGGTTCACCTGCCCCTTAATATGCCACAGAGACACTTCAGTATGGGTAAAGGTAAGCTGGAGGCCAGTCTGTCATTTCTAATTACAGTGTAGGCATTTTTATAAGGTAGAAAGAAGACTCCTGCTTTGGGTACCAAATTCTTAAGGCATCTTTATTCTTACAGCAGGTCTCAGGTGGTTTCTGTGTGGTAGGCAATGTTCCATATGCTAGAAATATGGTAGACAAACAAATGTCTTCTCTTAAGATATGCAATCCATAGGGAGAGATGTGTAAAATAGTCATTAAAATAATAATTCAGGTGATAGAAGTTGAAAAGAAACTTTGTACAGGTAAAATTGTGAGGACTTACTGGTGAATTATTTGTAAGTTGGTAAGAAGGGTCTGTAGGTTTTGGTGGTGGTTTGCCCAACTTGAGACTCCTATAAGGCATGCAAGTGGAGAAATTGGGTTAAAAAATGATGCATGACTCTAGAGCTCCAAGTGCTGATGAGACTAGAAAAACAGTTTGGGAAATTGGGATCATAACTACTTCTGGCTTAAGTGAGGTTACTTGAGGGGAATCACATTTATACACATATCTTCACCCGTACATGCATGTTATACATATGAAGCACATAGCCTGTTTTTCCTGCATTTCTCTCATTTTCATTTTGCTTGTCATTCCAGCCTCTGCTGCCCAGTTCTTTGTCAGTTGAAGATGCTGCCATGCTGCTTCAGCAGGTGATGAGACCATTCAGCAAGCAAGCTTCAGCTATAGTCTTTAATGACACAGTAGTGGTCAGTGAGAAATTTATAAATGAGTGTACAGTACTGTTCAGTGAACGGATGCACCAAAAAGCCGAAAAGGTATTCCTCCCCCTGCTAATCTTAACAGTAGCTTCTTTCCAATTAGGATCATGATAGCTTTGCGGAAATGCTTTAAGCAGTCTGACCGACCACAAAGGCATATATATCATCTTGCACAACTCTTCCTTTTCTCCTTCTTTGTTAGAACCTGGTAAAAGTTAAAGAACTAATTTTAAAAGTTAAAATCTTATCAATAAAATTACATAGTTTTCAATTTTAAGTTGCCAAGGTATTTGATCCACTGTTAAAAACATAAAATCATAAAAGTGTTACCTATATGCAAGTCAAACCTATTTTGTGATCAGAGAGGTATCAAAGAAAGAAACTCAGTGAGCATGTTTTAATTCAAAGGATGTTAGCACCACAGATAATCATTAAATCTGGCAAAGCCTCATTGATTTTACCTGGTTAGAAGAAACAGGATGACTCACCGAGAAAAGAAATTTTGTTACTATCAAAGTTTATTAGTTTTCAAGCATGATGGTGCATTCCTGTGGTTCCAGCACTCTGGAGCTAAGGGCAATGAATACTAGCTAAAGTCTGTTTGGGTTCAAGGTCAGCCCTGAGCTCTATATTAAGACCTTATCTTAAACAATCAAAAACTGATGACTTTTTTAAAAATGTATTTGCTTATTTATATTTATCCATATATGTCCATGTATTCATGTACCCATGTATTTGGGTGCCCTCGGAGGTCAGCACAAAGCCTATTGAGTACCCGAAGTTTAAATTACAGGCAGTGTGAGCCTCCATGATGGTGCTGGAATCAAACCTGGATCCTCTGAAGGGGTAACTGGTGCTTGTCACCATTGAGCCATCTCTCTAGCTCCTGAACAATTTTCTTTTTTAAATTTTTAGTATTTGACTGCTGTCTAAAAGTATTTTGAAGCAGAGTTCTTGCCAGGCCTGTCTTCATAGCCATCCAATTCATGCTTGTGGTTAAAACCACCATCTCTGTATAAAGCCTGTTCTCAGATAAAATAAGCCCTATGTCTTAATATACTGTTGGTGAATTCTTGTGGACCTACTAAATGTGTAAATCATTTGTGTTTAAGTCTATTCTTTTCAACATTAGTAATGTGACTGTGAGATAGTTTTCTGCAATTGTCCTGCTAAGCAGGCAAGAATAAAAAATATGTATGTGATATCAGTAAACTGGACTTAAATGTGCTTATTCTGTACTTGGACAAGTAGATCTTCATATTTTTTTGAACTCTATTTAACCAAAAAAAAAAGAATGGGTTTAGAAAAAGGTAATTTTGGCTGGCAGTGGTGGCACAAGCCTTTAATCCCAGCACTCAGGAGGAAAAGGCAGACGGATCTCTCTGAGTTCAAGGCCAACCTGGTCTATCAGTGCTACACAGAGAAACCTTGTTTCAAAAAACAACAACAACAAAAAGTAAATAAATAAAAAATAAGGAAAAGAAAGAAAAAAGTAATCGTAGTCCTGGAATCTTAATTATCCTAAATATTTTTACTAAGAAACCAAAAGAAAATGATAATATTTTAATCATTTTCATCACTAGAGATTAAAGAACTATTTCTCATTAAAAAAAGAGCTGATTTCTGAAGCTGGAAATAGTTTGTCATTGTTAATTGTTAACATAAATTTTAAGTAGTAGAGCTCTTCAGTAACTAATTCATAAGAAAAATAGATTTTTTGAATTGGTTATAGTCATAGGAGTTATAGAAGTTTCCATATCTTTGTTGTAATTTTAAATATCCTGGTGGCACAGTGCTCAGGAGTCTCAAAAAAGAAAGGGACAAGGGGGATTCTGTTGTGACATCTGGGGAAGACTGCATCTCTTGCTCTCCAGTCAGATGCTGTTTGGTTACCTTGCTGCTTTCATTAGCCAGGGAGAGAAGATACACAAAGACAGACAACAGTTATGAGTTTTATCATCATTAGCAATGAAACCTAGCAATGATAAATTAGGATGTATGAGTAAATAAGCAACTTCTCTGCTGTTTAAAATGTATATACATTGCCTACAAAAAAGGATGTTTTATTTCAGGAAATGAAAAATAATCCGGTGCATTTAATCACTGAAGAAGATCTGAAACAAGTTTCCATTTTAGAAAGTGTTAATACAAATAAAAAGGACAAAAAAGATGAGCGCAGGAAGAAAGCAACAGGTAATCATTGATAAGTGAGTCTAAGAGCTGTGTTGTCTGTAAGTACTTGCGAATAAGACAAAGGGGCTTCATTAGCACATTCCATTCCCATACTTGCATATCAGATAGCCCCCTTCTGAGAAGAACAAAAAACAAAGGAAAACCAATGGATATGTCAGGAGAAAATAAAATCATGCTGTGATAACAGAGATGAGTAGATGAAAGGATATTTTTGAGGGGATAAAAAAAGGTAAAAGGGTGACTGAAAATATGGCCCAGTGGTTAAGAGCACTAGCTGGTCTTCCAGAGGACCCTGGTTCATATTGCAGCACCCATGTGGCAGCTAACAGCCACCTGTAACTCCAGTTCCAGACGATCTGATACCCTCTCAGGCTTCCATGGGCACTGCATGCACATGGTACACAAACACATGTAGACAAAACACTCCTACTCATAAAATAATTTAGGAGGAAAAAAAGGTGGTGGAATGGACGTGCCTAAAAAGATACCAGCAAACTGCAGAAAAGAGGCAGCATTGAGTAGATTACAGTTAAAATCATCCCAGGAGATTGCTTCAGTTCAAGAGATTTCTATTTTAGTGATAGAACTTAATTAGCACCTTAATTTGGAAACCAGCCTTAAAAAGAATTTAAATTTTTCTTTAGTTTGCTTTTCATTTTTTATCACATAGTTTAATTCAGCAATATAGTATCATTTTCTAAAACTCGTTAATTAAATAATACTAACTAATGTATTTCCACCAGAGGGCACTGGAAGTGTGAGAGGAGGAGGAGGGGGCAATGCCAGAGAATACAAAATTAAAAAAATCAAGAAGAAAGGAAGAAAAGATGATGAGAGTGATGAGGAATCTCAGTCATCTCATGCTGGTGTGTAGCTTTTATTTCATTATTTATTTGTGTGTGTGTGTGTGTGTGTGTGTGTGTGTGTGTGTGTGTGTGTGTGTGTAAAACATTTTTCTTAAGTTGCATATAATTAGGTATGTGTGTTTGTATAGAAATTATTTGTTTAGTATTTTCAGTAATCACAAATTTCACAGTTTCATAATAAAAAACATAAACTTGTCTCTTAGTTTTCATTCGAGAAATCACTAAACACAAGGTGCCTATTACAGTCTTTGGCAATCAAGTCACTCATAGTCATTCTTCCTGCCAAAACAGCTTGTAATTAACTGTATTGCCCCTCATCATCCAGCGATAAGCCCATGTGACGATTTACAAAAATGGATAGTTCAAAGATAAAAGAATTGAAAAGTAGTAACCCTGGAATAAAAGTACTCTCAAGCCATGCATGGGGGCACACAGTTATAAACCCAGCACTTGAGAGGTAGAGACAGAGTCAGCTGTGGAGGCACACACCTTTAATTCCAGCACTCAGAAGGCAGAGGCAGTCGAGGCCAGCTGGTCTACAAAGTGAATTCCAGGACAGCCAAGGCTGTTGCACAGAGAAACCCTGTCTTGAAAAACCAACAAAAGGAAAAAAAAAGAAAAAAGAAAAGAGGTAGAAGCAGACAAATCAAGAGTTTGAGGCCAGCCTTTAGTTCTAGTTACACGAGGACCCTGTCTCCAAACTAAATCAAAATTGGAATCAAGCTTAATGTTGAGTGGTGTCCAGAAATGCTGAGTTTGCCTTTTTAAGATAAGTGCAAATTGAGGAACTTAGTATTGGCTCATTTATTGATATAATTGTAACAAAGGGGTTGAAAAGTTTTAGAAGATGTAGAATACACAAAAAGAGAAAAGAAAAGAAAAACACAAGAAAACAGTCTCTGTGACTACCAGGGCCAGCAGAGTGTTGATCCATATGAGGCAAGAAGGAATCCAGTTCAACACAACTCATAGCACGTGTTGGTTCAAAATTCTAGAGTCTGACCCCAGCATTTTTTTTTAGGCATAACAAGTACAGTACAATTTGAGAAAAGGTTTACTGATGTAACACAATCAGTTCCCTATGGATTTCACTGAAATATCTTAGAGTACAGGTTACCTCTTCCATGAAGGTGGGTTCTAGAGCTAAGTTACATGTGTTACCTTAAGGGCCTGTGAGATAGTACAGAGCTTATCTGAGCTATTAGCCACCTTCAGCCCTACTTGTGGGAGCTTAGTGCGGCCTGGCCCTACAGATGGAGCAAGGATCACCTAGGCTGTTAGCCACCTCCATTCCCCATTTTCCAGGTCGAAAACAAGTTATACATATTTTCTTTTGAAAAGACAACTACAAGTTTAACATTCCTGGTTTCCTAGTGGTATCTGTGAGCACAAGGACCTTTGTGCACCCAATGCCTCCTCACCTTGAAAGAACTCTTGGAAATAGTTGAAGACATTGGAAGATGAAGAATAGATATTGGAAGCTGATACAGAGAATCACATGCTTGTTTGAAATTTTACAATGCATGGGTATCTTGTTACTTATATCTGAGAAGGAATTAATTAACTGCCTCTTGCATCTTTCATTTCCTATACTTCTAAATGTTTGCCAAGGTTAACTGCAAGGGACATCTTATTTTGCTTTTCTAAATACATTTCTATTTTTCCATTTTAAAGAAAGGATCATGAAACATAATACCACCTCTTTATCAACCAGCAACCATTTAAAAAATAAATAAATAAACTTCAAATAAAGGTAATATGATACTGTTTGTAGCATCACAGTTGCTTAGGCTTTCCTTTGAAAGATTGAAATAACTACTGTTGGTAGTATGCAGAAAATAATGTTAATTAAAGGAAGTGTCCAACAGAAACTGTTTACTCTGTCTACCCTTATTCTAAACAACATCGATATGGCTTTGTATGTTACTATTTTTCACTTTGTATGATTGTTTTTGAATTCCCAAGATACAGTGGGAACCGGAATAAAGAGGAATTTTAAGAAGTTATTCTCTAATACCTGTAATCATAGAGAAATGAGGCATGTGACATTCTTTTCTGTGGAGATTATTGAGGCACTATAGCAGTAGTAAAACCATTCTACCTTAAAAGTAATTTCAGTGCTTTGAAAGGGTTATGTTGTCATTTCTGAAATGGAGGGTGAAATTAGGTTCTCAACTAAAACACAGAATCAAGTCAGTATGCAAGATTACTGGAAGGAATGGAGTTTAACAAGCTATAAAAGGCTTACAGGAAGCAAACAGGAAAAAGCTGTTTAGCTTGAACATCAGGGTTGCAGAGCAGATCTTAGAAGGGACTAGAACTTGGGTATCTCCCTTGAAGCTATGATGTCAACTGTTTAGATCCTCATTAAGACTGAAAATTGGTTTTTTGAGCCATTTTATTTTATTGCTAAGGTTTCACTTGTAGGATCAATCTGATTTAGCTGGAAATAATCACTTGTATAAAGGTATAGCTTTATCATTTATAATGAAAATATTGTTCACTTTCTTTGCTACCAATACTTTTTCAAGTGGTTAGGCATGGCATTTTCATAATTAACAACATTTCCATTACACTAGCTGCATACTAGTTTTTATTAGTAGTATAGAATAATCTTTGGGAAAGCAAAAATGAATTCTAAGGGTCTATTTTCTTTGTTTGTATCTTTCCAAAAAATTAAATCTTAACTTAGTCCTATCGCTTTCTGAAGCTCTGATGTAAATTTCATGGCTGAGTTGACTTTCTTAGTACTCAGTTTTGTGACTAAGGAAATTCTGTTCAGTGCCTGTTGTTGAAAGAAGAGAAATCATTCTTTTCTGAAAGATAACCTAGGTGGTGGTTCTGATACCTGACCATTGGCATTTCCCAGGTTAGAAGAGAATAAAGTGTTCCCTTGTCCTGCAATGTCTTATTAAAGGAAGTTTAAGAAAACGATCACCTAAAAGAAATTCTACTTTATGAACTTTTAAAATTTAATTTTATTAGATACTTATATTGAAAGTCGCAGTTTTGTGTATTTCCTGCCTGGCTTTTGCTGTTGAGTGTGTGTTTGTTTTCCCATTGCTGATGTATGTTACAGGAAAGAAGAAGCCAGACATCATGTTCATGTTCCAAGATGAAATTGAAGATTACTTAAAGAAACATGTGCAAGATGCGCCTGAGGAGTTTATTTCCGAACTTGCAGAATACTTAATAAAGCAAGTATAAGTTGTATCTCTTACTATTTTTGACAGAATGTAATTTTCACTGAGATCTCCAAAACCATGTGTTAGTTTTTTTGTTTTATTTGTTTGTTTTTTATTTTTTGTTTTGTTTTTGAAACAGTGTTTTTCTGTGTAACTGTCCTAGATCTTCTGTAGTGACATAGCGAGATTTTTTTAATATAAGTAAATTTTATGAATATTACAGAGCCATAGTGTATAAAATTAGAAAATGGAAACAGTATTGCACCATTTTTAAAGTAATCTGTTGTAGAGCATATAGATGTTTTTAATCTATCATCTTACAACTTTGGAAATTGAGAACTTTTCTGTTGTGACTCCTGAAAAGGAAGAACAAACTTATATTCTGCTATTTTGCAAATTAGTTGTAATGGTCTGTTTAGATTTGTAGAGTTTATTGCTGTCATTCTTGTCATCTTTCCCAAAAGTACTGTGAATACTTTAAGTTATTATTCCTGAACCTGTAAAACAATTTCTTTACTGAGCCTTGCTTCAAATTAATTTTATTTCTTAGAAAGATGGAGATTTTTTAAAGTGCTATTTCACTATAGGCAAAATTTCTTATCTACATAAAGGCTGTACATTTTAATTAATTGTATTTGTCTTATTACAGACCTCTTAATAAAATGTATCTTGAGGTGGTACGTTCAGTGTTCATGTCTTCAACTTCTGCTTCTGGGACTGGCAGAAAGCGTACAATCAAGGACTTACAAGAAGAGGTTTCAAACCTGTACAACAACATCAGATTATTTGAAAAGGGGATGAAGTTTTTTGCAGGTATACTTAACAGTGCCATTTTTATTGATTCTTGTAATTCTGGAAGGAAATTAGTCTTCACATAAGTCCTTCTTTTCCAGATGACACACAGACTGCTCTGACCAAGCACCTCCTGAAGACAGTGTGTACTGATATCACTAACCTCATGTTCAACTTCCTAGCTTCTGATTTAATGATGGCCCTGGAGGACCCTGCAGCCATTACTAGTGAAGTATGTTAGTAATTTGTTTGCTAGGTGATGTAATTTGAGTCTGAGCACATTTTTATTTTCTCTTACTTGAAATAGTTTAAAGAGAAAATACAAGTTGTTTTTCTTTTTTTAATTTAAATTAGTAACAAGCTTGCTTCAAATGTCAGTCCCAGTCCCCTCTCCCTTCCCTCCTCCCCCTCTCCCCACCAACCTCCCCAAGCCCCCACCCTATACTCCCCTCTGCTCCCCAGGGAGGTGAAGGCCCCTCATTGGGGATCCCCAAAGTCTGTCATATCATCCCAGGCAGGGCCTAGGCCCTCCTCCATGTGGCCAGGCTGAGAGAGCATCCCTCCGTGTGGAATGGGTTCCCAAAGTCCATTCCTGCACCAGGGATAAATACTGATCTACTACCCAAGGCCTCATAGATTGCTGAGGCCTCCTCACTGACACACACGTTCAGGGCGTGTGGATCAGTTCCATGCTGGCCTCTCAGCCATCAGTCTGGGATCTATAAGCTCCCCTTTGTTTAGGTCAGCCTTTTCTGTGGGCTTCACCAGCCTGGTCTTGACCCCTTTGCTCATCACTCCTCACTCTCTGCAACTGGATTCCAGGAGTTCAGTTCAGTGTTTAGCTGTGGGTATCTGCTTCTGCTTCCATCAGTCACTGGATGAAGGCTCTAGGATGGCATATAAGGTAGTCATCAATCTCATTATCAGTGAAGGGCATTTAAGGTAGCCTCTCCACTATTGCTTAGATTGTCAGTTGGTGTCATCCTTGTAGATCTCTGGACATTTCCCTTGTGCCAGATTTCTCTTTATACCTATAATGGCTCCCTCTATTATGCTATCTCTTTTCTTGCTCCCCTCTATTCTTCCCCTGACTCAACCTTCCTGCTCCCCCATGTCCTCTTCTCCCCTTCTCTTCTCCCCCTCTCTTTCTCCCAGATCTCTCTCCCCTCCCACCATGCTTCCAATTTGCTCAGGAGATCCTGTCCCATTCCCTTTCTCTAGGGTACCATGCATGTCTCTCTTAGGGTCCTCCCCGTTTCCCAGCCTCTCTGGTGGTGTGGATTGTAGGCTGGCAATACCCTATTCCATGTCTAAAATCCATATATGAGTGAGTACATAACATGTTTGTCTTTTTGTGACTCACTCAGGATGGTTTCTTCTAGTGCCATCTATTTGCCTGCGAATTTCAAAATTCCATTATTTTTTTTTTTCCACTGAGTAGTACTCCATTGTGTAAATGTACCACATTTTCTCTATCCACTCTTCAGTTGAGGGGCATCTAGGCTGCTTCCAGGTTCTGGCTGTTACAAATAATGCTGCTATGAACATAGTTGAACAGATGTCCTTATTGTATGAATGTGCATCTTTTAGGTATAGGCCTAGGAGTGGAATTGCTGAATCTTGTGGTAGATGAGTTTTTATATGGCAAAAACTACTAAAGAATTTAAGTATAGTACAATGCTTATATAATTTTATAAGGATTGATAAAATGACCAAACTACTTATAGTAAAGAGGTTTATGATAATAAGACTTTTTCTTGTTGCTTTATCCCTTAATAATTACTTAAGTTTCCTGAGTTCACAGTCATTTTCTTTGATGGCAAGGCGATATACCACTTAAATATTGAGACAAGCTCATACTCATTTGTTTCACATTATGATCTTAAACTAGAGCCCAGGCCCATCACTTCTGCACTTGCCATGAGAGGTAGAGCTACAGATAATAATAACCATTCTTCCACCTCTGTCTCTTCCTTCTTTTCCTTCTGGGACCATCTTATGGTTGGAGATTCAAGGAAAATGAGTGTGAAGGTCTTCATGTGCCTAACTGCATTCATAACTGGCTTTGGAAGTAGTAAAACCACACCCATCTAGTACCATGGTCTCTGTTACTGTGCTTTGTTGCCACAGAGGTGGCATGCTTTTTCTTGGTGTGTTTTAATTTTAGGTGACTCCCTTACATAAGGACCACCCTCCAACCCAAGACAGAAGGGTGTTTATTTACCTCCACAACTACTTGGAAGATACTGGATTCCTCCTCTTTCTCTTTGAGCAACCATTCTGAACACTTTGAAATGTTTCATGTCTCCTGTCTCTTTACCAACTGCCTCTCTAGGAATTACAATACTGGCAGAGCTTTTCTGTAGTCTCAAGCAGAGCTAAGGATTGATATGAGATGCAACATATAGGCTCTGACTAGCCTGCCCTCCCAAACACAGTGCAACCATCGGGTCCTTCTGTCAAGCTTTTCAGCAGCCCCTTCCTGAAATGTCCTACAAGGAATGAGTCATCTGATCCACAATGCCATGAAAGTCACATTATCTACATCTGTGAAAGATTCCAAAAGCTTTCTTATACCACTTGTCATACAAGCATCCACCCACAGAACAAGATCCACTATCCTTCCTACAGGCATCCCTTTCTGTGTGAGAGCTGTGGGCTGTGTGACACCCTTTCAGGTAGCACTGAGAAGAAAAACCACATGGAGTCTATTTACCCAAAGTCTATCTGTCCCTCATGGCCAGTCACCCTGTAGTCATCTGATATCATTGGGACTGTAAAGATGAGGGCTGCATAGAAGTCTTTTGGCTAATGTTTGGCCAGCCCTATGATTCTGTAATATTTTAACATTTTGAATCTCTGGTTTGAGACCTAACATTCAGAACACACTGTACATCACATTTAGCATTGTATAACAGTATTGAATATATGGGGATTTTTTTTTTTTTGTCTGTTTGACCATATATCAAAACCACAATGCAAAAGAATATTTTCCCTTACAGATAAGAAAAAAGATTTTAAGTAAATTGACAGAAGAAACCAAAGTAGCTCTCACCAAACTCCACAACTCCCTGAATGAAAAAGTAAGTCAGTGCTAACTGGTGACTACGCTGAGAACTTTGTGTATAAAGTGCCATATGTACATTCCAGTCAAAATCCTTCTAAACTGAATCTAAAACTAGTACTGTATGCAGGTAGCTTTGGGGAGGTGAGAGGAGAAAAAGGATGGGAACACTTATTTTTAGTCCTAAATCACAGTTTCTGTTTGCCAAATGCCCTGTTAAAAATTTTCGTTTGGGGTGTAAAATTGCAAATCAGTATTAAGTGTCCATAAAATTAAATTATGTAACTAATTGTCTTCAGAGCATAGAAGACTTCCTTTCTTGTCTGGACTCTGCAACAGAAGCTTGTGACATTATGGTGAAAAAGGGAGACAAAAAAAGGGAAAGGTAATGTTGACTCTGTTGTTGCTACTCCTAACCCTGAGCTCTTTTGTAGCTGACATTTGGGTGTGACTGTCCAAGCACTTCCCTAGCCCATGGATGAATAACCCTGGGACATTATATTAAATTGGAGACCTTCCTTACCTGGAACCTTAGTCAAGTCGTTATGGCTTGTTTAATCCCAGCAACCTAAGAAAGTATACTTTGAATTTCCTTGCTAGATAGCTTTGTCTGTAACTTTTTAGCATGTTTATCTACCTGTGCCAACTAAAGCTAAGGTAGTATATATACATATTGCCCATATTTAAAGAATTTCTATTAAACTAGAGAAGGTGAAAAACAGATGCTAAAGGGAAAATATGGAAACTATGAGTCCTTGTTAATTATGTATTCTGTGATTTGCTTTAAGGCAAATACTATTCCAGCATCGGCAGGCGCTGGCTGAGCAGCTGAAGGTCACAGAAGACCCTGCTCTTGTCCTGCACCTCACGTCAGTCCTGTTATTTCAGTTCTCCACCCACACTATGCTGCATGCTCCCGGAAGATGTGTACCACAGATCATTGCTTTTCTTCACAACAAAATCCCAGAGGTACTGCATTTTTATACATTGGAAATTCTGTAAGCTTTTAAACTTGGAGTATACTGTGTATGAATCATTGACGACACTGGGGGTGGGGGCTGCGGGTTGGGGGGAGGCGTTAACATCTGTCTGGATCCAGGAATGGGGACAGTGAGTTAGGTGTTGATTTTTGTTTTGTTTTGTTTTTAAATTGAGTGTAGTTCAAGAATCTTTTAGCATTCTATAAGATCGTGGTGAAAAGTCCTCTAATTTTAGAAGTTTTCAGAAAAGATACAAGAATGTCAGAACTTCTCTCTCGTTTCCCTAGTTTTGACTTAGTGTCCAAGGACCCCTTCAAATGTCCTGTGAGTTCATCTAAGGAAGCCAGCCCCTAGCTAAAAGCAGTTTGGCTTCTTAGAGTATTACTATTTTATTTTTGGTGATAGAGCCTAGCTAAATTGTGGCGTAGTCTGCACAGGCTTACTTTTCCTGATCTGCATGTTAACTGCACTCTGGAGAGCACAGACCTTTCTTGCCATACTCACTTTTCACTAGCATGCCCACTGTTTCATGAAGATAAGTCCATCCAGTTTGTACTGCTCAAACAAGTCTACTCTGTCTGGTCAGAAAATCAAATGTGCTTGGTGCAGGTTCTCCTTTCTTTTTGCAGGACCAGCATTCTCTCCTGGTAAAGTACCAAGGTTTGGTTGTAAAGCAGTTAGTCAATCAAAATAAGAAGAGTGGACCAAGGGAGGACCTGTCAACTGATGAGTTAGACAAGGAACAGCATGACGTCACCAACACTACTCGGAAGGAGCTTCAGGAACTGTCTCTATCTGTTAAGGATCTTGTTCTGAAGTCCAGGAAATCATCTGTGACAGAGGAGTAATACCCTTAATTTGCTTTTATAGTTGAAGAAGAGTGATCACAAAGTTAGTCACTCAACACACCCACCCACCCCTGTTAATCCTCCCTACACAATTCAAATAAAATAGTGGTGTTGCATTAGATGCAAATCTACAGAAAATTTTACAAGTTGAGTACCCCATAAAACATTTTCTTCTTACATAATCCTATGTATAATTTTAATGTAATAAAATTTCTTCAAAGAGTTCTGAATCTAGAACATATTACATGCTTTCATTTCTAGGAAAGAAATTGTTTGCTATTTAATTTCTAAGTGCCATTCCTATATTTTGGCATATATTTAAAATATTGTATTTTTTTAAAGAAAAAAATGTCTTTTTTATGTCTGAAATAAAAATGAATCAGGAGTATTACTTTTAAATTAATACAGAATGCTTTAAAGCTGGAAAGTTTCAAATATATTTTGTTTTACAGAGGTCTGGCTCTTGCTTTTGAGAGATAGAAGGCCTCCTGCATAACTGTTTCTTGGAGGCCTGAGAGGTGGTTTGACAATGAAGGACACTGGAGAAGCATGTAGTTCTGGGCTCTCATAAAGCGAGCCCCAGGGATTAGTGAGGTCAACAGTGCAAGGCAAAAGGTAGAGTGGGGTGGCTAGAAAACAGAGGTGTTCTTTGGATAACCCAGTAAGTTTCGTTTGATTTCAGTGACCATTTAACCCTGACTTCTTTGTTGGAACCTGTATAACAGGTAGCTAGGCTGTTCTTGCTAATGAACACAGAGTCTGTAAGTGTGTTTAAAACATGCACAACTTTTATTCCAAAAATAGAAATTATAAAATGTTATATTTTTGATTTCTGCAATTATTAGTTAAGACTTACTAAAATAGTTCATTGGAACAGTAATTTAAACCAAGTAAGTTCTAAGCAGGGTCCCCTTACATTATTGCATTATTCTGAATGTAATAAAATGTTTAAAGAATGCTGTTTTATACAATGCCCTAGGTGACATTGTACTTCTTATATTTTAAAATGTTTAAATACAAAATAAGACTACCTCTTTTCCAAAATGACAAAGTGTTAATACTGCATGGAAGTAATTAATTGCTAACTAAGCATTTTGTTAAAGTTTAGGATGGAACTTTATAGAAAACATTAAGGGGCTGGTGAGACAGCTCAGTGAGTAAGCACTGGCTCTTCCAGGAGACCTGGGTTTGATTCCCAGTACCACATGGCTGCTTTGTAACTCCAGTCCCAGGAAATCCAATGTCTCTGTGGGTACCAACCACACACAGGGTGCATAGTCCTACATGCAGGCAAAATGCCATACACATAAAGGAAAGTAATATAAATGATTTCATGTGGGTAATTTTCTATTGCATATTTTCATATAAGCAAAGGGAAAAAATGGTAAATTCTGTGACCCCAAAATCCTTTTATTTTTTTTATTTAGCTTCCAAATTAATACCAAGAATTCCAAATTTTGTTTAATAACATTATTTGTTTCAGACAACACCAAAGTAATCCAATCGGTGTTTGCGCCATACCAGATGAACTCATTTTAATTTAATTTACAAAAATAAGGTAAAAAAATGTAGAGCATTGTTAACCTTACTTGCATTTATTTCATTTGTCCAAAAAGTTCTTACTTTTTCTTGGTAAATAAAAGATGTTTATTCTATAAATAAAATTATGTCTATAAAGACATAATTTCTGATAAGTTCTTAATGGACGGAATTAGTAACATTATTTAAAATAAAGTTGTCTGTTCTATTAAATTTTCTATGCTATTCTGAAAGTACTTAGCAAATGCAATCTATATAATGCTTATATTTTGAGTTATTGATTGTTAAAGGAGGTCATATTTTTTATTACACAAAAATAATTCCTTTCTGGTGTTTTTCATTGTTTGCAAGTTTGCTGTTCTTATTAGAAAATCATTTCTTAGCCAGATTTCAGCAGTTGTATAACTATGTTCTCACATTTGTTAACTATTGCCACTATGATAGAGATATGGGGAAGCGTGCCCAGTTGTAATGTTTGATGTGTTCTGTCTGCAGACCAGTGTAGTCAACAGAAACCCATTTCTGACCATCTGAAGATAAAGTGAATAGTAGCAGGTACCAACAGAATTGAAGTGTGCTTTGAGCAAAAGCCGTAATGCTATAAAACATGAATAAAATGTGGCTAAACCTCTGGGTGGAGCTACCTTGGACATTTCGGAGAAGTGCTTTACTCGAATAATGAATGAGATCAAAGTGTGGCAGTGAGCTAGATAGGCAAGGAACAATTTATTGCTTCTGTTCCAGTGTTATCAACCCCACACCCAAATGTTTTGTTTTTGTTGTTTTTTTATCAAAAACTACTTACAACAAATTGCATGAAAGGAGGGTGGGGCAGATTTGGTTTTTGTTTTTGTTTGTCACTAAAGTTCGTGAAGCCTAAGGTAAAACACTCATAGAAAACTCCTCTGGGACATATATTTTCCACACACTTCTTGAATCACTATTATTAATGTGTTCTTTTTTACTTTTACTGACTGACAATTTTTAAATATTAAAAAATTAAAATGATAATTTAAATAGCCTTAAAGGGTTACACAGATTGCTCTACTTGTATGATCAGGCAGCAAATGAGGAAATAGAAGAGTCTTACTACACATTCAATAAGAATCATGACTTTTAGGCTTTCACAGAAAAGTTGCACCACACACAAAAGGTATAACTTAATTTAAACATGTATTAAGTTTGTACGTTTTTGGTGTTGCATTATTTTGGCACAAGTGTTCTTTATTGTATCTCTGTTCGTCTTACATAAGGCAAAGTAAGCAGCCTTCATGTTGCTCTGATGAGGATGATAAATTTGGTATGGAAGAAAGAGACCTGTTGAATCTAAAACTTCGAAGTTCCCTAGATCTTCTCTGGCAGCTGAATATTAAGAATACAACTATAAATCAAAGAATTGCTTCACTTACAGAGTTTGACTTACAAAGAGTTTTATGAGAAAAGAGATGAAATTCTAACTGATTCAGGCACTCTTGCACAACTGAGAGGCTGAAGATGAGCTCCCAACTCAATCCTGAAAGAAAAATGAAGAGCCTCAAAAAACAAAAGAAGGGAAAGAGGGTATTTCTGAGTAGAGGAGATGAGATGCAGAAGTATTGTGTATTAATTACCATAAGTAATGAGACATTTCCGGAGCTTCCTGGCATGAGGAAAAAAGTGGGAAGGCCAAAAGAGGCTCTGAAGTGCCTCATACAGGAAACTAAAAAGCCGAACCTATACCCTTGAAAACACACAAATGCATCACACAATTAACCAAGGATCACTTCCATTCTGGAAGGCAACTTGATAATTTCCCCCAACTTTTAAAATGGACAATTTGTGAAGCCAGTGTCTTTACTCAGAAGTAAATGTGGTCTAAAAAAAAGATGTGCCCAAGCCCTTTCCTACATTTCAGCAAGACAGAAGCAAGAGCAGTCCATCTTACACAGAAAGGAAGCATTCCTCTCAACCGAATTATTTGTGAATACAGTCTACTCCACCACAGAGACCCTTAATTGGCCTTGGCCAGCCAAAAGTTCACAAGTTCATCTTTTATGCGTCATTGGGAGGAAGTAGAATCACATTGTGAAATTGTTTTCCTTATTAGGCTTTAGGCCTTAACTCTATTTGACATCAAGTTTGGATAAGCAATTGAAGGCATAATGTAAGGTTGGTACGGAAAGTACATATTTAAGCCAGGCATGGAAGTGCATACCTGTAACCTTGGGTGGGTCACAAGATCAAAGCCAGTCTTAGCTACATGGTAGATGTCTCAGACAAAACAAATGTACAAGAAAAATGCAGTTGTTTATGTAATATTTGATAAATATACATGAAGTTAAGTGAAGGAAGCAGGTTTTCCCTTTTTCACCCACCCTACCTAAATCAAGTCCCTGTCATTCTTTGGTTAACAAATGCTTGATACAACCTTTGGTGCTGATAGAAACAAGTAGTGGTTTGCAGGGAAAGAAACGCCATCTCATCATAAGTGTTACTGTAGCCATTATTCACAGCCACTTTTCAGGTAATATTTTATTGATTTTGAAAGTCTCAGTATACTAAGGAAAACACCTAGGAGGCTAGAAGACTATGGATAACCATGGCTTCCTGCCACATGTCTTCTGTTTTCCTACCCCTAACATCTTACTCCCTGTCCAGTCGTAATTCACAACTCACATTCTTCAACAAACCTAGGTAAAAAAATTTTTTTTTAACTTTTTGAGACTTTGTGACATTTCCATGTCAAGTAAAAAATAAATTTGTATGCTGTAGTGGTTTGCTGTAATTTGGGGTTTTGGATTGGGTGAGGTGGTTGAGACAGGCTTTCTCTGTAACAGTCTTGGTGTCCTGGAACTCACTTTGTAGACCTTGAACTCACAGAGATCCACCTGCGTCTGCCTCCCAAGTGCTGGGATTAAAGATGGATGGCACAACCGCCCAGCTGCTGTAGTGGTTTTTATGAGAATGTAATGCAGTGAATAACTGATTCGGTAGTCGGTAAGGTTAGGATAACTTTTAACAGATAAATGTCAACCAACAGCAAGCCAGAGTGTGCCAAAGCAGCAAGGCAAGGCAAGAGAGAGCTCCCATGTGCCTTGTCTGTCCCTTAAAAACCTCTCCCACATCACCCTGACATCACCTTGACTACACCGTGACAGGCGTGGTCGGGTACACGTGTAGCCAGTCCTTACGGTGTCTCCCTACAAAAATGTCCCCCATAAGCTCCAATGTTTGAATCCTTGGTTTCCATTTAATACCACTTTGGGGGTAGGTTTGGGATTTGTGCACTTAACAGAGGAAATACGTCAATGAGGGCAGACTTTGAGGTTTCAAGAGCTGCATGTGATTTCGAGTTTGCTTTCTGTTTCCTGCTTGGTTTCTCAAGGTAAGGTCTCAACTTGCCTCTTCAGTCGCCATCCCTCCTGCTGTCTGTGTTTGCCATGATAGTGATGCGCTCCTATCCCTCTGGAACTGTAAGTCCTCCCCTCTATAAGTTGCCTTGGCCATGATGTTTTATTGCAGCAATATAGAAGTAACTAATACATATGCTTTTCTCTTTAATTTGTCTTTTATTATCAGTGAACCTAGAAATGGGAATACTTCCATCATTATGCACAATGAAGTTGGTCTTTTCTACTTAAGTATATTATGTAACTCTGAAGCTATATGTAAACATTTACACAAATGCCTAAATATTGCCTTATATGTAGCTAACATATGCACACAAAATTCTAGAGGGAAAATGTAAATATTAAGCTTGTGCTGGAAAGTAATTTTAAATTCTATATTTTTAATTCTTCCAGAATTTTGGCACCATGTATTTTTATAATTCAATAAGACATTTTAAAGTAAACATCACTCTGTACTAATATAAAGAAAGGATAAGGGGGAACCACACTGAGGCAGAGGCAACTGTGGTTGATAAAGCAATTTACGTAGTTATATTAAGTCTAGAATGGAGGGATAATGATATGCCTAAGAGATGTCATTTAATAAAGGAGATCCATGAGAAGCTGCAAAAAAAAATAGAGGTGGGTGGAGACTAAGTGAAAGAACCTAAGATGACAGGAGGATGGCAGCACCATGCCCCGAGAGAATATAGGAAGAAGATAAAGAGCTTCATTCAGGACTGAGATGGCTAGAAATCACAGACAAAGATTCCAGTAGGTCACAGGTACACTCCAGCAAACTAGTAGAGCCATGGCAGATAACACCAAAGATTTTCTGGTTGTAGCATGTAATTGTAAAGTGGTTCATAAAGAACACCATGGAGTTTAGAGAAACTGTGGATTAAGAATAAAACTGCAGGGGAAAGGGGAAGGGGGAACTCAGGAGAGTCTAACTTAGTGAAAGTAATGAAACAGATTTCAAGAATATGCCTGGCCAGAAGAACTTCCTGTAGAATATGACACAGTGCTGTGGGAGATTCTAGTCAGCATATGTTATGATCCTAGAGAACTTTTATCCTTTCTGGTGGAGTAGTTCAAGCAAAAGACAAATTGCAGTAAATTGAGTGGGTCAATGAAGTTGAATCTGTGAGTGTAAACCATCCTCTTGAAAAGTATGTGTAAAGCAAGGGGGCAGTGCCCTCATAACTTGATGGGGACATAAGTGCTGTGACATCACGGAGACTGCTTCCTTTCTTGTAGGTGGAAGAAAATGCCTATTTAGCAAGTACTCAATTCTGTCACTAAGAAAGGCAGATACAGTTTTGCTGATTGGATTTTGTTGTTAATCATGATATTTTATTGTCATGCCCCACTTAAAAACTAAGTGAATAAAATAGCAGTTAATTGACTCTGTGTTTCCTAGCCCTAGTTCTTTGGTTGTATTTAGCTGAGTTTGACTTCCAGAAATATTAACATATGCCTTTATGGCTTAAAACAAGAACAGTTTAAGTTTGGTCAGGAAATAAATCAAATTATCTCAGAATATTTCTTCTCTATCCCACCTTCTAAACTGAAGGAATGGTCTCAAATGGAAATTCTAAGAACAAATACCATTTGTCATACAGGCCAGTGTGACCCACTGAGAATTCTCATGATGGATCAATTCAAACCCAAGCCCCTCTTCTGATACAGTTAGCTTCTCTAGCCACTTTTCATAGTTTGAGGATTTCAAAAGACCAGATGAGTTGGAGCCTAAATGAAGTCACACAGTGTGGATGACATAACAATTGGTGCTAGCACCTGGGGACACAGGCAGAAGTCCATCCACATTGCAAGTTCAGAAAGCAGGTAACTATCCTGAGTTAGTTTATTCAAGTCCAACACTCTTCCCCAATTTCCCAAGAAAGAAGTGACAGAGGCAGCAAGCAACATCTCAAAGGTGAGAGTCCTCCTCAGCTCTCCCACACAACTCAGCAGGAAAGATCTGCCCTTCAAATGTTTCCTGCCCATAGGAGGATTCTGGTAGCCCCCAGGAAACAAAACCAAAAATGGATTGAGTAAGGAAATACAAAATACCTCCTTTCAGAGAACATTTTTTTTCAATTATGACTTTAATTGAGCTTAGTCAGTGGAAATTCTCAAGTATGTGTGGCTGAATAAATGTTCTATATTTTAAACTTTGGGGCTTAGCCAGATACTTCAGCTCCTAACACTGGTCAAATTTCCCTTTAAGGAGATTCTGAAGGGAAGTTTTTCCTTGTGGTTTTGAGGAGAAATTGACAAGGAGTGGTTTGGGCTGAGGAGGAGTCTTGTGTTCGTGTCTGAGTTAAAGGAAAGAGCCTATTTTTGCCCACAAAGTTGAAAGGCTGTGGGGAGGGATGCTGAGATAATGCTGATGACCCCTTCTGTTCCTTTTGGAGTTGACATGCCTGTGATTGAGAGGGGAATCCACCACCTGTTCTTCCAGACTGTGTAGATAAAAGGAAACAGCAGCTGAAGAAAAAGTGAGTTTTTCTCCATAATGCTTCCTTTGTGTTTGTTTATGTGGCATTTTTTATAAACTTTCCAGGAAATGCTTGCAGGGTGGGGAAACATTTGCCTGAAGGGTGGGTATATACCATGAAGCCTTAGCAATTACAGCCAATTGGTACTTGATTTTTTTTTCCTGAGTTTTACAAATTTCTCATTTTGATGACTCTCATGGAGGCAACCCAGTAGCAGACAGCTAGAATTGCCTCCTGAGTGTATAATTGTCTTAATACGGGGACATTTTCATTTTCATAAAAGGGAAAGAGGAGATATTCCAGGGTTTTTTCTGCTTAATTTATTTTAGTGAATAATGTTATCATTTGGGATATTTTATGACTGAATTATTTATACAGAACACATCTAACAGTCTTTGCCTTCAAGTGAAGGGGATAATCAGAACCTATTTTCTAGGAAAATCTTATACAAAGAGCAAATCCTAATCTGTTTCCAGAGGTTGAAGTAAAATGCCTCTATGCCCCACCCACACAAATATATGATACAGACATCTAAAGTGTTATCTTTGAAATGGAGATGCCATTATTCAGGCAAAAAGTACTCATCTGTCTCCCGCTTTTAGTCACCCCCTCTTTGGCAACTGTCACCCATTAGAAACCAAATTCAACATGCTAGCTGTTTGGGAGTATAGAACTGTGGGGACTTATGACATGAATAAAATGTGCAATTTTTGTACCTACAATGAAAGATAGTATTTGAGCCACTTTGGCCACTATTTCTGATTTACAATACTGTCGTGGGTAAATCCTGGAAAATTTAGCACAAAGATGAATATCACAGAAGATATTTCTAAGCATATGTGTTAATCTATGCCTGAAGCCATAAGCCAAGTTGCTGAATTAGGAAAGTAAACGGAGATGTCTGCTTTCTACTTCTACAGATTCCCATGTTGACCTGGCTGAGTGCCATCTTTCTGTCTAAAGCAATGTCACCTCCCTGACAAGCTTTCTCTCCTCCCTAACGTGCTTGCCCACAGCAGTATTTTGAGTATAGGCTTATTAATTTGGATCAGGCAAGCCTAAAATATTTTCTTATTATACTTATGTAAGTATTATCTACTTACTATACTGAAAGTAAGTGTTTTATAGAACACTTTTGGGAAGTCTGATTTTTTTGAAGTTTTTTAATATAGGAACCATGATCTCTTTAGAAAGGAAAATCAAAATCTTCATTTTATGACAGTTTGCATCAGTTGTCAGTTGAAGTTTGTATCTCATTACTCTTGTAACATCTTCCTGTCTGCTTCTTGGGTAACTGCTGGTACCATAAAAGGGCCTTTGAAGAGAAGGATGAGGAGTGGGTAAGGGCTGTTTCCCTCAAAGTTACAACTACTCTCACCATGATCATCTTGAAAATGTACCTCCTCTAAGTCAGACCATGGTGCGCTCATATGTGACTAACAGACCTTTCTTGGAATAATAACAATAAACAGTGAATGCAGTGGGGCACCCAGGGCAAAGCATCTGGGGATTCTGACAGGGACAACACTGGGATTCCTTCCAGAATGGCCTGATAATTTATTTATTTCCCTCCACTGCCTCTTTGGCCCTGGCTACACATCTCTCTCTGGTTGTCTGACAACATTCTCAAACCTCACACAGTCCAGCTAGTTACTTCCTTCTGCTTCATGTTGTACTCCCATCAGGTACACACTTGTACAATCAAAGACACCCTGATCCAGCCCATGACTCAGCCCAGGCACAGGATAGAATAAATTCTTCCCTTCTCTTACTCCCATCTTCTTTCACTTGGTTGACATTAACCCTTTACCTGACTCCCTGCCCCTACCAGAAGGAATAGCTCCCCTCCTCTGCCCACCTCTTGTTGAGGCCTCGTGAGCCCAACTTCCATTAATGACAATTTTGCATTCTGAGTAAGTACTGGGGATGCTAACAGTCTACAGACCTCACTGAAAGGCAAAAAGAACTCTTGGACTGGATGGGCTGGTTCTCAAATAACGTGTAGTAGCTTCTCTCGTTGTCATTAGCAATAGACATAAAAATTTTGGACACTTTAGCCATTCTTTTCTGCAGTATTAAACTGGCTTAATCTAGTTATGAGTAAATGAATTAATAATAGACAAATGAACAGGTTATAGTTCTGTAAAAAGAAAGATACTCATTTGGTAGTTTTGTCAAAAGTGTTTTCGCTCTTAAAAATATTAACAGTCCTATGACTGTGACGTATGATTAAGTTGGGGCTCCTATGGTGAAAAGGTTTCTATCCTAAATTTTGATTAAATGCCTGCCACTGTAGAACTAACAGTGCTTCTAATGTGTGCAAGGTCTCTTCACGTGAAGGTTATTATTTCTTTAGAAGCTATGTAGATATAACTGTCATTTAGGGAAATGTCAGCACAGGTGACACTAAGCTACCATGCAATCTAACTTAAGATTCTGTTTTAAAAGTGACTTCTAATCCTAAAATTATACCTACTTGTTTATGCCAGGAACATTGTTATAATTAAGCTATAACAGAAGCTTCTAACCTTTGACCAATAACTTTTCTAAATTTAACAGCTGTACTCTAGTTTCTTCTAATATTTCCCTTATTGTCAAAGTGATACTTTTCAGTATATGATTTCCAAAGTATTACAGATAAAAAACGTTTTAAAAACTCTATGACCTCAGTCAAGAGGCTTTACATCTGGACATGTTTTCTTCCTTTTTTTATCTTTTTAAAAATATTGATATTTAATTAGTACTATTTAATTTTCACTTAAAGCAATATACACATTTCGCCATTACAAACTTCATGTCAATGAAGTTCTAGTCAAACTTAAGCTTATTTTAGCAAAAGTTCAGCAGGCTATAATTCAAAGCACAAAATATACTTTGAAAATGTTAATCATTGGTCAGCAAATATTTTATATAAAAAGCCACAAATAAACATTTGGGCCCTTAAAACTACTGACCCTAGTGTTGCAGATGCCAGGTAGCTAAAACAAGAGTCTAGTGTATGAGCATAACTGTATTCCACTGCAACCAGCCAGTGTGGTGTGCATGACTGAAGCTTCACCCCACTGCAATCAGCCAGTGTGCTATGCATGAGTGTGGCTTCACTCCACTGTAATTGGACATATGGGCATGGCTTTTTCCACCACCACTAGACTGTGTGCAAATGCGTGAGTATGGGTACATTCCACTGCAGCTATACAGTGTGATAAGGCACATGCATGACTGCCTTCCACTGTAACTAGACAGTGTGATAACATATTACATGGGTATGAATGAATTTGAATGCAACTTTCTTTATGAAACTGAATTTGAGTCTTGTATTAAAAATGTTCATTTGTTATGATTTCTGTCATTTAAAACTATAAATGCTATGCTAAGGGCTCAGAACATACAAAGAGGTGATGCTGAGATCTGGCTGAAGCTGGAGACCTACTCTAGAGCCTCAGACTATGCACTCTACCAGTCTGAGTTTGAAAAACTTCTGTGAACATATACACATTCATTTTTTCATAAGAAATGGCGAGCGATTTTCACCAGATGCTAAAACACTTTAAAATCAAATTGACTAAGGATCCCTTTTGAACACTATACAAAATGTACTCTATCATGCATGCCTATTAAAATGAATGTTCATCACACATTCATGATGTTATTCATTTGACATCAAAACGTCTATATAAAACATTGATCAGTAGATATAAATTACATTATACATGAAAAGCTGGGTACTTCAGATACCAAGAACCTTATACATTACATCTAAAGAAAAATTAAGTTAAACTCAAAAATATTTAAATATTAAATATTTCATGATTTTTTCTAAGGATGGTCATTGGATATGTATTGTTTAATTTGTTCTTTTTGATTGCCTGGTTGCTGGTGGTTATCTAGTAGTGTACATCTTTAATCCTGGCACTCCAAAGGCAGAGGCAGAGGCAGATGGATCTCTGTGAGTCTGAGGCAATTCTGGTCTACCTATTGAGTCCCAGGCCAACCAGGGCTGCATACTGACACCCTGCCAAAAAAAAAAAATAATTCTTTATTTTGTGGTGGGGATTTTGTGTGTGTGTGTGTTGTTTTTAGGTTACACTTCAGAATAACCAGTGTAAAAAGAGAATAGATCACGCCTCCTCACTTCGTATTTAGGTTAATAAAACATAAATATTCTATGTCTAAACTCTTCATTCTTTGCCTTTCTCAGTACACACAGAGAGGGGGGTGTCAGGTAAGAGTGAAACCTGTACTTGTCTTTTTGGACTTACAAAAATCGAAATTAGACACAACTATAATATGTGAATCAATTTGTCACCAATTTTATCATTGTTAAACAGTCTTTAGAGAGCACAACTTGTATGAGAGGAGGATCTACCTCTGCCCTGAACTGCACTTTTCCCAGTGGGCAGACACAGGGAGGAGCACCTTCATAACCTGGGCAGGTGCTGAGGGAGGATGGAGCACCTTCATACCCTGGGCAGGTGTTGAGGAGGGTGGAGTACCTTCATAATTTGGGCAAGTGCCTAGAGCCCCTTCCAGGAAAAACATCCGACTCCCCAGCAGAACAAATGAGAGGCGCTCCATTCCTTGTTACTTACAGATGACATTTGGGCAGGAAGGAGGGATGAATAGAACTAGTAAACTAAGTAAGCTCCCAGTAAGTTCTGGGAAATTTTATCCTCAGAGCTTACAAATAAGAGAAACTTATGCAACAAAGGAGAGAGCTATAAAGCTTTTCTCATAGGATCTTTAATTCAAAAAATGAAATCTAGTCTCCAATGTTAGTCATACATGAAAAGTGTTCAAAGATGAGCAACATAAAATTTTTAGTTAAACTATCATGAATCTACTTTTCCAAACTGTTTAAAATTGCACAAGAAGAAAATTGTGGACTAGACGGTAATTGTGGCCCTGCGAAGCTGAGATTTGAAGGTTCAAACAGTAGAAATGACTTTACCTGTGCCCATCTGTTATCTGGGAGTGGGCAAGAAGACTCCCATGAGCATTTCCGGCAGCTGTGCTCCATTGTGACCCCCACACACCTACCCCACCCCTCTTTTCCACAGCCTGGGCTGCAGTTGCCCTGGGCTTCAGAAAGTCACTTTTCTGAGTCTTTCTACTGTTCACCTTTTAAGACACAATTCTGAATTTTACCTGCAGTTTTCTAAAAATTGTTGTGACTTCCCCTACCACCCTGTCCACACTGGAAAGCATTTTCAAAGAGCTGCTTTGCTTTCTTCTCACACTCCCTTTCGTCACAGATATCACTCAGGCTGATTGCGAGCCCATAAGACAACAGTCACCAGGAACCTGACTGAAAATAGGTTTTACTCTGCATTTTCAGCAGAACGGGAAAGTCTATTAACTAGACATGATAAGAGCTATGGGTGGTAACATACGGAGAGCCGTGGGCACATTCAGCCAGAGTTCAGTCTAAAAGAATGATGAAGCTGTTGTGTCTCTGTCCTGGTTTGGTTCCTATTTGCTGTGATAAACACCGTGACCAATGCTGACACCAACTTCGTCTAAATCGTTGGGAGTTAGAGCAGATAAAACTTAAAGCTGCATTTTAAATATTGCTCTACATTGACTGTCATCGTTATAATCAACAAATTTTAACTGATCCAAAAAGAGTTTGCAACTATCAATGTTATCCCCACCATACAGGCTATAGTTGGATTTTTTGTTTTGTTTTGTTTTGTTTTGTTTTTTGTTTTTCAAGACAGGGTTTCTCTGTGTAGCTTTGGAGCCTATCCTGGCACTCGCTCTGGAGACCAGGCTGGCCTCGAATTCACAGAGATCGGCCTGCCTCTGCCTCCCAAGTGCTGGGAGTAAAGGCCTGCGCCACCAATGCCTGGCTAGATTATTTTTAATCACATTCTAGTAGGGAGTAGACTAAGCACCTCAAATACACATGTCATAGCCACATTATTTTAGGTGATGAGCCAGAAGTTAATGTGAAACCCATTTTTGTCTCTTATTTAGCCATAGTAATCCAATAACTATCACAATAAACAAAAACAAATACTGACTTACATTGTGTGGGACTTGTGTTTCCTTTTGAAGATAATCGCTTCACTTTGAATAGCTGCCAGGTTGTAAAGAGGGATGTAAATAGATAACAGCTTTTTTTTTTCTCTCATTTTTTTTCCTATTTTCAGAAGACACATCTGTAATGAAACCCACCATTTTTTCAAACAAACAAAAATCTTTCTGCCATGTGATAAAAATAACACAAAATTATATCTATCAAGTCTATTAAGTGCTAGGAACCTGAACTATAATGAACTATTGTTGCTAAATACTATGCCAGCCTAAAAAAAAAAAAAAAAAAAAAAAAAAAAAAAAAAAAATCAGTGTGTTCCTCTGAACCAAGTTTCTCCTTTTATTAGATGAGAGAAACAAAACAGAGAACAAATCAAGGACTTCAAAGCCATCTGGGCTCCCAGACTTAGTGCTTCTGGGAAAGTGAGATCACAAGCATGCTTTAAGGGAATGGGAACATAAAAGGACCACTAAGAGCCTGTGTCTCTGCCATCCAAAGGGTCTCCCATCAGATCTCTAAGTATTTCCCTCTCCTACTCTCCCCTTTTCTCCCATTTCTCCTCTCCCTCTTTGCTGTGAAAGTTTGATTTTTTTTTAAAATATGGTACTGCATAGAATATTAATTAGCTATAAAGCTAATTTGTTGCAGAGTGGAAATTCTTTCCTGACGAAATGATGTCACACAAGGAGATGTGAAGTAACCATTTGTTTAAAGTGACCAAAACCCCCTCCGTTTCTTAGCTCCCCAGTTAACTAAGCTTGGACTTCAATAGATCACACATGGATAATTTGTAATGTAAAGCAAGGCCTGTTTAAATGAATTTAAAGTAACAACATGAAGCTGTTGTATTAAATATTTGCAAAATTTGATTTAGAGGTGCTTCCAAATTTCCCAGATGCCTCTGTAAAGAGGTCTGAAGGCAGGGTAAATGCCTTCTTCATAACTTAGTTCCCATGTGTAACATGCTGATGCTAATACAAACTGAGTTTTTACATTCCACATTCTATACCAAGAGACTGTGCTGAGATGTAATTGTAAATTTTGAGACAAACCATTCCTGAGCATGACACAAAGTTCCAAAGCTATGAACCTCTCTTTACATAGTCTCTACAGAATGGATTTTTAAATTCATAATTCGCTAAATAATAACTCCAGTTTTAAATAGTCGAGGAAGAACTTTCAGATATTCAACAAAAAGCAATATAAGCTTTTACAACCAATCACATACTCTTTTCTGAACTTGTATCTGACTAGCCAAATAACATTTCCTGGTACAAGCTCAGAAAAGAGGATGTGGTTTTAACCTGGAATTGTCATTTAGTGAATTATGAATTTAAAAAAATTCCGTGGAGATTATTAAGTAAACAATATTTAAACTATCACCAAAAATTATTACAAATACTATATTCTTCACTTGATTGAATGCTTCCAATACTATCCATATATTAAAGAAAAACTATTTCTTATACTTAAAGGCATTTATTTTAAAGAAAACCATAGAAGATAATTTTTGTTTGATGTTCTATACTATGAGATATTTTTAAAACTTTTTGAAGATTGTACTGTGCTGTGTTAGGATCAACCAACTACAACTTAGTGATTGGAGCCCTGACTTCCTGGAATAGGAATTAATTAGTATGCTCTGAAGCAATGGCTAAGACAATTACATTTGTCATCTTGTTTATGGTGACTTAATAATGGTAAGAGGGTTGATTTTGTTCATCATTCACTCTTGAGTGAAATTATTTCAAAATATTAGGAAATGAAGTGACCAGTTGATTTTCTAGTACTCAGCTCCTCACCGCTTTATGGGTTATAACTGAGATCACCTATGGAGAGTTCATGGAAAGGCCATAACTTCTCTTTCTGATTCTGTTTCCACAAACCATGCCAACTTCCTCTGACCCACACAACCAAATGCCAGTCTTGGTGAGGGTTACCCAATGGTTAATGAGTGGTTCGGAAAAGGCCCTAGTAACAGGCTTGCTCCTTCCTCAGTAGTCTTAATTCTTACAATGTCAGATGAAACTTTTTGCTGGTCAGCTTGCATTTGTCGTTGGGTTCAAGGGAAGCCATTAAGAACAGTGTTCAGTGGGCAGGTTGCTGACTGTCCAGTGCCTCTCAAATCAGCCACCAGCAGTAGTTAGGAATACAATAAAGCAATTTCCAGCTAAAAAAGGATAATCAGAAACAAAATACTAACGACCTGACATGATTAATAGCTTTCTGGAATTTTAAAGATTGCTTGCAGACTACCCAAGGAGCATACAGAGCTAGAGGACACTTGCTAGTGTGTATTATATTTGTCTTGATAGACTCCACCACTAGGAAGCAGGGTTGCATTGACCCCTATAGACACAGAGCTTGTGTGATACTATTAGATAAATTAGCTCTTTAAGTAGTTCCTTGTCTTTTACAAGGCCTGATGCTGATTCCCAAATAACCTCAGAGAGACTAAGAACCCAGGAACTAGTTTCTCTTTTCTAAAACATCTTTTCCAGGAATGGCCAAGCAAGAACACAGGGAGTGGAAGGACAGTTTCCAATTGAACCTTCTGAAATGTCCATCGTTCCTTTTGTAATGATGGGTTAAAAGAAAGCTGGGACACGAGTCCAGTTAGCTCAAGGGCAAGATTCTTCTTGTCTAGAGAGTTGCTTATACAGCATCGGATTAAAACTCAGTGGTTGCATGAAGCCTATGAAATGTTATAGTCATTTTCTCTGAAAGAGTGAAATGTCTGAAAAATGTTATGCCCTCACTTTCATGAGAATGAAACTGTTTGTTAATGGCTATCATCACAGCACTATCCAATAAATAATTTCTCTATGAAACCACACAAAGTGCCTTTTTTTCCCTTTGTTCGTCTCCACAGAATAAATTAGCAGATGGAAAGGTCTAGTCAGCTTCTCTGTTTCATGGGAGAGTACTTCATTGGCTCTCGAGAGAATTCATGTTTGAACTCTCCACACAAAACATCAAGCTTCCAACAATCTGGGCTTGCAATGATTCTCTAGAGACTAATATCAAACATTCCAGCACAATTCTCTGTTGCTTGTTTTAGATTATTTTTGATTGATGCCCCAAAGTTCTGGCTTTGGTTATTTTAAGATTGTTGAATTGTTGATGTTTTTTTTCAGTAGCATTTTGAGGGGGCAAAAATAGGTACTCCTTCAAAATTGTGAAGCAATCCTAGCTGTACATCAAGTAAAGCAACATGCATCTGACTTACAATGACTTTTCTGTTTTTATATCTACTTCAAGTATGATCATAGGCAGCCAATAGGATTTTTGTTTTGTATTTTTAAAAATTAGGGGCCACAAAGGTCAAATGACTACTACAATAGCAAATTAAAAGCTTGCACTGAAGAATCTTCAGCTTCTGATTTCCAAGCCAGCATTCCTCTTATGTCTTGGTTGTAAGCAAAAAAAAAAAAAATCAGATAAGGAACTGCATATAGATTTGTGCGCACATATGTATATAATGTGTGTGAGTGCTGGCAAGCCAAGAGTACCTGAGGACATCAGAGGACAAATTTGTGGAGGCCATTCTCTCCTTATCTTTTATGTGGGTCCAGGGATCAGACTGAGGTCATAAAGCTTGCATGGTCTTTTACTGCTCAGGCCCCTAACAACTGCAAAGTGCATATATGTGAACTGTTCTGCTTAAGATCACATGTTTGTTTCTTTGCCCTGGTGAAGATGAATAATAAATTTGAAAGGTTTATTTTTCTTATGAATCTCATTTAACTCTCCTAAATTTTGTCAAATTAAACAGCTCGACATTCACAACACTTGTGCTATATGGAACCTGGTGGCAATCACCTTGAAATTCTGGCATAGTCATGGAGTCTCCAAAGTCAGATGTGAAAACCTCATAACAGAGAAGTGAAATATAAATATTTGGAAATTTTTCACTGGAGCTCTTCTATGCCCCTAAGTTTAGAGAAAAAAATCTTTGAAATGTAGTGACATACTTCTATCATTTTATTAAAATAATTTTATCAGCCAGTGTTAAAGGGACACTAGAGAAGTCTTCTTAAACAGCCTTCCAGGGACAGCAGAAGAACCGTCCCTGCCCTACTAGATTCTGAGGTCTTTGCCTTCTACTCTGTAGTCTTCATTGTTGGTCCTGTGACATATCTGTCACACATACCATGTGTATGAATTATCAATCAAATAGAATCCTGTTTACACTTGTCCTAGACTCCACTTGCCCAATCATTTATTCAGTTGTACTGCTTTTGGGCAGACCCTACAGTGCCTTCTGAGATGCACAGGTGACATGAAATGCCTTGTACTTAAGAAGCTAACAACCCAGGGAGACACACTGGAAAAAAGAAATGAGCAAAACGCCGTGAATAAAAATGTAATTATGACCTCCAGAGAGAACTTTCTGTCCTGAGAGATTAAAAGCACCTCACATAGGGTAGGTTTTTTAATAATACCATAATCAAGGAGGAGAATCATTAAGTTGGACAAATCAATGTATGTTGTTGTTTTACTTTCTTATCAGAGACACAAGGAGAGAAGCGCATCACGGAGAGTAATGTATGGAAGTTCAAAGGCCTGGAAACATAGTTTATCTGGAGAGGGAGGGAATCATGGGGGGGGTGAGAGATAGTGAGAAAATAATACACTGTGCTGAGTTAAGGATTTCTGTGCTGAGTGAGTTTAGACTTTATAATAAAGAAAATCTTTGAAAATAAAATTGAGCTTGGGAGAGAAGACAGAGTCTGAGCCAGCTTCCTTAAGCCCTGTGGAAGGTATTCTTGAGTTCTTTGGGGAAACTGCACTTATCAGCAAAGAGCAAACCCATGTATAAATTGCTTGGCTTTATTAAGGAGAGTCCATGTATACAGGGTGCATAGAGATATTACAGCAGATAGAAATATCTGCTTCAGCAAGCACAGTGTGCCCTTGATTATGCAGTGTAGACGGTTTGTATGCTTTGTAGTGAGTAGTGCACACTGCACGCTGATCAGTGAGGTCTCAGCGTGTGCTTGGCTGCTCATTTACACCTGCCTGCCTGAGCAGCAAGTTTTCAGAATTAAAACCCTAAATGAGAAAATGAGAAGTCAATCAAATGAATCACAGTTTAAATTCACAACCTTCATCTAGTCTTTTTCTCCATGCTTCATACACAAAGCACATTTCAGACTTCCAAGAGCATTTTAATGTTGTTTACACTGTTCTTATTTGAATAATGTTTATCCCTAAGTAAATCTAAAATAATGAATCCCTGAAAGACCTGGAATGGGCAATAAAAATAGTGTGGAAGCAGCCCCAGAAACTATTTTGGGTGGGGGGAGATGAAAATTAAGCCTGAAGACCCAGCAGAATTTAGAGAGTGCATATGTTTGCATCTATACACAAGTAAGTTATGAGCAACTTACAGATCATGCATTAGAGGAGAAAGTCATCTTAAAGACCATTTGCTGGACATTCTCTATATTATGTAACCCCTGTAATTATTTTTAAACAGCATTACTACTTCCATAGTGAATATGAAGCTATAATCAAATCAATGAGATTAACTTATAATTGGATATAGAATAGAGGATATATGATAATTCAATGTTGTCAAGCTAGAACACAATGAAATAAAATTCCTTAAAAACATAGCTGCACCTGCTATTGATGAAATCCAACGGTTCAAGTTGATTTCAATTCCATCACAAAAAGGTAATAGTCCTTGGTTTGTAGGACACTGCATTAGCCAAATTTTGCATATGGGAATTAAGTTCTTTGAATAGTTCTGGTGTAGCTCAGTATTAAGAGAATAGAGGGGAAGAATGGAAAGAAGGGTAGGAGATGGAGATGGTGGGAGAGAGCATATTGTTTCTCTCTGTGTCTTGGCATGTACAACTATTTTCTCAGTTGTAGATTCCTCTGTTCAGTCAACAAACTTCTCCCCATCTTCCCTGTTAGCACAATGCCCCCCACCAAGTACTATCAGCATGCAAAGCCCTTGCCCATATATGTCTCATTATCTGGATTATTGCCACTGTCGATGTAAAGAATAGACTAGATGGATGTTTTAATAATCTTATTCCCTTTGATTCATCATCTTTTTAAAAAAAATAATAAAGGTTACATATACAAAATGGAATATATGTGTAAAATACAAAAAGTAACAAATCAGCTTTATAAAGTAGAATCCATTGTAAATTCAAAGTATTTTTTACCTAATTTCCCTATCCTCTTTCAATACCAAAAGGTAAAGTGAACTCTGATGTTACATATTTATCACCACCATACTTGTAAAAAGTTGTTTTATCATAATTTTGTGTTTGTGAGTGTGCACATGCATGTGGTGTGTGTGTGTGTGTGTGTGTGTGTGTGTGTGTGTGTGTGTGTGTGTGTAGAAACTAATTTCCTCATGACTGCATTGGCTGGTTGGAACTTACGTGAGTGACCCAGTTTTTATGAAATCTTTGCCACTGCCTACTTCACAGAATATAAAGTTTGGTATTAGGGAGAATGTCTGTGCCTTATCTCCTTTTATTATCCTATGGTGAGGTGGCATAGGACCATATGTTTATTTATTTGTACTTTTGTCCTTCATGGACACTCAGACTGTGTCTTGATATATGGATAGTCTATTGTTCTGAGCAGGCATATGTAATTATTGTCATTTATCTATTAGTATACTAGAACTTGCAGAACTCTTTCCATAACCATGGATTAAACTAATACTATTTCTACATAGCATTTTGGCTCTCCACTAATCATTTTCTCTGGTCTTTCTTTAGCTGCCCACCTTTTCTCCATTATGAATTTGCTGTACTCCTTTATATGCTCAGTGGATAAGCAACTTGCAAGACTTTCTTTGACTCTGTGGCTTATTTTCACTAATTTAGTTTCTTGACAAACAGAAGTTCTTACATGTAACAACATGGATTCCATGTGGCTAGTACTTTTTCTGTCTTAAGTGCTTTTTCATATTAACATGTTCATGTAGACAGTCTGTATTGTCAAAGTTTCTATTTTCCCTACCTTATAATCTGGCAGAAATGATACTCTCACATGAAGGGAAACAGTACCAATCTAATGTCATGCTTTTTCACCTAGAAATTCAATAGCTCCAGGGCTGCTTGCTGAAAAGACTATTTTGCCCCTCATCACTCATCTTGATCAATAGACCTTTCCAACTTGTCACACGCAACATTGTTTCTTAGGTCACACGTCCATATGTTTCCTTTAGTCTCCAAACCCCCTTCCGTCCCAGGGATTTGTGTGGCTAAAGCTGGGTTTGTGCCACACTTGTGTTGTAGTAGCCTTACATCTGACTGTGCAAACATTCCCATCTTGTCTTGATTGAATGTGATTGATTACTCTCGGGATTTGTGTTCCTATATAGGTTAAAGAACAAGTTTCATAATGCCCTGCAAAATAGCCCAACTCTGTTTTAGTTTGATCTGCAGAGCAAGTAAAGGAAATACAGCAGGTTCAGAACAATGAGTCTTATATTCCATAGATATCTTACATTCTCCCACTTGGGTTTTCTCTGTGTTCCCTCAAAGCTTTTGTAACTTTCTATGTAATGACTGAGCAGTTACAATGTTTCAAAATCACTTTTGATAATTTTACTCTCCGATTATTGCCATTGAATGATAATAGGACGGATTTTTCACCTACACATTTTATCCAGTCTAACCTGAAGCCATAATAGATTCCCCAGTCAGATTATCAATAAAAGATACATTTGTTATTTCCCATTCTTGTTTTTGTTACTGTTGTTATTGCTTTTCATTTTCTTTGGTGAAATTTATGACTTCTGGTGAAGCTAAATAAAAGTAACTGCCTCAGGCTTCCTTTGCTAGTTTCTCTTCTCTTCTCAGAGCTGTTCTAGAACCCCAGCTCCCAGGGTCCCTTTTTACTTTCCTGGTTTCTGTTCTTCCTCCAATTTATATACTCACACCTGACCATCTGGAACTAAGAACCACAAGAAACAATATGTGGGGTTTTTTTTCTCATCAAGAGAGTTCCAGTGAGATTTTGATCAGAGTGGTTTTACATAAAACTTTTAATCCCAACAACTATTAATTTGTTCTGTAAAACCAATGTTGTTTATTTGTGACTGCATATCAGTCAATGTCTTTCTTTCCCATTCTCTCTTTGACCTTCATTTTATTGTGGAAATCAATATTTCAGACCTAAATCCTCATAAATGTGTGTGTGTGTGTGTGTGTGTGTGTGTGTGTGTGTGTGTGTGTGTGTGTGTGTGTGTGTGTGTTCGTGTTCAAGCTAGGTCCTGGGGACTATCAACCAAATGTCATTGTTGAAATTAGTCTTTCAAACCAAAACCCATATGCCAGTCTCAGGAGCTGTCAGTCCTCACTGGTTTCCTGGTCACTGTATCTGGGGAGGCTTCTGTGAGGAAGGGGGTGCTCCTGAGATTGTCCCTTTTCCTATCTTTCTGATTTCTTACCTTTTTGTTACTCTGAACTTTTCCTTCTTGCCAGTTCTGCAATGCATTTAATTTTGTTTTCTAGTCTTAGGAGAACATTGTTGTGCATGTAATTTTCCAAACTTTTAACAATAATCCCTTTTGCAATTGAAATTTAACACTGAAATCTGATATCAACTGGTATTTAAGAAAACGATTTTGAAAGTGTCTTTTGTCCCTATTAAAACTGTCCTTACCTTGCACTAATATATTCCCTTTTAATGCTCTTATTTTCTTTGTTGACCACACACAATGGCCTTTCTTCTGACTCTGCTTTGTTCCCTTCACACTCCACAGCTTGTTTATCCACAAGCCCTTTACCTTGTCTCTTTTTCAGTACTGCACCTTTCTCTGACAGCATCATCCAATGTCTTAACATCAGCTTCCCTGCAACTTATCCACCATCAAATGTCTCAGCTATGACAAAAGCCAAACTTGCTTTAATGCAACACTCCACTCTGTGTGGACAGTCAGATGCCTCTCATGCCCAGAGTTCCTTAAAATCCGTGCATGTAAATTCAAATTTGCCTCGCCTCTCAATTAGTTTTCTTCCATGCTGATCTTCTGTGACACAGACGCAACACAGATGTGAAATCTCAGAATGATTCTTTCTGGCTCATAAATGCAATTGGTTAGGTCCTACTGCATCTTGATTCACCTTCATACAGATCGAATTATCCTCTTCTAATATGGGCATCACTTCCAGCTTGAGCACTTCAAATGCCTCTATTCATCCCTAACTGCCCATCACATTCTTATTCGTCTCCTAATCTTCTCAGAATTCCAGAGTAGATGCATGAATGTGCATCTCTAAAATCCTGGTTCCCTCTCTCCTGTTCTCCGTTTTATCAGACTACACATTTGGGCAGAATACAGCACATAGCCTGTGTGTTTGATAGATTGTACCATCTATACCTGTGTAAACAGACACCAGCCATTGCCACAATAATGGAATTGAGTAATGAACACATTTCTCAGAACATATGCCTGGTTGTAACAAGATATGGTTATGTAAATCATATATGTGATTTACACCACTTGATGAACAAGAATACTGCTCATGTCCATTCTGCCCTATGATTCATAAGTCAGCCCCATCCCCCACCAATTGCTGTCTCTAACTCCACCACTACTGCTGCCATTCATAGCCCAAAGCTAGTTATAGCACCTGGGGAAACTGACTGTAGGCATCCTAAATGGGTAGTGATCATTCATAGCTCCCAACCCACTTGCCAGCATCAAAGACTGTTATGTGACACTATTGCTAGGCTCATCTGGAAAAGGAATCTACAAAAACAAAGATTACTACCAAAGACAAACTTGAAGAATCAGTTAGTTTATGGGGTTTCTTATAAGAGTATGAGAAAGAGCTTACTTACTGGAGCAGACATGACTCCAAGACAGCTGCATCAACAAAGCCCACCACTGCATGAGCCAAATCTCAGGAATGCTGGGACCCTGCAGGCAGCTCCAGGCCAGAGTGTCTCTTCCAGGCAGTTTACATTATCTGAATGTCTTTATGATTTGTGGACAGAGGGTTCTAGTGAATCCAGTCCATTTCAGAGACTGCCTGGGGTGTCATAGTTATTTACTTCAGGGGTTTTAAGCAGCTTCCTTGTAGAATGGAAAGTCAACTCAAAGGAAATTGCTTTACAACAAAGGGATAGGAACAGTTATTTCATTTTTGTTTGTTTTTTTTTCATTATGCATCTACCTTCCAGTTTTCTAGTTAGCAAACACTCACTTACTGAAAAGAGATCCAGGAAATAATTTTGGCTGACCAATATTTCCACATAGAAGGGGAATAGAGCCAAGGCTGGCAAACTATATGCCTATTCTACACATGCGGATACAGCTTCTCTGAGTAGTCCCTGAATGTTTGCTGAAAATAATTGCTCCGTCTCCTACCTGGAGGAGGTAATTTTCGTCTATCACCACACAGTAAATTATATGAGAAATGAAAAATATTTATCTTCAGTCTCCACCCCTAGAAATTCCGATTTGGGTTAAGGAGGCAATTCAGACTTTTAGAAATGTCAGGCATAGAGCACTACTCCAACTACTGTAACATTTCATTTCTCTTCACTGCCTCCTAAATTTACTCAGATGTTTATACAACATCCTAACCTTCTTAGAGGTTGTGTGTACTCTCCACCAGTGTGATGGAGTTCCGTTATGTTTTTATATGGCCTTTACAATTCATGACTGTTTACTTTGCAAATAAAACATATTTTACATATTTATTGGATTCATAGATAAATGAAAGGTGTGTAAATGCCTTGTGAGCATATTAAGGTCTTCAATGACAGCAGCTAGTCCTCCTTGACCTCCTCCTTGGCATTCTCTGTAAGTATATCTACAGTGAATTTCTTTGTTCTGCTCAGCAGAGTGAAATATAAGCAGATATGCTACTCACAACCTCAGCCTTCTCATCAGTACCTCACCATGAAATGTTACGTGACAGAAAGTTAGTCTTTATTTGAAAAACAGCACCTAGGGAAGAGCATCCTCAGACAGGGAACTCACATACTTTTACAAACATGTTTACAATCTGAAAGAAGAATGCAGAAAACAAAACCTTGTTTATCTTCCTATGCTGTAAGATATATCACTTCCCTCCTAAAACTATCTTCTAAATCTGCAATGGGTAATGATAAAATTGGGGTTTAAGTTTTATATCAACTGTGAGATGACTTTGGAAGCTTGACACAGGTGCTTCAATTATATACAACACATTAATATTTAGCTGTGCCTACCTACATATGTTGAGCATAACCTGTGGGGACACATCAGTGACACTAGTAGTTCTTCAGCCTCCTAATCACAAATCAGGTTTGCTCTAGCATTTAAAATCTTCAAAAACCAACTCTCCTGTTGTTTTTGACTAGTACTTCGAAAGGGTAATCCCTGGTTCTCCACCCTGCAGCTTTACCCTTTGGACAAAGATTACAAAGTGCTGGTTAGCTTGTGTCTGTACACAGTTCTCCCATTAGTTAAAAACATGTAGATTCCATTGACAAAGACGGGAAAAGAATACAAAATGGTGTTCAGGAAAAAAAAAGTGGTAATACTTGATATAGCTGAGAAAGATTCATCTTCTTGTCTAAACCCTCCACCTCACCCCATTTATTTGGAGCTCCCAAAGCTTTCAAGGTCTTTCTGTATGCCTTATCTTCCCCAGTAAGAATTCTAAAATTTCTTTCTCAAGATTCAACATTCTACTTCAGATCCTATAGCAACCTCCTATATGTTTTCTCCTTCCTTATAAACTAGGAATGATTGCTTCTTTCTTTCTTTCCCTTTTTCTTTTTTAATTTAAACTAGAAACAATTTTACATATCAATCCCAGTTCCCTCTCCCTCCCATCCTCCCATTTCCCCCATCAACCCCCATCCTCTCTCCAGGGAGAGATCCCTCTCCTATGGGGGATCATCAAGATCTGTCACATCATTTCTTCCTTCATTCTTTCCTTCTTTCCTTCATTTCTTTCCTCCTTCCTTTCTCTCTTCCCTCACTCCCTTCCTTGATTTGCAGATTTCTGGCAGTTTAACTCCCCTAAAACCTTCCTAGGAAGGAAAGTCCTTCCCCACTGGCCTCTCTATTCACTCCATAAGAATTGTGTATGACACTAATGAATGTATATTCTTCCTATAACTGTGACTCTTTAGTTTTTAATAAAATAATTGAGCACATTTATACATTCATAACTAAGTGATAGACATCCTGAAATGAGGACTGAATTTTTAATGTGATTTTGCCAAGAAGAAAGTAAATATTCAGTTTGTTCATTACTTCAGATTATATTCACAATTCTCTGGGTTAGCTTCAGACTCAGTAAAGGCGGGGAAGTCACTTACCACTGAGTAAATATTCAGCACAGCCTTTTAGATGCAGAAATCATAAGATTTTAATATATTGGACCAATTGATTTTTTCCAATTCAAATCTCTGATGCTGGTTTTACAAAAAAGAATGATATAAAAGATGTTCTTATTCTTTTTTAATTTAAATTAGAAACAAGCTTCTTTTGCATGTCAATCTCCTCCACCCTTGCCCCCCAACAGCCCCCATCCCAATCCCTTTCTGCTCCCCAGGGGGGTGAGGCCTTCCATGGGGGAACTTCAATGTCTGTCATATCATTTGGAGCAGGGCCTAGACCCTCCCTGTGTGTCTAGGCTGAGAGAGTATCCCTCTATGTGGAGAGGGCCCACAAAGTTCATGTGTGTACTAGGGGTAAATACTGATCCACTACCAGTGGCCCCACAGATTGTCCAGACCTCCAAACTGCCCTCCTCCTTCAGGGGGTCTGGAACAGTCCTATCCTTGTTTCCCAGCTATCAGTCTGTGGTCCATGAGCAACCCCTTGTTCATGTCAGCTGTTTCTGTGCGTTTCTCCAGCCTGGTCTTGACCCCTTTGCTCATCACTCCTCCCTCTCTGCAACTGCATTCCAAAGTTCATTTCAGTGTTTAGCTGTGGGTGTCTGCATCTTCTTCTTCTGTCAGCTACTAGATGAAGGCACTAGGATGGCATATAAGGTAATCATCAATCTGATTACCAGAGAACGGCATTTAAGGTAGCCTCTCAGCTATTGCTTAGATTGTTAGTTGGGGTCAACCTTGTAGATCTCTGGACATTTCCCTAGTGCCAGAATTGTCTTTAAACCTATAATGGCTCCGCCTATGATGGTATCTCTTTTCTTGTTCTCCTCTATTCTTCCCCTGACTAGATCTTCCTGTTCCCTAATGTCCTCCTCACCCCTCTTATTCGCCCCTTCTCTTTCTTCTAACTCCATCTCCCCTCCCTCCATGCTCCCATTAGTTTAGGAGATCTTTCCCTTTCCCCTTCTCTGGGGCACCATGTATGTCTCTCTTAGGGACCTTCTTGTTTCCTAGCTTCTTTAACCCCCCTGTATCTTACCAGACCACCATGTTTTAAAGTTAGAATTCAACAACAACACAAATTGCAGAAAACCTACAAATACATGGAAATTGAATAATGCCCAATTGCACAATTCTTAGGTCAAGGAAGAAATAAAAAAGAAATTAAAGATTTCCTGGAATTCAATGAGAATGAGGACATACCCAAACTTATGGGACACTTTGAAAACAGTGCTAAGAGGAAAGTTCATAGCTCTAAGTGCCCACATGAAGAAACTGGAGAATAGTCACACTAGAGAATTAACAGCAAAACTGAAAGTTTTAAAACACAAAGAAGCCAATATATCCTGGAGGAGTAGATGCCAGGAAATAATCAAATTGAGGGCTGAAATCAATAAAATAGAAACTAGGAAAATAATACAAAGAATCAATATAACAAAGATTTGGTTCTTCGAGAAAATCAACATGATATACAAACCTTTATCCAAACTTACCAAATTGCAGAGAGTGACCATGCAAATTTAAAAAATCAGAAATGAAAAGGGGGACATAACAACAGACACTGAGGAAATACAGAGAATCATCGGGTCATACTTTGAAAACCTGTTCTCCACAAAATTTGAAAATTTAAAGGAAATAGACAATTTTCTGGATGGATTTCACTTACCAAAATTAAATCAAGAAGATTTAATCAAGCAATTTAAATAGACCTATAAACCCTAATGAAATAGAAGCAGTCATCAATCGTCTCCCAACCAAAAAAAAAAAAAAAAAAGCCCAAGGCCAGATGGCTTCAGTGCAGAATTCTACCAGAAATTCAAAGAAGAGCTAATACCAATACTCCTCAAATTGTTCCACACAATGAAAGCAGAAGGTTCATTGACAAACTCTTTTTAGGAGGCTTCAATAACCTTGGTACCCAAGCCACACAAAGACACAACTAAGAAAGAGAACTACAGACCAATATCCCTCATGAACATTGATGCAAAAATATTCAATAAAATATTGGTGAATCGAATCCAAGAACACATCAGAGAAATCATCCACCATGATCCAGTAGGCTTCATCCCAGGAATGCAAGTATGGTTCAACATACAAAAATCCATCAATGTAATCCACCATATAAAAACCACATGATCATCTCACTAGATGCTGAAAAGACCTTGACAAAAACCAACACCGCTTCATGATAAAGGTCTAGAGAGATCAGGGATAACAAGAACATACCTAAACATAATAAGAGCAATATACAGCAAGCCCACAGACAACATCAAACTAAATGGAGAGAAACTCAACGTGATTCCTCTAAAATCAGGGACAAGACAAGGCTGTCCACTCTCTCCATACCTCTTCAATATTGTCTTTGAAGTTCTAGCTAGAGCAATAAGACAACAAATGGATATAAGAAGATACAAATTGGAAAGGAAGAAGTCGAACTTTCACTATTTGCAGATGTTCTTATTTTTAAAAAAACAATTAAGAAAATATGATTCAGTGTGTTTCAGACATTTCTATAGAACAAAGGCTGTCATGTAGTCAGGAAGGGTTGATCAGACATTCTCGTCTTTATATTCAGACTTCTGACCCGGCCAACAAATGAAATACAGAAATTATAATCCTGTACATAAATTGTTGTTTTAAATAAAATGTTGGAGTACTATATATTTTGAAATCCTATGTCTTCATTTTTCTAACATACTAAAGCCCAATCCAGGAGGGAACACACTCTTCATGGTGGTACTGTATACATTTTAAACTAAATGCATATTCACAATGAAAATGACATTTCCATACTAAGAACTTAAAAGTATCATATTTACTGTGGAGATCAAACACTTCATAACTGCAAATGTAATTTAAGATATTTTTAACATTTCAAGGGAATCAGATCAGATCTCTTTTCCTGCTGTTTTCAGAACACTTTGAAAATGTTTGTATTCACTAAGAATGGACATTTCTGTGAAATTAATCAAATAGTGAATTCAATGTTTCTTGCAGATAATTTTGGCCTTATCCCATTGGGAACTTTCTAGTTTAAGTTTGTATCTTTCCTGGGAAAAATCCCTGTGTTCCAGAACTTCATTCTTTCCTTGCTTACTTGTGAAGAGCGATGAGCAAAGCCAATACACACAGAATTAACGCCAATGTGGATTTGCCAAGGAACTCTGCACCAGACTTCATTACTAAAACAAGTAAATAAAGAAATTTGAGAATATCATTTTACATGGAGTAGATACAAATTGGTATCAAAATATTTTAAAGTACCATATTAATTATTTGATCTACTGGGTTTTTTTAATGAAAGAACTCTAGATTGGAGAATAAGAATATATTCCAACAAGGACAGAGATTGCAAATTCCATTTTTCCCAATGAAAATTAGTGCTATTGTTTTTGGCTACAATGAAATGTCATGCCCACAGTTTCTCTAGATTTATAACATAATCCAAAAACCTTACCCTAATCCTAGCTTTGTATTCCTGTCAGTTTGCATTCTGATAGAGGCTGTTGCACTGACTCATGCCTTATATACACACTAGTTTTGCCCTGATGTTTAAAGGATCCTATGGTTTTCTCTGAATCCCCATACCTGGAACACTGCTGAACCCAAGTCATGAAAAACTAGCATGTGGACTGAATCTGGCCCACAGAGGAGTTTTGTGTTTTCAGCTTGGTGGGGACATTTAAATGCAGAGTTCCAGGTGACTAAATGTAGCAGGAAGCAGTTTTTACAGTCATCATTAGAACAGCAGGTGAGGGTGTTCCAGTAGAGAAGAACATGTATAGGAAGGCCTGGGATTAATATGCAAGACCCTTATTCGGAATCCAATAAAGAGTTTAGAAATAAAAAATGCAGTAAAAATAGCAATGTGCTAATTACTCAACTTTGAATAAAAAAAATGTTGTTTCTATCAAATTCTTCTTCCAGAACTCTCTTGAGATAGTTATGCAATGCCAGTTTTAAACAGCCTGTCTACAGGTCATATTATGTTTGATGTGGCACATCCTGCACGTATTTCATTCTCATTAATTTCCACATTGGCACATGGTGAATAAAAGAATTTGTCTCACAATTTGGCTGCTTTTACTTTTAAGAGAAAAAGAAGACAAAAGAAATACCAAGATGGAAGAATAGCCTTTCCTAAGCCACCATGATTACCAGCAACTTCCTAAATTTGTGAGATTTTGCCTAGTAATATTATAAATTCAAGTGCTTGACCCACATTTTATAAAGACTTACCATTTGTAATGAAACTTTGTTTTTATGTACAAGAATCATTTTCTTATCCACAGGATCAAACAGAAATGACAAGTGCTCAATTTGAATGTCAATACTGCACGGTATCCCTTCTTGGGAAGAAGTATGTACTCAAGGATGATAATCTATACTGTGTCTCCTGCTATGATCGGATCTTTTCTAACTATTGTGAACACTGCAAAGAACCAATTGAATCAGACTCTAAGGTAGGTATCACTTCAGTTGACAGTTACTGCTTATGAACAGTGTGTGACTTCTTCAGAATGTCCCTTTTCTCTCCATGTTGACTTTTTACCCACACTTTTTACCATGTTATCATATCAAGTCACAATGTGTAGTACTGTGAAATGCATGTTTTAATCTCATGTTATCCTTAAAACAACTTTTTTTTCTTTTAGTATATGCATGTGTGTTAGTTTTTACGATAGGCAAAAAAAAATTAAAGAAGTTAAATTATTTCCCCAGAGTTTTACAACTCAATATTGAGTTACTTCTGGTACAGCTAACATATACAAAAATACATAAAAGAATTTGGAAGCTTAAAAAATTCAAAGCCTGTTCTTTCCAACTTAAAATTCTGCCTTGTCTCCCTTAGCCCTCAGACTGTGCCTTCCATCACAATCCCTCTTCCTTTATGGTTGGTATTTGCTTTCTTTCTTGCCTTTGCTTTAACTAAGGGTTGCTATTTGTTTGCTTGAAGTCTCAAGGGGTAATAAGATACTGTAACCTAAAAAAATAAAATGATTCCATGTAAAACCTCTTTTGTAGGTTATAAAAGGAAGATAGAGAAAAATCGACAAGTTCCAGTGAGGTTATATTTCAGTGACCTTTAGTGGCCAGTCAAACAAGCCCAGAATTTTTCTCTTAATTACCCCAGAGAGTATTTCTACAGATAACAGTATCAACAACTTTCCCTCAAGCTAGTGGTACAAACTCCTGGCACTAAGCCCTAAGAATGTGCCATCTTGTCTTAGAAAATGGCTTGTTTCCTTGCAAGCACATTTAATTAATTTATTTGTTGTTTCAAAGGATCTTTGTTACAAAAACCGTCACTGGCATGAAGGATGTTTCAAGTGCAACAAATGCCGACACTCTTTGGTGGAAAAGCCTTTTGTTGCCAAGGATGAGCTCCTGCTATGCACTGACTGCTATTCCAATGAGTGTTCCTCCAAGTGCTTCCACTGCAAGAGAACCATCATGCCAGGTGAGACCTGAACAGAGCTGCTGGCTCTACTCAAGGAAATGCCATCATCACTCTTTGTGAAGCTTGCTTTCTCTGGTTCCCAACTCATCTATTCTTCTTGATCAAAATAAACTGTGGTGCTCTGTAGTTTTGTAATTTTATTGCAGGACTCAATATCTTATTTTCATAAAATCTAATTCATAGAAACATGTTGAGCCAGAGATAGAACTGGCAGATAAAGCTTGCACCAGAAACACAACCGAAAATGCTCTGATTTGGACATAATCAATGGTATTAAAAGGGATCATTCTTCATCAGACTTGGAGATAGTCCTCATTTTTTAATAAATTCATTCATTCATTCATCCATTAATTCATTCATTCACTCATTCATTGTATCTATTTTCTTTTCCATTGTGGGGAATGTCAGGAGCACTTTTGAGAACCTGTTCTCTTTCCACCAAGTGGGATCCAGGGATCAAACTGAAGTCATTAGGCATAGCAGCAAGCCCCTTTACCAGTTTTGCCTTTTCACTGGCCCAAGAGGCAACCTTTCATAGCTCTTTACAAACTGATATGAGGGGCATTGCTTTCTCTTAGGGAAGTAGAGTCCATGTAAATAATTTCACTTAAAAATAATGATAATTTAATTAAAATACACTTTTATTATTTCCCCCTCTTTATCACCTCCCTCCTACATTTGTTCCTTTCTCAAATTTGCAGTTTCTTCCTCATTAACCTTTGTTGTTACAGACATAAAAGCAAATAAGTATATAAGTACAGCCTGCAGAGTCTGTTCGGGGATTCCTATAGTTATGTGTGCTCTAGGACTGACCGTGTAGGATCAGATAACTAATCAGAGGCTCATCCCTAGGAAAAATAATCCCTTTCTAGGCAGCTGTTAGCTGTAGCTCATCACCTAGGGATAGGGCCCCATGAAGTTTCCCACATCTGTGTTAGAACATCAGCTGTTATTGGAATTGTTCAAGTCTTATTTAGGCAGCCATGATGTTGAGATTTCATGGGTATAAGTACTTTCTCATGCTAAAAGGCACAATCTCATGGCAGACTTTCTGTTCCTCTGGCTCTTAAAAACTTTCTGCCCTCTCTTTGCCATGTTCCCTGGATTTCTGGTCCTTTCCTATCCCTGTGGACAGCAGCATAAGAACACAAATCAATCAACCCTGCCTCATAGCCCACTAATCACAATTACTCCTACCACTACTATTATTAGGAAGTCAAATAAATTCAGAAGTCATTCCCCCAATATGTATCACGGGAGTAGTGCCCTGGGCATTTATAAATATGCATCTAATGACGGCTATGACTCAATCTGTCTGAACCATGAACCATTCCAAACCTCTACATGCAGTTTTTTCAGAAATTGCAGGAGTTTTCTGTGAGTGTTTTACTCTTATCAATCAATGCAGAACTGTAGCCATTTTTCTTTTCTTTAAGGAATATCCCAGAAACTACAAACGGGTTTTCTAAAATATTTTTACTATTTATTTAGTAATACAGTTTATCATGATTATACTTAAAATACTTTAAATAATTGAGGTATGTTTTCTTAAAGAAAACACAAGTATGCCTGGCTTACTAACAGAGTCTTACTTTGGGTTCCAGGTTCTCGAAAAATGGAATTTAAGGGCAACTACTGGCACGAAACCTGCTTTGTGTGTGAGCACTGCCGACAGCCGATAGGAACCAAGCCTCTGATCTCAAAAGAGAGTGGCAATTATTGTGTGCCATGTTTCGAGAAGGAGTTTGCTCACTACTGCAACTTCTGTAAGAAGGTAACTATCTAAAGATGGTAAAGGTATGCAACCTTCCAGAACACTGGTTTTTAGCTGCCTTATATATTTGGAATGAAGCCATCCCATCGTGCTCTAATGCATGATGTTACCTTTAAATTTCAACACATCCCAAACTGAAATTCTCACAATGAACACGTCTTACTGTTTTTAGTAGCCATAAAATTTCACCTTAAATCATGGATCTTATATTCAATAACAGGTGATTTTACCTCCCAGTCCCATTCACTGCCTTGGAGGAACTTTGTTCTGGGACAGGTACGTTTCTCTTTGCTTCCTGGAAGACAATTTTGATCCATATCAACTGTTTCAGAGAAATATGGAACAGGTACTAGGAAACCTGCCTACTATTTTCTAGTAACTAAAATCTCTTCTGGTCTTGAGGCTTTGTGTTATCAAGGAGAAGATTGGTAGGCTTAAGTAGGTGACATATTATGAGGGAAATCCAGTTTGTGTGGAGACACACACACACAAAAAAAGCCCCAAAGCTGCAATTTCCTCATTTCCCACTCCAGCAAAAAGCCTTCTCACTTGTTTCCCCACGCAAAGTACAATTTCCAGAAGAGAACATTCATTTCTTAGAACTAAACATGGCCTAACATTTAATCCTCTATGCTTTTATGTGAAAAGCAGCTCATGTCCATCATCTTGATGAAGTCTGTCAGTATTCAAAATATATGTACCGGTATTCTCAAAGAATTAAAATGGCACTGTGAATTGTAGAACGCTGAATCATGACAAGGGTTGGGCGCTGCCTCCTGGACACTGTGAGCCTTTAACAGTCTTGACAGCTCTGGAAACTACTGTGTATTTGCATTTGGACAGCTGGAAAGTACATTACACTTCCTGCAGGTGCATACACAAGCATGAATGTATACGCACATGGTGCAGTAATCTGCTAGTATTGGTGATACTAGTGTTTGTTGCCTATGGAACAAAGTAACAAATACACTTTACAGAGTTATAATTATTATAGTACATCCTAATGGTAGCTGAGAGCTTCTATGAATAGTGACCAGACAGGAAATCATCTACTACCTGAATGTCACTATTACTTTTCCAGAAATGCTGGCTTCTAAAACGATTGATACGAGCAACAATCAAAACCCATGCCATGACCACATGACATAAGAAGCCTTATGGCTTCCAGGCTCAATGGAATTTATAGCACATGCTGGAAACAAAATAAGTGGGCTTATCATATTCTGGGAGGTTTAAATCTTAGGTCTCAGCTTAGACTAAAACGTTAATGAAATTTGTGGGAAGTGTCATGTAATTTATTGGTCACAATAGAGTCTTCCTTTCAATGTTGTTATAGAGACTCAAGATGCTTGGGACAAGTGCTAGGTTTTCGAGGCTATGGAAGACGGTGGCTACATGAAGGACAAGCTTTGATGTCATCCAAGCTTATGAAATGAGTTGTAGACTGATGATGACGCAGATTACTTATTATTTCATTTGTAAACCACTCTTTAAGAAAAGCTGGCTATAAGTGATTGTGATCAAAGCTAAAGACAGAGACCCTGTCCAATTCAAGCCCAAAACAAAACAACTTAAGTAAAGCCAAGCTTCTTGAAAACCAGGCCTTTAAGTTTCTTTCATTTTGTTCCACTAGAATTTTCTACTAAGTACCTGGTGGCTCAAACTGTAAGGGCTTCAGATTCTAATTCTTCAGGGTAAAAAATAGAATTGAATGTGTCATTCAGTTCTTTAGCTGTTGTCTATTGTGTTCAAAATCCTTACTGTCAGACTGGGGAGATGGTACTGTGGGGGAAGCTCTTGCCATATAAGCATGGAAACATGAGTTCAGATCCCAGCACCAACATAAAGTTCAGATGGCACAAATTGTGACTAGAGCCAGTCCAGATGAAATGGAGATCTCAAAGTTCAGTGAGAGACCATCATTAAAAAACTAGGGTGGAGAGTATAAACAAGGACATTTAATGTCAGCTTCTAACCTCTACACAGATACAAACACACATTTACACTCACACACATGCACACACACATAGACATACACACGAGTGCACACAGACACACAAACACATGCACATGCACACACATGCACACTCACATTCATGCTCGCACACACATAGACATACACACATGTACACACAGATACACAAAGGCACATACACACATGCACATACACACACAGACATGCACAGACACAAACTTAAACACACACATGTGCAAACATAGACAAAAATACACACATGCATATACACACAGACACACACACAAAGAGAGAGACACACAGACAGACACACACAAGCATGTACAGATACACAAAGACACATTCACACACAAGCACACACACAGACAGACACATGCACACATATACACACACTGACAGACACATGTCCACACACAGACACAAACATTCACTCACACATTGACACAGGTACACAAAGACACACACATGCACATACACACACATTGTTTCTGTTTCTACTTTGCCAGAAAAGAAACTTTTACCAGACTAGATATTAGACTTCATCTTTGCTGCCTATTTCTTCAAAAGGAATATAATCACCAGCAAACTTTTTTCAAATGTTCCAGAGCTCTAGGATATATTATTTTTCTGGGAATCCATTTTTGAAGTTTCAGATCTTTTAAACACTGCCTACAAATCATTTGACCAAACAAATCAAAGGAAGAATGAGTTCACCTGTGCCTGCTGTCAAGCATTTGAAGTCAATAGGAGGCATTTTAAATTGCTTTACTTCTCATATACCACTGTGTTCCTCATTTACTTATTCAGAACAGTATAGTATGCTTTTTCCTTCTTAAAAAATTGACTCCTATCAAATATCCTTAGTTTCGGAGAAACTTGATATAAGGTCAAAGTGTGTTTAGAATATTTTTTCTAAGACCTGTATGATAGACAAACAATATGCCTGTTTGTCAGCAAACAAAGAAGGTTTATAGCAGGCTTATGTTTTTAACATCAAGTAAAACTAATATAGAGCTGTATCAGCCATCTTCAACATGACATTTCCTTGCCCTTCGTAAGAGATAGACATGAATATATTCCAGTTTCTTCGGCGACTCTATGAGGTCAACATCCGTTGATTTAAAGAACAGATGATTGTAAAGTAGCTACACGGGAAGATTTACCCAGTATTTATCAACCTGGTTCTCAAAAAGATGTTTCAACCTTTCAAAGAACATGAAGATCAAACTGAGTTTTAAAAGAATGTATTATGGGCTAGCTGAGTGGTAAAATGTCTCCCTGGCATGCACAGGGCCTTGGGTTCAATCCCCCAGTGCTATGAAAGCATTATAAAGAGGCAGTGGTGGCTCATGCCTTTAATCCCAGCAGTTGGGAGGCACAGGCAGGCTGATCTGAGTGAGTTCGAGGCCAGCCTGGTCTACAAAGCAAGTTCCAGGACTGCCAGGGCTGTTACACAGAGAAAGCCTGTTTTGAATACAAAAACATACCTCAGAGTAAAGGGATGGGATAAGATATTACAATCAAATGGACCCAAGAGACAAGCTGGCTATTCTAGTATCTAACAAGGTAGACTGCAAACTAAAATCAATCAAAAGAGGTGAAGAAGGTCATTTCATATTCATCACAGGAAAAATCCATCAGGAAGAAGTCTCAATTCTAAACATCTATGCCCCAAATACAAAGGCACCAACATCCGTAAAAGAAACATTAAAACTGAAATCACAAATAAGACCTCACACAGTTATAGTGGGAGACTTCAACATCACCACTAGACAGGACCACCAGACAGAAACTTAACAAAGAGACAAAGGAGCTAATAGAAGTTATGACCCAATTGGGATTAACAAACATCTATAGAACTTTCCATCCACACACAAAAGAATATACCTTCTTTTCAGCATCACATGGAACCTTCTAAAGAATCAACCACATACTCGGCAACTTAACAAACCTCAACAGGTACAAAATAATTGGAATAATCCCCTGTGTCTTATCAGACCACCATGCTTTAAAGTTAGAATTCAAAAACAATACAAATTGCAGAAAGCCTACCAACTCATGGAAATTGAACAACTCGAAATTGCACCATTGCTGGGTCAAGGAAGAAATAAAGAAATTAAAGATGTCCTAGAATTCAATGAAAATGAAAACACAACATACCCAAACTTATGGGACACCTTAAAAGCAGTACTAAGAGGAAAGCTCATAGCTCTAAGTGCTTACATGAAGAAACAAGAGAATAGTCACCCCAGAGAGTTGATTGATTCATATGGCATCATATAACCTTCATCCAGCAGCTGGTGGAAGTAGAAGCAGACACCCATAGGTAAACACTGAACTGAACTGAAATCCAGATGCAGAGAAGGAGGACTGATGAGCAAACGGGTCTACACCAGGCTGGTGAAACTGACAGAAACAGCTGACCCGAACAAGGGAAAACTCTTGGTCCCCAGACTGATAGCTGGGAAACCAGCATGGGACTGATACAGACCCCCTGAATGTGGGTGTCAGTGAGGAGACCTTGGAAATCTATGGAATCTCTTGTAGTGGATCAGTACTTATCCCTAGCATAGGAATAGACTTTAGGAGCCCATCACTCATGGAGGGATACTCCCTGAGCCTAGACATAAGGGGATTGGCCTAGGTCCTATCCCAAAGAATATGACAGACTTTGAAGAACCCCTATGGAAGGCTTCACCCTCCCTGGGGAGCAGGAAGGGTATGGGATGGGTAGGGTGTTAGTTGGTGTGGGGGGCAGGTGAGGAGGAGAGGGAGAGGGACCTGGGATTGACATGTAAAATAATTTTCTTTCTAATAAAAAAGGGAAAAAGAAAACAAAAACAAACAACAACCAAAACCCGTAAGAAACTGAGGCTCATTGTATGTTACAGATTCATGACTTCATGCAGAGCTTTTATGTTCATACTAGGAATCTGAACTCTGTACACCAACTGAGACTTGAAATTGAAAACTCACCTGCAAGCACTTTCCTTCTTCAAAGTCCAGTAGTATAATGGCTTTCCAACATGGCTGAGCACACAGATGGTAGAGTATGTGCAAGTTCCATGCCACCTCTCAGTGACTGTAGCAAGTAACCCCATCATCCATCACTCAAGGACTGTTCCTCTACAGAAAGACCAAGTCTATGCAATGTAGAGGTGTTGAGAGTATCTGGAAAATGTCAACATAATCCAGTACTGCAGCTGAGGGTAAGAAGTGATTCTTTGCTCACATTGAAGGTGCTTATCAGCTCTACCCAGGATCTCCACAACTGAGTCTTCTCAGACATGCTATGGGCTATCAAGAAAAAGTACTATGGTTTCTGTTTTGTTTTCATCCTGTTTTCCAGCATTCTTCAAGGTCAGATGTTGACATAAATGTGTAGGGTACAGCCAGGCTAGCCCTAACCGAAGATCTTTGGAGATAAAAATAAGACTTACAAAAAGATGAAGTAAATCAAGCACTTGCTTCCTTTATGATCTTACCATGTCCAAGGGGTTTCTGCCTCTTTTCTGATACATTCCTTAAGAAAATTGGACTTACTTTCATTTTTGAGGTTCTGTATAATCCCCATAACATTTGGCTTCTCATATTGTTTTTTCTAAAAACTTAGAGGTTTGCAAGGAAAACAGACTCCCAACACAAGGTGGTACAGAGTTCAGAACACCAAACGTGGCACAGAGAAGCTTTGTGAGGATGTCTGAATTGCAAGGGGCCCACACTTATTGCCTTCTGCAAATGCTTTTGCAGGTGATAACTTCTGGTGGGATCACCTTCCGTGACCAGATATGGCATAAAGAGTGTTTTCTGTGTAGCGGCTGCAGGAAAGAGCTTTGTGAGGAGGCATTTATGTCCAGGGATGACTTCCCATTCTGCTTGGATTGCTACAACCATCTTTATGCCAAAAAGTGTGCAGCCTGCACCAAGCCCATCACTGGTAAGTGCTTCAGCTCACCATGGTTCTACCATGATGCAGTTAGAACAATGTAAACTGCTGCCTGGTTAATTTAGGAAATGAAAATAAAAACTTAATTTTTCCTACTGTATTTCCTTTTGATATGGACACAAGCAGATACTTATAAATTTAAATTTTACATGGACCCCCTCAAAGAAATGATGGAATGTAGTTTGAGAGTTTGTACATTTTAAAAAGTAAATACTAAACCTAATGGTATGGTTTCTAAGGACAATAATAGTCCAAGGAAGGAAAACAGATAAACTAAAAGGTCAGACAATGCCCCAATAAGGAGGCCTAATTGGAGACTCAGAAATTTCAAGGGTAGATGGATATTACTGAATCAGAATCCTACTTAATTCCAACAAAAGCCAAACAGATTTAAAATCAAAAGGTTTTAATTAAACTATTCTGTAAAATAGCCACAGCTGTAATTAGAGTAACGTAAAACAGGAATTAATTTAATTTCTTTTTAAGGTGCTTTAAACAAATGTATTACTCCTTTCTCTGTACTCGCAGCAACTTGATTTTGAAAGAAAACAATGTAGTATTCTACTAACAAAGTAAAGCACATGTGATGTGATTTAAAAAAAAATTACATAGATGATAAATTGATCCATGCTGAGTAACTTCTCACAGGGCTGGAAAAGTGCAGTTGTGTTTTCCTCAGAGCCATCTCTAAAATGTTAATCCTGTGGTAAAGAGGCTGAAACCAGCATGAGACTTGACAAACCCAGAAGCTATTCTTCCAGGCAATTTATTGTCATTAATAATGTGACAGAGCTATACTTCCACTTTCTGTTCTCAGTACTCTTCGATCACATTTGAATTTTTAGCTCATATTGCATAACATCTTTTCTCCTGTGACCTCAGATCTCTCTCTCTCTCTCTCTCTCTCTCTCTCTCTCTCTCTCTCTCTCTCTCTGTGTGTGTGTGTGTGTGTGTGTGTGTGTGTGTGTGTGTGAGTGTGTAAAGAAACTATTTTCTCTGCTAAGCTAAACTTGAAGGCTTTACACCTCCTTGCAAATGGAGAAAGTGGTCTCCAAGTTAAGCACAAGCCTGTTTGCCTATAGAGTGAGCACCATGTTTTCTGATTCACACTGAATCCATGAATTGTGTTTGGCTAACAGACAGGTCTCACTTGGCCAAAATTTAATCCACAGGGTTAGGGAGAGGACTAATATAAAAGTCATTGTTACAACTAGAAACAAATTGAGAGCCTGCCACAGATGGTCAGGCTGCCTTCACATTCCCAAGTCACTCTCCTAACCAACTGAGTGGCTGCTCTATTACAGGGGGCAGGTCTTCTCCATTCCTCTGTCATTCAGCTCTGCTACCTCCTTGACTCCTACAAGGACTTACATGAACAATTCCAGGCTATTGGGCTTCTCAGCATGTGTTCCTTCTGCCTTCTATTCATCTGGCAGCTCCTGCAAGGGGAGGCAGCTACCAGCTCCATCACTTTTAGTTAGAACACAGGACTCCCAGATGTTTAAAAACACAAGGACTCCAAAATCTGCTTAGGAAACCCTCCCACCACAGTCTGCTCTAATTTCAGTTGAATTGGGCTAGAAAAAGAGGTCTTCTGATGAGGAAATTAAGAGGCTAAATATTTCAAAATATTTTTTACAGTTAATGGAGATGTTTCAGAGCCTATACCAGCCCTGAACTTCATGGGATTCAGTTCTGATCCATCACAGCACCATTCTCCTAAATGGTGTTTCTGCTAAATCTTCCATCAGCCAGTGGCACCAAGCTTCACTCAGTATAGACTGAAATCAACAGATTTTTTATTATTTTTTTAAATTTAAATTAAAAACAATCTTATTTTACATACCAGTCCCAGTTTCCTCTCCTCCCTTTCTCCCATTTCCCCAACCATGTCTCCATCCCACCCCCATCCACTCCTCAGAGAGGGTGAGGCCTCCCATGAGGGACCATCAAAGTCTGCCACATCATTTGGGCCAGGATCTAGACCCTCCCTCCTGTATCTAGGCTGAGAGAGTACACACAGTAAAGTGGCAGGATACAAGATTAACTCAAAAAAATCAGTCGCTCTCCTGTATATAGATGATAAATGGGCTAAGAAAGAAACCAGAGAAACACCACCCTTTACAATATCCACAAACAACATAAAATATCTTGGAGTAACTCTAATCAAACAAGTGAAAGACCTTAATGACAAGAACTTTAAGTCTTTAAAGAAAGAAATTAAAGAGGATATCAGAAAAATGGAAAGATCTCCCATGCTCTTGGATAGGTAGGATCAACATAGCCAAAACGGCAATCTTGCCAAAAGCAATCTACAGATTCAATGCAATTCCCATCAATATCCTAGCACAATTATTCACCAACCTTGAAAGAACAATACTCAAATTTATGTAGAAAAAAAAACCAGGATAACCAAAGCAATCCTGTACAATAAAGGAACTTCCAGAGGCATCACCATCCCTGACTTCAAGCTCTACTATAGAGCTATAGTAATAAAAACAGCTTGGTATTAAACCAACAGTTTCGCACAAAAACATAAATGAATCTAAATGTGACAGTAGTTAAGTGAATAAAGTCAATCTAAAGGCATTTCTAAGGATTGTCTCAAGACTGAAATGCCTGCAAAAACTGCCAGTTCATTCTAACAGTTTTTAAATATTTCTTCAATCCCTAAAGTCAGGCTTCTTTAAAATGAAATAAACACACAACATGGAACCCTGGGAATGCTATATGTTTATCTTCAGAAGTTGTGAACTCATACAAACACTTAACCATCTTAGGCACATTCTTACAGATAAATTCAAGTTTAGGAAACTTGCTGTACACTGTGGTGACTATACTGAATGATAACACATTATATAATTGAAAATCCATAAAAGACTGAATTTTAAAAGATGTATTTGAAGGAATTCATGTTAGTTGGGTTGATTTATGCATTCTGTAATGTTTGCATTACAAATACATACAATTAAAATCAATATTTGAAGAGAAGATCTTTCTGTTAGGATGCTTTTAGTATAGAACCCTACGTTAACTAAATCTACCTATATATGGTTGTATGTAATTGACTGATACTATTACAATGAATTCACCTTATTTGAGCTAATTATAGATATAACTGATTTTCTTTTTACTTTTATTTTTAGTTAAAATATAATTACTTCACTTCTTCCCTTTACTGTCCTCCCTTCATCCCTTCCCATTTCTCCTTCTCAAATTCCTCTCATTTTCCTCCTCACTCTCAATTTGATAGTCTCTTTTTCTTTGATTATTGTTGCAACACACACACACACACACACACACACACACACACACACACACACACGTAAATACATAGTAAGTACAGACTACTGAGTCTGTTCTTGTTGTTTGTGTGCATATATTTTCAGAGACTACTTTATACTAGATAACCAGTTAGGGGGGGAAACCCTGGGAAAGGCTAGTTCTCCCTTTCTCAGCAGTCATTAATTACCTTTGGTTCTTTGCCTAGGTGTTGGAACTAGTAAGTTGTTTTTGTTGTTGTTGTTTTGTTTTTCCTTCTGAATCTATTGATAGTGTCATTATCCAGGTCTTGTTAAAGCAGCCATTTCTAAGAGATACAAACTTACACACTTTACAGTCCTCTGCATCTTAAAGTCTTGCCACACCCTTTTCAAAGATGTCCCCTGAAACTTAATGTAATTTAATGGGTGGTGTAGAGGCTAGGCTCTACACCACCCACCAATCTCAAAACTTTGTTCAGTTGTGGTTATCTGAAACTGCCTCCATTTGCTATAAGAGAAGCTTCTTTGATGAGAGATGGGAGCCACACTTATTTTTGAGTACAAGGATAAAATTTAGAATGTGTAACTACAATTATGTCTCTTCTTTTAAAATGTTCACTGCTTCTTGAGCTATCTGAGCTAGATGAAGCAGTCTGATGTAGTGAATGTGCTCTGAACTTGGCATTAGCAGATCCTGACTCTGCCTGTGTTGCTAGGCACTGCATGACAATGAGTAAATAACTCCCCCTGGAGGCTCGCACTGGCCACATCTACAAAATAAGTGGAAAAGGACCATATATTGGCTTCCCTTCATTTCTTTTTATTTAGAGAAAAATAGAGTTTCAAACACTAAAGTTTCTACAGAAAGAAGTATTATTGTTCCCAGTTATGTTCTTCACAAAGATAAAACTAATTTAGTGAGGTTAATAGCCTGAGCTGTAAAGCCAGACTGCACAGTTTGAGTCAGATCTTGCCAGCTGGTGCCCTTAGATGAGTGGCTGAACTTCACTGTTGCTTGGTATTTATCTAAAAATTGAACATGATGCTAATATCTAGGCTTTTTATCAGGTACAAATGAAGCCAGATGAAATAGGTGCCAAAGAACAGTTTGCTTGTTCTTTTTTCTTTCTTTTAGAGACAAGGTCTTAGTATGTGGCACTGGCTAGCCTGGAACTCAATATATAAACTAGACTGGATTTGAACTCACATAGATCATAGACCTGCCTGTCTCTGCGTCCCAAATAACTGAGATTAAAGATGTGCACTACCACATCCAATGGCAGATCAGTTTCCTAAATGACTTTGTTGCTGCAAATGACCCTGGTGACCTAAAGAAATAAACACAACCAAATTTGGAAAAATTTCCAAAAACGTCAAGGGTTGTATCAGACCTTAGCATCCTACTGCTAGATGCCTCCATTTCCCTCTTCATAAAATTCTATAGTTACTTTTACATTCAGCACTTGTATATGGCTTGCTAATAAAATTGAGACTAACTCCAAAGCTCCAAGGTCCCACATACTCAATAATTAGTTTTATGGAGAGAGATTATTTATGTTCCCACTGAACCTTATTCTTAGAGTTATCTTATTAAAACTTCAAAAATAATTAATTTATATATGTCTTAGTTAGGGTTTCTACTTATGTAATAACACACCATGACCAAAAAGCAAGTTAGGGAGGCAAGGGCTTATTTGGCTTATACTTCCATATCACTGTTCAAAGTCAGAACAGGAACTCAAACAGGGCAAGAACCCAGGCAGGAATCAGAAGCAATGGAGGGGTGCTGCTTACTGATTTGCTCCTTGTTGCTTGTTCAGCCTGCTTTCTTACAGAACTCAGTTACCACCATTCCAGGGATGTACCACCCACAACAGCAAGGGCCCTCACTCACACATCACTAATTAAGAAAATTCCCTACAAGACTATCTATAGCTGGTTTTTCTAGATGCACTTTCTCAATTGAGGCTCCCTCCTCTCTGAAGTCTCTAGTTGACATAAAACTAGACAGTACTAGTTTACTTTCATTATAAGATAATGATGACACTCTCATAGATAGATAAATCACAGTTTTAGTAAAGAAAAGAAAGCAGGATCTTAGTTCTCCATGAGTTAAACTCTGTATAAGACAGAGAGATTGCTTAGTGGTTGAGAGTGCTTGCTGCTCAATCATGACCAGAATTCAGATCCCAGCATCCATATTGCATAACTCACACCTACCTGTAAATTCTGTTCCAATGGTTCCAACACCCTTGTCTGATATACTCAAGCAACTGTACACACATGCTCACAAATACATAGATACATCTGTAAACATTTTTAAATGAAAAAAGTGTTAAATAAAAGTCCATTTTCATTTTCAGAGAATTTATCTGAAGTAGATTCATATTCACACCTTGTGATTCTTAATCTCATAGGAGAATTGGGCAATGCCTGTGAGTCAGCCCAGGACATACTTTCATCACTCCATAGGTAAAAAGCAAATCACCAGTAAATCATAACATGAACATTACTTGGCAGCGACAGCTTGTCAAATGAAATGCACAGACAGATCGAAGCTGTAGAATTCCAACCACTTCACAACTCCTAGAGCTTTTCTTTTTCTTACAGCTACTTGACACAATTTTTTTGACCTGGATCCTGAAACTATTTTAGACAGACAGGGGTCAGTGTTTTTGGTGAACACTTTAAAAAATAATTTGGCTCAAGTAAAGCCAAAATTAAAGTGAAGGCTGAATGCCTTCTTGGAATTTATCTCTGAATAAGGTAACCAGATATCAATAGTGAAGAGATTCCTCCATTTACATTAGAACTCTGAGCTGTAGCTGCTGCATAGCAACGTACTAAAATGGTTACTGTAGAATAGCTCCATGATAGCCTGGGAGAAATTCTAGACTTGAGCCTTCAGAAAATTGTACCTCAAACCTCCCCAAATAGGATTTATTCCAAGTAAAATTAAGCATGGGAAAATGAGAAAGAAAGGAAAATTGAAGTCACTAAAACATCAAGCCCCAGACTCAGAAGTACACATTCCTTTTATTATGTTTTCAGTTTGCAGCTATGAAAACTGGACCACATGGAAAGCAGGGGAAAAATACATTCATGATTGGATTCTGTGGGCTTCCACCTCCCCACTGCACTGTAGTTCCTAACTCTCTTGCAGTTTTCATTGGCCTCCCCTACAAAAAAATAATTTAAAAAGCAATGCATATATAGATTCATTTTGCTTCCCTTGATATAGCAAAATTTATCTAGAATTTTATGGGGCTCAATTTCTCATGAGGCCCAAGGGCCACACCCTGTGTCGTGACTTGTGTCTCCATTGTCTTGATCACCACTCTATTCAGTAGTTTCTAGAGTTTTTGCTGACTTCTCAATCTGTTCATTGGAAAGAATGGATTACTCTTTACCTACAATTCCTTTTCAGGTCTCAGAGGTGCTAAGTTCATCTGCTTTCAAGACCGCCAGTGGCACAGTGAGTGCTTCAACTGTGGAAAGTGCTCTGTCTCCTTGGTGGGTGAAGGATTCTTAACTCAGAACACGGAAATCTTCTGTCGCAAGTGTGGCTCTGGAGCAGATACTGATGTGTAGAAAGAGACAGTCTTTGCCCACCTGAAACCCACTTTACCTTTGCTATCACTAAATCGGGAATTCTGCGGCAGTAACATTTTTATTCGTATTTTATAAAGCAGCTTAGGGTGGGATATGTAGCAGAAAAAGTTTAGCACACTTTACAACTGAACTCTCTAATAAGAAACACATAAAAAACACAGTCTAATAGAAATGAATAAGCCTCAAAGCCCTATCTCCTTGCAAAATACTGCACTCTGCTGTTAGAAACATAGGACGATACCTCTTTATTAGTGATATAGTAATATATGGCTTATATTTAGTAATTGTGAATACTACTACTGAAGGACATTTTCTCAAAACTGCAGAAGGAAAATAACAAGATCCAATGAAAAAGTATACAAGAGACAAATGTTTGCATTTTAAGATATATATACATATATATATGTATATTGATACAGTGAATATGAATAATGGAAGAGCAAGATTTATGGAAAAAATCAATTAGTAATCATCACCTTTAACAGCCTTATCATTATAGAATCATTCTTTGTACTGAATAGAATCATTCTTTGTACTGAATAAGTGTTGAAAAACAAAGATATGCATTTTCCTCATACACAAGGCTTCCACCATCACCTGCCTGCCTAGTTAATGAAATTGTACAACTATGGTACTTTTATACTTAAATACAAAAGGCATCATCGATACCTGGGGAGAGCCAAGCATGGATTTTGATTAGATTTAGATTACAGATTCAAATACATTTTAGATTAATTTTATTTCCAAAGCCCACATGACTTTTCTAAATGCTACTGATTTCATCTGTTCTTTTAAGTAAATCTAGTGATAATAATTGTTTTCCCAAAGGCAGGCCTTTAAAGTAAATAACTCATTAAATTTTTACTCATGAAAATGAATGTTAGGGAAGCAGTTTAAGTTTAGAAATGAATTTCATCCACATATCTAAGGCTTGATAGAATTCATAATTATTTCTAAGCCTCTCACATTTTGCCTTTGAAAATTACATAGATAACTAATGGTCAAACATAGAAGTGGACTTTAGAGAAAGCTGGTTAAAGTAATAACTTAAAACAATACTTCACTGTTGATAATTTGAGGCCTGCAAACAGGTACAACAAAGTGGGATGTAGAGAACCCCTCCTCAATTCTATGACTGAACCATCCCCTGTCCCAAAGCCAGCCAACCCCAGGGCTCCAGTCTGCTGTACGGCCAGAACTCCAAACCCTAAGCAGCCAGGCAAGAAATCAACATGTATTCTGTCACCCAGGAAGCTTTAGTGGAAATTCTGCCACCATCTAAACAACCTTTGTTTCAAGTTCCAATCGATCATGGCCCTCCCTAACATAGGTCAAATGGAAAGCAGTCTGTGCTCTCAGTGCTCTGTTGTCAGTCCCAGATGCAGAGATTTATCTGTCGAAAGAAAGGTCAGAAGAATGCTTCTGAATGTAGTAGTAATGTGTTGACTTTCAGACTAGTGGAGAAACTGTAAATGTTAAGATTCTGAGTTAAAATGGGATGAAAGGCTGTGGCAGATGACGATGGTTAAAACTGCATCACAGGAAATTCAATTACAATTGCTATCAACACAATTTAAATAGTGTAAAATACAAGTGATGTTCAGAGATATTAATTTAGAGAAATTAACAGGTCAGACCACATAGACATTTTGAAAACCACGATTGCACTTTTGAATTAACAATGGTCAAGATATTTTCTCATATTAGCATTGTGTTGTACAGGCCAATTAGTATTTGCTTGCATTACATGAAACTGCACAGGTAAAATTAAACATGCTGATTGGGTCTGTGATCTAGAAAATAATTCACTTACAAGTGTAACAGTCTAAATTCTTCAAAATTTATATGATTATACAAGATATGGTATTGTCTCTGTTAACCAATTACAGATAATCATGTAGCACGTGATATTCATGATTAAACAATTAAAAGCATCAGGTGAGTTTGCTGTGGTATATGGGGATGAATAGGCAAGGGTTGCATTTAACTTTTTAATGGTACTGGAGATCAAACCCAGGACCTTACACATGCTGTGCAAAGATTCTATCATTGGGATGCATCCCTAGTCCTTTGCATTTAACCTTAACAATTAAATGCATGAAATCACTTGCTAGATAAACATTTTATTATCCTTTCTAAGTACAGTTCATAAACATACTGAAATAGTTACCTATTCTTATATTGCACAGTCACATGTGTGTGTGTTTGTGTGTGTGTGTGTGTGTGTGTGTGTGTGTGTGTGTGTGTGTGTGTGTGTTGCCCAGAATTCGGGTTCAAAAATGTGGAGGTCTCACTGCAAAGATCCTTTCCTGATTTTTAAGGAAAGTGCCACTGTAGATACAGCATTTACATGCAAAAAACAACTAAGAAAGACTTCTTACCAATGAGACACACATGGACAAATGTGGAAAGCACAGATGATTTATTTGATTTATAAATGGAAAAATTCTCTTAACTGGCTTATTTAAAAAAAAATGGAATGGGCTGCCTCAGCAAGCAGTGGACATTCATAATTCAGGGTGACATCTTCTTGGGCAGGGAAGTAGTTAGAAGCAAGTCTTTCACAAGATGGCTTGATAATTATAGATATATTGTGCTATAGAGCAGGGAGAAATGAGATTACTACAAGCAAAAAGAGAAAAGAAAAATTAACCATCCAGACAAAAGATTCAGATGTATATACTTGGCCATGGAAGTTGACAGTGTTCTTGGCTAGGACAGACAGAAAAAGGCTATGACAGTGTTCCAGGACAGTTTTACCAACATGTATACTGTGTGGAATTGGACTAGAGTGGACAGGAATCCAACAGGTGCTTCCCATTGTTCCTCATGTGCATGTGATGGGGGAGGTCCTTCTGTATGCTGAGAGTGTATGTTTCTCTTATAGGCTGATGAGTAAATGCTTAATTGGCCAGTAACCAGGAAGGAAGTATAGGCAGAGCTACAAGGTTAGGAGAATTCTAGGAAAAGAAAAGGCAGGGAGCAGTTGCCAGCGAGAGAGACACCACGTAGCTGCTGAGGAAGAAAGAGAGCAGGCATCACTGGTAAGCCAAGACCATGAGGAAATACATAGATTAATAATAATATGGATTCATATTTAAGAGAGAGCTAACCAATGAAGTCTGAGAAATCAGCCAAACCGCTTATAATTAATATAAGCCTCTGTGTGTTTATTTGGGACCAAACAGCTGTGGGACAGGGTGGAACAGAAACAGCCAACTACATTCATGTGTGGTTGGTGGCTGCAAAAGTAAGAGAACAAGGAGAAGTTCAAACCTTGAGCTGTATTTACTGACATAGGTGACTGACTGTACATGTCTACAGATCAAGATATTTGACGTGTTATATTTGGAGTTGAAGTTGATAAAACAGGATCTTTTCTATTAAGGAAAATGGGTAGGATGCCCAAGGGCTCAACTTTTAATTAACAAAACCATTAAAAACTTTGACTAAGACAAATTAGCACCAGTAGTTAAATGCCTTGTGATCATATCACAACATGGTTCACAACTCAGTTATTGTGGCTTTAGGAACATCACACTGCACACTATAGTAAAAGAAGTCGGTCATGATGAAAAATGTGTGCCTCTGAGCATAAGTGACCTTCATTAAAAAGCCACTGCAGAGAACCAACATCAAAAATCAGCCTCAAAACATTTTTGATGTTGGTAGCCTCACTTTTTAATGTGAGTTTAAAAGTACTTGGCATGCTGAAATAGTTCAGCTGTTAAATTTAAAAATGAATTTTATACTATGATATGGTTATTTTAACTGAGCTTATCAGTTATTATCTAATGCTTTAATAGATATTTCATATCTATAACACAGTTTTTTGTTTTACAAATGGTGGTTTTCAGAAGTTTCTTATATTAAACAAATACACACTTCACATGGTAGGTATTGGAGATTATTTCGGCATTAGCTAGCTGTGCTGTAAACACAACAGATACAGAATAACTTCTTTAGAATTTCTACTTCTATTTCATGTTTCTTACCTTATCATTTTTACAATATATAAGTTAATACATTTGAGTATCATCTCAAGGCACAAATAGAAAAATAGCTTAACTGAGTATTGATCTGAACGGAATGTCTCTACTTCTAAATAAACTGTGTGCTGCCTAGCTCTTTTTTACAGTGGTCAGATTTAGAAGACTACTAAATTAAAATCATTTTTATTTATAATAACTCTCTCTGAGACCAGGAGAAGAGCTCACTTAAGATTTTCCTTCCACAGCTCAGATTCTTTTGCTATTTTTTTCTGAGTCAGAGGAATTGTTAAAACCCTGGTAGTTTTAAGCTCTTATCTATTTTATTGAAATCCAAGCTTTTGTAACACAAAGTTTTTCCAAATCCACAGTTTCACTCTATAGTTACTTTAGGAAATAAATTTAATATTTGAATCAATAAATATTTGGGAAAAGTACCTCTAAATAAATACTTCTAGTTTTTGTTTAAATTGATGATTTTGAAAAATCATATTGATTGTGACTGATGAGGGGACAGAGAGATAAAAGTGGGATTGGAATACATGATGTAAAATCCACAAAGAAACAATAAAAGCAAAAAGAAAGAAAGGAGGAGAAAATAAAGAAAGAAGAATACAAGAAAGAGAAAGAAAAAGAAAACCCATGTTATTTATACAGGTGTATGGAAGTTAAAACTTAAGCCTTGTATCTTCAAGTATTGTTTCTTCAACAAGAGTTCATCTGTCACTGGCATTATGGAAGCTAGGAGCAATGCCTTTATCCTGAACTCCCCCCCACAATGAACATTGAACCTTTAGATCTCATTAAAATACCAGAAACACATCATATAGCATCACCATCAAGAAATATCTGGGGGCTGAAGAGATTTCTCCTCTGTTAGAAGCACATATTACTCTTGGAGAGGACTGGAGTTGGGTGTCTCACCCCAAAGTCCAATTGCTCATCAGCACCTGTAACTCCAGAGCTAGAGGGATCCAGTGCCTCTAATCTCTGCAAGTACCTGCACTCACATGAGTACACACACACACACACACACACACACACACACACACACACACACACACACACACACACATACACACGTGCGCCTAAAATTACATCTTTTTAAAAAGTAAAAAGAAATGAGTTGGGTACTGTGGGAGCTCCTGTAGTTGTACTCCTTGGAGCCAGAGGAGAAAGAATTGGGAAGGGAAACTGGAGCCCAGGGCATTGAGGCATGGCTTAAAACACAGTAAGATGGAGAGAAGGAGGACTGATGAGCAAAGGGGTCCACACCAGGCTGGTGAAACCCACAGAAACAGCTTGGTCCCCAGACTGATAGCTGGGAAACCAGCATGGGACTGATCCAGACCCCCTGAATGTTTTGTCAAAGAGGAGACTTTGGAAATCTACAGGGCCTCTTGTAGTGGATCAGTACTTATCGCTACCATAGGAATGGACTTTAGGAGCCCATCCCTCATGGAGGGATACTCCCTGAGCCTAGACACAAGGGGTTTGGCCTAGGCGCTATCCCAAAGAATATGACAGACTTTGAAGACCCCCTATGGAAGGCCTCACCCTCCCTGGGGAGCAGAAAGGGTGTGGGATGGGTAGGGCGTTAGTTGGGGGGGCAGGGGAGGAGAGGAGGGAGAGGGACCTGGGATTGATATGTAAAATAATTTTCTTTGTAATAAAAAACAGTGAAAAAAAACACAGCAAGACCCAGTTCAAATGAGGAAAGCACTGTCTCAAAACGATTCTTCACTGATCCCTGTAAGATTTTAGAAAGTGTACCACAAGGGCAGATGTCAATGAAGAACTCAGAAATTAAGAAATCTGAAAAAATTATATATTACCAACACAACAGAAAGATGCTGTGGTGATTTTTTTGTTATGATATAATAAAACTTTACTGAAGAGCAGAAAAGCAAAGCAGTCAACCACTTGAGAGTATTATCTCTACCAAGGCCAGAGTAATCTTGTACTCAGTGTAACTGCAGACTGAATACAGATTGGTATGGATTTTGGTTTATAGATACAAATTTAAAGTCAATTTTGTTATATGTATATTTCTACTCTTGTTTAGTTATTGTGTTTATAAAACTCTTTTTTTAAATATAATGTATAATTAAATACAGATTATAAATTGTCACCTATAATAGCCAAAATTTATAGCTATGTTAGTCAGCTTTTCTAGATAAAAAAATTATATATTTCAAATACATAGGTATTCTTGAAAATCTTTCAAAGACCTTCAGAACATGGAATTTAAAATGGTTTATTAGGGTTTTTCATGACAATGAGACATGTCTGCTCCTGGCAGCACCAATCTACATCAGAGAAGATGATGGGCATCGAAGAAACTCCACTTGGAGTTTACTTTCTTTGTGGTAAAGGTAAGGTACTGGGCAAGAAAGTACCCTTGCCTAGACTTCTGAGAATATGCTGTCCAAATTGAATAAAAGGACACCAAAAAAAGTGACTTCAAACCTTGCCAAAACAAGGAGGTCCAGTCCTTCAGAATATCCTGCTTCACAGAAATGTCTGTCACATATGCTAGGCCTATAGGTTGAAGATGAATGGCCCAACACTGCAGACAAAACTTGGGTTACTGTCCAGGCAGCCAGCTGTTTCTGTTATTTCTCCCATTTTTTGGAAGTCTTTTTGCTTGCACTTCCTGTTTCCTCATTTAATATTTCTTTCTCGGGTCTCTGAAGGAGTCAAAGACTACACAGTTACAGTTTTCCTTGTTTACCAGACACAGTAAAGAGACTCACTAAAGATGTGTTAAGTGTAATACGTTTGAAAGACATTAAAAGATAATTTGATAATGCAAATTAGAATAGAAATTAAATTAGGTGCAAGAATTTGTACTCATTAAGAAAGAATAGATAATGGAGCAGTTTCTCTAAATTTGTCAAATACTAATAAACTAGACATTGTTGATGTGCTTATTGCCAGTATATATTGTATATAGTTATTATACTTATTGTATATAGTTTTTCCTATATTAGTTATAATCTTTTAAAAGTTTTAGACACAAAAGGGGGATATGTGGTGATATCTTGCTGGTACAAATAAAGCCTGTCTGAGGGTCAGAGAATGGAGCTTGCCACTATCTAACCATATAGGTCGGGAGATCTGTACAGACAGACAGGAAATAAGATGGCTTGGTGGAAACAGGTTATAAGCAGGAGAAACAGGAGCTCACTTTCTTGTCTGCTGAGATGCAAAGGAGGTAAGATGTGGTGGTTTTTTTGCTCCTCCTTCTCTCTGATCTGTCAGCATTTTCCTCTATATGTAACTCTGGGTTTTTATTACTTAGACCAATTAAGAACTCCATTTACAGTTATTGCTAAAATTGGAAATCATAAAGGATTTATGGGCATGTGGAGGTAAATATTCTCAACATACAATACATACATATATGAAACTGTCCTCATGAGTTACCATGAACACTGAATACACATACAAGGAAAACTGAAAGTAGAACAAAAACAGATTCATAGTGGTGATGGTATTATTTTGTAAAACTAGTAAAAATAATTTATTTGTACAATTAAACTGAATAAACTCTATGATATGTAAGCTATATCAATAAAGCTGTGAAAAACTGCTTGTCATCATTTTGTCCCCTAAATCTCCCAGTTAAACCCACAACATCTCAGCTGATCCCTATTTCTGTATTCCTACCCTTACTGATTTCTTTGCCAAAGACTCCTGCTCTCACTTGCCTGTCAAATTTTTAAGTTACATCAAAAGCAAAGTCAGAATTGCCTCATCTGGAGGAAAATTTAATGTTTCTTTAATTTCTTGTATAATTTTTAACAAGTGTAAATGTCTTGGTTTATTAAAGTTAGGAATAAGAATAGTTAAAAGTTTATCTTCATAGCAAGAAACACTGGGTCGTATTCTCCTCCAAGATCCATGACTTGACTAGCCATGTGTAGTTGGCTATGTTTCCAGTACTAAGCATGATTTCTTTCTTGTTAACCAGATCTTAAGTCCAATTAGGAAACTGTTGGTTACTACTAAGGTATGCATGCCACTACTGTACCCTTAGGGTTCTTGTGCCATGCTGGAGATTATTGTGCTAAATTATACCCACATAAGTGTAGTCATCATGCCTCATCAAGAAAAACTCTTTGCAACAAATGGAGACCATTAAAGAAAACCATAAACAGTGAAAATGCAAAGGTAGGGAGCTCAATCATAGTGAAAATACCTACATGACAACTTAGACATCCAAGGCTCAGGGATCATTGTGGAAGACAAATGGAAAGACTAAGAGACAGAGGTTCAATAGTTTCCTGTGAGACCCTTTCTCCTAGTAATCTTAGAATCCACATCCATACAGTCTTACCAATACTATTGCCTAAATGTGAGCTGAACAAGGACAACAACCACATACACAGAACTGCAGGCAACTAAGGAATACTGAGAGGGAGAAATACTCTTCCCTGGCAAAGAGCACACCAACTGATTATCCTGTACTAGATGGTCACCCTGAAAACAACATAATCAAATAACCTACGGAGTGAGCGGGTTGTAATTGTGAATATACACATATATACACATACATATACACATACATATACATATACATATACATACACATATACATATACATTACATATACATATACACATACACATACACATACATATACATATACACATACATATGTATGTAAGAACAATGAAATTAAAGGCCATGGATTTAAAAAGAGCAAAGAGGGGTAGGTCAGGTTTGGAGAGAGGAATGAAAAGGGCAAATGATGTAATTACAACCTCAAAATATAAAATAATCTTAGTTCTTCCACTAACTTGCTGTGTTGCATTTAACATATTACAACTGGGGTCCATGCCTCGTTTTTCAAGTGAGAAACTATATTATAAACCTTAAAAGGCTTAGGATATGAAACTAGACATAAAAAAACCCTAATTCAAACTTTACGGGCACTTCCGAGATTATTTTAAAGTTTCCAAAAATCAGCCCTACTGTGCCCTGTCTTGTATTTGTATTCATAGTTCATAAAATTAGCACTTAAATAAAGTCTGACACTTGGTTGACACCCTGTGAGTACCCAAGTTACTTGTAGTTTTGGAAGCACTATTGTAACACTGAAGTTCTTTCTATGCTGGCAATAACTATGATTAATGTGTAAATAATTTAACACATTTAACCGGTCATTCCAATCATTATATGTGAAAAGCAGCTAGGTGGCAAATTCATTGCTGCAACTTCAAAAATTGCATAGGACCTTCTGTTTTGATACCAGTTGCTATGACCATGTGAATTTGGATGCACTTTCCAAACAGCATTCACATGGGTACCTGAAGTTGCCTCTAGAACCTCCAAGTTTATTACATATAGACAGCTTTTAGATTAAAACAAACCATCCCAAATCAGGAATTATTTGTCACATGTGATTACAGACAACTAACTGGAATTAAAAATGTACCTACTTAACTTTTTTAAAATTTTTATTTAAATGAAAAAAATTATTTTATATACCAATCCCAGTTCCCTCTCCCCTCCCTCCCACTCCCCAGACTACCTCCCCACCCCACCCCCATCAACTCCTCAGGGAGGGTAAGGCCTCCCATGTGGGATCATCAAAGTCTGTCACATCATTTGGGGCAGGGCCTAACCACCACCACCCCCACCTCCGACGTGTATCTAGGCTGAGAGAGTATCCCTCCATGGGGAATGGACTCCCAAACCCATTAGTGCACTAGAGATAAATACTGGTTCCACTGCCAGAGGTCCCATAGACCTCCCAAGCCTCAGAAACTGATACCCACATTCAGGGGTACTGGTTCAGTCCTATGCTGGTTCCCAGGCATCAGACTGGGGTTAGTAAGCTCCTACTTGTTCAGGTCAGCTGTTTCTGTGGGTTTCCCCAGCATGGTCTTGACCCCTTTGCTCATCACTCCTCCCTGTCTACAACTTGATTCCAGGAGTTCAGCTCAGTGCTTAGCTGTGAATCTCTGCTTCTGCTTCCATCAGCTACTGGGTGAAGACTCTATGATGGCATTTAAGGTAGTCATCAATCTCATTATAGAGGAAAAGTCCTTTTAAGGTAGCCTCTCAACTATAGCTTAGATTCTTAGTTGGGGTCATCCTTGTGGGTCCCTGGAGATTTCCCTGGTGCCAGATTTATTAAACTGTGTCCTGGTTACCTTTTATTATCAATTTGATAATAAAGTCTAGAATCATCTAGAAAGAGGGAACCTCTGTTGAAGAATTGCCTCAAATCTGGTTGGACTGTAGCTTTGGTTAGTCAATGGGTTGATTGAGTCCAGCCTACTGTGGGCACAACAAGCATAAGCATGTGGACTTGGGCTACATAGGAAAGCTAACTAAAAGATAACCAGAGGACAAGCTAGCAAGCAGTGCTCCTCAGTGGTTTCTGTGCCCATTCTTGCTTGAGTTTATGAACTGGCTTTGATCAGTGATGAACTGTGACCTGGAAGTATAAACTAAAATAAACCCTTCCCTCTCTGAGATACTATTGGTCATGGTGCTTATTTCAGAAATGGAAAGTAAACTAGAACAAATGAAAAGATGTTTTTCATGTTTTTACTGACTGTGACCAAAGTACACACAATGCTTTTAAACCCACTGCTGAGTGTGGACAGCTATGAACATCATCTTTTTTCTTTCTTTTTTTTTTATTACTTCAAATTAGAAACAAGCTTGCTTCACATGTCAATCCCTTCTCCCACTCCCTCCCCTCTCCCCCTAGCTGTACCCCCTCCCCCCATCCCATCCACTCTCCACTCCCCAGGCAGGGTATGGCCCTCGACCGGGGCTCCCCAAAGTCCACGATATCATCCTGGGCCAGGCCTAGGCCCTTCCCTATGTGTCCAGGCCGAGACTGAATCCCTTCACATAGGATGGAAAATGAAAGTCTCTTCTTACACCAGGGAAAAATACTAATCCACTACCAGGGGCCCCCTAGAGTGCTGTGGCCTCCTCATTGACATCCATGTTCCAGGGGTCTGGATCAGTCCTATACTGGCCTCCCAGACAGCTTCCATCAGCCAATGGATGAGGGCTCTAGGATTGCATAAAAAGTAGTCATCAATCTCATTATAGGGGAAGGGCATTTAGGTTATCCTCTCCAACATTGCCTAGATTGTCAGTTCGTGTCTTCCTTGTAGGTCTCCAGTAATCTCCCTAGTGCCAGATCCCTCCTTGGACCTATAATAGCTCCGTCTAATATAGTATCATGCTCTTCTCTATTCTTCCCCCAACCCAATATTTCTGCTCCTCCATTTCCTCCTCTCCTCTCCTCTTCTCCTCCTCTCATTCTGGTAGCTCCCTCATGCTCCCAATTAGCTCAGGAATTCCTGCTTCTTCCCATTCATGGGGTCCATGAATTTTTCGCTTGGAGTCCTTCTTGTTTCCTAGTTTCTTTGCTAAAGAGCATTGTAGGCTGGTAATCCTTTGCTCTATGTCTAAAATTCATATATGAGTGAGTACATACCATGTTTGTCTTTTGGTGTCTGGGTTACCTCACCGAGGATGGTTTCTTCTAGTTCCATCCATTTGCCTGCAAATTTCAAGATTCCATTGCTTTATTCTGCTGAGAAGTCCTCCATTGTATAAATGTACCACATTATCTCTATCCATTCTTCAGTTGGGGGGCATCTAGGTTGCTTCCAGGTTCTGGCTATTACAAACAATGCTACTATGAACATGGTTGAACATATGTCCTTGTTGTATGAATGTGCATTCTTTGGGTATATGCCCAGAGAGGAATTGTTGGATCTTGAGGTAAAATGATTCCCATTTTCCTGAGTAACTGCCATACTGATTTCCAGAGTGCTCTTACAAGTTTGCACTCCCACCAGCAATGGAGTAGTGTTCCTTTTTCTCGACATCCTCTCCAGTATAGACTGTCATTGCAGTTTTTTATTTTAGCCATTCTGATAGAAGTAAGATGGTATCTCAAAGTGGTTTTCAGTTGCATTTCTCTGATGACTAAGGATTTTGAGCACTTTCTTAAGTGTCTTTCAGCCATTTCAGATTCCTCTGTTGAGAATTCTCTATTTAGTTCTACACCCCAGTTTTTAATTTCTTTGTTTGGTGTTTTGGTGGCTAGCTTCTTGAGTTCATTGTATATTTTGGAAATCAGCTCTCTGTCTAATATGGGGTTGGTGAAGATCTTTTACCATTCTGTGGGCTGTCATTTGTCTTACTGACTGTGTCCTTTGCCTTACAGAAGCTTCTTAGTTTCAGGAGGTCCCATTTATTAATTGCAGATCTCAATGTCTGTGCTACTGGTATAATGTTCAGGAAGCAGTCTGCTGTGCCAATTCATTCAAGGGTATCTCCCAATTTCTGTTCTAGAAGGTTCAGTATGGCTGGATTTATAGAGAGATCTTTGATCCATTTGCACTTAAGTTTTGTGCATGGTGACAGATATGGATCTATCTGCAATCTTCGGCATGTCCAAATCCAGTTGTGCGAGCACCATTTGTTGAAGATGCTATCTTTCTTCCATTGTATAGATTTAGCATCTTTGTGAAAAATAAGGTGTTCATAGGTGTGTGGATTAACATCAGGGTTTTCAATTCAATTCCATTGGTCTATCTGTCTATTTTTGTGCCAATACCAAGCTGTTTTCAGAAGTATGGCTCTATAATAGAGCTTGCAGTCAGGGATGGTGTTGCCTCCAGAAGATCCTTTATTGTAAAGAGTTGTTTTGGCTATAATGGGTTTTTTCCATATAAAGTTGAGTATAGTTCTTTCATTGTCTGTGAAGAACTGTGTTGGGATTTTGATGGAGATTGTGTTGAACCTGTAGATTACTTTTGGCAAGATTGCCATTTTTACTATGTTGATTCTACCTATCCAAGAGCATGGGAGATCTTTCCATTTTCTGGTATCTTCTTTAATTTCTTTCTTTAAAGTCTCAAAGTTCTTACTGTACAGGTCTTTCACTTTTTTGGTTAGTGTTACCCCAAGATATTTTATGTTGCTTGTGGATATTGTGAAGGGTGATGTTTCTCTGATTTCTTGCTCATTGGATTTATCATCTATATATAGTAGGGCTACTGATTTTTTTGAGTTAATTTTGTATCCTGGTACTTTACTGAAGGTGTTTATCAGCTGTAGGAGTTCCCTGGTAGAGTTTTCGGGTCACTTATGTAGGCTATCATATCATCTGCAAACAGTGAAAGTTTCACTTCTTCTTTTCCAATTTGTATAACTTTGATGTGCTTTGGTTGTCTTATTGTTCTAGCTAGGACTTCAAGTACAATATTGAAGAGATATACAGAGAGTGGACAGCCTTGTCTTGTTCCTGATTTTAGAGGAATTGCTTTAAGGTTTCTCTCCATTTAGTTTGATGTTGGCTGTTGGTTTGGTGTATATTGCCTTTATCATGTTTAGATATGTTCCTGTTATTCCTGTTCTCGCCAAGATCTTTATCATGAAGGGATGTTGGATTTTGTCAAAAGCTTTTTCAGCATCTAATGAGATGATCATGTGGTATTTCTTATTCATTTTCTTTATATGGTAGATTACATTAATGGATTTTCATATGATGAACCATCCTCACATCCCTGGGATGAAGGGTACTTGGTCATAGTGGATGAATTTTCTGATGTGTTCTTGGATTCGATTTGCCCATATTTTGATGAGTATTTTTGCATCAATGTTCATGAGAGATATTGGTCTGTAGTTCTCTTTCTTTTTTAGTTGTATCTTTGTGTTGCTTGGGTTTCAAAGTGATTATAGGCTAGTAAAAAGAGTTTTGCAATGCCCCTTCTGCTTCAATTGTGTGGAACAATTTGAGGAGTACTGGTATGAGCTCTTGTTTGAATTTCTGGTAGAATTCTGCAGTGAAGCCATCTGGCCCTGGGCTTCTTTTGGTTGGGAGGTTTTTGATGACTGCTTCTATTTCATAAGGGTTTATAGGTTGATTAAACTGCTTGTCTGTTCTTGGTTTAATTTTGGTAAGTGATATCTGTGCAGAAAATTGTCCATTTACTTTAGATTTTCGAATTTTGTGGTGTACAGGTTTTCATAGTATGACCTGATGATTCTCTGGATTTTCTTAGTGTCTGTTGTTATATTCCCCCTTTTCGTTTCTGATTTTGTTAATTAGCATGCTCTCTCTCTCTGCTTTTTGGTTAGTTTGAATAGAGGTTTGTCTATCTTGTTGATCTTCTCAAAGAACCAACTCTTTGTTTCATTGATTCTTTGTAATGTTTTCCTAGTTTCTACTTTGTTGATATCAGCCCTCAGTATATTTCCTGGTGTCTGCTCCTCCTTGGTGAATTTGCTTCTTTTTGCTCTAAAGCTTTCAGTTGTTCTGTCAATTTTCTAGTGTGACTATTCTCTAGTTTCTTCATGTGGGCACTTAGTGCTATGAACTTCCCTCTTAGCACTGCTTTCAGAGTGTCCCATAAGTTTGGGTATGTTGTGTCTACATTCTCATTAAATTCTAGGAAGTCTTTAATTTCTTTTTTTATTTCTTCCTCAACCCAGGAATGGTGCAATTGTTTGTTATTCAATTTCCACGAGTTTGTAGGTTTTCTGCAATTTGTATTGCTGTTGAATTCTAGCTTTAAAGCATGGTGATCTGATAAGATACAGGGGGTTATTTCAATTCTTTTGTATCTGTGGAGGTTTGCTTTGTTGCCAACTATCGGTCAATTTTAGAGAAGGTGCCATGTGGTGCTGAGAAGAAGGTATATTCTTTTGTGTTTGAATGGAATATTCTATAGATAACTGTCTAACCCAGTTGGGTCATAACTTCTGTTAGATCCTTTGTTTCTTTGTTAAGTTTCTGTCTGGTGGTCCTGTCTAGTGGTGAAAGTGGGGTGTTGAAGTCTCCTACTACAAGTGTGTAGGGTTTTATGTGTGGTTTGTGCTTTAGTAATGTTTCTTTTACAAATGCGGTGTCTTCTTATTTGAGGCATAGATTTCAGGATTGAGACTTCATCTTGATGGACTTTTCCTGTGATGAGTATGAAATGCCCTTCTTCATCTCTTTTGATTGATTTTTGTTTGATGTCTAATTTGTTAGATTTTAGGATTGCTACACCAGCTTGTTTCTTGAGCCCATTTGATTGGAAAATCTTTTCCCAACCCTTTACTTTTCCCAACACCTGTCTTTGAAGTTGAGGTGTATTTCTTGTATACAGCAGAAGGATGGATTCTGTCTTTGTATCCATTCTGTTAGCCTATATCTTTTTATGGGCAGGTTAAAACCATTGACATTGAGGGATATTAATGTCCATTGATTGTTGGTTCTCGTTTGTTTGGGATTAATTGTTGGTGGTGTCCTTGTGTGTGGATTTGGCCCTCCAGTTTCTTTTTGTGTTTGGTAAAATTGGATTATCTATTGCCTATGTTTTTGTGAGTGTATGTATCTGTGTTGGGTTGGAGTTTTCCTTCCAGAACTTTCTGTAGTGCTAGGTTTGTGTCTATGTATTGTTTAAGTCTGGTTTGGTTATGGAATATCTTGTTTTCTCCATCTATAGTGATTGAAAGCTTTGCTGGGTACAGTAGTCTGGGTTGGCATCCATGCTCCCTTAGTGTTTGTAGGATATCTATCCAGGACCTTCTGGCTTTCAAAGTTTCCATTGAGAAGTTGGGTGTGATTCTGATATGTCTGCCTTTATATGTTACATGGCCTTTCTCCTTTGCTGCTCTTAATATTTTCTCTTTATTCTGTAGGTTGGTGTTTTGATTATGATGTGTTAGGGGACTTCTTTTTGTGTTCCAGTCCATTTGGTGTTCTGTAAGCTTCTTGTACTTTCATAGGCATATCTTTCTGTAGGTTGGGAAAGTTTTCTTCTATGATTTTGTTGAATATGTTTTCTGTACCTTTGAGCTGTATTTCTCCACCTTCTTCTAAACCTATTAATCTTAAGTTCGGCCTTTTCACAGTGTCCCATATTTCCCGGATATTTGTGTAAGGGATTTGTTGGACTTGAGATTTTCTTTGGTCAATGACTGTATATCCTCTAGCGAGTCTTCAACAACTGAGATACTCTCTTCCATCTCTTGAATTCTATTGGTAATACTCACATCTTTAGTTCATGATCATTTATCCAGCCTATTTTCAGAATCCCCTTGTCCTGTGTTTTCTTTATTGTGTCTATTTCAGCTTTCATGCTTTGAACTGTTTCGAGAACTTCCTTCACTTGTTTGGATGTTTTTTCTTGGGTTTCTTTAGATTCTTTAAGAGATTTGTTTATTTCTTGAATTTTTTGGTTTGTCTTTTCCTCCACTTCATGTAATTTTTTGCCTATTTTTTCTTCTATTTCTTTAAGGGATTTTCTTGTTTCCTCTTTAAAGGTCTCCATCAACTTCCTAAGATAATTTTTGAGGTCCATTGCTTCTTCATCCTCTGTGTTGGGCTTTTCAGATCTTGCTGGTGTGGAGTCCCTAGATTCTGGTGGTGTCATATTGGTCTTTCTGTTGTTGAGTGTGTTCTTACTCTGTCTTCTTCCCATCCCTTCTTCCAGTGAGTGCAGGTGAGGTCTCTCCTTCTCTCCTGTGGCATGCATCTGGATGGCAGAGGGCAGAGGGTGGACAAGGCTGGGGTGTGTCCAGACTAAGGGTGGGCCTTCCCGTTCTGGGCAGGTCCACTCTTGCCTGGGTGGGCAGGCAGAATCGAGCAGGGGTTGATTGGGGAGGTTGGGGTGCAGAGCATCGCCCAGACTCTCCTGAGGCTCGGGTGCCAGCCACAGGTCATAGGGTGGAGTGTCATCTATGAAAATCTTAAATGTGGTTATCATACTGGGACAGTATTCACTGACAGGACTGTCCTCTTGTTCCTCCTCTGTTAAACTTTACCTGTTCCTTTACTTCCAGTCTCCTATCCTGCTGTTCTGAGTGTGCACTAAGCCTTGTTGGATGGACATTCAGATTATTCACATAATTATTTTGGATTGAATACCAGAAAGTAAGCAACTTGTTACTTCAAGAAGGCATTACCTTCTCAGAATTTCTGCTGCCAAATATTTCCACAGTGAGTTAAACATGAAACCTCAGAGGCTGAGAAACCCAAACCCAAAATTTGAGACTGCAAGAAAGAAAACACAAGACATACTGATACTTCAATTTTAGTTTTAGGTTTTTCACAATATCGTTTATCCCTCTTAACAAGCATGTCTCTAGCTGCCAAAATAAAGTTGTTGCCGTTTTGCAGGGAGAGTATTATTAAAGCTAACAACTACTTTGATTCTCAAGTGTAAAAGCAAAATGATAAGGTTTAATTTGTTATTTTGAGGGAGAGTAATACTTTAAATTCTTTGCCAGTAATCTTCCATATATAAAATCATCCCCTCCCCTCCCCTCCCCTCCCCTCAGTACACACCCGATATAAACACAGCCATAAAGGCATGGGTAAGCTTGTTGTTGAGGAGGCTCTTGGCCTGCCAGGGCCTGCTGACCTTCTCATTCCCAAATAAGCACACAGAGACTATATTCCTCGATATTTTCTTGAGAATGGAATCTTCACTTGTTTTCCCAATGTCACATAAAGAATAAAGACAATATTTAGAAGGTAGTTAGGGATTATGCTGTTTTAGTAAACTGGTGGATATAAATTCTCCAACGTCTGTGACTTTACGAGCCCTGGGTAGTTGACTAGGTTTCCAGTACCAGGCATAATTTTTCTCTTATTGAACAAACCACAAGTCAACTGGAGAGTGTTTGTTAGCACCAAGCTGTGTGTGCCACTGCTGCCTCCTTAGGGTTATTGTGCTGTGCTGCTCTCTGGGTTTTCATTTGTCTTGTTTTGTTTTTAATTTTTAACTTAATTTTTGAGATTACAATATGGCTACATCATTTTCCCTCCCTTTTCTCACACCAAACCCTACCATTTAGCCTCCCTTGCTGTCTTTCATATTCATGCCCCCCTTTTGTCACTAATTATTGTTACATACATGTATGCAAACTAACTCCTGTCACAGGAAAGGCCACCTTTAAACATCTTTGTCAAAAGTAGTAAAAGTCAACACACATGAAACAAAACAAGTATGAACAATAACATTGATTCTTTTTTTAAAGTGGGAAATTACCAATACGGAGTCAGGTAGAAATATAAGGGATATTAATAGGGAAAAGCCTTACTTACAGAGCGACCTAGCCAGGGGGGGCAGCAGCAGTCTGTACAGCAAGCCGAAAAAGTGAAACTGAAAGTGAAACCAAGCCACCTGAAACTCTCACGCTGTCACCCTGACCATGCCCTCACAGGCGTGGTCAGACACACCTGTAGCCAACCCCAAGTAGGCGTGGCTACAGCATCCCCTACACTTTTTGGTTTTTTTGTTGTTGGTGGTGGGTTTTTTTTGAGGCACGGTTTCTCTGTGTAGCTTTGTAGACCAGGCTAGCCTCAAACTCACAGAGGCCAACCTGCCTTTGCCTCCCAAGTGCTGGGATTAACGGCATGCACCACCACCACTCAGCTGAACAATGACATTGAAAACTAAGTGTTTTTCAATGGATTAAGTCATTCCAGTAAACCTAGCAGGTGTATAATGTTGTTAGCAGAAGGGGAAACTGAAACACAAAGAATCAGTACTTGTTCTCTATGTTCCCATAGTTGAGTAAAGAAAAGTCAACATTTTAAGTCACAGGGTCAAAGTTAAGAAGGCTCCTCTCTCTTAGGGTCCTCCTTGTTTCCTAGCTTCTCTGGTGGTGTGGATTGTAGGCTGATACTTCTTTGCTATAGATCTAAAATCCATATAAGAGTGAGTACATACCATTTTTGTCTTTTGCGACTGGGTTACCTCACTCAGGATGGTTTCTTCTAGTTCCATCCACTTGCCTGTGAATTTCAAGATTCCATTGTTGTTTTTTTTTTTCCACTGCGTAGTACTCCATTGTGTAAATGTACCACATTTTCTATAATAATTCTTCAGTTGAGGGACATCTGGGTTGCTTCCAGTTTCGGGCTATTACAAATAATGCTGCTATGAACATGGTTGAACAGATGTCTTTGATGTATGAATGTGAATCTTTGGAGTATATGCCTAAGAGTGGAATTGCTGGATCTTGTGGGAAAATGATACCCATTTTCCTGAGGAACCACCATACTGATTTCCAAAGTGGCTGTACAAGCTGGCGCTCCCACCAGCAGTGGAGGAGTGTTCCCCTTTCTCCACATCCTCTCCAGCATAAACTGTCATTGGTGGTTTTGATTTTAGCCATTCTGACAGGAGTAAGATGGTATCTCAGAGTTGTTTTGGTTTGCATTTCCCTGATGGCTAAGGATTTGAGCACTTTCTTATGTCTTTCAGCCATTTTAGATTCCTCTATTGAGAATTGTCTATTTAGTTCTGTACCCCACTTTTTAATTGGATTAGTTGATGTTTTGGAGACTAGTTTCTTGAGTTCTGTGTATATTTTGGATATCAGCCTTCTGTCAGATGTGGGGTTGGTGAATATCTTTTCCCATTTTGTGAAATGCTGTTTTATCTTGTTGATTGTGTCCTTTGTCTTAAATGGTCCCCCAGAGAAGGGGAAAGGAACAAGATCTCCTAAGCTAATGGGAAGCATGGGGGAGGGAAAGAGGGACTTAGAAGAAAGAGAAGGGGAAAAGAGGAGGGGAGAGGAGGACATGAGGGAACAGGAAGATCTAGTCAGGGGAAGAACAGAGAGAACAGAGGAAGCCATTATAGATTTAAAGAGAATTCTGGCACTAGGGAAATGTCCAGAGATCTACAAGGTTGAACCCAACTAACAATCTAAGCAATAGTGGAGAGGCTACCCTAAATACCCTTCTCCCATAATGAGATTGATGACTACTTTATATGCCATCCTAGACCCTTCATTCATTAGCTGATGGAAGCAGATGCAGACACCCACAGCTAAACAATGAGCTGGACTCTGGAATCCCATTGCAGAGAGAAAGGAGTGATGAGCAAAGAAGTCAAGACCAGGCTGGAGAAACCCACAGAAATAGCTGACCCGAACAAGGGTTGCTCATGGACCCCAGACTGATAGCTGGGAAACCAGCATAGGACTGTTCCAGATTCCCTGAAGGAAGAAGTCAGTTTGGAGGTCTGGACAATCTATGGGGTCACTGGTAGTGGATCAATATTTGTCCCTAGTACACAAATGGAATTTGGGAGCCCATTCCCCATAGAGGGGTACTCTATCAGCCTAGACACCCTGGGGAGGGTCTAGGCCATGCTCCAAATGATATGACAGACTTTGAAGATCCCATGGAAGCCCCCTCCTCCCTGGGGAGTGGAAATTGTTGTGATAGGGGGTCGGTGGGGGGCAGAGAAGGACGGGAGATAGAGGGAACTGAGATTGACAGGTAAAGGAAGCTTTTTCTAATTTAAATACAAAAAAGAAAAATACGAAGTTAATACATGTGTTATCATCAGGCACTATCAGCATTTCTGATTGCAAAAAAAAAAAAAGTGGGCTACTCTCTCTGGGCATTGTAACTTCCAAGATGGGTAAGAAAAAAATGCAAAAACTAAATATAAGCAGTTTTGCCTATCTCACACATCTCATTAACCATTCAGAAATTGGGTGTATTGATTTATGTATTGTATCTGTAATAATTAAGAGAAGTAAAATGCATTAAACATTAAGAGAAGTAACAAAACCATTTTGAAGTTCGGCTGGTGGGGAAATTGTTTTACTAATACAAATCCTTTCCTTTCAAACAGAGGGCAATTCAGTAAAGTCTCTGTTTGTTCTCTGAATTATCCACTAGATGGCAGAAAATTGTTACTGCCCATAGCTAGGTCACTGGATTAGAACCGGCTGGGTTCTAAGCCCTAGCAATATGCAAATCACCTTTGTCTCTACCCCTAGCAATGCTGTCCTTCCACAAATGTCATTTTTAAGCAAACCACTATTTTTAAGCTGGGTAAGAGAAATCAGAGGTTTTCACGGCAATAAATATTAAGTATGAGCCTACAAATGGTATGTTGTGATTGCATAGTTTAGCCTTGCAGAGCAGGTCCAAGTCCATGGGAGAAGGGCACTATCCATCCTGATTCTGGAAAGACTCAAACCGAAAACCCTGGGTCTCTGTCTGCTTCTATCTTGGCCCTTTGAACTCTCAAGAGGACGGGCTGCTATGCCCAGCTCACTGAATCTCCATTTATTTGGATTTAGTGTGGGATTTCCTTTTGTTTTTTTTGTTTTTCTGGTTCTAGGGATCAAATCTATGACTCTCATGAATAAGAATTTGGTTATACTGTCTGGAAAACCAGCATAGGACCAACCTAGGCCCCCTGAATGTCAGTGTCAGTTAAGAGGCCTGGGCGGTCTATGGGGCCTCTGGTAGTGGATCAGCATTTATCCTTGGGGTACAAATAGACTTTGGGAGCCCACTCCACACAGAGGGATACTCTGTCAGCCTAGACACATGGGGGAGGACCTAGGCCCTGCTCCAAATGATGTGATAGACTTTGATGACCCCCCCCATGAAAGACCTCACCCTCCCTGGGGAGCAAATAGGGGATGGGATGGGGGGACAGGTCTGTGGGATTCATGGAAGGATGGGAGAGGGAACTGGGATTGATATGCAAAACAAGAATGTTTTTAATTTAAATTTTAAAAAGAGAAAAAAATAATATAGTTATACCGTTCTGTGAAACTCCAAAGGAATGCTTCACAGTTTACCTTGGTGCCCCTCACAGGTACACGAGAATCTAGAGAATACAATATTATACATAATTTACTCATAAATAGGTGACTGATTAATGAACTAATTCATCTTTCTGTGTCTACATAAAAAAATCATCTCTCACCTAGTATCATCCTTGTCTTATTCTGTATCTGATAGATACATAATATATACATAACATATACATAATATATCCTAGGGCAAACCAACTTCAAAACCATAACTACATCTCAGTAATTAAATTATATTTAAACTCAACACAGCTTGGCTGTTATATTGAAAAACAAAATAAAATATATAATACACCTACTAGAATTTTCCATTAATGAATTCATTTCCCAATTAATTTATTCTTCTTTAAAATTTGTATTTAAATTAAAAACAATCTTATTTTACATACCAATCCCAGTTCTCTCTCCTTCCCATCCTCCCATTCTCCCTAACATCCCCCCATCCCAACCCGCATCCACTCCTCAGGGAGGGTGAGAGATCATTAAAGTCTGTCACATTATCTGCAGTAGGACCTACCTAGGCCCTCTCCCTTGAATCTAGGCTGAGAGTATCCCTCCATAAAGAATGGGCTCCCAAGGCCCATTTGTGCACAAGGGATAAATACTGGTTCCATTTCCAGAGGCCCCATAAACTGCCTAAGGCCTCCAACTGATACCCACATTCAGGGGGCCTACTTTGATCCTATGCAGGTTCCCCAGCTGTCAGTCTGGGGACCATGAGCTCCCACTTGCTCAGGTCAGCTGTTTCTGTGGGTTTCCCCAGCATGGTCTTGACTCCCTTGCTCATCACTCCTCAGTCCCTACAACTGGATTCCAGGAGTTCAGCTCAGTGCTTAGCTTTGGGTCTCTGCTTCTGCTTCCATAAGCTACTGGGTGAAGGCTCTATGATGACATTTAAGGTAGTCATCAATCTCTTTATAGGGGAAGGGGGTTTAAGGTAGCTTCTCCACTATTGCTTAGATTCTTAGTTGGGGTCATCCTTGTGGATTCCTTAAGATTTCCCTAGTGCCAGGGGAATCTTTCTTGTTAAGCCCATAACAGCTCCCTCTATTAAGATATCTCTTTCCTTGCTCTCCTCCTCTGTTCTTCCCCAAACTCAACATTCCTGATCCCTCATGTTATCCTCCCTCCTCCCCTTCTCCCCATCCTCTTCTCCCACCTACCTCCCCACCTCCATTCTCCCAATTTACTCAGGAGATCTTGTCCCTTTCCCTTGTCCATGTATGTGGCTCTTAGGGTTCTCCTTGTTTACTAGCTTCTTTGTGGTTGTAAAGTGTAGGCTGGTTATCCTTTGCTCTATGTCTAATATCCATTTATGAGTGAGTGCCTACCTTGTTTTTCTTTCTGTGTCGGGGTTACCTCACTGAGAATGCTTTCTTCTAGTTCCACCCATTTGCCTGTGAATTTCAAGATGTCATTGCCCCTCCCCCCACTCCCCACCCCTCCCCCATCCCCCACCCCCGATAAGTAGTACTCCATTGTGTAAATGTACCACATTTTGTCTACCATTGAAGTTAGCAGATAGATGCGATATGCACAAAACCTTAAGTCCAAATGGATGAAAGATCGAAACATAAATTCAGCCACACTGAACCTCTTAGAAGAAAAAGTGGGACATACCCTTGAATACATTGCCACAGGAGACTACTTCCTGAACATAACACCAGTAGCACAGACACTGAGATGGACAATTGATTAATGGGACCTCTTGAAACTGAGAAGTTTCTGTAAGGCAAAGGACACAGTCAACAAGACAAAACGGCAGCCCACAGAATGGGAAAAGATATTCACCAACCCGAATCTGACAGAGGGCTGATTTCCAAAATATGAAAAAAAAAAAAAAAACTCAAGAAGCTAGTTACCAAAACATCAAATAATCCAATCAAAAATTGGGGTACAGATCTAAATAGAAAATTCTCAATAGAGGAGTCTCAAATGGCTGAAAGGCACTTAAGGAATCACTCAATATCCTTAGCCATCAGGGAAATGCAGATCAAAACAACTCTGAGATACCATTTTACACCTGTCAGAATGGGTACAACAAAAACACCAACAGTTTATGCTGGAGAGGATGTGGAGAAAGGGGAACACTTCTCCATTGCTGGTGGGAATGCAAACTTGCACAGTCACTTTGGAAATCAGCATGGTGGTTTCTCCAGAAAATGGGAATCAGTCTACCTCAACACCTAGCAATTCCACACTTAGGCATATACCCAAAAGAAGCACATTCATACAACAAGGACATCTATTCAACTATGTTCATAGCAGCATTATTTGTAATAGCCAGAACCTGGAAGCGACCTAGATGCCCCTCTGCCAATTAATGTATTCATACAAGCCTTTGTGAGTACAAATTTGACTCTAGGGCTCTTAGACTGAGTCTAAACACATAGCTATACTATCTCATTCCATTTAAAGTCTCACTGTTTTCCAGCTATCTGTCAGGTATCTGGGTCGAGTGAGAAGGACTTCCTTAGGGCAACTGGAGGTAGTGTTGCCCCTCATCACATTGCACTGCTTCCCACACAGCCCCTTCTTGACATCACCATGGCTTTTGCCAACATGGCTCACTGAAGACCATCTGGGGCACAGGGAATGGGTAAGGAAAGTGTAGACTCGCTTATATTTTGGTGGTATGATTATGAGGCTAGTAATGTTCAAGAAAACTACATACTTCTAAGGGTGACTGCTATAGGATGCTGCTTTAATGAATGCAAAAGCATATAAGTGATACAATAAACATTCAAAGTCTGTTTGCCAAGTTTAACTATTAAATCCAAGTTAATATTTTTATTTATACCCCTACCTATCCCTTTTTTCTTCACACATGGTTTATTTCAAAGCAAACAACATATTATTACCATAGTACTCATCTGTAAATATTTTAATTTAAAGAAATCTTTTCAAGGAGACAAAACCATTGGGTTGCATTTAAAGAAATAGATTTTTAAAAATGTTAAAACAATTCACTACTAAATTGACCCTAGGGGGTGTGGGTAGGCACTGAGTATTGAATTTCCATAAAGTAGCTTATGAGGAAAACTTCATGAAGGCGGCTGTAAAGAATATCACCATGGACCCACTGTTCTTGTCCAATGGCTGCAACCTACTCTGAAACAGTTTTTAGAAGAAAAAAAAATTCTACGTGAACTGTCAGCAGTCTAGAGAGTCAAGATGCTAGAATATGGTCTCTTCAGTAAGCATGGAAGTCTACCGTCAGCTGCCAAGCTGTGGAGCAGTGGTGACTGTTTTAAGTGGTGGAGAAAGGCACAGCATAACAAAAGGGGACTGCCTTTAAAGGAGGTGTCTGGAGAGAAGGCATTTGGACTGCCTCCCCTCAGGATAGCCAGGGCAGCACAGAGGGTCTGTCCACACAACGGGAGTACTTACTTACCTGTGTGTGGGACTACGCAAGAAGTCAGTCTTCTTGAATGTATGCAAACTCCCCAAATTGACAAGTGAGAAACTGATTCTAAGCCATTGTCCCAGCCAGGACTACCAACTTCCTGGCCATTATAGGGGAAAGCCAAGTCTAAACCTACAGGAGTGCAGGGGGGCAGAAAGAGAAAGCAAACATTTAAACACAAGGACTTTTTTTCGTTGAGATTCCCGAAGGGTTGTGGTGGCTAATGTCAGAGTTAGAGTGAGACTTGGCGGTTGGCTGCAGCCCTGGTCCCCGGAGTGTACTTTCCGCAGAAGAAATCCAAACATGACAAGAACAAAGAAAAAGTAAACTCCATGGAAGGGGTATTTGCATCAACCTGAATCGGCTGGGAGTGGTGTAGTGAAATAATTCAGCGCAGTGAAATGCTGCATTCTAAACACCTGGTGTTTTCTTTCAAGTTCTTTCAGACCTATAACAAAGCACATTCAAGGTCAGCTCCTTTTACCCTCAGGAGCCTGGGTTTTCCAACCTTTGCTCCAATGCAGTCCATTCCTCCCACGTATGAACATCCAAACTAGCTTGGCCATTCTCTTTTGAGTCACTACATCCGCGTCTGCTTTACATTATGTCGCCAACATCTCTCATCCTTGTTCTCTGAAAGAAAGACTAACAAGTCTGGCAGATTCAGCTATATAAGCATGGCCTCCCTCCATTATCACCTTCCTCATCTCCTTCTTCACCCAGATAAGTCTCCTACCAATGTTCGTAGTAAGAGGCATAGCCACAAGCCTTTTACCAGCACAAAATTTCCACCGTTTTGCTCCTTTCTCTTACGTTCAATTTCCACTTCTGGGGAACGTTTATGATGAGATGAATCATTGAGTCAAGTGTGTAAAGGTTCCCCAGAAGATATTGCCACAAATGTATGCATTTTATTCTTATTTTTAATTGATGCATAAAATTGTATTTTTATGGAGTGAGCACGGTGTACTGAACTGCATGTAGTTCATAACATGAGAAAATCAAATTAATTTGAACTGGGTCAAGTTTTATGTATTTACTTTTGGGAGAACAAAAATTCCTCTTAGCAGGAAAAAATATTTATTATTGTAGCAATAATCACTAAGCTGTACATTGAAGATCTTGAGCTTGTTGTGTCCCCTGAGTGGCAATGTTCTACTCGGCTGTTCTGCCTGTAAAGCATATGGTGTTCTCATGAGGATACGAACTCTTAATCCTTCAGAGTGTGGGTGTTCATTACTCCAGCCTCACCTCTTCATTAACCACAGTTCTGGAGATGTGTTGGCTACACTTGCCATGATCAAGCATCTGTATCATGCTGTCATCTTGTCAAGAAAGAGCATAGATGTATATCCAACAGAACTGCTTACATTGAAATCTTAGTCCTGTGTCTCACAAGCTGTGTTGATTTTGTAAAGCTTTACACATCTTCCAGCTTTACTTGCCTCATCCACTAAATGGGCATGCCATTAATAAAACTTTACAGAGGGCATTCTTGGAAGAATTAATTTAACACATTAAAGCACTTATGTGATAAATGGCATGAGATTAGTATATGTGAACTGTCCAAGATAGACAGTGAAGTGAGAAATTAATAGAAGTCCAAGGACAAAATGATAGGATGTGTGTGCTTTGCTATTCCCCCCTCAAGTGTTCCTTCTCCATGGTCACTTTCTACTTTCTTTGTTTCTTCAGTTACTCCAGGTTATATGCTTACATCTGAATATTTGGAGCTAGGAACCACGGGTCATAAAAAGTATGTAGAATTGTCCTTTTGTGTTCAGGTTACCTAGTTGCATTCATTTAGTTGCAAATTAGATGATTTCATTTTTCTTTATAGCTGAATACTTCATATATATATATATGTGTGTGTGTGTGTGTGTGTGTGTGTGTGTGTGTGTACTATATTTACTATTTTCATTATCTTTTTATCAGTTGAAAGAAAATTAGGTTGTTTCTATTTCCTAGCTATTTTGAATAGAGCAGCAATGAACATGGCTGGAGTATGTTGTTGAGTCCTTTGGGTGTATGCCTATTAGTATAGTTGGGTCATATTGTAAATTCACTTCTGTAATTACCCACACTGATTTCCATAGTGGCTGCACCAGGTTGCAATCCTAATAACTCTGAACAAGAGTTCTTCTTGCTCCACATCCTCATCAGCATTGGTTGTCAATTATTTGCTCAGTCTTAAGTCATTTTGACTGGGGTAAAATCAAATCTCATTTTTTTTTAAAATTTATGTTTCCCTAATTGTATAAACATAGCCAACTACCCCTGGCCAGTGATGTCATAGAACTTAGAAAAAAATCTACTACTTTACTTTCCTACACCAATGTAATTTCTAACTTATTATAATTACCCATCCTTATGTCAACAGATAAGTGTAGCTCTTACCCTTCTCAAAGAAGCTCCTTTTCAAAGAAGACAAAGGCCATTACCAACAACCACAACTGGCCAAATCGCATAGAACACCTGACTGTTGGGTACCCAACCCTAGGTTATACATCTGCAGTACAAGCCCTACACCTAAGGCTCCGAGAACCTCACAAAGAAGAGGCCTGAAAGATTGTAAAAGTCAAAGACCAAAGTTTATTGCAAGATTGTGTCTTTATCTATGACAGGGATGCTATACCCATGAAATCTCTACAAGACTGCAGAATCAAAACCTGAACAATGACAACACCAAGTGACATGCCAAAGTAGATGGAGAAAATCTAAAAGGACTCCACCCCAAGATGAAAAGCTACAAATAATTAATGACTGCTGAGAGAGGGAAATTTAAATATCTCCAGAGATGAGCTCACTAATTTGTTATGTAATCCCAAGTGATCAGTGCTAAAAATATAAACATATAAGTAACTAAATGGACTAACAAGTTGTGTTTATACATTTACGTGTGTGTGTGTGTGTGTGTGTGTGTGTGTGTGTGTGTGTGTGTGTGTGTAAAACTATAACTGAAGAGAAAACGGTTCTGAATTTGAGAATGAGAAGCATGAAAGGTGTTGGAGGAAGAAAGAGGGAAATGATGTATTTATAATTCTATCAATTTTTTAAAATCTGAGACACTCTCCCAATGCTACTTTGTATCTGTATTCACAGGTACTTATAGGTCACCAGCTTTTCCAACAAATCTCTAAAGAACAAAGCTCCAAATGTGTTCATTCTGTGTGTCTTGTGGGTTGTGAGAATCACAGTTGCAAAAATATCGACTTTCCATGTTCGTCTTGGTTTATAATTTTTCGTCTTGGTTTTCCTTTTTTGTGTATGTAATGTCAGGGATTTATTCTATTTTTATTTGTATCTTGGAAGAGGATTAGGGAAAATGATGTATCCAAAAAGCATACCTTATCTTTGAATTTACATATTAACATCTACAGATACACATACACTCACATATGTGTACACACAGGGCACAAAGGCTCACACATTTATTCCATTCAGAGACTTTCTTATTTCACAGCCACATTGCATTGTAGGAATACATCAGAATTCATTTAGCCAGTCTGCTGTGTATGCACATTTTATTAACCATCTCCAATTATTTATGGGTCTATAGGCTATAGGTATGTATGTATTTTACATGCAAATATTTTTGCTGGATAAGTCTCCCAAAAGTGTAACGACTGAGACAAAGACATATGCAATACCAATGTTTTAACTGTGGCCAAGCCATCCTTAATAGGCAGGGTGACAATTTATACTTCAACAAGTTAAGTTTCCCACGTAAAATTATTGTCAATAATTTTTCCATATTTATAGGTTTAAAAGGTATGTAATAGTTCATTTCCACCATTTTTAACAGAGGTTAGCATCAGCACATTTTTGGAACTATTTGCCTTCCTATTCTGTGAATTTCTTGTTCATTTCCTTTGAACAATGTTCAGTTACTTGAGGCTTTATTTCTTGGTCAGCTTTATAAAGGAAAGCTACAATTTAAATACATTAAAATCCATGTTTCCTTTCAAAATAGGCAATTATTTTTTAGTGCTTAAAAATGTGTTCACTCATGTAGCTACCAACAAAATTAACATATAGGACATTTCTGTTGCTTAAAAAGGTCCCTCAGGTCCATTTGGAATAATTTGCCCTTCCCTTTGCTAGCAGTCTCAAATATCATCTAATTAAGAGAAGGTTGACTTAATTAAAGAGTTAAGAAGTTGTTGCTCTATTCTCTCTCCTCTCTCTCTCTCTCTCCCTCCCCTCCCAATTCTTAGCAGTATAAAGATATGACTGTCCTGTCATAAGATTGAGTTGTTAGAAGACACAGCTTCCATGAGGCTTATGCTATATTTAGCACCGAGAAGTTTTTAGTCAACAATTGTCATCAACAAACAATTACTTCTAACTTGAAACTAGTCATCAATGGACCCAGAAATGAAGAAATAATTGGCTCACGGTTTATAAAAATAAAACCAGTGCTCTCCTTGTACCAAGCTTTGTTTCTGACTGAATAATTGTATGAAAATGTTTATTCTTCCAAGGCATGAAGCAGCAAGTTTAGCATTCAGGCCTGCCAGCAAAATGACTGGTAGCAGCACACCTTCCTTCTGAGGCTTTCCTGAAGAACCAACATGCTGTCCCTGGCCCTCAGTCAGCTTTTCAGAGTTTAGCTGAAAACTCCTCTGTGGTAATATGTTGCATTTGATTTAATAAACCTTGCCTGGAGATCAGAACTCAAGGTTAGCCAGAGCCAAAGAAGCTGGGCAGTGGTGGCACACACCTTTAATCCATGGAATCAAGAGACAGAGGTAGATGGATCTCTGTGAGTTCAAGGCCACCCTGGGCTACATGAAAGTGAATCAGTCAAAAAGAGACAGAGCTCACGCCTTTAATCCCAGCACTAGAAAGAATATAAGGAGCTCAGTGCAATCTCAGAAGCAGTCTGAGATTTGTTGAGGAGGAGTGAAGTTTAGAGGTACAATCAGAGCACATGGTCTCCCATTCAGTCTGAACATTGGTAGAGGTGAGAACTCCAGTGGCTGGCCACTTTGCATTCCTGGTCTTCAACTTTAACCACAATATCTATCTCTGGCTTTTTATTATTCATGATACACTACTCACACAGCTGCAGACCAGAAAGCCAGTTTTCACATACTGTACTTTGATTTATTTCTTGGGTTCTTTTGTTTTTATCCATGTGAGAAGTACTGATCTATCACATTTGGACGCGAACAGAGGTCATCTGAATGGACACTATATTTACTATAGTAGCATACAGGCATTGTTTCTATCAGCCAATCTAACAAGTGTGAACCAACTTTGGATGCCATGTTTGCAACGTCAGTATTTCAAGCAGGTTAAAGGAGGGCATAGCTAAACAAATGCCAACTCTCTAAAATTAAAAACAGACAAGCAAAAACCAGGTTTGCACTAGAAATATTTCTATGGGATTAAGATTTGGTACACTCACAATATTTGTGATAAGGTTCAATATCAGTGTGGTTCTGGTATTTAAAATGACAGTTTACATATTAGAGTAAACCTCTTCCTACTTCAGAGTCAACACTATCCTCTAGATATGTCACCAGTAAAGACCAGGAGTGTCCCAGAGAAACCACTGTCCCAAGCTTTACTTGGGCTTCACAGAACTCCCACATATGCCCCAAACAACCCTGTGACTACATAAATAGTCCTATTTTTGGTGCCTTTCATCTAGTAGGCTCCTTCTCAAAATCTAAAGAGCTCACCTGCTTTCCAAGCCCATGAAGAGGCTAGAAAGTAATAGGGCTGCTAAAATGCTCTCCATGCATAAGATCTAAATCAGAATACTTGCAACCTCTACTTTTCCTCATTGTGTTCTTCAGTCAACACATAGGGTTTCCTGTATGCAATAGTGATGGTAGCCACCCTTGCCACTCTTGTTTGAGGACAATATGGGGACACATAGGCATGTTCACACATAGGTTTACAAGTGCAGCTCTACTTTTTTCTTTTAATTTTTGAGACTGTAAATTTAATTTTTGAGATTTCTCCTTTACCTTTCCTCCCTTCAAACCCTCCTATATACCTCCCCTATCTCCTTCAAATTCATGGTCTCTTATTTTTAACTGTTACTGTGTGTATATAAGATAACCCTTTCTGTCTGTATAATGCTACCTGTAAGTTTATTTTTAGGGTTGACAGTTTGACACTGGATAGCCAATTGCTTTATTCCTCTATGGAGAGGACACCTCTACCATTCCCAGCTTTTCTCCATTGCCCATGGTTCTTTGAGTAGGATTGATGCTTCATGGCATTTTCTCCATGCAGTTTGGCACATTCATTGGCATCATGCTTGTTCAGCTCACATTTGGGCAGTCATGTTGGTGAGAATTTATTGGTGTAGGTTCTGATACTAATAGGAGAAATACTCTTACAGAAAATCTCCTGATCCACTGGCCCTTATCTTTCTGCCCCTTCTTCTGCAATGTTTCCCAAGTCTTAGGTGCAAGTATATTTTGAAGATATATCCATTGGAACTGGGTGCTACAACTTTGCATTTTGATTTATTGTGGTTTTCTGTAGTGGTTTCCATCTGTTGCAAAGAGAAGTTTTCTTGAGAAGGGAGAGGACAACACTTATCTGTGAGTCTAACAACAGACAAATGTTTATAGATTCATGTTAGGGATTTATAGATTTAGCAAATGATTGGCTGTGGACGCCCCTCCAGTTTGATTTCACTAGAACTGAGCAGACATCAGTCCCAGGCATGGAATCCCTCTTTTGAAATAGGTCTTAAGTACAATTAGAGAGCTATTGGTTGACACCAAGGTGTATGTGTCACTACTACTGCTCCTGTAGGGTTATTGTGATATGCTGGCCATTGATGTGGCTCACAGGTGTCATATCTGGGTAGGAATACTTGTTGCCTCCATCATTTGGGAGCTTGCATGGCACTTTCTGGTACCATGACACCTAGGCCCCAGGGAGGGGCTTTCCAAGTCAGTTTCAGCTCAGGGGTCTCTGGGTCCTGTTTCTGAAGTGTGTGTTGCCTTCAGCACTTCCACCTCTTTGGGGTAACCAAGGGAAACGGCAATAGCCTGTATGTTTTTGGAGTCTCTTGAACAGCCAGCAACTCTACTAGATGTGTGGATAATATCTAAAGATGTCATACAATACTGTGTTTTCAAAGGGGGATTGGACCATAATAGGAGTTAGCCAAAGCAAAATAGAGCCATGAAGAACCCAGGAGAATAAATTCTTTGGGATCAAAAGAATCTTTAAACTCAAAAAATAGAAAATTCACTCTAATATGAAAATAAAGTGAATACCCCCAAATCAGTGATAATAATAAACATGATACTATACTAACAAAAATAAACAGGGGTAGGATGTTTGAAAAGTTGTATCCACTATAACAAAGCCACCAGTCTTCAAAATTATTGATTTTCATGATTGACTTTTATGTATTCAATAGTCCATTACCTTGCTGTGAGCCTGTGTTTATTTTTTAACATCTGTGGGAACATTTTAGGGCCAGATTGCTTAACTTACGTGGCTAACAAAGTAAAGTCAATCTTGTATTTAAAATGTGAAATACAAGGGGCAATTTGAGATCAAAATAAGTGATGATAATGAAATAATATGACCTACTAAACAAAATCAAAGTGGTCAAAAGTACCAAGCCTGATGATATGAGTTTTATCCTCCATGATATAAAGAGAAAACTGATGCCATAGGCTGACCTCTGACCCCCATCAGTATGACATGGTATACTCACAACTGATAAATAAAATATATTAACTTTAAAAACAGATAGATAGATAGATATAGATTAGATATTGACAATGTATTAATATTGATTTTCCTGATTTTATAATTGAACTGCAAAAGAATACTCTGGTTTGGGGTAAATAAACTCTGTTGTCTTCAGGAAAAATAAGAATGATTCTTGAAACATACTCAATTGCTATTCTGATGTATATTCAAGCTTTTAAGAAGAAAATGCAAATACATATTTAGAAAATCTGGAAGAAAAAAATGGTAATAAAGAAAACAAAATGTAAGTACCTAGCATTGCTGGTGCAACTGGGTATGTCCTCCTTAGGGTTTCTATTCATGTGATGAAGCACCATGACCAAAACAATTTAGGAGGAAGAGCTTTATTTCACTTAAAATTCCATAGTACAATCCATTGTGGAAGAAAAGTCATGGCAGGGCAGGATGGAGATGTAATAACCACTAGCTCGTTCATTCTGCTTCCTTATATACCCCAGGGATGACCTCACCCCTGGTCTGGGCCTTCCCATACCAATCATTAATTAAGAAAATGTTGACAGGATTGCCACAGGCCACTCTTATGGTGACAGTTTCTCAGTTGTGGTTACATCTTCTCACATGACTCTAAAGTCAAATTGACAAAAAAAAAAGTACCCAACCTGGACGGGAACATGAAACATAATTTCTAAATTTCACTTTTCTCAATCTTCTAAGTTTTAAGTAATATGAAATTAATAAAGATTGACAAAGCTTTGTGCTGGAGCAAGGTCTAAGAATTGAGCTATGTGAGGAGAATTCTGATTGCTTAGAAAAAAAACTTCAAGAAAACAAGACAAAAGTCTTATGACCTTGGCTTCTTCAAAACAGAATTGTTCTTGGGATGTGCTTTCACGTCCTTCCTAGGTGTGGTCGATAGGAGTGAGTTTACTTCAGATTACTCATTGTTGATTGGTATTGTTATTTCTTTCTATACCTGTATGGGAAATATTTTTTGTCAGGTATGACTTGTCAACCATGTGTGGCTTGTCTGCTATGTGTCACTTGCCCTTGTGATTGTGCTCACATGACTCCTTTTAATGCTCAGAGTATAAATTGTCTGATGTTCTAGATGAAGTTGGCTATTAATGTGAGACTTTAGTCTGACTCATTTACCAACTTTGTTCTCCCAGATCACACCATTACTAAAATGGTAAACAAGTACTACTTGAACAGGGACCTGGAGTGAGTGAGCTACAAGACAAGAGAGTGGGGATCCTCCCAGAAGGAGGGGAGTGAGGATAATGGGACAAAAACAGGATAAGTTTTAAAAAAGCAGGAGAACAAGTATCAAAATCAGAACTATCAGACTACTTTCAAGTTGTTTATGATTATAATTCCTGGATTCCAGAAGAAGGAACTTTAGATGAAGAAGTGTTGGACAGAATCTGAAAGAATATTGAAAAGGTACATCAACAAGGAGAAAGGATCCCCATTCAATTTTGGGTCACTTGCACATTAATTCAGAGTTATCAAGATGTTTAATCATACGAAAGAGATGGCTACTTCCTCGAGTGAATATAAACTGGATGATCAAACCTTAAAATTGGTAAAAGAGGCAAGAAAGAAGGTTTTTTTTCTGGTCATGCATATTCAAAAGTAAAAACAGTGCCACCAATAACTATTCTGGGGACAGTTACCCAACTACCTTACTGGAGCCTCCTTTAGATACATATCCTCCATTACCTAAAAGTGACCCTGAAGCATGGGATGTGGTATTCGATAATCAATCTAATTGTGAATTCTCAATGCTCTTTGATGTGAACTTAGGAGGGAGCTTATGGGAAAAAGCTAACTTTACAACCTAGGCAAGATAGCACAGAGAAGGGAAAAGGAATTCATTTTCCTGTTCCTCCTCAGCCTCATGAGCTGTGGTTGGTGTTTCCAATGCACTAACAAATCTATTTATAAGTCTAAAAGGAGAGGTGGCATTAGAGTCCTCACATGTTTTCTTGAGATGCAATAAAAGAACTACAGCTATTTGAGTCCAGACTAAAAGAGGCATTTGCTGCATATTGGGTGGATCCTTCACTGCCTTTACATTTATTTATTTTCCCCACTAAACTGTCTCCTATGAGGGCCAGAGAATACTAACTTCTTGCCTTACTCTTATTGCTCAATTAGGAAATTAAGGAAGGAGGGGGTACAATGTCAACAATTATATGGATTTGATCTTTTATGTATTTTATTACCCTTACCTACTAATCAGTTTTTAAGAGCACCACAGAACTCTACAGTTTTTCCAAATTTCACTTGCAAATTATTATGGAAGGATAGGAATCATTACTCATCTGGTAAACTATGGGATTTTCTCAAATGAACTGTTTACAAAAAAAATTGTCCAACCTTCTCTCATTCCACAGGCAAATACTTATTTTATTGATGGCTCATCTAATATCATAGGAGTAAATTCAGGGTCTAGATAATTCAGCAATCTATTAATCCAGGTGGGGCTGGATGCTTGGATTCATCTACTATGGATAATTTGTAAACTCTTAAATATTGTTTTGAATTCTTCTTATACTGTATGATATTTACAGCAAAAGACACGCACTTATGTACATTCTAACCTTCCTGGTTTTATTGCAGAAGGAAATAAGCAAGCTGGTGCATTAATGTACTGGCCGGTTTTGTGTCAACTTGACAGAAACTAGAGTCGTCAGAGAAGAAGGTTCCTCAATTGAAGAACTGGTTCCATGAGATCCAGCTGTAAGGCATTTTCTCAATTAGTGATCAATAGGGGAGGGCCCAGCCCATCTTGCCATTCCTGGGGTAGTGTTCCTGTTTCTATAAGAAAGTAGGCTGCCAGTAACCAGCCTCCTTCATGGCCTCTATATCAACTCCTGCCTCCAGGATCCTGCCTTGTTTGAGTTCCTTCCCAGATTTCCTTTGGTGATGAAAAGCAATGGGGAAGTGTAAGCTGAATAAATCCTTCCCACTCCAACTTGGTTTTTAGTCATGGTATTTTGTTGTAGCTATAAGAACCCTAACTAAGATAATTGACCTGTCCTGCTTTCACTTCTCCAGAAGAAACTTGGGAAAGGGCATGGAACTGTTATTGCACATAGATCCACTGAAACATTATAGGCTCCTCTTCAGCTCTTCCAACCCCAGGTCATTAAGGATGATGGAAGAGGCTGAGGAGACAGTGGAGGTCACCAGAAAGACAACAAACCTGCAGCCTAAAGGGGAAAAGGAGATATGGACCATATCACCAGAAGTCAAGTTGAAAGACTCCAACTCAAGCCTAGCCTGATACCCACCAGCATGTATTTAAAAATCACTCTGGCCACACACAGCTCTGGGACAAAGAACACATGAAATGGTCGGACGTGATGACCAGTCTCTGAAAATTGTTATTATTACTAGTTTCTATTATCTTCAACAACTGTCTGGTTTCCAAAAATTGTTATGGGTTACCCAGCTCCAGAAAGCCATAATCATCTCAGTTTTAAAAGTAAATATAGGTCATTATGTTCCCAGAAAAATCACCAACTGTCCCATGGCCTTGCAGGTGTAAAATCCAAAATAACATTCTAAATCCCTCGTGGGCAAAAATGTAAGTTCAGTTCCCAACCAATCAGTAAATTACTCATGTATATTATACCCAATCAATATGTTGTCATATTGTTTGTTACTCCTGCCTAGTGACCAAAAAGACATAAAAACTGCTTTGGAAACTAGGGGCCATTCTCTTCCCAAGGAATGACCCCAAAGCGTTGGAATAAAATCATTTTGCTTTTACATCGAACTTGTGTCCTGTGAGTGACTCTGTGGGGTGAGTCTCCCGGAGTTGGAATTCACTTCTGGGTCCAACAAAGTCTGTCCACCTGGAGCCAAGTGAAGGCCCTGTGCACCAAGGGAGAAGTTACTCTATGAAATACACAGAGCACTGTGTCACTTGAGAATCTCTTTTTGACAATGCTAGCTGCTTTGACCTGTGCATCCACAATGAGTGTCTCTGAGCATGTGTATTGGTCTTATGTTCCTCATCCTGCCTTGTTTCAACTTGTACATTGGATAGATTCAACTCTGTGTTTATGATTCAACCACAGGATCATAATAGACTCATTTATTCATCTGAGGAAGAGAATGCTTTTAATTTTTCCATGGGATTTAAATCAATTTTCTTTTATATAGGACATTATAGCATTTGTATTCCTATTAGATGTAACACAAACTCTCTTTGGTTTTAATAATAAAACTTTTGAGTCATTTATCGGGGGTGAAACCATAAGGATCAGAGAAGCAGAGTGGCCAGGGACTAGAGTTCTTAACTCTACCAATGCTCAGACCAAAGGGGCGATCTTGTCCTCAGACTACTGCCTCAATCCTCAGACTGACTGCTCAGACTGAATCCTCAGACTGAATGCAATGAGCTCCTGCCTTCTCCCACCTTATATTTCTCTCTCTCCCCAGCCATACCACACCTGTCAACACTTCCCTGGTACTGGGATTAAGGGAGTGTGATCCCTAGTGCTAGGATCACCTTTGTGTGAGCCCTGTTTTTCTTTTAGACTGGATCAATTTCATGTAGTCCAGGATGGCCTTAAACAAACAGAGATCTGTCTCACGACTGCTGGGATTAAAGGTGTGTGCCACCACTACCTGGCCTCTATTGCTAACTAGTGTGGCTAGCTCTGCACTCTGATCTTCAGACAAGCTTTTTTTTGTTGTTATAAAATAAACAAAACATCACCACAATTAAAGGCAAATATTGGCTTACTTTCTACAAGATACCAGAACTACTAATCATAAGGGTCTCTTTTTAAGCTATTCTCTAGATTTTTCTGATCAATATAATACAACCAATAGATAGTTTGTATCCCTGTTCTTGGTGGCATAGTATTACAATGTTCTCACTGTTCTAATATTATTAATTATGTTTATAATTTGCTTACTTATAGGATACTTTTGCAGCAACTAGCAATTAGATTTATCTCCACACAAATTTACAACATCTCAAGTCAAAACCACTCTGGAAATCCTTCATTTAAAAAATTACACTGGGTGAGCAGTCTGAGAATGGCTTGTGTGAGGAGAATTCTGAATGCTTGTTAGAAAACTCCAAGAAAATTAAGACAAAAGTCTGTGACCTCAGTATCTTCAAAAACTGGGCATCGTTCTTGGAAGGTGCTTTCATGCAACTCCCAGGTGTGGTGGATAGGACTGCATTTACTTCAGATTGCTCATTACAGCTGGTTACTTCTTTTTGTTCATATGCCTCTATGGAAAAACATGTTGTTGTCATGTCCACCATGTGCAGCTTGCAACTGTGCATGAGTAAAGGAGTTGCTTTGCTCATGTGACTTCTCTTAACCCTCAGAGTATTAATCGTCTGGTTCTCTGAATAAAGTTGGCTATTGCATGAGACTTTAATTCATCTCATTTATTGGCTTCACTCTCCCATGTCCCACCACCTCCAGAGCAGTAAACAATAAAACTTTCCTGAGAGGTTGTCCTGTTTTAAGTGGAAATATCACCTATGGCCTCATGCATTGGAACATGAGCTGGTGGTAGTAGTTGGAAGGAGTGCATTAAGGAGAGCAAGCTCTTGGCACTTACAGTCCAGCACTTATTCTAGCCTGAGATTTTTGTTTCCTAACCCACTGAAATATGAACAAGATGCAAGCTACTACTGCCATTGACTGATCTGATCTAGCTACTCTGCCTTTCCTACCAGAAGAGACTGAGAACATCTGAACTGTGATCCAAAATAAATACTTCCTCTCTTAATTATGTTGCCTTTTCCAGGTATTTTTGCTTCATCCCTTAATTATATTGTTTTTGTCAGGTATGTAGTGCCAGTGATACAAAAAGTAATTAATACAGAAGTCTTAGGAAATTTACAAAAATTTTCTTTATGAGATTTGGAATCATGAACAAAAACTAAAAGGGGCAGACCACCCTTAGCAAGAATGGAGCAGAAGCATGCACATCCCTGGGCTGCAAGCAGCCATAGCACAGTTTTATTTATCCTCTTGACAGAAAGTGACACTGTCTCTAATCACCATAAGTCTTTATGCTACTTAGTTCATATCTTAGCCTAACAGTTTGCAACATTCAGACTCTACTCATACAGCTAGTTGAACATGAACATGTTTGTTAGGGAAGTGGCCATTCATTTTTGATTTCTAAAACTATTCTTGTCACAGCAAGTATCTCTTTTAAGTAGGATTGTCAGGACTTAGCCTGCAATTTTTAAGGACTACATTAATTCCATAAAACAGGAGACTCTAAAGTGTTCAGGCAACATGACTGAGTGACTGGTTGTTTTCACTCAGGTGGTGGTGAATAGTAGTGTTTTGCTAACGACTTAGACAAAATAAAAGTTTCTTACATATAAGTGCTCTTTTCTGACAAATGGCTAGTGAGGCAAGCTATTTTCTCCACATCTTAGTTGTTTTGTTCCAAAACATGACTGCTAGAAATAGTTTCCCCACTAGTAGCTTTAAATCACTTATACCAACTCTCGTGGTCAAGAGATTTCATTAAACAGAGTTTTAAATTCTTCCTCTCCTAGATGAGGTGATTCCAACAGCACAGACTGTAATTATTAAAAAGTTAAACGATTTACATGCATCACTGATGTCTGGGATATAATTATAACTGGTACAATGAGCACAGATCACATGTCTTATTTTTGCCTGAAAGGATGTGTGCTTGGCAATCATAGAAACATTTCCTATTAGGCTTTTCTCTGATGCCCACATTGTGTCATACAGAAACAAGCTTTACCTTGAATGCCAACAACATATATAATGAAAATACATTCAAAATAATTAAAAATATAATCACATCATTCTTTCTGGGTGTTTTTTTTTTGAGACATGATATCATTGTATACCCTTGACTTGTCTGGGACTTAATAAATAGATCAGGCTGTCTCTGGACCTGGTCCAATCTTCCTACCATTGCCTCCTATCATGTTGTTCTTAAGCTCAGATTTAGTGGTAGTTCATTTACTGTGACTAAGCAGATGTGGATATAGAAAAGGCACAGTGGTCCTCCTGTGATGTTGCCTCTATTTATAGTAGCTACAAAATAGGCCTATAGGAATAAGGACCACAACATGGGAGCCATGTTCCAGTGGCTGAGTGTATTTATCTCTTGTTATTATAAGAAATGCCATTGTCATACCCTGAGATCAAATACTATGTTTTAATTCTGTTATGTGTAACAGATTTTAATGAAGGTTAAACAGTTCTCATTAAATATGTATTTATTCCATATACTGACATATTTTTCCAGTCTCCAATGTTCTCTCTCTCTCTCTCTCTCTCTCTCTCTCTCTCTCTCTCTCTCTCTCTCTCTCTCACACACACACACACACACACACACACAACACAAACACAGACACAGACACAGACACAGACACAGACACACACACACACACACACACACACACACACACACACACACACACACACCTACAACTCTGTAGACAAATGCAATCACTCAGGTACCTGTTTAGAAAATTGAAAATAGAAAACAGTCTCTGTGAGGCATGATTTCTGTTCTTCCTAGATTTGGTACTAATAACAAAAGCTATCCAAAAGAGCTATTTCTAGTGGACACGGAGCAGACATCCCCAGACATGAGCTGTCACTTCAGATTGATTTCTGTCTGTGTTCTTTTGCATATTGTGTTATTGCTTTTAAGACATAATGTGAGGAAAGGATGCAAAACAGAACTAAACACCTTCCCACAAGATGAGGTTTTTTAAAACACATCTTACATAAGTCAATGTCAAAAATAATTCATCTTTTTTGGACTCATAAAATCTACTTAGCTGAGAAGATAATACTAGAAAACCACAAAATAACAGGTCCTCGGAGATCTCATTCTCTCATGTGTTTCTCCTCTATTTCCTTTGCTTTCTTTCAGAAGTCTTACTTACATGCATTCTCAAACCTTAGTTTCCTCAGGCATGCCTCTAGAAAGTCACCCATGCTCAGTGACAGCTCAGATTGCTTTCTTCATTTCTTATATCATCTATAGTTTCAGGCTTCTGTCCTCCTAAAACACCAAGATTTCCATTTCGCTATTAGAGGCTAAGACCAGGAGGCATGCTAGACATGTGATACCCCTGTGGTATCTGAGCATGCAGGAAGACTCTTACAGTTTTTATTGCTAGCATGGGGAGTTGGCTAAGTCAGTAAACGACTTGCTGTGCAAGCATGAGAACCTGAGTTTGGATCCCCAGCAGACATGTGCAAAGTCAGGTGTGACAGTGTGTGAACATGATCCTTTCACCAGGGAAGCAGAGCCTGGAAGATTCTGCAATTTGCTACCCACTCTGTCTAGACAAATTTGTGAGTTCTGGGTTCAATAAAAGAACCTGTCTTGAGTTCAGCAGCAGGTTCTGAGAACCAAACACCCAAAGGCAGCCTGGCCTCCATCCGCAGGCCCAGGTAGGCCGAGAACTATTTTCAGTTCCAGTTTGTCATCACTGTTCAGAATCAGCTGACGTGGGCGACCTGCGTGCCAGACCAGTTCAGTGGCGGGTTCTGGGCTCTGAACACCCAGAGGCAGCCGGCCTCCATCCGAGGTCCCAGGTCCCTGCATGCCCAAACACTGCTGACATCCAGGGAACAAAGACACCTCCATTCACGAGAAGGGGACCAACATCAGAGTATTGGATCTGTTTGCATGAGAACCTTGGTCCCACACCCACCAGGAGAACAAGAAACTCTTGCTACACCCAGCAGAAGAAAGGATGAGAAGAGGACAAGGTAAAAACAGATCCAACAACAGAAAACCCAATATGACACCTCCAGAGACTAGGAACCATACACCAGTAAGACCTGAACATCACAATGCAGATGAACCAGAAAAGAATGACCTTAAAAACATCTTCGGGAAAATGATAGGGGATCTCAAAGAGGACATGAGAAAATCCCTTAAAGAAATGGAAGAAAAAACTAACAAAAAAAATACAAGATATCAATCTTCAAGTCAATCAATATCAATCTCTCAAGGAAACAGTTTAAGAACTAAAAACTAAAATAGAGACAATGAAGAAAGCACAGTCTGAGAGAATGCTGGAAATAGAAAAGCTGGGTAAATGATCAGGAACTACAGATGTAAGCATAACTAACAGAATACAAGAGATGAAAGAGAGAATCTCAGGGGTTGAAGACACACTAGCAGAAATAAACACATCAACAAAAGAAAGTCTTAAGTCCAACAAATTCCTATCACAAAATATTCAGGAACTATGGGATACTGTGAAAAGACCAAACCTAAGAATGATAGATATAAAAGAAGGTGAAGAAATCCAACTCAAAGGCACAGAAAACATATTCAACAAAATCATAGAAGAAAACTTTCGCAACCTAAAGAAAGACATACCAATGAAAATACAAGAAGCCTACAGAACACCAAATAGACTGAACCAAAAAAAAGGTCACCTTGCCACATAATAATCAAAACACCAAATATACACAACAAAGAGAAAATATTAAGAGCAGCAAAGGAAAAACGTCAAGTAACATATAAAGGCAAACCTATCAGAATCACACCTGACTTATCCTTGGAAACTCTGAAAGCCAGAAGATCTTGAATAGGTATTCTACCTACACTAAGAGACTATGGATGCTAGCCCAGACTACTATACCCAGCAAAGCTTTCAATCATTATAGATGGCGAAAACAAGATATTCCATGACTAAAGCAGATTCAAACAATACATATCCACCAATCCAACCCTACAGAAAGTATTGAAAGGAAAACTCCAACCCATGGAAGTTACCTACAACCAGAAAAACATGGGTAATAGATAATCCCAACTTACCAACAGCCAAAAGGAAAAAGGAACAGAATCCCACATATAATCTCACCACCATCACCGAATCAAAAACAAACAAGAATGAACAATAATCAATGGCCATTAATATTCATCAACATTAATGGTATCAACTCCCCTATAAAAAGACACAGATTAGCAGAATGGATAAGAAGACAGAATCCTTCCTTCTGCTGCATACAAGAAACTCACCTCAACCTCAAAGACACATGGTACCTAAGAATTAAATGTTGGGAAAAGATCTTCCAATCAAATGGACCCAAGAAACAGGCAGGAGTAGCAATCCTAATATCCAATAAATTGGAGTTTAAACTAAAAGCAGTCAAAGAGATGAAGAAGGTCACTTCCTACTCATCACAGGAGAAATCCATCAGGATGAACTCCCAATTCTGAACATTTACTCCCCAAGTACAAAGGCATCCACATGTGTAAAAGAAACATTACTAAAACTCAAATCACACATAAAACCGCACACACATAAAACCATACACACTTATAGTGGGTGATTTCAAGACCCCACTCTCACCACTGGACAGAAACACGAGACAGAAACTTAACAAAGAAACAAAAGAACTAATAGAAGTTATGGCGCAATTGGACTTAACAGATATCTATAGAATATTCCACCCAAATACAAAACAATTTACCTTCTTCTCAGTACCACATGGAACCTTCTCTAAAATTGACCACATACTTGGCAACATAGCAAACCTCAACAGGTACAAAAAAATTGAAATAACCCCCTGTGTCTTATCAGACCACCATGCTTTAAAATTAGAATTCAACAACAACACGAACTACAGAAAACCTACAAACTCATGGAAATTAAGTAACACCCAATTGCACAACTCATGGGTCCAGGAAGAAATAAAAAAAGAAATTAAAGATTTCCTAGAATTCAATGAGAATGTGGACACAACATACCCAAACCTATGGGATACTTTGAAAGCAGTGCTAAGAGGAAAGTTCATAGCGCAAAATGCCCACATGAAGAAACAGGAGAATAATCACACTAGAGAATTAACAGCACAACTGAAAGCTTTAGAACACAAAGAAGCCAATACATCCCGGAGGAGCAGACACCAGGAAATAATCAAATTGAGGGCTGAAATCAATAAAATGGAAACTAGGAGAACAATACAAAAAATCAATCTAACAAAAAGTTGGTTCTTTGAGAAAATCAACAAGATAGACAAACCAATACCCAATCTTAACAAACAACAAAGAGTTAACATGCAAATTAATAAAATCAGCAATGAAAAGGGGACATAACAACAGACACAGAGGAAATCCAGAGAATCATCAGGTCATACTTTGAAAACCTATATTCCTCAAAATTTGAAAATCTAAAGGAAATGGACAATTTTCTGGACAGATTTCACTTACCAAAATTAAATCAAGAACAGATACTCTTTCCAAGCCATGGCTCGTGGTCTCAAGAAACATCTGAAGCATGTAGCCTAGCCGCTCCAAAACATTGGATGCTGGATAAATTGACCGGTGTGTTTTGCTCCTCGTCCATCCACTGGCCCTCACAAGCTGAGGGAATGTCTGCCTCTGATTATTTTCCTAAGGAAGTATTAAGTATGCCTTAACTGGAGATGAAGTAAAAAAGATTTGCATGCAGCGCTTTATTAAGATTGATGGCAAAGTCAGGACTGATATAACCTACCCTGCTGGATTTATGAATGTCATCAGCATTGACAAGACTGGAGAGAATTTTGGCCTGATCTATGACACCAAGGGTCGCTTTGCTGTTCATCGTATTACACCTGAGGAGGCCAAGTACAAGTTGTGCAAAGTGAGAAAGATCTTTGTGGGCACAAAAGGAATCCTACATCTGATGACCCATGATGCTCGAACTATTCAATACCCTGATCCCCTCATCAAGGTGAATGACACCATTCAGATTGATTTGGAGACAGGCAAAATAATTGACTTCATCAAGTTTGACGCCGCTAACCTGTGTATGGTGACTGGAGGTGCTTACTTCCAGAATTGGTGTGATCACTAACAGAGAGAGACATCCTGGCTCTTTTGATGTGGTTCATGTGAAAGATGCCAATGGCAACAGCTTTGCCACCCGGCTTTCCAACATTTTTGTTATTTGCAAGGGCAACAAACCATGGATTTCTCTACCCCGAGGAAAAGGAATCCGCCTCACCACTGCTGAAGAGAGAGATAAGAGGCTAGCAGCCAAACAGAGCAGTGGGTGAAATGGTCTCTAGGATGCTGGAGAAATGTCTGTACTCTTGCCTTTCTAGGCAACTGTGCTCAATTAAACAGCATGACAAAAATTTTTAAAAAAAGAACAGATAAGCAATTTAAATAGACCTATAACCTCTAATGAAATTGAAGCAGTCATTAGAAGTCTCCCAACCAAAAAAGCCCAGGGCCAGATAGCTTCACTGCAGAATTCTACCAGAAATTCAAAGTACAACAAATACCAATTCTCCTCAAAGTATTCCACACAATAGAAGCAGAAGGGTCATTACCAAACTCTTTTTATGAGGCCACAATAATCTTGATACCCAAGCCACACAAAGATACAACTAAGAAAGAGAACTACAGACCAATATCCCTCATGAACATTGATGCAAAAAATTCTCAATAAAATATTGGCAAATGGGATTCAAGAACACATCAGAGAAATCATCCATCCTGATCAAGTAGGCTTCCTCCCAGGGATGCAAGGATGGTTCAACATACGAAAATCCATCAATGAAATCCACCATATAAACAGACTAAGGAAAAAAAATCACATGATCATATCACTAGATGCCAAAAAAGACTTTGACAAAATCCAACACTCCTTCATGATAAAGGTCCTGGAGAAATCAGGGATAACAGGAACATACCTCAACATAATAAAATCAATATACAGCAAGCCAACAGCCAACATCAAATTAAATGGTGAGAAACTCAATGCAATTCCTCTAAAATCAGGACCAAGGCAAGGCTGCTCTCTCCACTCTCTCCATACCTCTTCAATATTGTTCTTGAAGTTCTAGCTAGAGCAATAAGACAACAAAAGGAGATTAAGGGAATACAAATCAGAAAGGAAGAAGTCAAACTCTCACTATTTGCAGATGATATGATAGTCTACATAAGTGACCAGGAAAACTCAACAAGGGAACTCCTACAGCTGATAAACACCTTCAGCAAAGTGGCAGGATACAAGATTAACTCAAAAAAATCAGTAGCCCTACTATATACAGATGACACATTGGTGGAGAAAGAAATCAGAGAAGCATCACCCTTTACAACTGCCACAAACAACATAAAATACCTTGGAGTAACACTAACCAAAAAAGTGAAAGACCTGTACCATAAGTATTTTGAGTCTCTAAAGAAAGAAATTAAGGAAGATAACAGAAAATGGAAAGATCTCCCATGCTCGTGGATAGGCAGGATCAACATAGTAAAAATGGCAATCTTACCAAAAGCAATCTACAGATTCAATGCAATCCCCATCAAAATGCCAACTCAATTCTTCACTGACCTTGAAAAAACACTTCTCAACTTTATATGGAGAAACAAAAGACCCAGGATAGCCAAAACAACCCTGTACAATCGAGGAACTTCTGGAGGCATCACCATCCCTAACTTTAAACTCTATTAAAGAGCTATAGTCCTGAAAACAGCTTGGTATTGGCACAAAAATAGACAGGTAGACCAATGGAATAGAATTGAAAACCCTGATGTTAACCCACACACCTATGAACACCTGATTTTTGACAAACAATCCAAATTTATATGCTGGAACAAAGAGAACATCTTCAACAAATGGTGCTGGCATAACTGGATGCAAACATATAGAAGACTACAGACAGACCCAAGCCTTTTGCCCTGCACAAAACTTAAGTCAAAATGGATCAAAGACCTCAACATAAACTCAGCCACACTGAACCTACTAGAAGATAAAGTTGGAAATATCCTTGAATTAATCAGTACAGGAGACTGCTTCCTAAACATAACACCAGTAGCACAGACACTGAGATCAACAATTAATAAATGGGACCTCCTGAAAGTGAGAAGCTTCTGTAAGTCAAAGGACATAGTCAGCAAGACAAAACAACAGCCCACAGACTGGGAAAAGATATTCACCAACCCCACATCTGACAGAGGGCTGATCTCCAAAATATAAAAAGAACTCAAGAAGCTTTTCTCAAAAACATCAAACAATCCAATTAAAAAATGGGGTACAGAACTAAATAGACAATTCTCAATAGAGGAATCTAAAATGGCTGAAAGACACATGAGTGTTCAACATCCTTAGTCATCAGGGAAATGCAAATCAAAACATCTCTGAGATACCATCTTACTCCTGTCAAAATGGCTAAAATCAAAAATACCAATGACAGTTTATGCTGGAGAGGATGTGGAGAAAGAGGAACAGTCCTCCACTGCTGGTGGGAGTGCCAACTTGTACAGCCACTTTGGAAATCAGTATGGCGACTCCTCAAGAAAATGGGAATGAGTCTACCACAAGATCCAGCAATTCCACTCCTAGGCAAATACCCAAAAGAAGCACATTCATGTAACAAGAACCATGTTCAACCATGTTCATAGCACCATATTTGTAATAGCCAGAAACTGAAAGCAGCCTAGATGCCCCTCAACCGAAGAATGGATAGAGAAAATGTGGTACATTTACACAATGGAGTACTACTCAGCAGAAAAAAACAATGGAATCTTGAAATTTGCAGGAAAGTGGATGGAACTCAAAGAAACCATTCTGAGAGAGGTAACCCAATCACAAAAAGACAAACATGATTTGCACTCACTCATATGTGGACCTGCTTTATGATACATAGTACTGACAATGCTTTATCAGAGCTGTTTTTAATGATGTTGCTCAGAAGGGTTTCCTCCCAGATGATGATTGAGAAGCTAATTTAAAAAAAAATGGTGCCAAGTACCACAAGAGTAACAGAGCTGTGCTGTTTTCTGGGATTTTGTTTTTTACTTTTTTGTTGTTGTTTGTTTGTTTTGTTTTTGTTTTTGTTTTTTTTAAATGGAGTGTGCTGGATGTCTCTACAATTTTGTTCAAATGACTGCATAACCTGGAAAAGATGTTGCTGCTATTGATACATAACATATTGCCATTTTTGGTCTTTTTATATAAATATAAATATATATATATATATGCTAATTGAAACTCAAATATGTGATGAATCCAAGGTGTTTCAATGAGTGCTCACCTGTGCATGCAAATTTGATTTCATCTTTATTAAACAGTAAAGTTATATGCTTGCCAAAAAAAATAAGTGACATACTGGAAGACAAATGTCACACAATTTCAATTTTATGTGCAACCTAGAAATGATGAACTTATGGGAACAGAGAGCAGAATTGTGGCTATTAGGCTTCAATGTGGGTCTTTTAACAATGGGGAAATGGTTGGTTTAAGGATTTAAAACTGCAGTTGGACAAGAGGCATGGACTCTGTGATGTCTTGAGGTCTACTGAGAGCATGATAAATATGGTTGATAACAATATGCTATATTTTAAAAGTTGTGAGATAGTATACTTTAAGTGTTCTCAAAACAAAAATGATGAATATGTGTGATATAACATGTTAATTGGTTTAATTTAGCCATGCCATTGTGAACATACTGTATTATGTATCTTAATTGTGCATGACTTTATGAGCTAAATAAATGAATGGAAAAAAAGAACCTGTCTTAAAATTAAGGCATGGATCAATCAATTGAGGAAGAAACTCAACGTTAACCTCTCTCCTCCATGTGCATGTGCACAGAGACACACAAGTAACACATCACTGTGGCAATGCCTTATTTTGAAAATATCTCTTACATTCTAAGAGACTGTAACATTTGCTGGACCTCACAGTCAGATTTAGTAATACACTTTAAGGTCACTTAACATTGCTAGTCTACTTTGTGTTCTGCCTGTTTGTTTAACCTGCTTTGAAGAGGGCATTGTAAAAATCAGCCTTACAGACTTGGTCCTCTGTGTAATTAACTTTTACAATTTAAGTTGATACATAGCAGTAATCATAAATAATGCTCTCTCCAGTTGTAGAAAGGGAGGAGGGATGAGAAAAGGAGTCAAGACCGTTCTGGAGAAACCCCCAGAAACAGCTAACCTGACCTAGTGAGAGCACAGGGACCCCAGTGGTAAAGCTGGGGAAACAGCATTGGACCGAACCAAGCCCTCTGAATGTGGGTGCCAGTTAGGAGGCCTGGGCAGTCTGTGAGACCTTTAACAGTGGAACCATTATTTATCCTTAGTGCACAAATAGACTTTGGGAGCCCATTCCCTATGGAGGGTTACTATTTCAGCCCAGATACCGGAGGAGGGCCTAGGCCCTCCCCCAAATGATGTGACAGACATTGATGATTCCCCCATGGAAGGCCTCACCATCCCTGGGGAGCTGGTGGAGGTGGGGTGGATTGGGGGCCTGGTGAGGGGCATAGGTGGATGGGAGGGATAGGGAACAGGGGAATTCATATGTAAAATGATTGTTTCTAAATAAAAATAATTGATAATGTTCTTTTCCATACCCCTGACCCTGAGCAATATATGTATGGTATATTAGAGTAATGAATGCTGAAAATAGCAAATGAGTTGGATGCAACCTTATAAAAACAAATATCCCCCATAAATGTTGGAAACAACATGGATACAGGCTGATAAGTCTGTTTGTAGTGATGTGTACAGTTCTCTTTGTTATCTTGGTCAGTTAAGTTTAGCTGGTGTGGTGAGCTATTTCTTGAACAAATAAAGCCTGTCTGAAGATCAGAGGGTGGAGCTTGCCACTAACAATCATAGAGGTCTGGAGGTCTGTACAGACAGACAGGAAGTGAGATGGCTGGTCAGAGACAGGAATGGAGAAGGGAGGAAACAGGAACTGTGTCTCTTTTCCTCTGGGAAGTTAGTGAGGTAAAGGTGGCTTTCTCTCTGATCTCTCAGCATTTTACCCTATATCTGACTCCAGGCTTTTATTATTAGGACCTATTAGAACTGGTGTTACAAGCTTGAGTTGGAAAAGTTTCACTTCTTAGAAAACTCTGTTAAAGATGTCTGTAAAGGATCTGTCATCCTTTTGCTATGTCATACAATCTCACTTTCCAGAGGAGGAATGAGAAGCAGAGAATGACCACAGAACATTCCATCATCGGATGTGAAAAGAAGAGCAATTCTGAAGGTCCACAGAGACAGGGTTAACACAATTTCTTATGCCACTTCTTTTCAGAGCCTGTTATCCTCCTCTGCTTGCTTCCACCTCTCAAATATTTTGCTTTTAACTTGGTCCTCCTTGCAATAACTTTGATTTATGCCTTAATACTTGTCACTTTTTACCATAAATGTCTATTAATTAATTGTTAACATAGTTAAGTTGTTGAGCCTCCTGTTGTACTCTTCATTTTACTGGGATAATTATCTCCAAAATAGAAATCAGATCACATTAAGCCACAGACTCTTACAGTGACACATAAGGTCTTTAAAAGTTAAACTCTTGTTTACTCAGCAGTCTCATTTTTAACTGCCACATTTACAAATATTTTATCTACACTAACACATACACCTGTTTTATTTTTAATAATGTATCACATTGAGTCATAAATCACTTTGTGGAATATTAGTTGCAGATGTGTTACATATGTTTATGCTGTGGAATCTTTGTTTAATGATGTAAAGTTGTGTTACTTCACCTACTTAAAACACCTGATTGGTCTAATAGAGAGATAAACGGACAACAGCTAGACAGGAAGAGAGAATTAGGAAGGTCTGGTGGGCAGAGAGAATAAATAAGAAAAGAAATCTAGGGAAGGAAGTGAGGAGTGAGAAAAGAGGGAAGAGGAGGAAACAAGGAGTCAGTCACCCAGACATACAGCTAGCCACAGAGTAAGAAGGAAAGAAAGATCTATAGAATAAAGAAAGGTAAAAGCCCAAAGGCAAAACATAGTTAAAAAGAAATGGGATAATTTAAGTTTAAAAAGATGGCTAGAAACAAGCCAAGCTAAGGTGGGCATTTATGTATAAGAATAGGTGTTGCTGGAGTTTTCTTGTCCCGTTAAGTGCTGCTGCCCTTCAGCCTCAAATAAGCACAGAGATGATATATTAATTATAAACCTGTTGACTGATGGCTAGGGATTATTATTGGCTAGCTCTGTCTTAATTATTAACCCATTTCTATTAATTTTTGTATTTCCATATTGTCTTGGCTTACCAGAGAAAGGTACAGACCTGTTATTCCTTTGGCAGCTACATGGCATTTCCTCAAATTCTCCTTTCCCAGAATTCTCCTCATCTCCTCGTCCTGCCTATCTTCCTGCCTCTATTGGCCAGTGTTTTATCCATCAACCAATAAGAGAAAATATGTGCAGAAAGACATCCCCCATTAAATCGGTCTTTTTGTATTTATTTGGGAGCTAGGTGGCAGTATCCAAAGGAGAAAGAAAGAGAGAGAGAGAGAGAGAGAGAGAGAGAGAGAGAGGGAGTCCTATGTATTCTGTCAGGTCTACTTTTGTCCCAGAGTTCTGGATGATAGGATCTATTTAATGCTGTAACAATGTCATGACCAAATGGCTGCTATCAAAGCTCACAGAACAGTTTTCCTGTCGATGTTTTTCTCATCTCCTTCAATGGAGAAATTATTTCTCTGATCCTATATTTTCCTTTTTCCTCATCTTAATGAAACATTCCCTCTATTAAAAACTTAAGAAAGATTTCATAGAAGGAAAACCAGAGCAGGTTGTCTGACCTTACTCTTCATTGGTAACTTGAGTATAAAATTCTAAGTAACTCATAAAGATAGATGCTAGATACTTGAGAGTTATTATAGATGATAGATAGACTGAGAGATAGATTTTAGACCTATTTTGAGATATCTAATGCTTGTCCAATGCTAGTCCTTTGTATGTAACCACTTCTACTACCCAAGGGATACTTATCTGTGTTCACAGGTTTTCCTTATGTGTATGCCCTGAAATTTTGTTGTGAACTTTCCTGATATGCATTGTTGTCTTGGATTTTGTTTGCTTGTTTTTTGTTTTGGATTTTTTGGTTTTTTTATACCAGCAACTTGGTCAGGTCTCCATGTATGGCCATCCTAAACACCTTAATACTAAAATATTTCATTGCCTTAGTCCCTTACCCACTTCCTTTCTTCCATTTCATTCTTTTTTATTTTTGTTTTAAAGGTTAATGAGTTATGACATTTTCTATACTCATCTTCTATGCATCCCCTTTTCCCCAATAGTATTATTACCCCTCCTCATGTTTTTATTGCATTTTCAGAAATTACCTGGACCTTATGTGCCAAATTTCTTTCCTCTGTCTCTCCTTGTCTCTATCCTTCTTTCTCACCTTCCTTTCCTCCCTTGTTTTTTTTATTCCATCTTCTCATTTTTTCCCTAGAGATAGGGTTTCTTTATGCATAAACATCAGCATGTGGAGGGCATTTCTTTGTAGTCATTCAATCTTCCAGAGAAAGTTCTCCTTTGAAGAAAATATTCACAGAGGTATGAGTAGGGCTAAAGGAAACCAGCAAAGAGTTGCAGAGCCCAGGGATCATCAGGGTTAGAAAACTATAATGATCTCAAATAATGTATCCTCCATAAACACACCCTTAAAGTATCTACAGGCCTAGTAAACTTCACAAGAACAACAGAATGTGGACTCTGGGCACCAGTCTGCCACATTCCCAAGATGAAATTCAGTATCCAAGTGTGTTTCGGATCACTCTGCTGTCACTCTGGGAAGATCATACTTTCATTTTTGTTCATATTAGCATGAAGAGAGGTGTGCCTTGCAAGCAACCAAAAACATGTCTAGGAGGTATTTTTGGAAATATTATTGATACATCATGATATGTATGCGTGTGGGTGTGAAAGTGTGTTTGCAAGTAATACAGAGATGCTACACAGGTATCTGACAAGAGTGTGAAACATGAAATGTCAGCAAAATAAAATTCTAAACCTTTGGGTCTGCCTGGAACACTATATCAGGAAATGCACCACATGGTATTTCCATGAAGGAATTCTGGGCAGCATGCAAAAAGACAACTTAGGTTATTCAGAGAAAGGGGCATACCAACTGTCATAGAACCAACTGTCTTAGATTACTGACATCATAGAATCAACTCTAACAGCAAAGGAATTGTCAGCCTTCAATATATTGTGACAGTTATCAGTTCCATGCGTGTGTAGCTTATTTTCTGGGAATCAGAAGATATGGGTCTTGGGTTTCTTTCAGTATTCTGTGACCTCATTCATTAGGTACCTGAAGCCAGGTGATTTTACCTATACTTGTTTTTCTTTTTCCATTCTCAAGTGTATATGTATGGTGTGAATAAGTGTGTATATGCATGTTCCCATCAACATAGGAGTGTGCCTGGGTGGAGTGGGAGCAAAGTTGATACAAGGAATCTTCCTCAATTTCTCTTCCTTATTCTTTTTATGGCAGGATCTCTCAATCAAACCCAGAAATTTTCTATACAGATAGTCTCCCTAGCCAGCTTCTCTAGAAACCCACAGTCTCAGCCTTCAAAGCTTGGAATTACAGGTGGGGTGTCTTGAAAACTTGGCATTTATGTGGTTCCTGGGGTTCTGAACTCCAGTTTTCACATTATTGGGAAAGTACTTTAACCACTAATCCATCTCCATATTCTTACACTTCTTTAAAGGCTGCTCATTTATCCCTAAATCATTCCTAATTAGACCTTTCCTCAAGTTCAGAATCTAAAGGGTTGAATTAATAATGAAAATGTTCACATCAAAAGATATAGTACTGAAATGAATAGAGACAATTTATCAACTTAGCTATTGCTCCATCCTCGTAAGATTCTTTTCATTAAAAATAAAAGCGTATTTTGAGAGAGAAAAGGAACTTGGACAAGATATAGTATGATAGAAAAGTCTAAGACTGTGAATAAGGTTGTAAGTTACAGATTATATCGGCTTTAAAATAAGCATGTCTATCATTTATTTTATTCATATATTTAATAATTTTATTGTATTTGTTACTGTCCCATTGTCAGAATAAAATGTTATAACCAAGGCAAATAACAGAAGAAAGAGTTTGTTTGGAGATTGTGTCTCCAGAGGGTCAGAATTCATGATAGCAGAGCAGAGGTAGCAGGTGGTAGGTGGCTAGTGCAGCAGCTAGGCCTTCACATCTGGACTACAAACAGGAAGCATGGAGAGGGCACATAACTTTGGAAACCTCAAATCTCAAATCTCATCCCCAGTAGCATACTTCCTACAGTAAAGCCAACCTCCTAATCCTGCCCAAACAGCTACCTACTGGGGATCAGTGTTCAAGTGCACCCAACTATGGGGCACATCTCATTCAAACCACCACATTTGTACTTGTAACAGAATGCTCTGCTGTGGAACTTTCTATTTGGAGTATCATATCAGCCCTCAAGACACTGAGGACTTGGGGTTTTCAAATTAGAGATGCCCAACCTGTATTTCCAACACAATTTAGTATATGTCTGTCATTTATCAGAAAGGCCAAATTAACTTAGTATCTTATCTTTTTACTTGTTAAGTATGACAATGCCCTCTTCTGGCCTCTGAGGACACGACATACATAGACATACATGCAGGCAAAACACTCATACCTCTAAATACTAAAATAATAAATCTTATTTTAAAATGACAAGTATTTTTGAATATCCCACATATGAGAGAAAACAAGTGAGTCTTTTGTTTCTGAGATTTGTTTGCTTTACATAATGATCTCCAGTAAAGATTATTTTAATGAATATGCCTAAATTTTTCAGGAAGACAAAACTTGAGTTAGTCACATACTGGCAGTTATTTCAGCCATGTTAAATGTAACAACTCCTGGTGTCCAGTTATAGCTTTCAATACCACAGGTTGGTTTCTTGTGGGTGGCTTGACTTTGCAGAAAACCCAAGAGCTCTTGTAAAATTGTGGACCAAAAGGGCATTCATTACATTGATATTGACATATCATTTGCATTTGGAAAAGTCAAAGTATATTAGTAAAACTGTTATATTCCAGATTCAGGTAACTATAGACCTAGCCCTTTTGCCTACTGACTCCAGCCTGTTTTCCCAAGTTAACCTCTTGAAACTAAGGAATTCCTCTGACAGTCAGTGGCTTCTCGCAGTGTGCCAGTGGTAATCAATTTGAACAGCAACAAAAAAAATCTGTTCACGTTGTCATACTTCAGTTGTTATTTAGCTTATAAGTCTTGCTTGTTCTGGGATTAACTGGAAAATAAAAGTCTCATCTAAATAGATTATGCTGTAATTCATCATTGAATTTTTGAAATTAAAAGTACTCATATTTGAAACCTACAGAAACAGCTGACCTGAACAAGGGGTTGCTCATGGACCCCAGACTGATAGCTGGGAAACCAGCATAAGACTGTTCCAGACCCCATGAACAAGGATGTCAGTTTGGAGAGCTGCACAATCTATGGGGCCTCTGGTAGTGGATCAGTATTTATCCCTAGTACATGAGTGGACTTTGGGAACCCATTGCACATAGAGGGATACTCTCTCAGCCTAAACACACAGGGGAGGGTCTAGGCCCTGCTCCAAATAATATGACAGACTTAGGAGATTTCTCCCATGGAAGGCCTCACTCTCTCTGAGGAGCAGAAAGGGGTTAGAATAAGGGGTAGGAGGGTAGGGGAGGGGGGAGGGAGAGGGAACTGGGATTGACATGTAAGGGAAGCTTATTTCTAATTTAAAATTGGTCTAATCACAATTATAAAAAATACTCATAATTGGGTCAATTGCCATTATTTATTCTTTTCTCATAAAGGTCATTTAATTCTCCATATAGCATATTCCTTCATTTCAAAAAAATACCAGAAATCAGACACATTCTTGAAAAGTTAAGAAAGTATGACAAGAATCTATCAGGTGCTTTTAAAAGGATGACTATTTATTGCTGAAAAAAACACATTAAAAAGGGGCCCTGAACCCTGACTGACTCACCACTGCCTGACTCTGCTCAAGGATAGGTCATTTGGTTAGTCTTACTATGGGCTTTATCTCTGTCATGTAAATTTTTTACCTTAATAGTATATTGTTTTAGCAAAGATTATATAGTAGGACTCATTATGTTTTAATTCAGACATTCATTCAAAAACTACTTATTCACAACTTACCATAACTAGACATTGCATTTAATACTGTGGAAGTGATGAAAAACAAAGTTTATATAGACCATGTCTTTACTTAGCTTACAATATCATATGCAGAAAATTCTCAAAGCAATAAAAATAAGAATTCTGGAGGCAGGGAAACAGTGCAGATGAGATTTCCTTCAGCTTTAGGAATATTAATTCATTTTACCAGTGATAGATATGTTCTTGTTCGGGGTGTAAATATCACTGTTGTTTCAATATTCCTGGAGGCTAGCATAAAGCTCCATTTCTATTACATTCCTTCAGCTCAGTGGAGAAGATGATGAACAAAATTAATGTGAGTGTGGTCTTTTTACTTTATGGTGGTAAGAATGTGAATACTTCAGATGACACATATTGAAATGAAGATTTTTAAATCAACTTTTGAGCTCTTTGTTCTTGTTACTGTTGCTGGGCTCTTCTGTTTTTGTAAGTCTCAAAAACAGACACAAGGGTTGAAGGAAGGCTCAAGCTAGATCTCAAAACCCATATTAATGAGTTTTGTGCCACAATGTTGCTGAAGTGGAGGGAGGCAATACCTAGGCTCACAAGCCAGGTAGCCTGACCTTATCCAAAAGTTCCAGGCCAGTGTGAGACCCTGTTTCACAAAACAAACTGAAAGGCTCTGGATGAACAACATCTGATACATACCACCTCTGGTCTCTATGTGCATGCAAGCATGCTCATATGTGTTACTGCATACACACACACACACACACACACACACCACATACACACCACACAAAACACACACATACCATGTACATATATATACCACACACATACATGCACATACCATGTACACACACACACCACACAAAACACACACATACCATGTACATACACCACACAAAACACACACATACCATGTACATACACCACATACACATACACACATATGATATGCACACCACATAAACACCACATGTGTGTGTGTGTTTGTGTGTGTGTGTGTGTGTGTGTGTATGTGTGTGTGCAGTCTCGTGCATAAAATCAAACAAACCAAACACAATGCAATAGAGATGTACGGTGATGTGGCTTAAAGAACTGTCCATTAAAAAACATTTTGAATCTCCCAGTGACCACAGAAAGACAATTATATACACCATGCATTCTGTCAAGTATAATATAAAGTAGAAAAATGAGTCAAGCTTCATTTTCTCAATGAAAAAACTGGTGATATAATCCCTGATTCAAATATTTCTCTTTTTACTTAAATTCTTTAATTATTACTCGTATTTACATATCCATCCCCCCATTCCCTCACCCTCTCATCCTCCCATGTTCCCCACTAACCCCCTCAACACATCTCCTAACTCCTCCCCAGGGGCAGAGAGGCACTCCACCAGGGACCTTCAAAATCTGTCATATCTTTTGGGGGAGGGCCTAGGCCCTCCTGGCTGTATCTGGTCTGTAATACTATCCCTCCATAGGGAATGGGCACCCAAAGTCCATTTGTGCTCTAGGTTTAAAGACTGGCTCCACTGTTAGAGGTCCCATAGACTGTCTTGGTCTCCTAGCTGGCACCCACATTCAAAAGGCTTGGTTCGGTCCAATGCTGTTTCCCCAGCTTTATGACTAGGGTCCTCATACTCTCACTAGGTCAGGTCAACTGTTTCTGCAGCACCTTCTTGGCTTCTTTGCTTATCCCTCCTCCATCTCCACAATTAGATTCCAGGAGTATGGTTTCAGTGCTTAGCTGTGGTTGCCAATTTCTGCTTCAGTCAGCTACTAGATGAAGGCTCTAGGAATGGTAACCAAGGTAGACACCAATCTCATTATAGGGGAAGGGCTTCAATGGTATTTTCTCCACCACTGCTTGGATTCTTAGCTGGGGTCATCCCTGTGGATCCCCAAATATTTCCCCTGTGCCAGACCTCACTCCCTACCTATACTGTCTCCTCCATCAAGACATCTCCTTTATTGCCCTCTATTCCTCCTCTGTCTCAGTCCTTTTGTTTTCCTCTCCCCTCCCCTTCTTCCCTTCCAACAACCTAACTCTCTATGCCAGCCTCATGCTCCCACTTTGTTCAGGAGTTCTTGATCCCTCCCCTTCGTTGTGGGACTGTAAAATCTTCTTTTGGGGTCCTTGTTTCCTAGCTCCTCTGGCAATGTGGATTGTAGAATGGTAATCCTTTGCTCTGTGTCTAAAAATCATATCTGAGTGAGTACATACCATATTTATATTTTTGTGACTGGGTTACCTCACTCAGGATGGTTTCTTATAGTTCCATCCATTTGCCTCCAAATTTCAAGATTCCATTGTTGCACTCTTCCTTCCTGCTCCGCCAACCTGACCCCTACCAAGCTAACTCCTTCGGAGTGAGGAGACTATGAGGAGAGGCAAGACCATCCAGAGCTGAGGACATTGAATCCCTAATGAACACACACCACTGGGTCACAAGAGGATATAGAGACCCCACTTGCACCCACTGGAAGAAGATATGGGAAGAAGACAGAATAAGAACTCACTCAACAACAGAATGACAAATATGACAACACCAGAATCTAGGGACTCCACACCAGCAAGATCTGAAAAGCTGAACGCAAGAGATGAAGAAGAGATGGACCTCAAAATTATCTCAGGAAGATGATAGAGACCTTTAAAGAGGAAATAAGAAAAACCTGAAAGATATAGAAGAAAAATCAAGCAAAAAATTACATGAAATGGAGGAAAAGACAAACCAAAAAATTGAAGAAATAAACAAATCTCTTAAAGAATCTAAAGAAACCCAAGAAAAAACAACCAAACAAGTGAAGGAAGCATTCGAAACAGTTCAAGGCATGAAAGCTGAAATAGACACAATAAAGAAAACACAGAATGAGACGATGCTGGAAATGGAAAGGCTGGATAAACAAACAGGAACTAAACATGTGAATATAACTAATAGAATTCAAGTGATGGAACAGAGAATTTCAGTTATTGAAGATTCGCTAGAGGTTATACATTCATTGACCAAAGAAAATCTTAAGTCCAACACATCCGTAACACAAAATATCCAGGAAATAAGGGACACTGTGAAAAGACCAAACCTAAGAATAATAGGTATAGAAGAAAGTGAAGAAACACTGCTAAAAGGTACAGAAAACATATTCAACAAAATCATAGAAGAAAACTTCCCCAACCTACAGAAAGATATGCCTATGAAAGTACAAGAAGCTTACAGAACACCAAACAGACTGGACCACAAAAAGAAGTCCCCATCCCCTGACACATAATAATCAAAACACCAAATCTTCAGAATAAAGAGAAAATATTAAGAGCAGCAAAGGAAAAGGCCCAAGTAACATATAAAGGCAGACCAATCAGAATCACACCCGAATTCTCAATGGAAACTCTGAAAGCCAGAAGGTCTTGGATAGATATCCTACAAGCACTAAGGGAGCATGGATGTCAACCCAGATTACTGTACCCAGCAAAACTTTCAATCACTATAGATGGAGAAAACAAGATATTCCATGACAAAAACAGATTTAAACAATACTTACCCACAAATCCAGCACTACAGAAGGTTCTGGAAGGAAAACTCCAACCCAACGAACATAACTACACTCACAAAAACACAGGAAATAGATAAACCAATTTTACCAAACACAAAAAGAAACAGGAGGGTGAAATACACACACAATGAAACCACCAACAATAAATCCAAAACAAACAAGAACCAACAAGAAATTTTATGTTGCTTGTGGATATTGTGAAAGGTGATGTTTCCCTGATTTTTTTCTCATTGGATTTATCATCTGTATACAGTAAGGCTACTGATTTTTTTGAGTTAATTTTGTATCCTGCTATCTTGCTGAAGGAGTTTATCAGCTGTAGGAGTTCCTGGTAGAGTTTTTCGGGTCACTTATGTAACTATCATATCATCTGCAAATAGTGAGAGTTTGACTTCTTCCTTTCTAATTTGTATCCCCTTGATCTCCTGTTGTTGTCTTATTGCTCTAGCTAGAACTTCAAGGACAATATTGAAGAGATATGGAGAGAGTGGACAGCCTTGTCTTGTTCCTGATTTTAGAAGAATCACTTTGCTTTTCTCTCCATTTAGTTTGATGTTGGTTAGGTGTATATTGCATTTATCATGTTTAGATATGTTACTATTATTGCTGTTATCTCGAAGATATTTATCATGAATCGATGTTGTATTTTGTCAAATGCCTTTTCAGCATCTAGTGAGATGATCATGTGGTTTTTCTTTTTCAGTTTATTTATATGGTGAATTACATTGATGGATTTTCGTGTGTTGAACCATCCTTGCAACCCTGGGATGAAGCCTACTTGATCATGGTGGATGATTTTTCTGATGTGTTCTTGGATTCGATTCACCAATATTTTATTGAGTATTTTAGCATCGATGTTCATGAGGGATATTGGTCTGTAGTTCTCTTTCTTAGTTGTATCTTTGTGTGGCATGTGTATCAAAGTAATTGTAGACTCGTAAAAAGAGTTTGGCAATGTCCCTTCTGCTTCTATTGTGTGGAACAGATTGAGGAGTACTGGTATTAAACCTTGTTTGAATTTCTGGTAGAATTCTGCAGTGAAGCCATATGGCCCTGGGCTTTTTTTGGTTGGGAGGCTTTTGATGACTGCTTCTATTTCATGAGAAGTTATATGTTTATTTAAACTGCTTATCTGTTCTTGGTTTAAATTGGTAAGTGATATCTATCCAGAAAACTGTCCATTTGCTTTAGATTTTTGAATTTTGTGGAGTACAGCTTTTCAAAGTATGACCTGACATTTCTCTGGATTTCCTCAGTGTCCGTTGTTATGTCCCCCTTTTCATTTCTGATTTTGTTAATTAGCATGTCTCTCTCTGCCTTTTGGTTAGTTTTGATAGAGGTTTGTCTATCTTGTTGATCTTCTCAAAGAACCAACTCTTTGTTTCATTGATTCTTTGTAATGTTTTTCTAGTTTCTACTTTATTGATTTCAGCCCTCAGTTTGATTATTTCCTAGCATCTACTCCTCCTTGGTGAGTTTGCTTATCTTTTCTCTAAAGCTTTCACTTGTTCTGTTAATTCTCTATTGTGACTTTTCTCCAGTTTCTTCATGAGGGCACTTAGTGCTATGAACGTCCCTCTTAGCACTGCTTTCAGAGTGTCCCATAAGTTTGGGTATGTTGTGTCTACATTCTCATTGAATTGTAGGAAGTCTTTAATTTTCTTTTTATTTCTTCCTCAACCCAGGAATGGTGCAATTGGGTGTCATTAAATTTCAATGAGTTTGTAGGTTTTCTGCAATTTGTATTGCTGTTGAATTCTAGCTTTAAAGCATGGTGATCTGATAAGATACAGGGGGTTATTTCAATTATTTTGTAACTGTGGAGGTTTGTTTTGCTGCCAACTATGTGGTCAATTTTAGAGAAGGTTCCATGTGGTTCTGAGAAGAAGGTATATTCTTTTGTGTTTGCATGGAATCTTCTATAGATTCTATAGATGTCTGTTAAACCCCGTTGGGTTATAACTTCTGTCAGGGCCTTTGTTTCTTTGTTAAGTTTCTGTCTGGTGGTCCTGTCTAGTGGTGAAAGTGTGGTGTTAAGTCTCCTACTATAAGTGTGTGTGGTTTTATGTGTGGTTTGTGCTTTAGCAGTGTTTCTTTTACAAATGTGCCTGCCCTCCTATTTGGGGCATAGATGTTCAGGATTGAGATTTCATCTTGATGGACTTTTCTTTTGATGAGTATGAAATACCTTTCTTCATCTCTTTTGATTAATTTTAGTTTGAAGTCTAATTTGTTAGATATTAGGATTGCTACACCAGCTTGTTTCTTCGGCCCATTTGATTGGAAAATCTTTTCCCAACCTTTTCCTCTGAGGTAACGCCTGTCTTTGACGTTGAGTTGTGTTTCTTGTAAACAGCAGAATGATGGATTCTGTCTTTGTATCCATTCTGTTAGCCTATATCTTTTTATGGGTAAGTTAAGACCTTTGACAGTTAGGGATATTAATGTCTATTGACTGTTATTCTTGTTTGTTTTGGATTTATTGTTGGTGGTGTCATTGTGTGTGTACTTTGCCCTCCTGTTTCTTTTTGTATTTGGTAAAATTGGATTATCTATTGCCTGTGTTTTTGTGAGTGTAGTTATGTTCGTTGGGTTGGAGTTTTCCTTCCAGAACCTTCTGTAGTGCTGGATTTGTGGGTAAGTATTGTTTAAATCTGTTTTTGTCATGGAATATCTTGTTTTCTCCATCTATAGTGATTGAAAGTTTTGCTGGGTACAGTAATCTGGGTTGACATCCATGCTCCCTTAGTGCTTGTAGGATATCTATCCAAGACCTTCTGGCTTTCAGAGTTTCCATTGAGAATTCGGGTGTGATTCTGATTGGTCTGCCTTTATATGTTACTTGGGCCTTTTCCTTTGCTGCTCTTAATATTTTCTCTTTATTCTGAAGATTTGGTGTTTTGATTATTATGTGTCAGGGGATGGGGACTTCTTTTTGTGGTCCAGTCTGTTTGGTGTTCTGTAAGCTTCTTGTACTTTCATAGGCATATCTTTCTGTAGGTTGGGGAAGTTTTCTTCTATGATTTTGTTGAATATGTTTTCTGACCCTCTCACTCTACATCACCCTGACCACGCCCTCACAGGCATGGTCAGGCAGACCTGTAGCCAGCCCCTAAGCAGGCATGGCTACAGGTTCCCCTCCAATGGCTAAAATCAAAAATACCAATGACAGTCTATGCTGGAGAGGATGTGGAGAAAAAAGAACACTCCTTCAATGCTAGTGGGAGTGCGAACTTGTAAAACCACTCTGGAAATCAGTATGGCAGTTGCTCAGAAAAATGGGAATCAGTCTACCTCAAGATCCAGCAATTCCTCTCTTGGGTATATACCCAAATAATGCATGTTCATACAACAAGGACATATTTCAACCATGTTAATAGCAGCATTGTTTGTAATAGAATCTGGAAGCAACCTAGATGCCCCTCAACTGAAGAATGGATAGGGAAAATGTGGTACATTTATACAATGGAATACTACTCAGCAGAAAAAAAGCAATGGAATCTTTAAATTCACAGGCAAATGGATGGAACTCGAAGAAACCATCCTCAGTGAGGTAACCCAGTCACAAAAAGACAAACATGGTATGTACTCACTCATGAATTTTAGACATAGAGAAAAGGATTACCAGCCTATAACCCTCTTGACCAAAGAAACTAGGCAACATGAAGGTGTCTAAGGGATAAATGGTCCCCAGGAATGCAAGTGGCATGAACTCCCGAACTAATTGGGGGCTCTCTGTGGAGAACTGTGTTGGGATTTTGATTGGGGATTGCATTGAATCTATAGATTGCTTTTGGCAAGATTGCCATTTTTATTGTGTTGATTCTACCTATCCATGAGCATGGGAGATCTTTCCATTTTCTGGTATCTGCTTTAATTTCTTTCTTTAGAGACTCAAAGTTCTTACTGTACAGGTCTTTCGCTTTTTTGGTTAGCATTACCCCAAGATATTTTATGTGGTTTGTGGATATTGTGAAGGGTGATGTTTCTCTGATTTCTTTCTCATTCCGTTTATCATCTGAATATAGTAGTGCTACTGATTTTTTTAGTTAATCTTGTATCCTGCCACTTTGCTGAAGGTGTTTATCAGCTGTAGGAGTTCCCTGGTAGAGTTTCTTGAGTCACTTATGTAAATTATCATATCATCTGCAAATAGTGAGAGTTTGACTCTCTTTCTAATTTGTATCCTCTTGATCTCTTGTTGTTGTCTTATTGCTCTAGCTAGAACTTCAAGGACAATATTGAAGAGATATGGAGACAGTGGACAGCCTTGTCTTGTTCCTGATTTTAGAAGAATCACTTTGCGTTTCTCTCCACTTAGTTTGATGTTGGCTGTTGGTTTGCTGTATATTGCTTTTATGATGTTTAGATATGTTCCAGTTATTCCTGATCTCTCCAAGACCTTTATCATGAAGGGATGGTGGATTTTTCAAAGGCTTTTTCAGCATCTAGTGAGATGATCATGTGGTTTTTCTTTTTCAGTTTGTTTATATGGTGGATTACATTGATGGATTTTTGTATGTTGAGCCATCCCTGCATTCCTCGGATAAAGCCAACTTGATCATGGTGGATGATTTCTCTGGTGTGTTCTTGGATTTGATTTGCCAGTATTTTGTTGAATATTTTTGCATCGAAGTTCATGAGGGATGTTGGTCTGTAATTCTCTTTTTTTCGTTGTGTCTTTGTGTGGCTTGGGTACCAATGTAATTGTAGCCTCATAGAAAGAGCTTTACAATGTCCCTTCTGCTGCTATTGTGTGGAATAATTTGAGGAGTACTGGAATTAGCTCTTCTTTGAATTTCTGTTGGAATTCTGCACTGAAACCATCTGGCCCAGGGATTTTTTTTTTTTTTTTTTTTTTTTTGGTTGGGAGACTTTTGATGAGTGCTGCTATTTCATTACAGGATATAGGTTTGTTTAAATTGCTTATCTGTTCTTGATTTAATTTTGGTATGTGATATCTATTAAGAAAATTGTCCATTTCCTTTAGATTTTCAAATTTTATGGAGTACAGATTTCTAAGTATGACCTGATGATTCTCTGGATTTCCTCCGTGTCCATTGTTGTGTCCCCCTTTTCATTTCTGATTTTGTTAATTAGCACTCTCTCTCTCTCTCTGCCTTTTGGTTAGTTTGGATAGAGATTTGTCTATCTTGTTGATCTTCTCGAAGAACCAACTCTTTGTTTCATTGAGTCTTTGTCGTGTTTTCCTAGTTTTTACTTTATTGATTTCAGCCTTCAGTTTGATTATGTGCTGGTGTCTGTTCCTCCAGTATGAGTTTTCTTCCTTTTGTTCTAGAGCTTTTAGTTGCACTGTTAATTCTCTAGTGTGACTATTCTCCAGTTTCTTCATGTGGGCACTTGGTGCTATGAAATTTCCTCTTAGCACTGCTTTCAAAATGTCCCATAGGTTTGGGTATGTTGTGTCTTCATTCTCATTAAATTCTAGGAAGTCTTTAATTTCTTCTTTATTTCTTCCTTGACCCAGAAATGGTGCAATTGAGCATTATTCAATTTCCATGAGTTTGTAGGTTTGCTGCAATTTGTGTTGTTGTTGTTGAATTCTAGCTTTGAAGCATGGTGGTCTGATAAGATACAGGGAGCTATTCCGTTTTTTTGTATCTGTGTAGGTTTGCTATGTTGCCAACTATGTGGTCAATTTTAGAGAAGGCATATTCTTTTGTGTTCGGATAGAATGTTCTATAGATATCTGTTAATCCCAATTGGGTCATAACTTCTGTTAGATCCTTTGTTTCTTTGTTAAGTTTCTGTCCGGTGGTCCTGTCTAGTGGTTTAAGGGGGATGTTGAAGTCTCCTACTATAAGTGTGTGAGGTTTCATGTGTGATTTGAGCTTCAGTAATGTTTGTTTTACGAATTTGGGTGGCTTTGTATTTGTGGCATAGATGTTCAGGATTGAGACTTCATCTTGATGAGCTTTTCCTGTGATGAGTATGAAATGCCCTTCTTCATCTCTCTTGATTGATTTTAGTTAGAAGTCTAATTTGTTAGACATTAGGTTTGCTACACCAGCTTGTTTCTTGGGTCCATTTGATTGGAAAATCTTTTCCCAACCCTTTACGCTGAGGGAATGTCTGTCTTTGACATTGAGATGTGTTTCTGGTATGTAGCAGAAGGATGGATTCTGTCTTTGAAGCCATTCTGTTAACCTGTATCTTTTTATGGGCAAGTTAAGACCATTGACATTGAGGGATATTAATGACCATTAATTGTTGATTCGTGCTTGTTTTGGATTTTTGTTGTTTTGTGTTATTATGTGTGGATTTCCCCACATTTTTTGGTGTTTGATAAAATGAGATTATCTGTTGCCTATGGTTTTTTGAGAGTGGTTATCTTTTTTGGGTTGGAGTTTTCCTTCCAGTAATTTCTGTAAGGCTGGATATGTGGATATGTATTGCTTAAATCTGATTTTGTCATGGAATATCTTGTTTTCTCCGTCTATAGTGATTGAAATCTTTGCTGGATACAGTAATGTGGCCTGGTATCTTTGTTCCCTTAGCATTTGTAGAACATCTATCCAGGATCTGTCTTTCAAAGTTTCCATTGAGAAGTCAGGTTTTATTAGGATTGGTCTATCTTTGTATGTTACTTGGCATTTTTCTTTTGCTGCTCTTAATATTTTTTCTTTATTCTGTAAGTTTGGTGTTTTGATTATTATGTGTCGAGGGGACTTCTTTTTGTTGTCCAATCTATTTGGTGTTCTCTAAGCTTCTTGTACTTTCATAGGCATATCCTTCTTTAGGTTAGGGAAATATTCTTCTATGATTTTGCTGAATATGTTTTCTGTACCTTTGAGCTGAATTTCTTCACCTTCTTCTAAACATATTATTCTTAGGTTTGGTCTTTTCATGGTGTCCCATATTTCCTGGATATTTTGTGTTAGGGATTTGTACTTGAGATTTTCTTCTGTCGATGACTGTATATCCTCTAATGAGTCTTCAACACCTGAGATTCTCTCTTCCATCTATTGTATTCTATTGGTTATTCTTACATCAGTGGTTCCTGATTGTTTATCCAGCTTTTCTATTTGCAGCATTCCCTCATTTTGTGTTTTCCTTATGTTTCTAATTCTGCTCTCAAACCATGAACTGTTTGAATTGTTTCCTTCACTTGTTTGGTTGTTTTTTCTTGGATTTATTTAGATTCTTTAAGAAATTTGTTTATTTTTAATTTTTTGGTTGGTCTTTTCCTCTATTTCATGTAATTTTCTGCTTGTTCTTTCTTCTATTTCTTTATGGGATTTTCTTGTTTGTTATGATAAATATTTCTTTGAAAAGCTGCCTGAGCCCCACCGCCACGTGTGTGCTTTACGACACCTGCCCGAGTTAGGCCCAAATGAATACACAGAAACTTGTATTAGGTTCAAAGCTGCTTGGCCAATGACTAGGACTTCTCATCTGCTAACTCAGTCTTAATTATAATAAATCTATATATGTTATAAGACTTATCCTATCAGACACCTTATTGGCATCCCTCTTTGTCGATGGATCACATCCTGCCGCTGGAGGAGGAAGGGGAAAAAGGGACCCTTCCTGTTTCTCCTTTGCTTAAATATGAGTCTCCTTACTATGTCACTTCCTGCCTGGATCAGCACTTCTCTACTACATTTCCCAGAATTCTCTTTGACTCCTAGTTCCATCTAACCTGCTGTCTCATTGGCCAAACAGTATTTTATTTAACAATCAATAAGATAAACATACACAATAGTACATTCCCCATCACTTGTTTCCTCTTTAATGGTCTCTATCATCTTCCTGAGATATTTTTTAAAGTCCATGTCTTCTTCATCCTCTGTGTTGGGCTTTTCAGATCTTGCTGCTATAGAGTCCCTAGATTCTGGTGGTGTCATCTTGGTCTTTCTGTTGTTGAGATTGTTATTATTCTGTTGTATTCCCATCCTTTCTTCCAGTGGGCACAGGTGGGGTCTTTCCCTGTCTCAGGAGGCAAGTGGAGGGCAAAGCATGGAGGGGTGACATGGGTGAGGTGTGTCTGGACTCACGGTGGACCTTGTGGTCTGGTCTGGTCCACTCTTGTCCAGGGAAGGCTCAGGAAGAAGCAAGCTGGGGAGTGATGGGGGAATTTGGGGGCAGAGCAGCACCCAGACTCACCTCAGAAGCAGTTAGAGGGCAGAGAGCAGAGAGCAGAGGGGGAACCAAGAGTGAGGTGGGTCCAGACTCAGGATGGGCCTTCTGTCAAATATTTCTTAACACAGATACTTGATCATGTTTTGAACAAAATATGCTACTAATATTACTTGATTACAGAAACAAAAGCAAGCAAACAAAAACTCCTTACAGATGACAGTCGTGATTTAGAAATAGGTTCTTTCTTTCCTTTGTTTTTGCATACACATGCAAGATCTACTCAGGCATTGGCATGTGAGAAGGAAAAAAAGAAGAACATCAGAAATGGCAAACATAAGTTTCACAGTTGAGTTATAACTATTACAGAAGATGCTGCCCTGAAGTCATCAGAATCTAGTTTTCATGTTGTCATAGTTCATCTTTGTATTAAGATGTTTCTTAAAAGAATAGTGAGAAATAGCAAAACAAAACTAAAGGCCTCACCCACAGACACTACAACATCTGTCTCTCAAACATAAACACGTGATATTCAGAATCCTTGATAAATATGTGGTATTTTTTAAAGCATCTGTTTTGAGAAATAAACCTCTGGCTGTTCATCTCTGATAATGCACCCAGCTACTTGGTTTTATTCTGGTAGAAGGCCTTCAACTCAGCCTTTCCTATGATAATGGCCTCCGTTATAACAGTCAGTCAAACAGTGCTTGGATCCTGCCAATTGACAAGAATATCTGTTCCAGTTGATGTTAGGAAGCAAGGAGTATATACAGAAACGAACTGTAGAAGCAGCTGGAACCACTCTGAATCAAACAGAAGCTGCCTTTGTGTTTGTTTCTTTCCCACTATTAATCTTCCTTCTCAGTGATGGGCTGGGATAACAGTTGGGGCCCTCAGAGATGTTTAGCAAGCCTAGAAAATATTCATCTTTCTTTCTTGCACTCTTCCTATTTAATGGCACCATGTCCTAAGGAGGGAAGTTTGGTGGAATATATGCATTATATTTTTGCAGTACTAAAGAGTCCTTCCTCAGGAAGGCATGATCATTCTCTCAAACAAAATGTGCTGTCTTAGGTTTGGAAATAGGACAAGAAGCAATAGTTCTTTCTGTGGTGTTCCAATTCATGTACTTCTGACTTTAAAAACAAGAGGACTGGGGGAGAGGAGTCGTTCATTCTATGCATAGATCAAGATGTTAAAGGACTTGGAAGAGAAAGGATTGGAGTATAAGTTACAGAATAGTTTGGAGAAATATTATTGGATAGGACACTCAGAGTGGAACAGAAGATACCCATGAGTGGATTAATATTCACCAAACAGCATTCACTGTGCAGAATGTACTCATAACTACTTTAACAAAATGCTTCTTTCAGTAAATGTCACTCAGTATCCTACACTAGACTGGAGGCTTGCTGAGCTGGCCAGGGAAGCAATGATCATGCTGGAAGAGACAGAGGCAATAATTACAATACAAATGTATCATAACTAAAGGTGACCTGATTCCCTCTACAGTTGAGATAAAAAAGCAATAGCAATAGAGTTCAACACTGAGTTCAATATGTCATCCACCCCTAGAAGGAGCTAGCAGTCATCTGGGAGCATGGGGATTACACCGGGCTTCTGTCATGAAGTTGTGGAAATTCATCCTCACTCAAGCAGACAAATATCGAGGGATGAATTTCCATTCCTTGTACACCTTGCCTCTGCCAAAGCCATCTGTCTTCTCACAAAATGTCTTGCCTATCATTACGATGCTTTGCAGATCATTGCTTCAAATTAACTGAGTCAAAGAACCACTGCAATGGACTCATGCCCAAGGAAATAACTGGTCAGACAATGTATCTTATTACTCAGAAGTTTCCAGATTATGAGAATGATTGGCTGGTTTATTAAAGTTACTCTTGTCTTGTACCCTATATTCAGAATATATGGTTCAATAATCAAATAGGAGAAATAATGTCCTTACCTTTTTTTAGAGGTGCTGGGCATTGACTCCTGATCTTTGTCCATGCTAAACAATCACTTTATCACTGTGTTGTGCACCCAAAACTCTTCTCATTATTATATCTAATAAACCAAAGAGAGTGCAGGTTTGAATGGGTAATGTTTCCACTGGGGATGTAAAAATAGATCCACTGTTGTAGCTGACATTTTACATCACTGGATAACAGGTAGATGGGGAAATATTCAGTGGTTAAAGTAACTGGACTTACTTCTAAACAGGAAAGTAGCTTTCTCCTAGATTTTGTGTTTTGTACCTTTCTTCATTCTCAATTTTACTCTAAATCCTTAACTATAACCATGATCACCATGTTTCTCGGAATCTTAAGCCATTCTAGTGACTGCAGCTTACCTCTGTGCTCATCTACTTTAATTCACTGCTGAATTGATGTATGGTAAGCACCTGTCCCTTTGCTATCTTTGCCTTGTAAGTGATGCTTTCACATTTTGTCCCTTAAATATCTTATGTGATGTAGTTTTTTTCTTTTTTGATTATTCATTTTGCAGATACCCTTCATGTAATTATAGAAAGTTCTCATCTATTCCATGTCTGATAAGAGTTATATTTCACTTGAATGTAGAATTTTATCATTTTTTCTCTATCTGATGGAAAAATCTGATTCTAGCCCACTGAGAGTGTTTTCAGTTAGTTATTACAGTGATGATACATCAAGAAGTTTATGCCAAACTTGGTGCATTCAAACATCATCTTTTTTATTTATCATATGAGAATTTCATGCATGTATATTATGTGTTTTAAACAAATCCTTCCCCTATTCTCTTCCCTTCAACTGTTTCCATACCTCTACCACCACTCTCCTCTCACAATTTTATTTACACTTTTTTAAATCTTCATAATCCATTTAGTGCTGCTAGTATGTGCATGTGTACAACACCTTCCAGTGATGCATCGGCAGCCTATCAAAGCCCACATCACTGAAGAAAACTGATTCTCCCTTCCCCAGCAGCCATCAATTACCAATTCCTCCTCATCAGGGATGGGGTTTCACATTAGACCCATATGTCATGTTTTTCTGTGAACATCTGATTTCTTGGGAACATAGTCTCTTCTTGGTAAATAAATTCGAAAGGGTAAAAAGAAATACACAATTCATTTGATATAGGAAAAAGACATATCTTCACTCTGGTCCTGATTCTACTGAAGAGAAGATGGAAGTCTGTTCCACCTCTGCAAACCCCATGTCAAAGGGTATGACTATAAAAAAAAGGTGACAATTTGGGAACTATAATGCCAGGAACCAGAAGATTTGTGAGCTGTGTGTCCAATTCACTCTTATGTCTTTTGTATTAGTCTAGCAAATAATACTTAAACTTATTGCTAAACACTGTTGGGATAGCTAATACATCTGTTTTCCCTTACCACCATCATTTCTTTGATCCCTGATCTATGTGCTTAAAGAATAGCCTTCATTTTTTATGGTGCATTTTCATTACCTCTTTGTTCTGGTGAAGGAGATTCTTCAAGAGGTGTGGTCCACTGTATTTGTAAACAAAATTCTTGTAAAGTCAGAAAGAAATAAAGAATTCAAAACACTAATAAAAAGAAAGCTAGAATATTTCCATGAATTCCAGAGAAATGCAGAGAACAGAGTAAGGGAAATTATGAAGGATACAGAGGAACAATACAGGATGATAAAGGTCAATCTTCAAGGAACACATAATAGTCCTTAGTGTGAAGCACTTGAGAGAGGATCAAAATACATAAAACTAAAGGTGAGTTCTACAAGAAGAAACATATAAATCTACTATTTTATTTGGATGTCTAAGTTCACCCATCAGTAACTGGCAAATAAACCAAGCATAAAATTCATGAGAAGGTAGTAGAAATAAATAATCCACTGCTGCAACCAATCAACATTTATAGACTTTGTCCAACAAAAGCCAAATACACATTCTGTTCAGTTTGTATGGAATATTCCCCAAAATTCCATAGATAGAATAGTCAGATAGTCCAAGATAGACCAAAATTCTGGACTATAAAACCAGGCTATAAAAGAATTAAAATAGTAAATGTGAAATTGGTAAGGCATAGAGTTAGACATGGGATAACAAAGCAAAGTGCAGCATCCTAGTAACATCTCCAGGTGGCTAGAATACCCCTTCATGGCTAAGCATCTTGAAGTTGCTGTTTAGTTCTTCCTGTTTTATCAGTGACTTAGCTATCAGGAGAGTATTCATAGCCAGGATACTTTTACACTGTGAAAAAATATCCACCAAAGACTAAAGCTTAATTATAATATCATTAGCATCATAGTTTTGACCCCTTCCACTCTTAATAGGCTTTTCAAAGTCATAGAAGATATATCTTAAAACCAAAATATGATTTCCAAGACTTGAGTAGGAAGAATGGTTACTCACTTTATGAATATGCCACTGACCTTATAAATGCCCCTTATAAAATCAGAAACTCCAAAAACTATGCTTCAGTGTATTTTCAATATTCTTTCACAATGCTTATGATTTTTTGTGGTCTCTTTTAAATTTGCTGATAAATTCTTTCCTGAGTAGGCCAAGAACCTCAATGAGCACCAGGTCCAGTAATAAAAGTAGATGTATATGGTTTTCATAGAAAGTATGCACATTATGACCCTATATTTCTTACTTCAAACATCTACAAACCAAGGGAAGAAGAGGAAGGATGCAGAGGTCATGAGGGAGCAGAAAGGTTGAGTCAGGTGTAGATTAGAAGAAAGGATATGCAATAGGTAGGGTTTTAGTTGGGGGGTGATAGGGGAGGAGGTGGGGAGAAGGGAACTGGGATTGTCATGTAATTCAATCTTGTTTGGAATTCAAATAAAAAAATTAAAAATCTACAAACCAAGGGGAAATAACCTAAGGAACTGTATGTATGTATGTATGTATGGATGGATGGATGGATGGATGGATGGATTTTTAATTTAAATTAGAAACAAGCTTCATTTACATGTCAATCCCAGTTCCCTCACCCTCCCCTCCTCCCCTGTCTCCCACCAACCTCCATCCCATCCCATTTCTGCTCCCTAGGAAGGGTGAGGCCTTCCATGGGGACTCTTAAAAGTCTGTCATATCATTTGGAGCAGGGCCTAGACCCCCCCCCATGTGTCTAGGCTGAGAAAGTAGGGTATGGGATAGGTAGGGTGTTAGTTAGGAGGGGCAGGGGAGGAGGGGAGGAAGAGGGAACTGGGATTGACATGTAAAATAATCTTGTTTCTAATTTAAATAAAAAATGGAGAGAAAGAAAAGAAAGAACGAAAGAAAGAAAGGAAGAAAGAAAGAGTAGGGTTTAAAAAAAAAAAACAAATGGGAGGAGTGATGAGCAAAGGGGTCAAGACCAGGCTGGATAAACCCACAGAAACAGCTGACCTGAACAAGGGGGAGCTCATGGACCCCAGACTGATGGCTGGGAAACAAGCACAGGACTGTTCCAGACCCACTGAACCTGACGAGGATGTCAGTTTGGAGGTCTGATTAATCTATGGGGCCTCTGGTAGTGGATCAGTATTTATCCCTAGTACATGAAAGGACTTTGGGAAACCATCCCACATAGAGGGATTATCTAAGGAATTTAACATGATAAGAATCTCTGTACTTGAGGATAAAGAAATAGTTTGTTTTATGTTATGCCCAGTAAGTAATATTTATTAAATGCAAACCAGGAAGGGAAGGAAAGGGAACATAATGTAGTTTGGACAAGAAGTGTTTCCACCAAAGGACCTTAGGTCATGTATTCCAAGTTTCCTTCCAGACAGTATTGCTGAGACCTAAAAAAATATCAAGCCAACATGGAGTAGGGAGATGCTCGTGAGCCCCAGCTCCCACCTTAGGAGTCCTGACAATTGATAGCTGCTAGAGAGCAGAGAGTCTGTTTTTGTTTTTGTTTTTGTTTTTTGTTTTTGTTTTTGGTTTTTTAGGGGTATGGTTCCTGGAAGGTCAAGCATGCTCCAATGGATGGCCCCATTCCCATCTTATAGAAGCAGCATTAACTAGACTCAGTAAATTACTCCCTCCCGCAATAAAGAGTAGATAAGTAGTTGGGGAGTGTTCAGCAAAAGTTAGAGGAGCAGGACTTGGAAGGGTAGGTATGGTCAAGATACATTGTCTGAAGTTGTCAACCAATAAATAAAAGATAATCTTTTATAAATTAAATTTAATTTAAAAATAAATAAAAATACAGAAAGAATACAAGTGAGAATTTCTTTCACATTCATCATGGTACCTGAATCATGAAATCCTTAATGACTTTGTGGAATTTATATTCATCTTTAACCAATCAAATGGCTGTCTACATCATTTCCCACATTACTTACAGAGATATTTTATAACTGCTTCTGTCTGAACATGAAAGATGTTCTTCACCATTCCTATGCTCAACTAGATATTTTTCCAGGGACAGCCCATAAACTATCACAAAAGATGATGAGCTGGTATATTAGCTGTCTTTTAGAATGCTAAATCTGCTGCATATATTTTTTCATGACATGGTGATTTAAAACATCATGGCAGGGGCAGGTGGGATGGCTCAGTTGGAAAACTTTTTGCTTTGAAAACAGGAAACTTTACTTTGGCCCCCTAGAACTCACATTAAAATATCAGACCTGGTGGCATGTATTTCTTCAGTTTCATTGATGGGGAAATGAAGACACAAGGTTCCCTGGGGATGAACATAAATACAAATACATTGGAAGACAACAAAAGTACTGGTAAATGTCTTGTTTGGATTGTTTTAACAAGGTGTCTTAGATTGGGTCATTCTTAGATGCTTGAATTTACTGCTCATGGTTCTGGAAGCTGGGGAGTGCCAAGAGATTGAGAACCACAACTCCGTAGATGTTGTATTCTGTGTGTCACTTAGAGGATGGGGAGTCTCCCTTGCCCTTTTCTAACAGTCACATCTCTTGGCATCACTTGGGGGATCAAATTCCACCATATGCACTTGGAAGGTCACATATGTTCTGATCATAACAGTAGTGTATAGAATTATTATAAAAAGAGTGCACTTACATGCTTTGTTCTATCTCATTGAAGGCCTGCCCCTTTCTGAATGGAGAGAGAGGATGAGTGGATGGGTAAGGGGTAGATGGGAGTGAGGGGAGATGGGAGGGAAGGAGGGAAGGGAAACTGTGGTCAGTATGTGAAATAAATGAAAAAAATAAAGTAAAATATATTTTTAAAAGAGGGCACTTTAAAACCTCACAATAACTGTTGTAGTTTAAGAGTAACTCAAGGGAATGGGATTTATAGTTTGAGGATAGCTTGGTAATTATTAATTTGGAAGATATATCCAATATAAAATGGAGAAGTGGGAGGTAAGATATTGAATTAGTAACTTTCCTTGTCATTATGACCTAGTATCTGACAAAAAGCAACTTAAAGAGAAAGGGTGCGTTCATTTTGTGTAACAGTTTAGAAGGATGCAGTCCGTGGCAGGAAGGAACAGCCTGAAAGAATACTTTCATGAAATCTGTGTTTCTAAAGTGAATAAATAGATGAAAGTTGGTCAAGAGCAGGTTGGAGGTAGAGAGGATGTGCGCAAAAAAGCAAACTGACCATTTCAACACACTGTGGTAAGTGCTGCACAGAGAACTATAACAATATTACTATTTTAGCAGTATCTTTAATTGCAAAAGTAATTATTATTAGCAAATGTGTTGCATCCACTGTGTGAGTGTATGCATTCATGTGCGTGCATGTGGAAGCCAGACACACACACCAGGTGTCTTCTTCTACAATCTCCTCCTCATTGCCTTGAGACAGGGCTTCTCATTGAACAGGAAGTTTAACATCTTGCCTAGACAAGCTGGCCCATGAGCTCCCAGGGTCTACCTGTCTCTACGTTCCAGTGCTGGGGTTATAGGCATGTGCAGCCATGCTCAGCATTTCACATGGGTTTGGGGTTATTTACTTAGGTTCTCAGGATTAAATAAAAAGCACCTTTACCAACTAAGCCATCTTCCCAGTCCCAATTATTAGCATATTCTTGAGTTTCATCTTCACAATTCACTAGATTTGGCTCTTGTTTTGTTTTGTGGCTTGCCATCATGGATTCTACCTTCTGGAACTGTAAACTCAATTAAACACTTTCAATAATAATAATAATAATAATAATAATAATAATAATAATAAACAAATGGGCTTTTAAATTACCTTAAATGCCAGATACAAGAAAATGCAGGTTTAAGGGTTTCAGTAGCCCAAAATGTCACATACTCATTTATTTTAAGGATGCTGCCCCATGGTCAGAGCATGGGCATAATCACTGCAGAAAGAAAAAATGACTAGGTAGCACTGAGTACCAGCTGCTTTTTTCTGGTCTGTGAATAACTCTTACTGCTTTCATTTCAAATAGGAAGTGAAATCACATGGGCAACCTTTCGTAAAAATAGAGAGAAAAGATACTGGAAGCTAACATAAATGTGATGTTATCCCAAACCATAAATTTGTTTCTTACCATCTGCAAGCAGCACAGTTTTTTCAGCAGTTGCCTTGTCACCATGAGTAAGCATGTTGTATGAGTACAGACAGAAAGCAGGAGATTGTTTTCTAAGATCCTCTTCCTGAACATCCTCAGAATTCAGTAGAGAACCTGCAAATTGTTGCACCACATTTTGGATAGTTCTCATTATCAAAATTGAATCAATAGCATCTCGCATTCTGCTTATTTAACACCAGCCCATTGGAGCTGCCAACTGCAGACCTATGGGAAACCCACAGTGTGAATTCTGCCAAGAGCTGGACAAGATTCTAAAGGGCTTGGCTAAAAAAAAAAAAAAGGAGTTATCTGAATGTAATTCCATCCAGCATTAAAGGTCACAAAAGCTGGAATCTATGGCAAAATTGCTGCTGCTGGGGATTAATTAATATCATTTGAGCATCGATGCACATCTGGCACTTGAGCAAGACTCTCTCAGTCTCCTCTCACTGAAAATGGTTAGAAGATTACAGTTAGTGCACTAACAAACGCACACCACCTTAGCTACCACAGATGACAAAGGGTTATGTGTACAGGTTAACCCTTCTTTCCTCTCAGGCAGGTTAAACCATTTTTTAGTTACTTATCTAAGAACAGTTTGCCTTTTCCATCCAAAGAAAAATAAAATAGCTAAAAATTTACTAATGTCCAACTGTATGCCAGATCTTCAGTTGAGCACTTTCTATGTGCAAGTTGTTATCACCTCATTTTACTGAACAGGGAAGTGATGCTTTAAGCAGTTGCCAAAGTCATGTAATACTTATATTCTCTACCTCCAATGCCAGTGCTGCTTCCCAATGTTCTTAGTGAATACCAACAAGTTTGCATAGTAAATGCAATGTTCACCCACATAATACCTTATGTTTATTCCCATTTAAAAATTCTAAGAATCACTCTTTAGTTCTGAGTGTTGGATTGATCTTGATCAATGTGCTAGAATCAGGTGAATTCGCAGCAGTAGAGTTAAACTTCAAAAAGAAGACAGAGAATAAATCTCACAGCTTTGTATTATACTGTGGTTTTCTAGAAACAGACAAGCACAGAAACAAACCTTTTTGTGAAACAGTGTTAAACTCTCTTTCTACTATTTCTTGCTCTACAATTGGTCTATTCTATGAAACACATACTTTAGGATAGGAAGAATTTTCCTTGTCATCAAACATAATATCAAATCCTAGGTAGGGCTGATCAGACAGACACTTTGAGCATGAGTTGCATTAGATTTCTTGCATGTAGATTATCATCCTATTTAAAGAAACATGAAAAGTTCAAATAAGAAGTGTATTACTATTCTTTTCACTATGACTGAACACCTAAGAAGATTGCTTTGATTCATAGTTTAGGGGATAAGGATGGCATGGAGGTAGAACCCACTCATATCTCAGCAAATAAGGAAACACAGGGAGGGGAATGAAGGTACTCTGCTAGCTTTCTTTTCCCCATTTTTATTCATTCTGAGGCCTGAGTCATGTGATAGTGCTGCCCATATTTAGGGTGAGTTCCTCATTCAACTAATCGTCTCTGGAAATGTTCTCAAAGACACCCCCAAAAGTATGCTTCAGGAATGCCTTAAGCATTTCTTAATCATGCCAAGTTAATAACCAATGTTACCCATCGTAAGTCTATATTTAGTCAACTTGACTCCTAAACTTCCTTTTTTTTTATTTGGTCAAGGAATAGAACTTAAGCCCTCATGCATGTGGGGCAGGTGCTGTACTACTGAACTATGGTACAAACCCCCAAATATATCATTAAACCATAGCATTTTACCCATAAGCTTCAAAGTCTCATGTTGATTTCCTGACATTCTACACTCAGCCCAGAATGCCAGGCTTGATTGCCAAGTATGAAACAGTCCAGATCACCAGGCTGAATTGTCATATATGCAGCATATTGCCAGATGGGTAGAAGACCAGACTGCCAGGCAGGCAGAAGCCTAGATTGCCAGGCAAGGGAGCCAAGGAGGCAGGTGCAAGCATAAGTAAAGAAGTGAGTGGCTACTCCTCCAGTAGCCCTGAGCCAAACTAAGTGACTTGAGCAAAACTAAGTTCATCAAGATGAAAACATTGAAGAGGGCCTGTGAAAGTGCCCCAGGATGAGAAGTCAAACAACCTGCTAATCATTTGCTTTAGTTATTGTCTTAGTTGTGATCTTCACCAAGGTTATCATCATAGTCCCAACTATTTGTTGCAGGATGGTAGTTCAGAACTTGGTGTTGCAATCCTGTCCATCCTCTATTAAAAGGCTTTGTTACAAAGACTAGTTGATGATAAAATTAGAGTGACTTTGCAGATCTGAAAACCCATTTTCAAGACATGAAAACACAAGATGGGAAGGAGCAAGATGGGAAATTAGTTTACAGAGGGTGCAAGGGCTAAGTGCAGTTGTGAATTCCCAGGAGCTAGGTTATTGAAAAGGGCACCAAAGTGACTAAGAGAAGTCTGCAATAGTCAGTGCCTGTAAATGCTAAAGTGAGATCATGGATATCTTGTGATGGTAGGAAAAGATACTCCCAGAAGTCATAGGTTGCTGATCAAAACCCCAGTGCTTTGGATGGGTTACCTCCAAGGAGTTGTTGGTCATGGAGGCCCTAAATGCCCCTAAAATGATAATGGCTTTTGCTACTAGTATTACTTCTATTCCAGAACTTGATAGTAAGACCCTATTGCTGAAGACATCATGAGCTCTGGAAAGCACACTGGAAATCTAAGTCTAGAACAGAGCCAAAGATGTCCCCTCTCTGAATCCTAGGTCTTAGAATATCCAAAGGTACTGCTTAGATTTCCAGGGGAAATTATGGGCAAAATTCCTACTCAGATGTGCATCCTTCAAGCTTCACAATGGAAGTGTCTGACTAGATGTGCCAGTTAGTCCAATAGTGGGGTACTGGATATAGATAGAATAAATGTTTTTTGTTGTTGTTGTTGTTTTGAGGCCTGCTTCACAGAGAGACAATTCATAGCTGGCACTGTGATACTGGAAAATTGGACTTCCTTGTGATCAAGGAAGTCTTAAGCCCCAGTGGAGAAGGGACTGATATTGCTATGTAAATAAATGCACTGCACTAGCTAAGCTTTTTTGTGTTTATGTCCATAGTCTACCACTACAGCTTTGGATATTTTTCCTTTTCTTGTTCTCTTCTCTTTCCTTACGTGTGTTTTATAACAGAAGAAATAGCACCAAAACAAACCAACAGCTCTATTCTGAGGACACAGAAGAATAAGAGGACACAGAAAAGGTTTGATACCTTGCTGGAGTAGAGAACAATAGTTAGATACCCCAATCAGTCCCCCTCCCCCAGGCTCGGGGTCCTTTCAGAAGAAGATGAATATGATGTAAGACCAGAAGAAGGAGTGGAATGTTGTAACTGTACTCTAGCCAAACTGCCACCATCTTCATGAGGTTTCCTGTGTCTGCTTTCAAGGGAATCCATCTTGGTTCAGGCCAGTGGACTGTTGGCATTCCCTTCTAGAAGGAGAGGGTGGAGAGGACATTAGACTTTCAACAGAGTTTCCAGCAATTCCTCAGAGCTTTTTATGTATGATTCCACCATAACTGTGCTGTATGGCCTCAAAGCATTGAGAAGGCTGGAGTATGCAGGTCCAGTGAGGTTTGCTGACATGGACTCACTCCATTTATGTGGCAATAGACAACTCATCAATAACACTGGGAACACTTTCTAGTGTACCAGCTTTAGGATCACCTAACCTCCTGTCAAAAACGCTTCACTCACACTCTGTAAGAACAGTAAACTCATAGGTTCCTGATTCCAGCTTTCATTAGGACCCTAGAAGGAGGGGGAAATAAATATCATTCACATATCCCTCAGAGAACAAATTTTAGTAATAAATTGTATGAAGCCTTTATGAGCTTCCTGGATAAGATAAAACCAGTTCAGGCAGGATAAACAATTTTGCCCAGCACACATGACTAGCTTTGAGTCAAATTTGTGACTTACTACCATATTTTTGTGATACCTAGTGCCCACTTAATGTGGGAAATTACCAAACGGAGCCAGGTAGAAATACAAGGGATTTTAATAGGGAAAAAGCCTTACTTACAGAGGTACCTAGCCAGCCTGCAGACAGCAGTCTATACAGCAAGCTGAAAGCGAAACCGAAAGCAGCCCACCATATAAGTGTCCCTGACCACGCCCTCGAAGGCGTGGTCAGGCACACCTATAGCCAGCCCCTAAGCAGGAGTGGCTACAACATCCCCTACAATTCCCCTTTTAGTCTAAAAGAGGATTAAAACTTAACAGTGTAAAGTATCCAAAATTAACAATCATAAAGGTGAAATATAAGAAGATACAACAATCTGCTTATGTCACATCCTAACTATCTATTTTAACTAAACCCTAAAGTCATCTGAAAGAGGTGTCCAAGCCTGAACACCTCCTTCCAATCCCAACCATAAACAATAGGAAGCTATCCCTAACTAGGCATAAACACTATCCTAAGTGACAACAATGGGGAAAGGGGGCGTAGCATCCTCCAAGTTACATCCTGCTGAAATGGGACGATGATAGTCTTGTTGAGAAATGTTAGTATAGTGAACGTCTTGAATGGATTGTATCCAGTCCATGTTAGATGGAATTCCTGTGATTGAAGATCTCACTTGAAATCCTCAAGTTGATTGAAGTCAGTACCCGAAGCTCTGGCTGGAGTGTCTGTTGAAATGGAGCAAGTTGGATCCAGTACAGTCGAGGAGGTGTGCCACATTTTCTTTCCAGGGAGTCCAGGGATTGCTGTCAGGCGGGTCTTCATTAGCTGTGTGGGACTCAAAACATAAACAGCAGAGAAATGTTTGCTTGTGTATGTACACATACTGGGAAAGGCAACCATGGGAGAATATTGATTATGAAAGGGTATACACTTTGAAAGAAAGAGCCAAGAAAAGACAAAGACAGTCCCCAAATTCTTCTCTTATTCTGTATTTACACCAATTGGTTTCTTGATACTATACAGAAACTCTAAAGTTTAGTTAAACAATGTGCTTGGATTTCAGAGGAGGAAAGCCAAATCCACCTCTAAATCCAGCATTGGTTTAATTGAATAGGGACTAGGAAATAAAGAGAAATAGAGTTCTCTGAGAGACAGCTGTAAAGTTTACCATATGGCACATTCCTTTTGTTTGATGGTTATAGCTACCTTCTCTTCTTAAGTATCTACCCATGCAGTGTCCTTTGCCTTCTGGAGATGAGTTTTCCTGTGAAGATGAAAGCAAAACATTTCCCTTTCCTTTGGGAGGTTTCTATTTAGTTTATGAGATACACCATAGTAGGATACCTGTCATTTGTCCTCATCGAGAGGTTTTTCCTTTCAACTCGAATCTTGATCAACTTTGATGGTATCCAAAGTTTTTCTTCCTGAACAAAGTCAATTCATGCTTCTCCCATCACTTCTTCCTATTTTTCAAATTTAGTCTGTTGTGAAATATTTGTTTAACTATGCAAAGATGTGTTGCATTTATTTAACTATGAAAATATTGCATTTTTATGTTGCAGATTATTTGTTTAACTGAGAAAAGATGTGTTGCTGTTTTACCTTGCCTGTCTAAGACTCCTAATTGGTCTAATAAAAAGCTAAACCACCAATGGTGAGGGAGTAGCCATAGGCAAGACTTCTGGGCAGGGATAGTAAGTAGGAGGAAGAATTTATGCTCAAGAGAAGAGGAAAGAAAGAAAAGAGACACCAGGGGACAGACAGGTAGACACAAAGAAGAAGGAAAGTGGGACAGAAAGAGAAAGGGGTGAGAGAGGAAAGAGAGAAAGAAAGAAAGAAAGAAAGAAAGAAAGAAAGAAAGAAAGAAAGAAAGAAAGAAAGATTAAAATCCCCAAGGCAAAACATATATAAAACAGGTTAAATTGGGTTAAAAGAGGTAGTGGGACAACCATAAGCTAAGGCTGGGAATTCATAAGTAATAAGACTCCATGTCCCTATTTGGGAGCTGGTTAGTGGCCCAGAGAAAATTCCAGCTATATCAGTCCACACAGTCTAATTTTCAATTGAGTATTCTATTTTACATTATCAAGATTTTTTTATCCCTACCTTTAAACAATCAGATTCACATTCTCAGCTCTAAATCACCTTTAGTCAAATAATTTCCAAATCTTTATCCTCCTGAGAACTTTCATAAAGTCCCAAAGTACATTTCTAATTGCTTGTCTTCCTCTTTAACCCGAGAAGAAACTTCAAATACAACATACAATGTGTGTTGATAAAAACTGAGGCATGGAATGGATATTAGTTCATTAATCATAAGAACAGTGAATTTTCTGCCTACCTTACTAAGCAACCTATATCTAATACAGATGCTCTGCTCCTCTAATGGACCCTCAGATGAGAACACTTAGACCAATGTAGGCTATGATTGTTCAAGGCCATTGTAAAAAGTGCAGAATTGGGTGTAAAGACTGGATCTTTAAAGCCTGTGGAGATATATGGATATATATTTCTCAGCCCTTGTTAGCCTTCCATGTTTTCTCTGGATTTCCTAATTGTGTTAATGAGTTATAGTTCTCTAAGCCTGACCCCAACCTCTGTCATTCTTTTTCTACTTTTTCAATCTGTTTACACACACACACACACACACACACACACACACACACACACACACACACATATATATCATCATCATCATCACTTTCATCTAGTCCTAGGACTTGTGTCTTTCCACATACTTCCACCTAATTTTAGACTCACTCAAACTTTCATTTCCTAATCTACAGAGGAGCTACTTTCTTCTCTTTGAAATACATCTTTACCTTCTGATCTACAATGGTGTTCTGACTTCAAGATACACTAGTGCAATAGTGGTTCAAAGCTTGTGGGAGTAAACAAACAATATCTAATTGGATTTGATGCCCATTCCATGAAATAGAACCCATGCTTATTGCTGTTTGCTTGGCCAAGAACATGAGACTAGACAGACTAAGGACCTAGGGGAAAACCAAATACTAATGTTCTGCTAAAAGAACATAGCAATAATATTACCGCTGAGGGCATTCATTCTGCTACAGTCATAGATCAGTCACTTAATCAGCCATCATCAGAGAAGCTTCCTCCTGAAGCAGATGTGAGCAAATACAGAGACACACAGCCAGACTGAAAGACCTTGGAACACTCAGCCCTAAATAGAATGTCTCCTTCAAATCCTTTCTCTCAGAAATAAGGGAACTCTGTGGAAGGCAGAAAGAATGAAAAAGCCAGAGAGAATGGAGGACACTGGGGAAACAATAATCAGAAAATATTGTATGAAACAAATCTAATTTCAATAAAAGGTATAACTGGAGCTCTAATTGGTCTTAATAATAAAAGCCCAGAGTCAGATATAGGGGAAAAGCTGAAAGATGAGAGAGATGGAGCAAGCCACAGGCACACCTTAGCTCAATAACTTTTCAGTTGAAAAAAGATCGAGTTCCTGCTTCCTCCCACCTATAATCCTTTCTCCGGCTAGTCATTTCACTTCCTGTGTGTCGATTAGCTATTGGCAAGCTCCACTCCACCTTCAGACACGCTTTGTTTGTATAAACAATATATCACCACAAAAAGGGGAAAATATCATGTGTATATTGTTAATACTAATTAATAGTTAGACATTAATATATTTAATTTCTCACTGGCAAAGACAAAGATTCAATTGGCTTTCTCCATAGCTTACTTATACAGTTGAAAGCCTTCATCCTTTGGTTATAATTAGACAAGATGAGTGTAATTTTGCTGAATGAATATATACACGGCTGTAGTGAACTTAAAAATATTCTTTATCCGTACATGTCACATGACATTTGGGGGGGTGATTTTTTTTCTCTCTCTACACAGCTTGTTAGTCCTTCTAGATGGACTTTTTTGGTTTTCCATCATGAATTCAACCACAAGCTCTCCGTTAATTGTGTCATTATTTTCTCAACACACTTAATCACCTATTAGTCTCATTGTAGTGGATCTCTCACTGGAACCTCAGACATGCTTATCCCTTGTATCCTGAGAGGGTTTGTTTGTTTGATTTCAGTTTTACATTCAACAACTGTTAAAAATGGTTTTGTTTGTATTGTGTCTACTGTCATATTTTTAGACCTTGACAATGTGTGACCTTGTTCTCTATCCCAGTGACTCACCTGTTTCTGTCATGGTTGCTGCCCTTATTACGAAGATCCAGAGGTATTTCTTGTTTAATTCTAGGCTCTCTTCTTGCTTAGTCTGTTTCCTTTTATTACTTTAGAGGAACTCATATTTACATATCCATCCCCCCCATTCCCTCACCTTCCCATCTTCCCATGTTCCCCATCAACACCCCCAACCCACCCCACCTCCTCCCCAGGGATAGTGAGGACCTCCACGGGGGACAGTCAGAGTCTGTCATATCATTTGGGGGAGGGCCTAGGCCCTCCTTGATTTTTTTTTTTTTTTTGGTTTTTCAAGACAGGGTTTCTCTGTGGCTTTGGAGGCTGTCCTGGAACTAGCTCTTGTAGACCAGGCTGGCCTTGAACTCACAGAGATCCACCTGCCTCTGCCTCCTGAGTGCTGGGATTAAAGGCGTGTGCCACCACCGCCGGGTGGGCCCTCCTTGTTGTATCTGGGCTGCAATAGTATTCCTCCATAGGGATGGGCTTCCAAAGTCCGTTTGTGCTCTAGGGATAAACACTTGCTCCACTGTTAGAGGTCCCATAGACTGTCTTGGCCTCCTAGCTGGTACCCATATTCAGAGGGCTTGGATCAGTCCAATGCTGGTTCCCCCAGCTTTGGACTCGGGTCTCCTTGCTCTCACTATGTCAGGTCAACTGTTTCTGCTGCTTTCTCCAGCACCATCTTGGCTCCTTTGTTCATTCCACCTCCCACTCCTCAACTGGATTCCAGGAGTATGGTTTCAGTGCTTAGCTGTGGGTGCATATTTCTGCTTCAATCGGCTACTGGATGAAGGGTCTAGGAATGGTAAACAAGGTAGTCATCAATCCCATTATAGAGGAAGGGCATCAAAGTCAGCCTCTTCATCACTGACTAAATTCTTAGTTGGGGTCATCCATGTGGATCCCCTTATGTTTCCCCTGGGCCAGACCTCTTTCCAAACCTGTACTGTCTCCCTCTATCAAGGCATCTCCTTTCTTGCCCTCCTCTATTCCTCCCCTGATACATTCCTCTTGTTCTACTCGCCCTCCCAGTCTCCCCTTCCCACCTCCTTCCTCTCTCTGTCCCCCCACCATGCGCCCAATTTGCTCAGGGATTCTTGTCACCCTCCCCTTCTTCTAGGGACAATGCAATCTTCTCTTGGAGTCCTCCTTGTTTCCTAGCTCCTCTGGTATTGTGGATTGTAGTCTGGTAATCCTTTCCTCTATGTCTAAAAATCATATATGAGTGAGTACATACCATGTTTGTCTTTTTGTGACTGGGTTACCTCACTCAGGATGGTGTCTTCTAGTTCCATCCATTTACCTGTGAATTTCAAGATTCCATTTTTTCCCCTCTGAGTAGTAATCCATTGTGTAAATGTATCACATTTCTCTATCCATTCTTCAGTTGAGGAGCATCTAGGTTGCTTACAGTTTCTGACTATTACAAACAATGCTGTTATGAACATGGTTGAACAGATGTCCTTGTTGTATGAATGTGCATTCATTGGGTATATGCCCAAGAGGGGAACTGCTAGATCTTGAGGTAGACTGATACCATTTTCCTGAGAAACTGCCATACTGATTTCCAAAGTGGTTGTACAAGTTTGCACTCCCACCAGCAATGGAGGAGAGTTCCTCTTTCTCCACATTCTTTCCAGTATAGACTGTCATTGGTGTTTGATTTTAGCCATTCTGGCAGGAGTAAGATGGTATCTCAGAGTTGTTTTGAGTTGCATTTCCCTGATGGCTAAGGATATTGAGCACTTTCTTAAATGTCTCTCAGCCATTTTAGGCTCCTCTGTTGAGAATTCTCTATTTAGTTCTGCAATCCACTTTTTAATTGTATTGTTTGGTGTTTTGGGGACTAGCTTCTTGAGTTCTTTGTATATTGGGGTTATGAGCCCTCTGTCAGATGTGGGGTTTGTGATGATCTTTTCCCATTCTGTAGGCTGGTTTTTGTCTTGCTCTGTCCTTTGCCTTACAGAAGGTTCTCAGTTTCATGAGGTCTCATTTATTAATTATTGATATCAATGTCTGTGTTACTAGTGTTATGATCAGGAAGCAGTCTCCTGTACCAATTTGTTTGAGAGTACCAACTACCTTCTCTTCTAGGAGGTTCAGTGTGACTGAATTTCTATTTAGGTCTTTGATCCATTTGGACTTAAGTTTTGTTCATGGAGATAGATATGGATCTATCTGCAATCTTCTACATGTCCGAATCCAGGTATGCCAGAAGCATTTGTTGAAGATGCTTTCTTTTGTTTTGTTTTGTTTTGTTTTGTTTTGTTTTGTTTTTGTTTTTCAAGACAGGGTTTCTCTGTGGCTTTGGAGGCTGTCCTGGAACTAGCTCTTGTAGATCAGGCTGGTCTCAAACTCACAAGAGATCCGCCTGCCTCTGCCTCCTGAGTGCTGGGATTAAAGGCGTGGGCCACCAACGCCCAGCTGAAGATGCTTTCTTTTTTCCATTGTATATCTTTAGCTTCTTTCTCAAAAATCAGGTGTGTGGGTTAGAATCAGAATTTTCAATTATATTCCATTTGTCTGTCTGTCTGTTTTTGTGCCAATACCAAGATGCTTTAAGGTCTATGGTCTGTAATAGAGCTAGAAGTCAGGGATGGTGATGCCTCCAGAGGTTCCTTTATTGTACAGGGTTGTTTAGACTATCCTGGGTTTTTTGTTTTTCCATATCAAGTTGAGTATTGTTCTTTCAAGATTTGTAAAGAACTGTGTTGGGATTTTGATTGGGGATTGCATTGAATCTATAGATTGCTTTTGGCAAGATTGCCATTTTTATTGTGTTGATTCTACCTATCCATGAGAATAGGAGATCTTTCCATTTTCTGGTATCTTCTTTAATTTCTTTCTTTAGAGACTCAAAGTTCTTACTGTATGGGTCTTTCACTTTTTTGGTTAGCGTTACCCCAAGATATTTTATGTGGTTTGTGGATATTGTGAAGGGTGATGTTTCTCTGATTTCTTTCTCATTCTGTTTATCATCTGAATATAGTAGTGCTACTGATTTTTTGAGTTAATCTTGTATCCTGCCACTTTGCTGAAGGTGTTTATCTATAGGAGTTCCCTGGTAGAGTTTCTCCGGTCACTTATGTAAACTATCATATCATCTGCAAATAGTGAGAGTTTGAGTTCTTCCTTTCCAATTTGTAACCCCTTGATCTTCTTTTGTTGTCTTATTGCTCTAGCTAGTACTTCAAGAACATATTGAAGAGATATGAAGAGAGTGGGCAGCCTTGTCTTGTTCCTGATTTTAGAAAAATCGTGTTGAGCTTCTGTCCTTTTAATTTGATGTTGGCTGTTGGTTTGCTGAATATTGCTTTTATCATGTTTAATATGTACCTGTTATTCCTGGTCACTCCAAGACCTTTTTCATGAAAGGATGATGGATTTTTTCAATGGCTTTTTCAGCATCTAGTGAGATGATCATGTGATTTTTCTTTTTCAGTTTGTTTGTATGGTGGATTACATTGATGGATTTTGGTATGTTGAACCACTCCTGCATTCCTGGGATGAGGCCTACTTAATCATGGTGGATGATTTCTCTGGTGTGTTCTTGGATTCAATTTGCCAGTATTTTGTTGAATATTTTTACATTGATGTTCCTGAGGGATATTGGTCTGTAATTCTTTTTTTTTTTTTTTTTTTTTTTTTTTTTTTTTTTTTTTTAGTTGTGCCTTTGTGTGGCTTGGGTACCAAGGCAATTGTAGCATCGTAAAAAAAGCTTGGCAATGTCCCTTCTGCTGCTATTTTGTGGAAAAATTTGAGGTGTACTAGTATTAGCTTTTCTTTGAATTTATGGTAGAATTCTGTCCTGAAACCATCTGGCCCTGGGCTTTATTTTGTTTGGAGACTTTTGATTACTGCTTCTATTTCATTAGGGGTTATAGGACTCTTAAAATTGCTTATCTCTTCTTGACCTAATTTTGGTAATTGGTATCTATCCAGAAAATTTTCCATTTCCTTTAGATTTTTGAATTTTGTGGAGTTCAGGTTTTCCAAGTAAGACCTGATGATTCTCTGGATTTCCTCAGTGTCTGTTGTTATGTCCCCCCTTTTTTATTTCTGATTTTGTTAATTAACATCTCTCTCTCTCTCTCTCTCTCTCTCTCTCTCTCTCTCTCTCTCTCTCTCTTATCTGCCTTTTGGTTATTTTGGATAGAGGTTTGTCTATCATGTTGATCTCCTCCAAGAACCAACTCTTTGTTTTACTGAATCTTTGTAATGTTTTCCTAGTTTCTACTTTATTGATTTCAGCCCTCACATTGTTTATTTCTTGGCATCTACTCCTCCATGGTGAGTTTGCTACTTTTTGTTCTAGAGCTTTCAGTTGCACTGTTAATTCTCTAGTGTGACTATTCTCCAGTTTCTTCATATGGGCACTTAGTGCTATGAACTTTCCTCTTAGCATTGCTTTCAAAGTGTCCTATAAGTTTGGGTATGTTGTTTCTTCATTTTCATTAAATTCTAGAAAGTCTTTAATTTCTTGCACATTATTCAATTTCCATGAGTGTGTAAGGTTTCTGCAATTTGTTTTGTTGTTGAATTCTAACTTTAAAGCATGGTGGTCTAATGAGATATAGGGGGTTATTTCTAATTTTTGTATCTGTGTATGCTTGCTATGTTGCTGAGTATGTGATGATTTTAGAAAAGGTTCCATGCAGTGCTGAAAAGAAGATATATTCTTTTGTGTTTGGATGGAATGTTCTATAGATGTCTGTTAATCCCAATTGGTCATAACTTTTGTTAGTTCTGTTGTTTCTTTGTTAAGTTTCTGTCTTGTGGTCCTGTCTAGTGGTGAGAGCTGAGTGTTAAAGTCTCCTACTATAAGTGTGTGAGATTTTATTTGTGATTTGAGCTTCAGTTATGTTTCTTTTATGAATGTGGGTGCCGTTTTATTTGGGGCATAGATGTTAAGGATTGAGACTTCATCTTAATGGACTTTTCCTGTGATGAGTATGAATTGCCCTTATTCACCTCTTTTGATTGATTTTAGTTTGAAGTCTAATTTGTTAGATAGTAGGATTGCTACCCCATCTTGTTTCTTGGGTACATTTGATTGGAAAGTCTTTCCCCAACCCTTTACTCTGAGGAAACATCTGTCTTTGAAGTTGAGATGTATTTCTTGTATGCAGCAGAAGGATGAATTCTGTCTTTTTATCCATTCTGGTAGCCTGTATCTTTTTATAGGCAAGTTAAGACCATTGACATTGAGGGATATTAATGACCGTTGATTGCTGATTCTTGTTTGCTTTGGATTTCTTGGTGGTGGAGTTTTTATGTGTGTATTTCCCCCCTTTTTATTTTGGAGTTTGGTAAAGTGGGATTATTTATTGCCTATGGCTTTTTGAGTGTAGTTATCTTCTTTGGGTTGGAGTTTTCCTTCCAGTAATTTCTGTAGGGCTGGATTTATGGATATGGATTGCTTAAATCTGGTTTTGTTATGAAATATCTTGTTATCTTCATCTATAGTGATTGAAAGCTTTGCTGGATACAGTAGTCTGGGCTGGCATCCTTGTTCCCTTAGCATTTGTATAACATCTATCCAGGATCTTCTGGCTTTCAAAGTTTCTATTGAGAAGTCAGGTGTAATTCAGATAGGACTGCCTTTATATGTTATTTGGCCTTTTTCTTTTGCTGTTCTTAATATTTTTTTATTCTGTAAGTTCGGTGTTTTGATTATTATGAGTCCAGGGGACTTCTTTTTGTGATTCAATCTATTTCGTGTTCTGTATTTTCATAGCCATAACCTTCTGTATGTTGAGGAAGTTTTCTTCTATGATTTTGTTGAATATGTTTTCTGTACCTTTAAGCTGAATTTCTTCACCTTCTTCTATACCTATTATTCTTAGGTTGGTGTTTTCACGGTATCCCTTATTTCCTGGATACTTTGTATTAGAGATTTGTTGGACTTGAGATTTGCTTTGGTCAATGACTGTATATCCTCAAGTGTGTCTTCAACACCTGAGATTCTCTCATGCATCTCTTGTATTCTACTGCTTATACTTACATCTGTGGTTCCTGATTGTTTACCTAACTTTTCTATTTCCAGAATCCCCTCATTCTGTGTCTTCTTTATTGTTTCTATTTCTGCTTTCAAGCCTTGAACTGTTTGAATTATTTCCTTCACTTGTTTGGTTGTTTTTTTCTTGACTTTCTTTAGATTCTTTAAGAGATTTGTTTATTTCTTGAATTTTTTGGTTTGTCTTTTCCTCCATCTCATATAATTTTTGTTTCTTTTTTCTTCTATTTCTTTAAAGTATTTTCTCATTTCCTCTTTAAGGGCCTCTATCATCTTCATAAGATAGTTTTTAAGGTCCATCTCTTCTTCTTCCTCTGCATTGGGCTTTTCAGGTCTTGCTGGTGTGGAGTCCCTAGATTCTGGTAGTGTCATATTGGTCTTTCTGTTATTGAGTGTGTTCTTATACTGTAGTCTTCCCATCCCTTCTTCCAGTAGGTTCAGGTGGGGTCTTTCCCTCTCTTCTAGCATTAAGAAACAGGCAGAGGGTAGAGGGGGACCCTTAGCCTGTTTCTTTGATCTCTTGCTTTGCTATCCACTTTGAATATAATATCAGCAGTTATATTCAAATTTGTTATGACCTGGATTGTCAGCAGTGTTAAATAATGTCCTACCAAGGGGCTGTTTGGAACCTTTGAGTGGGTAGATGGGACTCAGAATGAAGAGCTAGTTTAAGAGGAGAAAATAACTGATGAACCAATTTCTTTAAAACTTCTTGGGTGGTTGGTTCTTCAGGGAAGGCTGGGTGGCTTCCTACCTATACATCGCAAAGGATAGGAGAAAATGGCTAGTTTTCTGATTTGGAATCAACCTTCACTCAGTGTTTCTATTTTTGTACAGGAATCTGTTTTGCTTTGCTGTTTTTTAGGACCCCCACACACACCCAAGGCTAGTCTTCAACTCATTATCTAGCAAGCAGCATCTGGAAGCTGCTGATATGATTAAATCCACCACCTACTTTCAGGAAGTACCGTGTTCAGCACCAAACCTGGCTTCACACAGATCCCCTGCCTTCAAATGTACTGTTACTCTCCAATGCAGTCACACTCTTCTTTTGTCATCCTGAGAACATGCATGTCTGGTCTTCCTGGTTACAAGAAGGAATTATCCCAACTTTATGCAGCACAATGAAGAGGGAACTATTTCTTCCTAAAGAAACTCCCAGATATGTCCTATGTTGATGCATTCCCCTGTTGCCATCAGCCCTTAGTAAATGACAATTCTGCCAAATAAACTGACCACTTTTCATTCTTCATAATCACCAGATTTGATAACTAAATTTGTCTTCATTTGTAAACTTTTCAACTGAGTTGTGGGCTATTGATTCCCATCTAATTTATACTGTATAAACTAAAACCTCATTACTGTCACTTAAGTATTTGTAATATAGAAGTCAAGATCACACTCTTGGGGTTCTTTGTCTCATTAAGAATTTAAGAATGGACTCAAATGGAAGCTCAAAGATAATTTTATAGAATTTTAAAGAAATGGGGCTGGAGAGATGGCTCAGAGGTTGGGAGCACAGGCTGCTCTTCCAGAGGTCCTAAGTTCAATTCCCAGCAACCACATGTTGGCTCACAACCATCTTTAATGAGATCTGTTGCCTTCGTCTGGTACACAGGCATACATGCAGACAGAACACTATATACATAATAAATAAATCTTTTAAAAAATAACCCTGTAATGGATGATATTCTTTAAAAAAAAAAAAAAGGAGAGAGAGAGTGGGGAGGAAGGAAGGGAGGGAGGGAGGAAGAAAAAGAAAACAAACCAGGGTAGAGGAGCTATAAATTTTGTCTACTACCTAAAGGAGGAAAATGGGACAGGAAGGAAAACAGCCATGCCATCTAAGCTGGCATTGGAGGTCAGCTGCATGGCATACAAGTAGCCACATGGTGATGAGGAAGGCTTTAGAGACAGAGTAAGGAAACGCAGAGGGTTGGGGAGACCCAAAATGTCAGAGAAAGCATGCTTAGTGAAGAATAAGAGGGAAAGAAGTTCTGTTTTTCTAAATAATTCAAAAGACATATGATGTTGCCTGGCTGCAATTCTGAGAAAACCACTGCAACAGGGCCAGGGATTCTGGGAAGGAAAAAACTGCAGCCTATTATTAAAGGACTAATTATTTCACCTCTGCATTAGCATGGTTTACTGTTAGCCTGTCTTCCCGAGGATGGTCCCTTCCCCATGTATTGAATCAGCCCTACTGGAGTGTCAGATCTCCACCAGGTCAGAGATTCTATTCTCTTGATGAAGAGTGTTCTGCTTTGCTTGTTTGTTTGTTTTCTTGCCTGCTTGTTTGCTTTTCACTCTAACATTTGCAGGAGGAGCAAAGACTCAATTCAAGAGTTCATCTTGCAATCTTTCACATGGAATAGGCCTTAATTTCTTCTGGTCTCATACAATAAGTTCCTAGTTCCCTGACTATGTCAGGCTGGAAGGAATCAGTGTCTCTCTGTAATAAAGCTATCACTTCTTATTTATAGCACAGTTGTCAACCTATTTATTGTTCTCACCACATCAATTATTCACATCAACAATTGTTCTCTCTCATTTCTGTTCAATGACTCGCCCACCAGCTTACACCTCCTGAAGCTTTGCGTGTGACCTTAGTTCACTGTTTTGATGTGTTGCATGTGATTCATCACTGTACCCTTAGCATCAGCCAAAATATACCTTTCGTTCCCTTAGTCTGTCACATGTTTCCTTCTCTGCAACTTTATCTTTTATGGGAAGTAAAATGTCCATTTCCAGCACAATTTCTATGAATGTCATTGTTGAGAATTTATGCATGATTTATTAAGGCAATCACTTCAGATAAGAGAATACTGCTGCCTGCAAGGTATTACATGACCTCCGAATTATGGTCAACCACATATTTCTAAGAACTGTTTTTAACATGTACTTCAGCATTTAAAATAATGTGTATTAGTGGAATACTATTGCTGTCATAAAACACCATAGCCAAAGCCATCTGGGGAGGAAAGGGTCTATTTACCTTACACTTCCACATCTTAGTCCATCATTGAAGGAAGTCAAGACAGGAACTCAATTAGGGGTAGAATCTGAACACAGGAGCTGATGTAGAGGCCAAAGTGAGGTGCTGCTTACTGACTTGCTCACCATAGCTTGCTCTGCCTGATTTCTTACGGAACCCAGGACCACCAGTCCAGGAATGGCACCACCTACAATGGGTTGGGCCTTCCCACATCAGTTACTCATTAAGAAAATATCCTACAGGCTTGCCTATAGCCTAATCTTATGAGGCATTTTTCTCAACTGAGGATTCCTTCTGTCTGATGACTCTAGCTTGTGTCAAATTGACATAAAACAAGACTGAACAGTGACTTATTGGGAATGCTTTAAATGTTTCTACATTTAGAAGGATATTGGTTATAGGATTTTCAAATAAGACTTTTATTATAAGATATACACCCTAGATCCTTAGTTCCTTCATGATTTTTTATGATGAGGTGGTGTATTTTGTCAAAGGCCTTTTCTGTAACTATTGAGATGATGATGTAATTTCTGTCTTATAATCCAAATATGATTAACTACATTTTTACATGTTTTTCTTTGTTTTTTGGGGGGGTTGCTTATTTTGTCAGTTGATTGGTTGGTTGAGACAGTGTTTCTCTGTGTAGTATCCCTAGCTATCTTGGAACTAGCTCTAGACCAGACTGATCTTGAACCCACAGAGATTTGCCTGGCTATGCCTCCTGAGTACAGGGATTATAGAGGTATTCCACCACTACCTGGTCAATAAATTACATTTTTGATTTAAGTATATTGAAGTATCCCAGGATCACCAGAATAAATCCAACATTTTATAACAGTGTAAATTGTGTTTGTAAGAATTTGTTGGGAATTTTTACATTGTGTTTATTAGGGAGATCAATCTGTAGTTTTATGTTTTATTGTTTGCTGTTTTCATTGTTGAAGTTATGTTTTTATCTGGTTTAGGTATCATAATAATACTGGCTTTGTATTCACTCATAAGTGGATATTAGATATAAAACAAAGGATAACCAGACTAAAGTCCACAGCTCCAGAGAAGCTAGGGAATAAGGAGGACCCTAACAGGGACACATGGATCACCCTGCAAAGAGAAATTAGATGATATCTACAGGGAATACTAGGGGTGGTAGGGTGGGAGGGTGGTAAGGGGGAAGGGAAAGGAAGGGAAGATGAGAACAAGAGAGAACAAGATGGCCTAGGCAGGGAGGGATTCAGGGAAAGACCAATGAAAAAGATACCTTAATAAAGAGAGGCACTATGGGCTTCAGCAGAAATCTGGTGCTAGGGTAACTCCCAAGAATCCACAAGGAGGACCCCAAATAATACTCCTAGCAGTAGTAGAAAAGATGCCTGAACTGGCCTACCCCTATAATCAGATTGATGAATGCCCCCAACTATCATCATAGAGACCTCACCCAGTAATTGATGAAACCAGATGCAGAGATCAACAACCAAGACCCAGCCTGAGCCTCGGGAATCCAGGTGAAGAGAGGGAGGAGGGACTATATGAGCAAGGCAGGTCAAGAAGATCATAATGGAGAAATCTACAGAGACAGATGAACCAAGTTCGTGGAAATTTATGGATACTAGACATAAATCTATGGAGATTCCAGAGGACCAAACTAGGCCCTCCATATGTAGGAGACAGTTGTGAAGCTTGGAGGGGCCCCTGACAGTAGGACCACAACAGAATCCTGGTACATGAGGTAGCTTGTTGGAGCCCATTCCCTATGGTAAAATGCCATGCTCAGTCTTAATGCATGAGAGAGGAGCCAGACCCTGCCCCAACCTGTTGTACCAGACTATTTTTGACTCCTCATGGGAGCCCTTACCTGTGAGGAGGAGTGGACTGTGGGTGGGCTAGAAGGGAGGTGAGGGAAGGTGGGAAGAGGCAAAGGGGTGGGAAGAAGAACTGTGGTTGGAATATAAAATGAAATCAAAAAACAAAAAATGAAAAAAGTTTGAAAGCTTTCCTTTTCTATTTTTGATGGAATAATTAGGGTACAATTAGGATTAGTTCTTCATTGAAGTTCTGGTATAATTCTGCAGTAGATCCTTCTTGTCCTGGGAGTTTTATAGTTGGGAGAATTTTTATTAAACCTTTGATCTCATTTCTGGGGTACTTGATTTTATTTTAGATGCATTTGGTGCGATATAGGCAGCTAGAACACATCCATTCTTTACAATTTTAGAATTTAGTGAAGTATTGAATTTTAGGGTATGTCCTGATGAATTTTTAAACATTTCATTCATATATGCTCTAATGTATCTTTTTTATCTCATATTTTATTAATTTTGGTCTTCCCCATTCTGTTGATCAATTTGGCTAAAAGTTTTTAAATTTTGTTTATCTTCCCAAAGAACCAGCTTCTTTTCCCCCACTTATTTATTTGTTTGCTTATTTATTTATTTGACAAAGTATTATTCCCTTTATGTGTTAACCATGAACATGAATGCATCATACATGAAGAACTGGCTTCTTATTTCACTAACTCTTTGTATTGTTGGTTGTTTCTGTTTTATTTATTAATTTAATTTCTTTTAATTTGTCCTTAATTTAAATGTATTATTTAACTGATTTAATTATTTATACTTAAATAGCACACACTCAACACTTTCAGATCCCTTCTGCAAAAGCACTGGCTATCTCAGGACTTCCTGTAGTTTCTAATTATAATGTTTCTTTCTTCAAAAGCATACATAATTTCATTAATACAGCCTTTATTTTTTCAGCTTAGATATCACCTTCTATGCTAGGCTTTTCTTGTTCACATTATTTACAATATATCTCTTGAAACTTTACTCTTTTCATCATCTATTAGTCCATGGAACAAAAACTTTACATTAGTCAAATTACTAGAGTTGTATCTACCCTAACTGAATAAAGGACAGTGATAAAGAGAAATCTTTCTATAGAAAATTAGCCAAAAGACAATTAGCAGAAGGAATTCCAAGTAAAAACAAGTATCTGAGAAAGTGGTCAAATTCACTTGATCAAATAATTAAAAGTTAAAAGCCAGACAGGTTTTTTTTTCCATTGGAGAAATAAGAAATGTATATGCTATTTGTAGACAATATTTCAGTTAAGATCATCAGTGTCTTTTAGTGCAAAACCTTTTTTGCTGAAAGTAACACTCAAGTATGCAAAAAGATGAAAAATTTTAAGCACAAAGAAATTTCTTGTGGTGCTTGACATTGTACAAAACAGGACGAGAATTTCAATATTCAGGTTTGAGGTATTGACAAGTTAATTAGAATTACATAGCTACTAATATTCAGCTTCAAAAATTTAACAACTTGGACAAAAGTTTATGATTAAAGTACAAATAAAAAATCAAGATTCAAATCTATGTGTTTGTACATATGAAATAATACAAATTCAATTAAACAGCTATTTATTCTTTCAACAAGACACACTTAGAAGAAAAAAGAGAGAGTTTTCGCTCAGAGCAATAAAAACCCTTTGGAAACAATACCTCTAATCTTGATGGGCACTATTACCTGTGCTACCCTTTGTCATGGTCCAGGGAGGAATTTTGAATCTGTGCTTGCTCTTTTGTGAACTTTCAATACAACAGCACCACTATCACCACATCAATTGTATGGGCCCATCAGTTTGGTAAAAGTCAACCCTAGGAAATAATAATCTAAATCCCTTGCTCTTCTTTCTCCCCAATGTAATATCATAATAGCAATATGATTTCTTATTGCCATAACAATGAATGTTCTCATAAAGATGATGGTTAATCTAAGAGATTAGCTCTGCTCCTGTGAAATTTCTTGGTACAAACAATGCTGATTACAAAAAAAATGTAACATTTTAATTCATTGTGAGCCATTTGTCTTTTGTTTTTAATGTGAGTTAAGAAATAATGATTATAACCTATTTAAAAGGCCAAGTGGCATTATTTTCCATATAGTATTCAGTTAGATTGTAAATAATACTTAGAAATAATTAGACACACACAAAATGCTTTGATAATTGAAATGGCATATGTTCTTATTAATATCACAACTTAAAAGAAGTAATACATTTTGTAGCGAATACCTATATAAAAATGACAAAATATAACTCCTTTTCATAACCTGAGCTTCTCCCTGGCATTTACTATAGGTATCTAAGTATGCAATTCCAGTTTAGTCTAAAAATGAAGGAAGATCCTTTTTTTGGTTGTGTCATTTTAGGAACAAGCTATTAGAACTCCAAAATCATTGTCAATACAAAATGAGAATAATTTGTCAAGCTGAATAAATGGGATATTAATCTTTCTAATTAATACATATTAATAACTCCAAAGGCACAGTGGTGGCACAGATACTTTGGTGGTAACAAAATTGAATTCAAGACCCGCTCAAAAAGATGTAAATTGTTCCTGATACTGGAAATCTAGCCAGTTGTTCAAGGCTAGTGAAGTAATGGATCTTGGAGGAGAAACTTTGTCACTTTTTTGTGCCTTCTAATTGGTTCAAATCTCAGGTAGAGAAAACAGACATGTTATTCATACAGTGTCTATACACCTGAAAAACATTTGGAACATGAAAGGGCGTAAATACAAAGCTAAGTTTGTGTACGTTGATATGTCTGTTCTTAACATGTCATTGAAGTTTCTAGAAACTTAGTTTGCATGTAATTGTTTTGTGTATCTTTGCTGACCTTAACAGCAACCCAACTACTGCTCTGGTTGGCATCATGAACCTGGGAGAGTGCTGCCCACAAAATGAGGAAGACTAAAGTCTCATGTAATAGCCAACTTTATTAAGAGCATCATACTCTGAGGGATAAGAAGAATCATAGAAGTTGTTTGAACACAAGGACAAGCAACATGTGGCAAAAGCATGTACCTCTAAAGTAACAAATAAACAAATAGATAGCTATAATAAATAATCTGAAGTAAGCTCACTTGTATCCACTGTACCTGGGAGGGCACAAACTCACATTGTAAATACAGTTTATGAAGTGTTTATGAAGAAACTGTGGCCTTAAGACTCTTGTTTTCTTGGAGTTTTCTCACAAGCACTCAGAATTCCCCTTGCACAACTCCATTCTTGGACTGTGTTCCAATACCCAGTGTCTTGATTTAGCATACCTTCTTCCAGGCTAGAGGAATATCAGCAGAGATGTAGGTCAGTGGTACAAACTGCTTGTGTCTCAACAATGAGCATAGGAAGATATCAGGTTCAGCAAATAAATGATTGGGGTGATAAGTGGAAGATACTGGCAGTCCTAGACAGACTCAGGTAGGTCTTGAGGCAGAGATTTGACACAGAATAAAGACTTTCCATGGCAGGCTTTCTAGTTAGACTTGGAGGGAGGGTCATTGATGCATTCACTTGGGTGTGTTTGCCTGTTTTTCAATTAGATCAAATATTAGATAGACTACAGCTGTGTTCTATAGAAACTGGAGAAATACACAGTGTGATATTTTCTTTTAAAATTGTTACTATGAGACTAAGGTAAGTGACAGTTAAGATTTATCCAAATTCTGCTATGCTTTATATTGTTATGAATGCTACTCATGAAAACTAAGGAATAGGAAAAAAATCAAAAAGATGTAGTTGATCATGAATACTTGAAAATCTACTGAAATATACCTAGTTGGTTCTGGATTTATGTCTTAGTTACTTTTCTACTGCTGTAAAGAGACACTATGGCAAAACAACTTATAAAAGAAAGAGTTTAATTAGAGCATTATTTACAGTTTCAGAGAATGAGTTCATGAACACCATGGCAGGAAGCATGACCACAGGCAGGCAGGCATGGTGTTGGAGCAGTAGCTGAATGCTTACATCTCATCTGCAAGTTGGAGCCAGAGAAACCAAGACTGCTCTGGCATTTGTCTTTGAATCCTCAAAGTCCATACCACCCCACAGAGACATACCTCCTTCAACAAGGCTACACCTCCTAATCTTCCCCAAACAGTTCACCAATTTGGGACTAAGCATTCAGGTATATTAGCCTATGGGGCCATTTTTGTTCAAACCAATACATTTCACTCACTGCCTCCCATAGGCTTGTAGCCATTTCATAATACAAATAAATTTAACCTAACATTGAAAGTCCCTGTTGTCATCTTTCACAGTCTCAAGACTATCCAAAGTCTCCTCTAGACTTGAGGCAATCTCTTAATAGTTAACCCCCTGTAAGATCAAAATAAAAAAAGCAAACCACATATTTCTATGATACAATGGCATAGAATATATATTACTGTATCCTTCTTGACTCTAAATCCAGAACCACATGACTGATGCAGCCAAGTTCTGCTTCCTTGGGCTGGAACATGGCTCCCTTCACATTTGCATAAATGTAATGTTTATGCTTTCCTTTCTTAAGTAAGATTTCTTTTGCTTTAAAGCACTGTTTCTCAACCTGGGAGTAGTGACCCCTTTAGAAGTTGAACCAACCCTTTCACGGGAGTCTTCTAAAAAAAACCATTGGAAAACACAGATGTTTACATTATGATTCGTAACAATAGCAAAATTAGTTTTTCAGTAGCAATGAAAATAATTTTATGGTTGAGGGTCTCCAGAACATGAAGAACTATATTAAAGGGACACAGCATTAGGAAGGTTGAGAACCACTGTTTTAGAAGAAGATTCCTTATGCATTTTCTTATCAAAAGTTGACAGCTTAGCTGGATGGAGTCTTGCCTTAAGGTTTCCACTGTCTTTATTTCATTTGGTGTTGGGCCTTTCTTTAAATTTCTCATCTCTTGGAGCATAAGAGTTTGTTCCAAACATTAAATTTTTGGTGTTCCTTTTCTCCTCAAATTGTGTTTTTGTATTTCTTTTTGCTTTGGTTATCTTTTTCATTATAGAACTGCCTAAGACTGATAATTAATAACTACAAAATAGAGTCAATATTAGGTTGTCTTAAAATCTCCTCTGTTAATGATATCAATTCAACACTCTTTAATTTAGCCACAGGCAGATGTTTGGCTTTTTTTTGTTTTGCTTTGGTTTTGGACAAGGGCAGAAAGCAACCACATTCTTTCACAAAATATCACAAAAAATGTTATCTAGCCCAGTTGCTAATATTTTTTTCCATCTGAAACTTCTTGATCTGGGCCTCCATGTAGTCCAGCTTATTCTCAGCACCGGATTCTTACAAGATCTGAGTAGGATAACCCATTAATCCTGCTTCTAGCATTAAATTGCTTTTTTCACTCCAAAGTCCCAATGTCTTCTATATTTATTCAAAAACCCACCATGGACAGTCCTATAACAGAAATTCGCCAGCACTGATACCAACTTCTGCCTTAGTTACTCTTCAATTACCATGACAAAACACCATAACCAAAGTAACTTATAAAAGAAAGAGTTTTCACTTGGATCTTCTTTGCCATTCCAGAGGATGAGTCCATGAACCTTATGGAAGCAGGCAGACATAGTGCTGTAGCTATAGCTGAGAGCCTACATCTTATCTATAAGCCTGAGGCAGAGAGAGTGATATGGGGCCTGGCATGATGTTTTGAAACCTCAAAGCCCCTCTCCTCTCAGTGACACCACCTCCTCCAACAAGGCCACATCTCTGAATCCTTCCCAAAACAGTTCCACAATTTGAGGACCAAGCACTCAAATATATGAGCCTATGGGGCCATTATTATTGAAACCACCATAATTTGCTAGTTATGGAAGCTGTAAAGTGGTTTAAAAATTTAAGATCTACATTTTGGCTAAAGTCACACAAAAGTATTTCATTAGCATATGAGAAAGAAGGAATGAGGCCTTCGATAAAGGCCTGACACCTTCTTCATCCACTCATGGAAGTACCACAAAGCCAGGAAAGAAGACAGAGATTGGCAAGGCTGTGCATGGAGCATTCTGCATTTTGCTCAGGATCAAGAAATTAAGAATGTTAATTAATGCAGTCTTTTTTTTTCTATTACCAAAGAAGGTGGGGTTTTTTGTTTGTTTATTTTGTATTCATATTTAAAGACAGTGCAGAACACAACAGCATGTACTATTTCCAAGAGTTACTGATTGGACCTTTTAGCTATCATTTCTGTTTACAGTCCAAGTGACACAGTGAAAGCTGTTTATGCCAAGACTCTCCAGGACCTTCCTGCAGCAGAGAACTTTGCATTGGGGACCTTTTGATTTGGAAGCTATGACTGTTATCATTTTATGTTCTGAATTTCTTTGATTCCTCACATTCTATTGTCTCCAGGAGAGGAAATGGGAGTGACTTCAATAAAGAAGCAAAGGAAATCAAAATAGACCACTTGATGTCTTATCTGGATTACTTGGAGGACTGGAAGCAGCTTATTTCTGAATCTAAGCTCCTTTGTAGATGTCCTTTATCTCTGACTAACTCCATTCAAGATCTAAGGTTATTCCAGGGCAAGAGCAGTAGTCCTGATAAGTGACCTTCAGCCACGTGCTCCCATAAGTCTGCTGTTGTTCAAAGATCTCATGTGTAGTGGGGCTCTACCTGTGGTTTGTAAATTAATACAGTCTTATGATCAGCACAGGAGCAGTGGAGGCATGAAAATGAATCAATAAGACACTGATTATTGAAGTGTAAAACAAAACTAACACAAACAAGAAAAAGAAATTTACTTAGAATAGTTATGTCTGAAAAAAACGGGTGTTAAAGGCAACATGAGTTTCTTAGAGTTTTTCCGAGTAAAAACATGAGTATATTACCAGACAAAAACAATTCATAAAAATTTCTGTTTTTGTTAAGTTACTTTATTTTACATCCTGATGGAAATTTTACCCCCTTCTTCTCCTCCCATTTCTTCCCCCAACTCCCTTCCCCATTACCCCAATCCATTCCTCTTCTATTTCTGATAAGAAACAGGGAAGCGTCCCATGGATATCAACAAAATACAGCACATCAAGTTGCAGTAGTACTAAGCACCTTCCCTTGTATTAAATCTAGGCAAAGAAACCCACTATGAGGAATAGCGTCCCAAGAGCCAGCTCACACATTAGGGACAGGCCCTACTCTCACTGTTAGGATTCCCACAAATAGACCAAGCTACACAAGTGTCACATATATGTAGAGGGCTTAAGTTGGTCCCATGCAGGCTCTCTGGTTGTTAGTTCAGAACCTGTGAGATCCTATAAGCCCAGATTAGTTGTTTCTATGGGTTTTCTTGTGATGTTCTTGACCCCTCTGGCTCTTAAAATCTTTCTTCACTCTCGTCAGCAGGACTCCCTGAGTTTGGCCTAAAGTTTGACTGTGACTTTCTACATCTGTTTCCAGCCATTACTGGATGAAGACTTTCTGATTACATTTGAGGTAGTCACCAATCTGGTCATAGGAGATGACCAGTTCAGGCTACATATTGACTGTAACATGAATTCTTCAAGGCCAACACATATGACCAAGGAGGAGAATGCAGTGACAGAATCATGAACTGCACATGGTGAGTGCTGTGAGTATAAATTGAGTAAGTACACAGGCAATACTGCTGTTGTGCACATGAGCATGCTCACTCAGTATTGTCAGATGACACCATGAAGCCTTACTCCAAGAAGAAAAGGAAAAGAGTATGAGGATGAGAAGGAAAACTTCCCATTAACTGAAAACAGCAGTCACAGTTCTGAAGGCTTGTCTTAATCGCTGCTCTATTGCCATGAAAAGACACCTTGTCTAAGGCAACACATATAGAGGAAAGCGCTGAAAAAGAGGGGCTTCAGAGATTTAGTCCATCATCAATCATCATAGTAGGAACATGACAGCACACATGGCGCTAGCAGTAGCTGAGAGCCACATCCTGATTTGCAGGCAAGCAGGCACAGACACACACACACACACACACACACACACACACACACACACACACACACACACACACACACCAGAGACAGCAAGAGAGACTGAGCCTGGCATGGAGTTTTGAACCCTCAAGGTCCAAACCCCAGTGACACATTCCCTCTAATAACTCGTAATCATTTTAATCCTATCAAACAGTTCCACTCCCTAGTGACTAGCCTATAGGAGACATTCTTATTCAAACCACCACATTCAAGTTCCTGGCCCCATAGGCTTGTAGCCACATCATAATGCAAAAATGCATTCAGTTCAACTTTAAAAATCTCCACAGTCTGAACATCATTTAAAGGTCCAAAGTGCAAAGTCTCTTCTGAAACTCGTGGCAATCTCTATAAAAACAAAAGCAAAATGCAAACAAATCACATACTTCCAACTTCTACAGCACAAAATATATATTTCCATTTCAAACAGGAGGAAAGGGAGAACAGTGAGGAAATACTGGATCAAAGCTAGACCACAAAACAGCAGGGCAAACTCCAAATTCCGAATCTCCATATCTGATGTCAATGTACTCTTCAAATCTTCAACTCCTTTTGCCTTTGTTAATTGCAACACACTTTTCTTTCTTGGGCTTGTTCCATGCCAATTTGCAACTCTCTTTAATAAGTATCCCATGACTCTGGCATCTCCAACATCTTGGGGTCTCCAACACAATCCTGATTTCACTTTCATAGCTTCACACAATGGCCTGTCTGAGTCTCCAAGCGGGGACACTCCTGACACACACCTGGCCTTAGCAGCTTTCCTTAGCTGTAGAGGAAAACTTCACAGCCCCTTTCTTGTATCCTTGACTTTAATAAAGCCAGAACCACAGGGCCACAGCTGCCAAGTTCTGCTGCTTGATGGGGCTGGAACTTGGTCCCTTCCTTCAATTACATTTACACAGCTTTCTGTTGTTGATGGTTCCCATTGCTACTTAAACTTCCTTTTAATTCCTTTCCACAAATTGAAAGCTTCACTGAATGGTGTTTTACCCTTAGGTTACAACTCCCTTTATTCCATTGAGCATCAGTCTTTTCTTTAACGGTTTTATCTCCTTGAGCACAGAACTGGGCTCCAATATCACATTTCCTGGTGCTGTTTTTCTCCTCTCACTATACATTTTCTATTTCTCCTTGACCCAATTGTGCCTTTTCATTGTAGATCTGCAAAAGAGTGACTGCTAATAACCACATGCTACAGTAAATACTAGGCTATCTTGACATTTCCTCTACCAATGTCATAAGTCCGAAACTCTTCAATTTAGCCTTAGGCAGCTTTTTTGGACAAAAGGCAAAAGGCATACACTGCTTGCCAAAATATCACAAAAAAATGGCCTCTAGGCCACATACTAATATTCTTCGCCTCTAAAACTCCTTGAGTTGGGTGAAAAGTCCAAATTGCCCTCAGCGCTGTCATTCATGCTCCACTAGGGTGGCCCATTAAGCCCCACTTAAAGTATCCAATCACTTTTCTAGTTCAAAGTCCCAAAGTCTTCCAATAATCCTCCAACAAGCAACATGATTAGGCCTGTCACAGTAACACCCCACTTCTGGTGCCAACTTCTGTCCTAGGTTCTAACATTGTGAAGAGACACTGTGACCAAGGCAACACTTATGAAAGAAAGAATTTTCAGTTGGGGACTTGCCTACAGCTTTAGAGGTTTAGTTTATTACTATCAAGTCGGGAGAATAGTGGCATGCATGGCAATGGAACAGAAGCTGGGAGCTGCATCCTGATCCACAGGCAGAGAGAGATAGGGAGAGAGGGAGGAATTCCTTTCTCTGGGGCCTTTTTTGAGAATACACTCTCTGTATATTCTATGCATTAAGATTATACAGCCAAATGAAAAGTCACCTTCCTGACTTCCACAGATATATAAATGGAATATGTTCATGAGATAAACACACACAAGCAGTGGGAAACACCCAAAGCTATTCTTTGGGAAGAGATGAAATGACTCACGAGAAAAATTACCACCAGGAGCAACCGATTTCCACAGCCAGTTACTCCAGAGCCTTGCCAGGTGATAGGCCATCCTGTTGAATATTAGTTATCCTTCTGTATTTCTCATGGCCCTTTACAGTGGATGCTGCTGGATGGATGGATGGATGGCAGATAAGCTTGCTTGTGCTCACCTATCCTTCTCATATGGGCTAGGACCACCTGCCCAAGTAACGATGCTACCTATAGCAGAGTGGGCTTTCCTACATCAATTAACAATCAAGACATTCACCATAGATATACCTGCAGGTCAACCTGATCTACGGAATTCCTCAATTGAGGCTCTCTTTTCAGTTGTGGCAAGTTGACTTATAAAACTAAGTAGCACAGTGCTGATCCTGCTAACCTCATTTATTAGTCAGGGTTCTTCAGAGTAATCAAATTTACAGAGTTATGAATAATCTCTATATGTAAAAGGGAATTTATTAAAATGATTTACAGGCTGTGATCCGTGAATCTAACAATGACTGCCTATGAATGGAAGGTCCAGTTGTTCAGTCCATAAGGCTGTGTCTCAGCTGGTCTTCAGTACACACTAGAATCCCAAAGAAATAGGCTCTACTAAAAGTGAAGGAATGGACTTGGTAGCAAGGGCAAGAACATGCAAGAAAAGAGAGGGGGCTTCCTTCTTTCATGTCCTTTATATAGGCTTATAGCAGAAGGTGTGGTCCAGATTAAAGGTGGATCTTCCCACCCCTTTCAAATGACTTAATTAAGAATAAAAACCCTCATAGGTCTAACCAGTCATTTGGGTTTTAGTTAATTCCAGATTTAGTCAAGTTGACAAACATGAATAACCATCACACCTCATATACTTGATTATATCATTGATTATTTCATTTCCAAGTGAAATTGCATTCTGAATTAACCAAGATTGGTAATTTAGAATCAGGACAGATCATAACTTAAACCCTAAATATGTTTGAAATAAGAACTATCTTTTCATATCAAATCCAGCTCCAAAGAAGACTCATGGGACAGAGCCCTTTAGGAACTTACACTCTCATAGCTAGCATACCATATCACCTACTAATAAGTCTTATTTTGTATAGTTATTAAGTACTAAAAAATCTTATTTTTTAGTTTTTTATTATTAGGAATACAGTGACAGTTTGTTTCTAATGCTTTGGTGAACAGTGACTAATAAAGAGTCTGATTTGAATTCGTTTAGCTCACTCAGTTCTTTTGGCTTTAGGTAGTCCCCTCAAAGTTATGTTTAAGCTTTAACCCTATACTCCTGAATGTGACCATATTTTTCAAAAATGGGTACTAAATCATTGAATTTTTTGCAAGCCCTAAATCCAGTGTTTGGTATGCTAATAAAAAAAAGAGGACGCACAATCACATCATTGACTTCCCATGGAATTGTCCTCAGAAACAATGACGGGATACAGCCTGGACTTAAAGTGAAGAGGCACCTGAGACTTTTCTCTTTGTCCTTTACCCTTATTCTCCTCTCTTTGACCTCTAAGGATCAGGCCAACAGACTACTAGTACTGAATAATCAAAATTGAGTGACTTTAAACAGAAAAGTTGCTTTTCTTTCCTCATTACATGTAGTAGAAAACTGAAACTGTGGTCTTGGCAAGGCTACCCTCTCTCCTGTTACTTTATTACTTGCTAGTTTGTCTTACAACCTAGATATCTTGGCTCTTGATTTTAAAAAGACCCTTGGTTTGTGGATGCATTACTTCAATCTCTGTATGTGTTCACATGATCTTCTTTATTGTGTGCTTATGTATCTGTATTGTTAACATTAATGTCATTAATATTAGGAAGATCATAGTAGTTCATGTCTTTAATTCCAGTTCTCAAGAGACATAGGCAGGTAGATCTCTATGAATTCAACATAGTGACTTGCAAGCCAGTCAGGGCTACATAGTAAGACCGGTTCTCAAACTAATTACACACAGACACACACACACACACACACACACACACACACACACACACACACACACACACCCATGGTGAGCCCATCCCTACCATATAAATCATCAACCAAAAAAATGCACTACAGGCTTGCTCGCAGGCTAATCTGGTGTGGCAATTTTCTCAATTGAGGTTCCCTTCTTCCCAGATGACTATTCCTTGCCCCAGATTGACACAAAACTAGGAGTAACCAAGTTTGAGGAAATTTCAGTGTGTGATATCTTATTAAGTAGCACTCAGTTCAGGTGTGGAGCTGAGTGTTTGCTAGCATGTACTTCCTTCATTTTTCTTCCATAAAATGTATGAGGAGCAAGCCAGCAAAAAGCACTCCTCCAAGTTGACTCACTATTGCATGTTAAATTTCTTTTATTTTGCCGTTGAATTAATACCTAGAACTTGGATGAAGGGTAGTGAATGTGTTCACATTTGAAAGCATGGAAATAAATTTGTTCCAAACAAACAATTAACTACCCTCTTAAGAAACTGCATTGCTGACCAGACAAGAAGACCTCTATGAGTCTGGAAATACCTCCCTCTTCCTTCCCCCACCACCTCCCTGACCTCTCCTGAGCCCAACTCCTGCCCAAGGTCCCCATCACACCAGAATTTCTCTGGGCCTATGGCTGTATATAATGGACCCGCCTGAATAGAGTGGACCCACCCAGACAGGAAGGACCTCCCTGAGTCTGGAAATACCTCACTCTTCCTTCCCCCTCTACTGCCCCAACCTCTCCTGAGTTAGGAGACTACCAGGAGAGGCAAGACCATCCATATCTGCAGACATTGAAGTCTTGGCCCACACACACCACCGGGTGACAAGAGGAGATAGAGAGACCCCACCTGCACCCACTAGAAGAAGAGATGGGAAGAAGGCAGAATAAGAACACACTCAACAACAGAAAGACCAATATGACACCACCAAAATCTAAGGACACCACACCAGCAAGATCTGAAAAGTACAACACAGAGGAAGAAGAAGAGACAGACATAAAAATCTACTTCATGAAGATTTTTGAGACACTTAAAGAGAAAACAGGAAAATCTCTTAAAGACACAGAAGAAAAAACAAACAAAAAAATTCAAGAAATAAGTAATTCTATTAAAGAATCTAAAGAAAAACAACAAAACAAGCGAGGAAAGCACTGGAAACATTTCAAGACATGAAAGCTGAAATAGAAACAATAAAGAAAATACAGAATGAGGGGATGTAGGAAATACAAAGGCTGGATAAGTGATAAGGATCTAAGGATGTGAGTATAACCAATAGAATACAAGAGATGGAAGAGAGAATCTCAGTTGTAGGATAGAGAATCTATATAGAGAATCTCCCTATAGGATATACAGTCATCGACAGAAGAAAATCTCAAGTCCAACAAATTTCTAACACAAAATATCCAGGAAATATGGGACACCATGAAAAGGCCGAATCTAAGAATAATAGGTATAGAAGAAGGCGAAGAAATACAGCTCAAAGGTACAGAAAACATGTTCAACAGAATCATAGAAGAAAACTTCCCCAACCTAAATAAGGATATGCTTATAAAAGTACAAGAAGCTTACAGAACACCAAACAGACTGGAACACAAAAAAAGTTCCCTCGGCACATAACAATCAAAACACCAAACTTATAGAATAAAGAAAAAATATTAGGAGCAGCAAAGGTGAAAGGCCAAGACTTATAAAGGCAGACCTATCAGAATCACACCCAATTTCTCAATGGAAACTTTGAAAGCCAAAAGGTCCTGGATAGCTGTCCTACAAACACTGAGGGAACATGGATGCCAACCCAGACTACTGTACCCAGCAAAGCTTTCAATCACTATAGATGGAGAAAACAAGATATTCCATGACAAAACCAGATTAAAACAATACATATCCACAAACCCAGCACTACAAAAAGTCCTAGAGGGAAAACTCCAACCCAAGGAAGATAACTACACTCACAAAAACATAGGTAATAGATAATCCAACTTTACCAACCAAGAAAAGAAACAGGAGGGTGAAATCCACACACAATGACTTAACCAACAATAAATCCAATACAAACAAGAACCAACAATCAATGGACATTAATATCCCCCAATGTCAATGGTCTTAACCTGCCTATAAAAAGAAAAAGGTTAACAAAATGGATACAAAGAATCCATCCTTCTGCTGCCTATAAGGAACACAGAGACAGGTGTTACCTCAGAGTAAAGGGTTGGGAAATGATTTTCCAATCAAATTGACCCAAAAACAAGCTGGGGTAGCAATCCTAATATCTAACAAATTAGACTTCAAACTAAAATCAATCAAAAGAGATGAAGAAGGGCATTTCATACTCATCACAGGAAAAGTTCATTAAGATGAAGTCTCAATCCTAAACATCTATGCCCCAAATATGAAGGCACAAACATTTGTAAAACAAACATTACTAAAGCTCAAACCACACATAAAAACACAGACATTTATAGTAGAAGACTTCAACACACCGTTTTCACCACTAGCAGGACCACCAGACAGAAACTTAACAAAGAAGCAAAGGATCTAACAGAAGTTATGACCCAACTGGGTTTAACAGATATCTATACAACATTCCATCCAAACACAAAAGAATATACCTTCTTCTCAGCACCACATGGAACCTTCTCTAAAATTGACCACATACTTGGCAACATAGCAAACCACACAGATACAAAAAAAATTGAAATAAACCCCTGTATCTTATCAGATCACCATGCTTTAAAATTAGAATTCAACAGCAATACAAATTGCAGAAAACCTACAAACTCATGGAAATTGAATAACACCCAATTTCACCATTCTTGGGTCAAGAAAGAAATAAAAAGTGAAATTAAAGACTTCCTAGAATTTAATGAGAATGTAGACACAACATACCCAAACTTATGGGACACTTTGAAAGCAGTGCTAAGAGGAAAGTTCATAGCATTAAGTGCTCACATGAAGAAACTGGAGAAATCACAAAAAGATAAATATGATATGGACTCACTCATATGTGGACCTGCTTTATGATACATAGTAGTGACCGTGCTTTATCAGAGCTGTTTTTAATGATGTTGCTCAGAATGGTTTCCTTCCAAATGATGACTGAGAAGCTAACTTAAAAAAAATGGTGCCAGTTACCACGAGAGTAACAGAAATGTGCTGTTTTCTGGGATTTTTTTTTAAATGGAGTATGCTGAATGTCTCTACAATTTTGTTCAAATGACTACAGAACCTGGAAAAGCTGTTGCTGCTATTGATGCATAACATACTGCTATTATTGGTCTTTTAATATAAATATAAATATAAATATAAATATATACATATATAACTTGAATTTTTGGAAACTTTAGCTGTGCTGTCAACTTTGGAAAAAAGTATTCCAGTTTACCATGTTGAGTTGGTATTGTACAGAAATTGACAGCCATATTGGTCTAGAAATGTTGAACTTATTTTTTTTCCATTTGTACAGGGGTAAGGCACTGTATTAAATATGTAAGGTCTTATGTACGTGGGTTTGATTACAAAAACTAATAAAGTATTCTCTAAATAAAAAAATAGGGAAAAGAAGAGAGCATTTTCATCCAGAAAAAGAAACTGGAGAATAGTCACACTAGAGAATTGACAGAACAACTGAAAGATTTAGAACAAAAAGAAGCAAATTCACCATGGAAGAGTAGACGCCAGGAAATAATCAAAGAGAGGGCTGAAATTAATAAAGTAGAAACTAGGAAAACATTACAAAGAATCAATGAAACAAAGAGTTGGTTCTTTGAGAAGATCAACAAGATAGACAAACCTCTATCCAAAAAGGCAAGGAGAGAGCATGCTAATTAAGAAAAATCAGAAATGAAAGGGGAATATAACAACAGACACTAAGGAAATCCAGAGAATCATCAGGTCATACTTTGAAAAGCTGTACTCCACAAAATTCAAATTCTAAAGGAAATGGACGATTTTCTGGATAGATATCACTTACCAAAATTAAACCAAGAACAGATAAGCAGTTTAAATCGACCTATAACCCTCAATGAAATAGAAGCAATCATCAAAAGCCTTCCAACCAAAAAAAAGCCCAGGGCCAGATGGCTTCATTGAAGAATTCTACCAGAAATTCAAACAGGAGCTAATACCAGTACTCCTCAAATTATTCCACACAAGAGAAGCAGGGGAGGACATTGCCAAACTCTTTTTACAAGGCTACAATTACTTTGATACCCAAGCCACACAAAGATACAACTAAAAAAGAGAACTGCAGACCAACATCCCTCATGAACATCGATGCAAAATTACTCAACAAAATGTTGGCAAATCCCATTCAAGAACACATCAGAAAAATCATCCACCATGACCAAGTAGACTTCATCCCAAGGATGCAAGGATGGTTCAACATACAATAATCCATCAATGTAATCCACCATATAAACAAACTGAAAAAGAAAAACCACATGATCATCTCACTGGATGCTGAAAAAGCCTTTGATAAAATCCAGAATCCCTTCATGATAAAAATCTTAGAGAGAACAGGAATAACAGGAACATACCTAAATATGATAAAAACAACATATAGCAAACCAACAGCCAACATCAAAGTAAATGGAGAGAAACTCAAAGCAATTCCTCCAAAATCAGGAACAGGACAAGGCTTTCCACTCTCTCCATTTCTCTTCCATATTGTACATGAAGTCCTGGATAGGAGCAATAAGAAGAGAAAAGGAGATCAAAGGGATACAAATTGGAAAGGAAGAAGTCAAACTTTCACTATTTGCAGATGACATGATAGTCTACATAAGGGACCCAAAAAACTCTACCAGGGAACTCCTACAGCTGATAAACACCTTCAGCAAAGTGGCAGGATACAAAATTAACTCACAAAAATCAGTAGCCCTACTTTATACAGATGATAAACAGAATGAGAAAGAAATCAGAGAAACATCACCCTTCACAATATCCACAAAAAAACCATAAAATATCTTGGGGTAACGCTAACCAAAAAAGTGAAAAACCTGTACAGTAAGAACTTGTAGTCTTTAAATAAAGAAATTAAAGAAGATACCAGAAAATGGAAAGATCTCCCATGCTCTTGGATAGGTAGAATCAACAGAGTAAAAATGTCAATCTTGCCAAAAGCAATCTACAGATTCAATGCAATCCCCATCAAAATCCCAACACGGTTCTTCACAGACCTTGAAAGAAAAATACTCAACTTGATATGGAAAAACAAAAAACCCAGAATAGCCAAAACAACCCTGTACAATAAAGGAACCTCTGGAGGCATCACCATCCCTGACTTCAAGCTCTATTATAGAGCCATAGTTCTGAAACAGCTTGATATTGGCACAGAAATATACAGATAGACCAATGGAATTAATTGAAAATCCTGATATTAACCCACAAACCTATGAACACCTGATTTTTGACAAAGATGCTAAATCTGTACAATGGAAAAAATGATAGCATCTTCAACAAATGGTGCTGGCACAACTGTATTCAGACATGCAGAGGATTGCAGATAGATCCATATCTGTCAGCATGCACAAAACATAAGTCCAAATGGATCAAAGATCTCAACATAAATCCAGCCACACTGAACCTTCTAGAAGAGAAAGTGGGAGATACCCTTGAACATATTGGTACAAGAGACTGCTTCCTGAACATAACACCAGTAGCACAGAATTTGAGTTAGACAATTAATAAATGGGACCTCCTGAAACTGAAAAGCTTCTGTAAGGCAAAGGACACAGTCTGTAAGACAAAATGACAGCTCATAGAATGGGAAAAGATCTTCCCCAACCCCACATCTGGCAAAGGGATGATTTCCAAAATTTACAATGAACTCAAGAAGCTAGCCACCAAAACACCAATCAATGACATTAAAAAGTGAGGCACAGAACTAAATAGAGAATTTTCAAGAGAAGTATCTAAAATGGCAAAAAGACATTTAAGAAAGTGCTCAAAATTCGTAGCCATCAGAGAAATGCAACTCAAACCAACTCTGAGATACCATTTTACACCAGCCAGAATGGCTAAAATCAAAAGCACCCATGACCATCTATGCTGGAGAGGATGTGGAGAAAAAGGAACACTCCTCCACTGCTTGTGGGAGTGCGAACTTGTAAGACCACTCTAGAAATCAGTATGGCAGTTGCTCAGGAAAATGGGAATCAGTCTATATCAATATCCAGCAATTCCTCTCTTGGGTATATACCCAAATAATGCACATTCATACAAAAAGACATATGTTCAACCATGTTCATAGCAGCATTGATTGTAATATCCAGAACCTGGAAGCAACCTAGATGCCCCTCAACTGAAGAATGGATAGAGAAAATGTGGTACATTTACACAATGGAGGACTACTCAGCAGAAAAAGTCAACAGAATCTTGAAATTCTCAAGCAAATGGATGGAACTAGAAGAAACCATCCTGAGTGAAGTAACCCAGACACATAAAGACAAACATGGTATGTATTCATTCATATATGCATTTTAGACATAGAACAAAGGATTACTAGGCTATAATCCTCTTCACCAAAGGAACTAGGAAACAAGAAGGACTCTAAGAGAAAAATGCATGGTTCCCGGAGAATGGGAAGGGCCAGGATCTCCTAAGCTAATTTGGACCATGAGGGTATGGGAGAGGGAGCTGGCAGATTGTGAGGAGAGGAAGAGAAGGGGAGAAGAGGAAATGGAAGAACAGAAAGGTTGAGTTGGAGGAAGAATAGAGGAGAGCAGGATGAGAGGTATCATAACAGAGGGAGCCATTATAGGTCCGAGGAGAGATCTGGCCCTAGGGAGATTTCCAGAGATCTACAAGGATGACACCAACTGACAATCTAGGCAATGGCGGAGAGGCTGCCCTAAATTCCCTTCCCCTATAATGAGACTGATGACTACTTTATATGCCATCCTAAAGCCCTCATCCAGTGGCTGATGGAAGCAGAGGCAGACACCCACAGCTATACACTGAACTGAACTCTGGAACCCAGTTGCAGAGAGGGAGAAATGAAGATCAAGGGGGTCAGGACCAGGCTGGTGAATCCCACAGAAACAGCTGACCTGAACAAGGGGGAGCACATGGCCCCAAGTCTGATGTCTGGAAGAGATGCTCTCTTGGCCTGGACACATGGGCGAGGGCCTAGGCCTGGCCCAGGATGATGGTTGTGGAATTTGGGGAGCCCCAGTGGAGGGCCCTACTCTCTATGGGGAGTGGAGGGGGGAGCGGTGAGGTGGCTGGTGGTGGTTGAGGGGCAGAAGGAGAAGGGATTGACATGTGAAATTATAATTTTGTAAAAATAAAAAAAGAAACTGTTTTGCTTCTTCAATGCTTCTATGGGCAGCATCTTCCAGAGAATGATTAATTATCTATTTGCTCAAGTAATGTCCTCTAGGGAGGACCACGTGGATATAACAACTTTATGGATCAAGAAATTTTTATAAACTATAACACAGATGTTTTACAAGACACAACTTAATTTCTGTAGTTTAAATCTTTAATCTATACAGCATCTGAAAGACTAAATTGAAAAGATGGAAATTACACAGAATGGGCTCTTCTGCAGTCATATTGTTTAGAATGGCATCCTTTATCTTATTCCTTGTCCATGTCCTTTCTGCTATACCATTTTGTCACATCTATTAATAGTTTTATACATACCAGATAATGTACTAACATTTTTTGCCTCTCTTACACCAGATTCTAGATTACAAATTCACAGGAGCAGTATATTTCAAAATCTAATGCATAGCATTTACAATGGTGCCTATCTGAATACAGTAACTGAATGCATGAATGTTTATATGAACACAGATTTGTCAATATGCATTCACAGATTTGTTAATAGGTTATTTTAAATATAATAAAATAATTTGAGAATGATGTTGGGTCCAATAAAATAACCACCTCAGAGTGAATCCTATAGTAATATCTATCATTTCACATAAGCTATTTCAGAAAAAAATGGATTATACTGCTTAATTTAGGGGCATAGTAAGAATGTTGTTCTAGTCACTGTTATATTGCTGTGAAGAGACACCATGACAAAGGCAACGCTAATGGGAAAAAAGCATTTAATTGGCTGCTTGCTTCCGGCTTCAGATATTTAATCCATTTTCATCATGTTAGGTACATGATGGCATGCAGGCAGACACTGGAGCAGTAGCTAAGAACTACATCCTGATCTATTGGCAGAGAGAGAGAGAGAGAGAGAGAGAGAGAGAGTGTGTCTTGGCTTGGCATGGGCTTTTGAAAACTCAAAGCCAGCCCCCCAGTGACATACTTTCTCCAACAAGGTCCCACCTCCTAAATAGTGTCCCCTTTGGGTGACTAAACATCCAAAGATATGATCCTATAGGTGTTGTGAAATATTACTTTAACTAAGCAAAATGTGTTACATTTGTTTATAATGCAGAATATTACTTTTACTGTGTAAGGATGTATTACATTTGTTTAGGCTGTATTTGTTTAAGTATGTAAAGATGTGTTGCAATTGTTTAACCTTGCCTGCCTAAGGCAAATGATTGGTCTAATAAAAAGCTGAATGGCCAATAGCTAAGCAGGAGAGGGATAGATGGGACTGGTGGGCCAAGAGATTAGATAGGAGAAATCTATGCATGAGAGAAAAGAACAAGGAAGGTGAGAACGAGGGAGAAAGAGAGGAATATGCCCAGGGCATACCAGCCAGGCAGCTGGCAGCCAACTAGACAAAGTAGGACCTATCAAAGGGGAAGAACAAAAAGCCCTGAGGCAAAACATAGATGAAGAGAAACAGGTTAAATTATAAGAGCTAGCAAGAAACAAGCATACCAGAAGGCCAAGTATTCATCACCAATATTAAGTGTCCATGCCATGATTTGTTAGTTGGTTGGTGGATCAAAAGAAAGCATGCTACATATGGGATGCTTATTCAAGCCACCACGAGCATCTCCTCCATTTCTCTAGCTGTTTCTATTCTTTATTCAAAGAAGATGCCGGGCATTGGTGGCACCCACATTTAATCCCAGCACTTGGGAGGCAGAGGCAGGTGGATCTCTGTGAGTTCGAGACCAGCCTCATCTACAAGAGCTAGTTCCAGGACAGCCTCCAAAGCCACAGAGAAACCCTGTCTCGAAAAACAAAACAAAACAAAAAAAAACACTTTTATTGTTATTTCCTTTTTTAAAAAAAGCATTTTTACTTCAATTTTTTACTGAGTACATTTTTACCCCTAAGTGATTCCCAGGTCTTCTCCACATCCTTACCCATCTGACTAAATTATCCCAATGCTGTGTTGCTCTGGGATAATTTCTTTCATGCAGTCTTGGCAATACACAAACTTTTAAAGCAAAACTGTCTTTCAAGCTTACACCCTAAATGTGTGATCAAAGACCCAGCTGATTCTGATTTTTCCTTCCCACCTTATACTTATTGAAGAATTGTGTGAAAGGAGATTTGTTAAAGCCACTTTAAAAATTCATTCATGGCAGAATATATTCTTAAGGGATATTCAGAGCTATCATATATCAAACAGTGTTGTTCTCAAAATTAAGAGTTATTAATGGCTTTCCATTTTGAATGCAAGTATAGTGTTAAAAGATGCCACATAAAAATAAGTTATAGTCATAAAGCAATGTGTCATATTTTTGAACCACATAAGAATTAATTTTAGGCATCAGGCAGTCACAAATTAAAATGCTGTCATCATATTTAAGCATATAAAGATGGTGTTGATGGTTTTTAAATTGCAGATTACATAAACTACTTAATTTGTCAAGATACAATAGTTTTGAGAATCCACTTCAGCCAAATTTAGCTCTACACCAGACACTAAGCAGGATGTGGTATACCAATATGGGTTGGAGGTGGGTACCATGGAACCACAGATGAAGAGTCTCACAGAAATGGATATGACCTCCACAGGCCCTGCTGTGCTTTTCTGTATGAAGAAGAAAATTGTGAGTTCCTATGGTCATGTGTGAGTCTTGCTTTCTGGCCCTGAATAATGAAAAGAATGAGTGATTGTCTGACTTTCAACTTTCTCCATGGTTAACAACATGTCCAAACAACAATATTATGCCAAATCTCATTAGCTACATCATAATTCTTGCTCAAATCACAGTGTAGTGAGAATGAGTGGTATATTCTATGCAATGTGTAGGAACCTTAGATACTTCTGACTAATAATTCCACAGTGCTTTGGAATCCTCAGTTAAAAAGCAGACAAAAGATAAGAGGAGGGAGGCTTTAGAACTGACCCACTCAGCCTAGATCATTTCTCTTCACAACCTATAGGCAATAACTACTTCACAAGATCACTTAAACAGAAGTTATTCCACATATGTGAGGCAGAGGCAGGTGACTCACTGAGTTTGAAGACTGTCTGGTCCAGGATGGCCAGGGATACACGGAGAAACCTTGCCTAGATAGATAGATAGATAGATAGATAGATAGATAGATAGATAGATAGATAGATAGATAAATAGATAGATAGATAGATAGGTTTCTGTTTTCCACAATTAAAAGATGTTTAAAACAAGGTGGTGTTGGTGCTCGTCTTTAATCCCAGCACTCGGGAAGCAGAAGCAGGTGGATCTCTGTGAGTTTGAGACCAGCCTGGTCTACAAGAGCTAGTTCCAGGACAGCCTCCAAAGTCACAGAGAAACCCTGTCTCAAAAAAAGAGTTTTAAACACACACATACATACATACACAGAGAAAGATAAATAGTCTATAATCAACAGTGGATGTAATAGAATAATTCTTCCCCACCAACAATCATGTCCAATTCCAAACCTCTACATGTTCCCTTATACAACATGTTGGTTACTATTCTTATTACTTGACAAGTTGCAACTTAATGGAGGAAGGATTCATCATCTCAAAGTCTGAGATGACAAAGTCCCTCATGTGGGGGAAGTCATGGCAGAGTTCACAGCAGCAGGATAATGTGGCTAGGGCTCTTCACATCTTGGAGGGCCAAGAACTGAAAGTATGGTCTGGAGCCAGGTCTGTAGTATAACTCTTAAGTCCCCCTTCCCAAAGAATCTAGTCTCCTAAAACAGCACTACAAGACAAGAGTCCAAGTGTTTAAACACATGAGACCTTGAAAGATAACACACATTCAAACTATAACGTAAGACAAGAACTCTGCAGTAGTCTTTAAAAGAATTATCTTCTGCTTCTTACATCTATATTTCTCCCATCCTCACTAGGAAAATTGTTACTAAGAATCTTATATATTATTAAAGATATGGCCTGATTTGGTGGCAATAGCTCAAGTAGCATTTAATGTTACTTTTTGGATCAATGACACTTCAATAATGCATTTCCATTATCTGTAAGGAGTGTGAAATTTTAACTGAACGATAATGACAGTGGCATTTAAACCTTCTTGTTTACTAACTTCTAGCCTAAGAAATTTTACTTAAAACTCTGAATACACTATGCTATCTATTCTTAGCTGGGTTAGACAATGAGAGTGTCTATGGTGTTACCATGGTTTTCTACCCATTAACAACTAAACTCACTTTTTTATGCTTAAAGAATTCACATTGTGAAAGTGGAAAATAGATTATCATTTTTTAGAGAATTCTAAGATTGACATTTTTTAAATTAAATTTGGATTCAACAAACCAATTCAGGGTCTAATGGTCATAGATCTTTCTAATGTGTCCTGCTATGGATTCAGAATATTTTTTATCAGCTTCAGCAACAAATCTCAAGAGATAGCTTTATGTATCATGAATTTGTTGTAATTTCCTGGGGACAGAGAAACTTGAGAAGAAATTATATGAATTATACAAAACTAAAAATTTGCTTAAATATCATCAAACATGATCAAAGTATGTCTATTTATTCATTTTCTCCTGAGACTTCAAGAAAGCTATTACCATAAATTACCAAGGCAGTCAGAGGTTTTGGAATCTTAACAATACAATTAATACTTAATAGCTTTTCACATAAATGACTTTGATATTACAAGGCAAGATGCCTTTGTTTATTGAACTTTAACAATGATGTTCTTTCTCCAGCTTCCAACACAGCAAATGAATCATCTCCTCACATTCATAATCCTCACTATAGTTTTTTTAAGGAGCTAACACAGAGACAAGACAAATGAGTTTTCTGATAATTTCCCTCTATATAAGAAGAAAAAGGAAATTGATGGTAATGGTTATATTTCTGTGTTTTTCTGCTTGTTTGCTCAAAGCATCAAACATTTCCTGAGTGTTTAGTGTATGGCAAGTGTTGTCATTTTAAAAAGTGGCACACGAGAAAAATATGCCATGTGACAGAGTGTGGATGGAGGGCTTTTTTATTGGGGGAAAGTGAAGGGGAAAGGAGAGTAGGGAGACTAGCCTCTGGGAACAGGAGCAGCAGAAGAGAAGAGAGAGGCAGAGACAGAAAGACAGATAGTCAGACAGACAGACAGACAAGCAGAGAGGGAGAAAGAGAGAAAGATGGGAGGTGGGCAGGACCTTTTTAAACGGTAATGTAGTGAAAGTGCACAGGTGGTGCTCTTAGTGGCTGCAGCTGAGGGTGCATCCTGTCAGAACCCCAAGAGAGGCCAGTACAGATGCCTGACTATTAACACCAAGCCCTTCCCTGGTGCTAGGAATATAGAAATAGATAAAGCTATAGACTCTATCATTAGATATTTTAACAGCACAGATAAAAAAAAAATGATGAGGCATAAGGCCTTCTGACAATGCAATGGGCTTTTAAGCTGATGTTCAAATTCTTCAGATTATATTTTAAGTTTTTCTTGAAAAATAGTCTCATATCATTGCTCTAAAACAGTTGTCTATGCACATCCTTATGAACCGAATCCCCCATGATAAGGATCCTATTGCTGTATCCAATGGAAATGAAGTATGGGTTTCAAAGAAGTACTCAAATCACATGTTCTCTACTTGTCTTCTCTATGTGGTTAGTCACCCTCAGTCTTCTGAACACCAATAAACATTGAAAAGTCAAAATTCATGTAGGATCTGGTGAGATGACTAGGTTGAGGATATGAATTCAAATACCCAGAACCAAGATTTCAAGGATAATTGGTCAGGCTTGGCAACTGACTGTAATTCCAGCATAGGGAGGCATAGGCAGGACATCCTGCATCAATGTATTCAGCTAGACTAACCAAATCAGCATGCTTGGGGCTCAGCAAGTCACTCTGCCTCAATTAGATGGAGTCAATGAGGAAGTCATACATGTCAACTTTGGTCCTCTCATGCATCCACCCAAGCATTGTACCCACACATATCATAGCCAAGAAACAAAAAACATGATGAAGGAAAGCTGCCAACCTTGTGGAAGTCAAGAAGTAGAAAAATAATAAAAGGGAGGCTAGGAATGATGTATGCCCTTCCAACATCCATGGTATCCTACTTCCTTTTACTAGCCTTCACCTCTTAGTAGCCCATTCAGTCAAAAAATGTCCCAATGGGTTAATACACTGTGGAGGTTAGTTAGCACTCTCCTGACCCTGTCACCTCTCCATTAGGCCACCAGCCTTTGACTACGAGACTTTGGAGAATGCTTTATATTTAAACCATCAGAGTTGTCACAGTTCTTATAAAATATGAATCCAAAAGAATTTCACATTGTCTTAGAGAGCCAAAAATAGATGAAACACTCTTTTATTATCTAAAAGATGAAGAGCTTAAATAAAAGACAAATGTCAATTTGGAAGTTCAAGTAGTGGTCTGTGCTACAAAAACATTACATAGGGACCAAAACAAACTAATGAGATAAATCCTATGCTACATATATCCAAAATGTATTTCAATAAAGACTCAGGGGACTGAACTAACCATGACCAAAAATTGTACTTATTCAGTTAAATATTTCAATACTAAGTTTATATTTGATGGAGTAAGCAGATTTACTTTTCTATGTATGATATCCATAAAAAGTGTGGTTCTGTGACTTTTTTACAGGGCTAGTAAAATAAAATAGCTCAAATTAAAATACTGACTGTAAAGCATAATGATCATTTTATCAAATATGTAACTAAAAAGCTCCATGCATGACCTGTGGTGACTATACACAGATACTAAAGCTTTCAGAACCTACAGTTATCAATCTATAAAATTATATGAACTCTACACTGACATAGAATAATGATAGCATATACAAAATATAGGTCATAAATCTTAAGTGGGGTTATGCTACCCTTTTTTACTGGCTTTACAAAGATATAAAACATGACATGGAGCTTTGTCATGGACGAAAGAATCAATAGAGTCCTGAATTGCTTCAGAATCAGTTTCTCTAAACACACTGCCATTTTGACATGTCATTCTGATGAGTGCCCCAAAACAAAAATTGAAGCTATATAATTCTTTCTTTTTTCATTTATTTAATTCCTAAATAAAAGCTCAGATTCCTGATCAACAGAATAACCATGACTGTCACCCTCATTTATGTTACAAAGCTCATTCAAGGTTTGACACTTTGTATGGAGATCATGCCCAGACACAAAGAAAAGAAAGAGATGTTATCAGTCAGTGAAATAACCACATACCACTAGCTCAAGGACCTGATTATCCCTTGAAAAATCTCTAAACTTCACAGGTCGAGTCAAATGGAAAAGAAACAATCACAAACTTGGATGATAAAGATGAGTAAATAGGGCAGGCATTATTGTAAGTTTTAGGATAGTCCATGAGGGCGGGCATCACTCACTGTCAGTGACTTTTTGCACATGGTCTGCTACACCGAGTGGTATCAGGAAGAGCTGCATTAAATATAGAAATCAGAATGTGATGGAGTAGAGTTTTCTTCTTACCTTCATATTTAAAAAGAATAAAATACAAATTGAATTTCAAGAACACTTAGGTGATTGCCTTGAATTTATATAGATAAACATCAGTGAATGATAATAAAAAAAAACTAAAATGGACAGCTGAAAGAAGCCTTCATGGGAGAAAACAGCAAGAGAGTTTACTAGAAAGCTTTCAGTCAATTGGCATAATCTTCTTTCCAAGAAAACAATTGATTTTGAAGGAAAGTACAATGAGCTCTGTATTAACTGTGAGATAGCTAGGTTTAAAATAACTATCATCCAATACACATTAACCTACAATGGTTTCCTTCTACATTATGAGAGAGAAATCTAGAAATTATTAAGATGCATCTTTTATCTATCAAATAATATCCCTCTGCACTTTGTATATCAGAGAGAACTTTGCCACATTACAGGTACAGATGGCTATTTAATCAATATTTTCACAGTATTACTTTTTGTTCTGCTCTGTGTTTGATTCAGTCATTATTTCCCATTATAAAACAGTCTCTCTTGAAGCAGGCCAGTGTAGGGATATCGCAGCAACCTTCGATCTCACTTCAGTTGAGCTGTACATACATCCTTGAAGTAGTCTGGGTTCTCTAGAGTAACATATATAGGGGACTTATTAGGATGACTTACAGGCCGTGGTCCAACTAATCCAACAATGACTGGGCTGTGAACAGAAAGCCCAAGAATCCACTAGTTGCTCAGTCCATGAGGCTGGTAGTCTTAGGTGGTTGCCAGTATATGCTGGAATGAAAGAAGAATAAGCAGGAGGAGGAGGGGGGAAGAAGAAGGAAGAAAAAGAAGGAAGAAAAAGAAGAAGAAGAAGAAGAAGAAGAAGAAGAAGAAGAAGAAGAAGAAGAAGAAGAAGAAGAAGAAGAAGAAGAAGAAGAAGAAGAAGAAGTGTTCTAATGCCAGTGAAGGAATGAACTTGCTAGCAAGGGAGGGCAAGCAGGCAAAGAGCCACAATTTCCTTCTTCCATGTCCTTATATAGGCTTCCAACAGAATGTGTGGTCCAGATTAAAAGTGGGTTTCCCCACCTCAAGATCCGAATCAAAGGTCTTCATGCCTCAAAAGTTGGGACTACAAGTGGATCCACCTACTTCAAACCAAGCAAAAACAATCTCTCACAGATGTTCCCTCCATTTTTGGATTGTAGTTCATTCCAGGTGTAGTCAAGTTGACAACCAAGTATAGCCATTACACTGACTTTCCTGGCCAAGCACCTAACAGCCTAGGCCACCCAACTGCATTGAGTTGCTCACAGCACTCTCCAGAGAGACTGGTCACCACAAGCTGTAAACCTAGAATCCCTTAGTAACTCTTTTTTCTAACATTTGAGATTATAATTTAATTACACTTCTCCCTTTCCTTCCCCTCCTCCAAACTCTTCTATATCTCCTCCCTGATCTCCTTCAAAATCATGGCCTCTTTTTTATTATTATTGCATATATATGAATATATTCCTAAATATATAAACATGAATACATTGTCCTAAATATATGTGAATACATGTATTTACATTCCTAAATATAACCTGCTTAGCCTGTAAATATTATTTGTACATATTTTTCAGGACTTACCATTTGACACTAGACAATTGGTTTGTTTTTCCTTGGGGAGAGTCACCTCTCCAATTCAAAGCTTTTTTGGTTGCCTATGGTTGTTTGGGTAGCATTGAGGCCTCATAGGCTTTTCTACATCCAGTTTGGCATGCCCATTGGTGTCATCCTTGTTCAGTTTATGTTTAGGTAGTCACACTGGCGAGAATTTATCAGTGTAGTTTCTGGTGTTACTAGGAGCCATGAAACTTCTAGTAACAGGAAACTTCCTGATCTTCTGGCCCTTACAATCTTTCTGCCCCTTCTCCTACAGTGTGGCGGAGTGTTTTGTAGAAGTACCCATTGGGACTGGGATCCACAATTCTGCATTTTGATTGGTTGTCTTTTGCTCTGGTGGCTCTGTCTGAATAACTCCCCCTTTTGTGTTCAGACACATCCTGGAATATATGTGGGAACTAGGAGCAGTGGTCTAGTCTAGTCTGGATGATTTAGACAGCATTCACAGTAAGGCAAAGTGTGCCCTCCAGGTGAACTCTTAAGGAAATCTGGAAGTTAATTCCAACAAATATTTTTAACTATTACATAATATTCATGTTCCACTTTGTATATCCATTGGGACTTTGCCACATAATGGGTGTACTATTGTGTATGCTTCTGTAGTATTTTTAACAAGATGCCAAGAACCCAGGAGCATACCCAGGATCTAGATGAGGACCACTTGGTAATGCCAAGAAAACCTATAACTGATGTTCCTTCACAGAGCTATGTTTGGTTTTTTTTCCTTTGAACTGAAGGACGGTCTAATAATGAGTTTTGTTTGTCTGTTTTTAAAGCTTGGTTGGGAGACTTTAAAAAGTGATGGGATGCCCTATTTCTTTTAAATTCTGTTTTCCTTTCCTACCACATTTATTATGTCTCAGTTTTTGAAGCTAAACTATTATAAATGTTACTATATCAGGTGTGACAATAGTTTATAATCCCCCAAAACACATCCAAAAAGTCCATGTCCATCCTTTGCTACATGACAAGATAGGAACTTGTGTCGGCTAACCTTGTGAATACAAATATAAGACTCTGAACTTTCTGTGTCTTCACAGGAAGACTGAGGCACACTCTCCACACCTTCCAGAGGGTTTCCAAAGCTGGGATTGTCTTGGTGACATTCCTCTGATGAGCAGAGTTCTTCAGAGGAACAGGCGAAATTATAGACAAGTCTATAGGAAGGCTTAGCTCACAGTTTTACATAAAGTAAGCCCCTGATCTTTCTGCAAGGTGGGAGCCCAGGAAAGCAGTAATGTAGTTCTACCCCAATCTGATGGCCTGAAAAGCATGGGTCTAATGGTTTGAGACTGTGGAGTCTTCTGTCTGGAAGCAGAGAAGATTGTTCCAGAGAAAGAGAAAGGTAATAAGGACTGAATAATATCCATCAAGAGCATTGAGGGCAATTTAGTTACTATGTCATAAAATCCATATGTTTACCTCCCCTGGAAATCACCCACAGAGAAGCCCAAAGATTATTTTATTACTGATCTGGGCTTTCTTTATCCCAGTTAAGTTTGTAAGTAGAATTGATCATCACATTGATTTTTAATTTTTTGGTGTACAATTCCCAGTCTTATACTAGGTTCTGTTGAATAACTCCCAAAAATAAGGCACCTTACAAAAGCTTGTGTTTGGCAGATTCTGCTATAGGGAGCAAGCAGAGAGGCTGAGAGAGAGAGGCACAACGAACTTCAGTTTGTAGCTTCAGAAGAATTCTTGCATTTAACATGGTGAATAAGCAAACACAGAAATTAAAATCAAACCCCAAAAAATCATTCAATAGTTTCTTAGCAAGGGTTACTGTTGCTGTGATGAAACACTGTGACATAAAGCAAGTTGTAGAAGAAATTATTTATGTAGCTTACACTTCTACATCATAATCCATCACTGAAGGAAGTCGGGACAGGTATTCAAGCAGGGCAGAAACTTGGAGGCATGAGCTGATTCAGAGGCCATGGAGGGGGGTTGCTTACTGTCTTGTTACTTGTGGCTTGCTCACCCTGCTTTCTTATAGAACCCAGGACCACCAGCCACGGGATGGCTCCACTCTCAATGGACTGTGCCCCCCGCATCAATTACTAATTAAGAAAATTCCCTACAGGTGCCTATGGAGGCAATTTCTCAATTAAGGTTCTGTCCTTTGACTCTAGCTAGTATCAAGTTGACATAAAACTCACCATCATAAACATTGGTCTCCAGTTTGTGGTTTTGGATCATCATTATCATCATCATCATCATCAAAGTTGTTTTGTTGCTTTGGGACAGGGTCTTTATGTTACCCTGGCCAAGCTCAAGTTTGTGCTGGTCTTTGTGCCTCTGCCTCTCAGTATTAGTGTTATAATACTTTATTTTTATTTCATATGCGTTTTGCCTGCACATATGTCTGTGTGAAGATATCTGTTCCTCTGGAAATGGAATTATAGATAATTGCGACCTGTGCTGAACCATCTCTACAAGATGCCCCCTACTGTAGTGGCATCTTGTTTTGCCAGTGAACTTGTAGTGGTGGCCACACCTTTTGGGCATGGTTTCTGGTGTAGATGTGACCCATTATAGGATAGAGGAGGGGCTGGCTTGCGCTCTCTTGGGTTGTGGAGAGCATCCGAAGGGCAGAGACTATATCTTCTGGAGAAGGAAGATTAGTGGTTATTTACTCTTATCTGTGTAAGTGCTTCCCTAATAAACACCTATTTAACATTTATCTTGGTTCTGCTGGACTCCTTTAAACCCCACCTTTACCCTACTATAATTTTAAACCAACATACTGATACTAAATGCAGAATCCTCCCAAAAACTGGCCTGCAACTGGACATGGTGGCACACAACTTGATCTTTACTACCTAGGAAACAGAGGGAAGGTCAAAAATTCAAAGTTATCCTTAGTGTATGCATAGTGAATTGGAGGACAGCCTGGGATTCATGTGGTGTAAGTTATCCTTAGTGAATGCATAGTGAATTGGAGGACAGCCTGGGATTCATGTGGTGTTACTCTAAAAAAATCAAACAAAGCAAACAAAAACTGCAACTCCCCCATCTCCACCCCCCCCAAGAACCTCTGGCCTGGGGTTAGCTTCACGGGTCTGAATTGTGCAGCACACCAGCTCTGTCCTTTAAAGAGTCCTGAACTTGGTGCAATGGCCTGATGTCAACTTTGTGTGACCTTTCATAGAACATGAAAATGTCTCCACATGTTATAACAGAGCATGCATATTCTGTAGGAAATGTTAAAGTTAAAATGGAAATAAGTTGTTCTTACATTCTTCACGAAGCCCTTTGAAAACTCACCAGCCCTGAACTGAAATGACTTAGTGTAGAGGTGACCCTTGCTCCACTCTTCTGCATTTTGTTGTGTGCTGGCAGGTTCCCTGCAAACCTATCTGACTCAGTTTCCTCCACTGAAAGTGATGGCTCTCCACAGTGACTGAGAACTGACACAATCTGGGGGGCTTGGGGAAGATTTTGAAACTTAAAATAGGACCTGGCAGCATCCTTGTAAGATGTCTCTGTAGTTAAGATGCTTGTTTAGAGTTGGGAACCTAATAAAGGATAGTGTCCAATTAACAGTGTAAATGGAGACCACTTATTCCTTTGAAGACCTGAACAGAAAAGAACAAATTGTCTTTCCCTTTCTTAACTGTTACATCCATCTTCTTTGCTCTCAGACAGCAGGGTCCACATTCACAGACCATTGGACCCCTGCTTCTCAGTCTTAAGCTAGAACTGCATCAGCTGCTTTCAGAGACCCCCACCTTGCAGACAGATGAGGGACTTAACTTATGTAAACCTGTGATCCAATCTTTCCTCTAAACCTACACATCCCATTGCCTGTTCCCCTGAAGGGCAGGAGAATGTGTGTCAGTATCTGAGAGATGGAAGAAAGGAGCTTTGATCCTCTGGCTGCTATTACCAGTTGGCTAACTGTGGCTTTATAACTTCATATTGCACATGAAAGAGTTATGAGAAAGAGGCATGGTAACTGATACTGAGTTATGTCAGGACCATGTCCATTTAATGCTGGCTGTAGCAGCAGGGTCCAAGAAACAAAAGCCCACTACAGCAGTCCAACACACTGGGACTCAGCACACACAGGTTTCTCTTCACTTCCTAGAACACCAGCTGGCATCTTTCTGGCTGAATGTGCCAAAGACAGAGTGTGATTTGGAGCGAGGTTGGTATTATTAGAGTTAGATACTCCTTTTCAAAGAAATAACACAGTTGGGAGGCTGGGCTTGATATCTGAAGAACCACAGGAGAGCTGAGAACATAGAGAATGAAAGCCTGTGTCCACCAAAGAGTAGCAATTGTTCTGAATGTCCTCCCACAGAAGAAAGCACAAGCAGACAGTCACACCTACTCTGACAGCTCTCTTCAAATTCTTTAATGCAGATCCATAAAATTAGCAGGGATATCATTTTATGCTAAATTAGACATTTTTCAAATTATTGCTATATAGGACAAGAAATAACACATTCTGCCTGCAAACTAGTAATAATAAAAAGTTTTAAGTAAACTTGGCTAACTAAAATTATACAGAGAGGTTCTTTCTTTGTTTAGAACAAATCTAAACACATGGAATCTTGGCCCCTGATGGCTGGCAGTAATTTCCCAAGACATATTGTAAATGAATGTTTCCCTACTATATTTGTTTAGTTATGACATGAGGTCGACAGGCAATCTTAGCACTGAGAAAAAGAGCTGGTGTGGGTTTCCCATAGAAACAGTGCAATTAACAAAGAAAACATGGAAACAAAAGTCTTCACATTTAGGTTATATACTCTCCTCTCACTTAGGAAACATATACTGGCAATTTCTATCAATACCTTGCTATGAGAAATCCTTGGAAGTGCCATTTCTTCCACTTGTTCTATTCCCTCTTTTACTCCAGCAATATTTCCAGAAACCCCATCCTTCAGGAACAATGTTGTACTTAAAATAGCAAGCTAATGTATTTTTTTTTACCTTTTTAAATAAATTTTTATTTAAATTAAAAACAATCATATTTTATATACCAATCCCAGTTCCCTCGCCCTCCCATCCTCCCATTCCCCCCAACAAGCTCCCACCCCACCCCCCACTTTTAACGAGTTTTCCTTAAGGTTTTCTAAACCCATATGTATCCTATGATTAACTCCTTTGAAAGAAGGTTTATGCCAGGTGCTTAAAGTATAACTGATGTGCTCATCTCTCTGTGTGTAATTAGAAGACATCACTTTCCATCTGTTTTAAAATGTGAACACCAACAATGGCTGTAAGTGGCCATTTTCCCATAAGTTTCTCTGAGTTGCCTCAATATATTTTTGCTTGTAAGTAGGGGAATTTTATACTGGCTCAACATCATGTAGCTACAAAGCAAGATTCCTTTTAAACCACAACAGCACAAAGCACAGTACAAGTTGAGAGATCATAGCCAAAAGCATTCTTGGTGTACAGCTGTTTAAATGTATTCTTAGACACAGACACTGTAGCTTGCATGTGACCTGTCGCCCAAAGACTCATGTGTCAAAGTCTGGATCCTCATGTAACAATACTCAGAGGGAGGAAGTGACAATGCATGAGGACTCTGACCTCATGCATGGATTCATCCACTGCTGGGTCTATAATCTGAGGTATTAAAGGGAGTGACAGAACTTAGGAGATGAGGTCTAGCTGGAGTGGGTGCTTGGGAACATGTCCTTGGAAGCTACGTGTTGTTCCCTACCTATCTCTCCTTCCTATCCTCATCTGCTTCAGCTGTGAGATGAGCACTTTTGCTCCATCATGCCTTCTCCACCACAACATTCAGACTTGTGTCAGGCCTGCTGACCACAGATGCAAACTCCAAAGTGATGAGCTGAAATAAAATTTTCTCCCTTTCAGTTGTTCCTCTCAGCTGTGTGTGGTAGTTTGGACCTGTAAATCTGGCATTTTGGAGGCTGAGGCCAAAGGATTCAGGGACAGACTCAGATCATAGTGAGTTTGGGATCAAGGTGAACTAAGTGAGACTTTTTGCAAAAGCAAACAAAATGAAAGTTGATTTTCTCAAAGACTTTGTCACAGAAATAGAAAGATGACAAACCCAGGAGTTTTCAAAGGCAGTTGCCTTGTATAAGCAAGGACATTATTAGACCTAGCATAAGCAGAAGGTTCCTTTACTATATAAAAGTTAAAAGTCACCCAAAATGTCCCCCTTGGAGAAAACTCTGAAAGGTTAGTCTGTTCTTCATTTTAATTCTGTGCGACTCATTTTTTCTTTGCCATTTCCCCATGGAACATTAATTAAGACAGAGCAATACAGTATGGCACATCACCCCAGTTTCTCCTGGTTACTCTTCTGTAACAGTCCTCAGAAGTATTTTACCTGATCTTCAAGATGAGGGCATGGTACCACAGAACCACCGTCATCTTTAAGTGATATGCTTAAATGCTGTCACTGTCATTTTTAAGTAGGTCATATAGAGTGGAAATGGCCTGCAAATCTGCCCCATTTTCCAGGTTGCAATGGTGAACTGAGAAGCAACTGTACTCCATTCCTATCAGCTCCACTAAAACTACAGTTGCTGTGGTCCTTTCTGTCTCAGAAATCCCTCATCTCACAGAGTAGAAAGCAGAATGGTATACCAAAGGTTTGGAAAGTAGGATAATAAATAAATACAAAATAATACATAAGATGAATTGTTACCCTTGTTACCCTGCTCAGACACCCCTTGGGGTAGGGTTGAGAAGATGCATTACTCAGGCACTGGAAGTCAGTGAGTAGCAGAGCATGTGGCAGACTCGTTTATTAAGGAACTTAGGCCTCCCTTTATACCCCCTCCCAAGGTCCTATTGGCTCAGGTGGCTGACTCTGCTGCCTTGTCCTTTCCTCATTGGTGTTTCTGGGTCAGGTGTCAGCAGTCTCTGGGCGTAAAGGCATGCTTCGCTCAGGGAGGAAGTGCCTGCCTTGAATGCTCATACAGGCTGGCCTGGGCACCTGGGCAGGGTGACTGTAGCTTGAGTAGGCTGGCTGCAGTTTCTCCTACATGGAATAACTTGTAGTATTCTGTAGTTCCGTATGATATCTGACACTAGGCATATATTATATAGCACATATAATTATATATATTATATATAACATATACTTGAAATAAAGAAAATTTTAAATGTTTTCTACACAAAGAAACAATGAGATTATGTTTACTACTCTGACATGTCGATTGTGTATTGTGAGTGGATGAATAATTACACTGTCCCACACACACATACATATATGTATGTATAAATATATATATTTATGTATATTTTATTATACGAGTTAAATTATATTTTAAGTAAAGCCATTAACTGCTTACAGGGAACCTTGACCAAATGAAGACTGACTGCAGACACATCTTTGCTCTATGCCATTCAATTCCTCAAAACTGGCAACCAGACACTCACTACCCTGACAGAACATGATCTTGTGCAAAGGAAATATCTCAGGGTCCCTGTGAAGCGACTTTCTCAGAGCCACCAAATCTGCAATGTAAATGCAAAAACTACCCATGCAATCAGGAGCTCTGATGGCCTATTTTATTCTCTCATTCTAAGCAGGTACACACAATCAAGGATTACCAGTATCCAAGCAAAGTCTTTAAGGGAGTTGGAAGAGATCAAGGCAAACTTGACAAGAACAAAGAAAATGTTAGTGACCTTCTTTAATATCCTACAAGGTTTAAGAAAAGATGGTGCAGCAATGAGACAAAAATGGAAAGGATTTTAAAGGACAAAGAAACAAACCAGTCATAGCATTCCTCAGAATATGCCTCAAGGAATTTAAGTCAGCAGAGATACCTGAGTGTCACTACTTGTCAATGTTTACTGCAGTAATTTTTTTAAATTAATTTTTATTTAAATTAAAAACTATCTTATTTTACAAACCAATCCCAGTTCCCTCTCCCTTCTGTACTTTTAACAGCAACCAAGAAATGGAGCCAACCCCTATGTCCACCAACAAATGAGTGGGTTGGGAAAAAAAGTGAACATATGCATTTGGTTTACTGACTTTGCTTTTCTCAATTTTGTTTACTGGTAAAAAAAATTAACAAGGAAATAGAGGACAAGAAAATGCACATTTCGTTGACACATATAATTGAAAAATATGATGACTTCTAGAAAAACACTTTTTCCAACAACAACAGTTTTTGATTTGTTCTGTTTTGCCTTTCAAAAACAGGAGTTTCAATATGTTGCCCAGGCTGGTCCAGAGCTCCTAGGATCCATTGATCTTTCTGCTTCAGGTTCTCAAGTAACTTAGATGGCAGGCAAATGCCACTACATCTCTCCTAACAACTAATATTATTTATTATCACCTAATCACTCTTATTCTTTTATAAAATCAAAAAATACTGATTGGGCTCTGTGGTCCTGAGCCATTAAAGGCACATTTTCTTAGATTTTGCTTGTACTGGCAGTGAGGAGCATTCACTCTGAAGACTGAAACACTTCGTTGCACTTACACCAAAAATGTTTCTAGCACAAAGGTTCTGAAGCAAGAAGAGTTAGTGTTCCATTGAAGGAAAAAGTGGTGACCTCTCTGTGGTGATTTCTTGACTGTACAAATAAACCCTGTTTGAAAGTAAGAGAATAGAGCTACCCACTAGTTAACCATGGGGATCTGGAGGTCTGTACAGACAGACAGGAAGTGATGTAGTTGGGCAGAAATAGGATATAAGCAGGGAGAAATGGTAACTCACTCTCTTTTCTGCTGAGATGCTAAGGAAGTAAGGTGTGGCAGTGGCTTGCTCCTTCTTCTCTCTGATCTCTCAGCATTTTCCTCTATATCTGACTACGAGTTTTTATTATCTAGACCAATTTCAGGACTCCATTAACACCTCTCTATCATCCAAAACAGAAGAATTCAATGTGTAAAACCACAAATTTTTCTTTCAATATCCATTTGAAGCTAGAAATGATTTAAAAACCCAAGTTCCACATGATTGGGAAATAGGCTATAAAACTCAGGCATGGGCTCATTCTGTCCTGTGAATGAATAAGACATTATATTCTGGTGCTCTTCAAAAGATATTGACATATGTTCAAATGATTGACTTTCAAATGAGAAACTAATTCTCTTCCTATAAGGAGGTCTGTCACACTCACCCAGGTGTGTCTTCCCAAACATAGGCAACAGCTTCCTTTTTGGAAAGCTTGAGGAAAACTAAAATGGTGTGCTTTAACTTAGCATGAGAACAGGAAATAGAAACTGGTCAGGCAGTTTTAAGGTATGGGACCCCTACAGTTAACAATTTTTCTTGACTGAAAACTGGAAATGTTCCTGGCCCTGTCAGAATTTCTGTCCTTACCAGAGACTATAATTGCCAGAAGTGCTTAAGCCAAAATACCTTAGGTTCTGCCATAGCCAGAGGCAAGGGGTGCCAGAAAGACTGCCTACTCTCCCCTCATCTCTCTTCCTCTGAATGAGCACCTCTGTAAAGTGAGGATGTATCAAAATTGGGGCACCTGGACACCTGGTTGATGGGCCAACTGGACTGACCAATTGATCTCTGCTTTGTGGTTCCATTAAAACCTTATGAATTCCAAAGGAGGATACCCAATGGTTCCCATTTCTAGGGTGCCTGCTCCTGCTATACAGGAGCTATATGTCTTCTTTCCATTTAAGCACCCACCTATAAATCTACAATCAAACTTATTTCTAAACTAATTCTCAGTGCAGCAAGATGGGTCAGTGGGTAAAAGAACTTGCCACCAAGCCTGGAAACCTGGGTTCTATTCCTGGAAAAAGAGAACAGACACCCACAAATTGTCATATGACCTGTACAAATGTGCTATGGCATGCATGTACCTACACATACACACACACACACACACACACACACACACACACACACACGAAAAACATCATCCTGTTTGATTAATTCCTTCTTGGAATTCATGACACGAGGACTTGGAGGCCACTCACTCAGTGGACCCTTTTTCTGACCATGAGCTCCCAGCTCCCTAATTCCCACCTGAGACTAGAAGGCCTCCGTTGTTGTCAAGGATACCCCCCACTTTTCCTTATCTCTCATGCTTAGTCAAAGTTTGCTTTCTGAAAAGAAACCAATGGAAATAGCTCTTCTGAGACTGGCAGATGATTCTGCCCATTGTAGCTTTCTATGCAATAGATGTCTATGTTAGTTGCTTTTCTATTGCTGTGAAAAAAACCACTGAGACCAAGGCTACTTATAAAAGAAAGCATTTAACTTGGCTTATGGTTTTAGAGCGTGTCTTAGTTGGGACTTCTATTGCTATGATAAAATGTTAAGACTCAAAGCAAATTGGGGAGGAAAAGGTTTATTTCAGTTTCTATGTCCTGATCACAGTCTATCATGAAGGAAATCAGGGCATGAACCTGGGGGCAGAAGCTGATACAGAGCTCATAGAGGAATTCTGCTTACTAACTAGCTCAGCCTGATTTCCTATAGCATCCAGGACCAGCAGCTTATGGGTGTCACCACCCACAATGGACTGAGCCCCACATCAATCACTAATTAAGAAGATACCCTGAAGAATTGCCCACAGGTCAATCTTGTGATGATGCTTCTCAATTGAGGTTCCCTTTTCTCAAGTCTAGCCTTGACTCAAATCAATTTTACTCTAACCTGTGTCATGTTGTCACAAAACTAGTCAGAACAGAGGGTTAAAATCCATGATGGCAAAGTGAAGAAACAGCTGAGGGCACACATTGTGATCTACAACAACAAAGAGAACTAGGAATGACTGGAAATCTCAAAGCCAGTGATACACACATATTCCAACAGGGTCACACCTCCTAATCCTCCCCAAACTGCTCCACCAACTGGTGACTCGTATATTTAAATGTATGAGTCTGTGGGAGCCATTCCCATTTAAACCACCACATTCTACTCTGGCTCCCACAGAGTTGCAGCCAAATCAGAGTGCAAAAGGCATTTAGTACAAATTCAAAAATTTCACAGTCTTTCACAGTCTCAACAAAATTCAAAAGTCCAAAGTCTCTTCTTAGACTCAAAGAAATCTCTTAGTCACAACTCCCTGTAAAATAAAAAAAAAAATTATATACTCCAAAACACAGAAGCACAGAATATAAGTTACCATCTCAAAAGGATTATAAGAATAAAGAATAAAAGGCTTATAATGAGGAAATACTGGGATGACCCTGGCACCTTTGGATCATCAAATTCATTAGCAGCTTTGATTTGTTGTTGCTTTTTAGGGCACAAAATTCTTTAGGCCTTCTCTTTTTATAAATTATAAGATTAGACTCTTGGCCTGAGAGTACCACTCCCTTTATTTTAAAGACCTCTCTTTAATCATCTAATCTCTTTTAGCACAAGCCTTGGCTCTAACATTAAATATCCTGGTGCTCCTTTTTTATTTTTAAACTGTGCATTTATATTTCTTTTTCCCCACTTGTTCTTTTTATTTGTAGACCTCTATAAGAGTGATTACTGATACAATGTCTTTCTCCTCCCTCCTCTTCTTCTTTCTTCTTCTCCCTACTCTTCATCCTGAGAGTCACTTTCCCAACAATACAGGTATAGGGTGATAGGAAGTAAATATACCTAGCTACACAAATTAATTCCTATTGTATATTTAATAATTACCTACTCTGAAACAATACATGCATTCTGTTTATAAAGAAATCATTGCTCTGGGGCACTATAAGTCTTCACTGGAAGTAAAGAAGGTGGATCCATTTATAGCCCTACAACTGATATTAAAACAAGCAAATTCCCAATATTACTAGGGCTCTACTTCCTAAAATAGACTCATCTATAACATCTTCAAAGTAAAAATCATTGATGTGTATGCATGAGAGAGAGAGAAAGAGAGAGAGAGAGACAAAGACAGAGACAGAGACAGAGACAGATACTTGTTTATTCTAATCAATGGCTGGGTTACTTTGTATAATAAAAAGGAGTTTTTGCCAGGTGGTAGTGACACACTCTTTAATCCCAGCACTCGGGAAGCAGAGGCAGGCAGATCTCTGTAAGTTCGAGGCCAACCTGGTCTTCAGAGCAAGTTCCAGGACAGGCTCCAAAACTATACAGAGAAACCATCAATAAAAATTAGCTTTTAGAGACCCATTGTCTAAGAATATAAGAATTATGAATTTTACTGGTATTTTATAGCTGTGTTTATAGTCATTAAAAAAAAACAAATATTTACTCCATATGTGTACTGTTTGAAAATGCTGGGAACTGTTATTAAAAACCCAAATCCTCTCCATAACAGGACTTTTGGAAAGAAAGCTATGAAATGATCATTAGACACAAATGTGATGTGAATCAGAGACAACTGCCAAGATTTTTCAAAACCAGAAAGCAATCCCAGGTTTTTGTATATTCAAGCAGGCACAACTCCTTAAGCAATAACTTGTCATGAGTAAGCTGACTTGCCAGCCATCACCAATCATTTCTAGTCCTCTTGTTTGTGATAATGACACTGATTTTTCTCAGTCGTCCTTCATCACCAAGATGATTACAAGAAGGTGATGTATTTCAATTCTTCAGATGAGCATATCCCACCAGGAAAAAACAAAACCCATTGTCCTCTCATTCCTTCACAGCAGGCAGCTTACTCCCTTTCTCTTATTGGACAGCGCTCCGTCTACCCCAATCAGGCTCTAAGGAGCTAACCTCTAATCCTGACACTATCCTACCCCCTATAAAGCTCACTTCTGTAACTACTGCCCCCCAGGAGGGGTGTGCTAGCTAGCAGATTTGATAGAAAGCCTGCTCAGCACCTGGTTAATGTCTCCTGCTGTAATTTCTTGCAGTCAATATTACCACTGAGTTTATCCAGAGAAGAAACCAACTTCTTATAGCTCCCTGCATTCACGACTTAGAGAAAGGTTTCCTCAAAGGTTAGGCTCTCGCACTCCTGCAGAGAATGTGGAATGAGATGTATCTCCAGTTGACTAGGTAATAAAGAGATGGCTCTCCACTTCTTCACAATAACAAAGGAGTCAAAAAGATAACCAAAATCTTATCTAGTCTTCAGAAAGACATCTATATATTTCAGAGAAGAAAGTAGTTTCAAGTTTTTTGTTTTTTTTTTTTTAAGTAATCCTCTTTAATACACACACACACACAGTGGGGGATGGGCTATATCTGTGGCTCAGTTGGTAGAGTGCTTGCCTAGCATGCACAAGGAAGGCCCTGTGATGAGTCCCTAGCACAGAATAAACTGAATGTGGCCTAAAATCTCAGCACTGGGAATGTTAGAGGCAGGCAGCAAATTCCAGGGTTGTTTTTTAGCTACATAGCCAATTCAAGACTAGCCTGAACTACAAACAGATAAGATTGAAGAGAAATTTCCTACCTTTTCAATAAGGACAATAAAGCCTCTTTTGCTTCTATTTGATCCTTTAGAAGGTAGTATTTAACACAATTTCCAGTTTTCCTTCAGCAGCTTTTTACTGACAGATTTTTCACCTATAAAAAGATTAAAAATTACAACTATTTGATCCAATGATCTTAATTAGTTTTATTTTTTCAATTTTCCTTTTTTCTTATTTATTCTTCTCTCACACAATCCATCCTAACTACATCCTCCCCTCTGTAAACTCCTCTAAATCCCCCTCTTTCCCTCTTCTTCAGATCCAGTTCTCCTCCATTTCCCTTCAGAAAGAAGCAGACCCCCCAGGAATATCAGCAGAACAAGGCATAACAAGATGCAGTAAAACCAGGCACAAACCCTCATATTAAGGCTGGATGAGACAACCCAGTAGGAAGGAAAGGGTCTCAAGAGCAGGCAAAAGAGTCAGAGACACCTCCACTCCCATATTTAAGAGTCAAAAATCCCAATCTAAACCACCACATACTTGCAAACAGCCTAGTGCAGATCCATGCAGACTCCATGATTGCCACTAAAGTCTCTGTGGGCCCCTAGGAGCCCTAATTAGTTCATTCTGTGGGCCCTGTTCTTGTGGTATACTCTACCTTTCTGGCTCTTACCATCCTTTCTCCACGTCTTCCATGGGGTTCCCCAAGCTTCACCTAATGTTGGCTGTGGTCTCTGCTCCCATCCACTGGTGGAAGAAGCCTTTCTGATGATGATTGAGCTAGGCTCCAATCTGTGACTAAAGCAAAACATCATTAGAAATCATTTCATTGACTTTTTCCTTTGTGAGTTGTAATTTGGTTCTGCCCTAGGTTTCTGATCCATCCAACTTACCATTAAATGGCCATCCAGGCAGTGTCAGGTGTGGTCTCCCTCTCATGACACACTCAAGTTAGAACAGTCATTGGTTGATCACTCCCAGAAGCTCTGAGCAACCACTTCCCCAGCACATTTTGCGGGCAGAACAGGGTGTGTGTCTAAGGCTTTGTGGCTGGGTTGGTATCCAAGGCACAACACTGGAAGGTTTGCCTGGTTACAGAAGATGGCCAGTTCAGGCTCTGTAACTTCCATTGCTAGGAGTCCTTGCTAGAGTCATCCTAATATGTTCCAGGAAGTTTCCACTGCACCATGTTGGTCCCCAAATTCTAGACAACTCTTCCCAAACTCTCTTCCTCTCTACCCCCAGGTCCTCCTATTCCAATCCCTACACACCCACAATCCCATTTGAAAAAAATTATTTTGTCTCCCTTTCCCAGGAAAATCCATGAGTCTCTCCTACAGCTCTCCTTGTTACTTAGCCTTTTTGAGTCTGTGGATTAGAGCATGATTATCACTTACTTCACAGATAAGTTCCACTTATAAGTGAGTACATATCATGTGTGTCTCTTTAGATCTAGATTATCTCACTCAGAATGATTTTTTTCTAGTTCCATCCATTTGCCTGCAAATATCATGATGTCATTTTTTCTAACAGCTGAGTGATTCTCCATTGTGTAAATGTACCACATTTTATTTATCCATTTTTCAGTTGAGGGACACCTATGTTGTTTCCAGTTTCTGGCTATTATGAATAAAAGAGCTATGAACATAGATGAGCAAGTGTCCTTGTGGAAGGATAGAGTAACTTTTGGGTATATGCCCAAAAGTGATATACCTGGGTCTTGAGGTAGACTAATTTCCAGTTTTCTGGGGAACTGCCATATTAATTTCCAAAGTGGCTGTACAAGTGTGCGTTCTCACAGGCAATGGAGGCAGGCAATTCCCTTGCTCCACATCTTCTCAAGCATGAGCTGACAGTTGTATTTTTTAATCTTAGCCATTCTGACAGGTGTAAGATGGAATCCTAGAGTTGTTTTGATTTGCATTTCCCTGATAAATAAGGATGTTGAACATGTCTCAAATGTTTCTCAGTCATTTGAAATTTCTCTGCTGAGAATTCTCTGTTATCTGTACCCCATTATTAAATTGGATTATTTGGTTTGTTGATGTCTAGTTTTTTTAGTTCTTTATACATTTTGGAAATCGTCCCTCTGTCATATGTGGGGTTTAAGAAGATCTTTTCCCATTCTGTAGGCTGTTATTTTGTCCTATTAACAGTGCCTTTGCCTTACAGAATCTTTCCAGTTTGATGAGCTCTTATTTCTGAATTGTTATTCTTAGTGTTTGCACTATTGGTGTTCTATTTAGGAAGTTTGTCTCCTGTGCCAATGTATTCAAGGCTATTTCCTACTTTCACATTGTAGTTGTTTCAAAGAAAACGGCCATAGGCCTACAGGGAGTGGCACTATTAGGAGATGGGGCCTTGTTGGACTGGTGTGGCTTTGTTGAAGGAACCACATCACTAGAAGGTGGGTTCTGAAGTCTCAGAAGCTCAAGCCAGACAAGTGGCTCAATGTCTCTTCCTGCTGACTGTGGATCCAGATATAGAACTCTCAGCTACCTCTCCAGCACCATGTCTACCTGCATGCCACTATGCTTCTCTCAATGAAAAGAATGAAATAAACCTCTTAACTATAAGCCAGTCCCAATTAAATGTTTTCCTTTATAACAATTGCCTTATTCATGGTGTTATTTCACAGTAATAAAAACATAACTAAGACACTCTTCCATCAGTTTGAGTGTGTCTGGTTTTATGTTGAGGTCTCTGATCCACTTGGACATGAGTTTTGTGCAAGGTGATAGATATGGATCTATTTACATTTTTCTGAATGCTAGTCCAATTAGACCAGCATCATTTGTTGAACATGCTTTCTTTTTTTCCATTTTGTCTTTCTGACATCTTTATCAAAAATCAGGTGTCCATAAGCATGTGGATTTATATCTGAGTCTTCAATTCCAGTGATCTCTGTGTCTGGTTTTTGTTGTTGTTTGTTTGTTTGTTTGTTCATTTGCAAATACCATGCAATTTTTATTACTATAGCTCTGTCTTAATTAGGGTTTCTATTATTATGGAGAGACACTATGACCACAGCAATTCTTATAAAGTAAAATATTTACTTAGCGTTGTTCACTTACAGTCTCAGAGGTTCAGTCCATTATCATCACGGTGTAAAGCATGGTGATGTACAGGCAGACGTAGAGTCCTATATCTTGTAGGCAACGGAAAGTAGACTAACACACTAGATTGCATCCTGAGCATAGGAAAACTCAAAAGACCATCCCCACAGTGATTTACTTCCTACAGCAAGGCCACACCCACTCCAAGAAAGTCATACCTCATAATAGTAGCACTCCTGGAGGCCAATTACATTCAAACAACCACAAGCTCTGTAGTACAGATTGAAATTTGGCATGATGATACCTCTTGAAGTTCTTTTATTATACAGGATTGTTTTAGCTATCTTGGGTTTTTGTTTCTCCAGGTGAAGATGATAATTATCATTTCAAAGTCTACAGAGAATTGTGTTGGAATTTTGATGGGAATCATGTTGAATCCATAGATTACTTCAGTAAGATTACCGTTTTTGCTATGTAATCCTGCAAATCCATGAAGATAGTAGATCTTTCCTCTTCTGATATCTTCTCCTATTTCTTTCTTCAAAGACTTAAAACGTTTTGTCATACAAGTTTTTACTTGCTTGGTGAGAATTACCCCAAGATGTTTTATATTATTTGTGACTACTATAAAGGGTGCTGTTTCTCTGATTTCTTTCTCGGTATATTTGTAATTTGTGTAAAGAAGGGTTACTGTTTTCTTTTTTTTTTTTTTTAATCTTGTATCCAGCCACTTCACTAAAGATATTTATCCAATGTGGGAGTTCCCTCATAGAATTTTTGGAGTCACATATGTATACTATCATAACATCTGCAAATAGCAAAAGGTTGACTTCTTGCTTTCCAATTTGTATCCCCGTGGTTTCCTTAAGTTGTCTTATTGTGTGATTTAAGTTTTAGTAGTTTTTTTTTTTTTTTTTTTTTTTTTTTACAAATATGGGAGTAGTCTGAGGATGGGAGCTTAATCAAGTTTCTGGTGGTTGGCATGGCCTCGGGTGGAGCAAGGGCTTCTGCTGGAGCTGTAAGCTGGGATCAGACCTCTTCTCTCTTATGTATCTTCCAGGAGTGGAACAATATATGAATAGGGGATGAGGTGGAAAAAATCAGGTTGTGGAGAAACCAGCTAGAAAAGTCCCTCATGGATTATGATTTTTATGCATTCCCTACCAATGGTGAGTTGTTCTGCCAGGGACAAGTTACCTCATGTCCTCAAATTACGTGGCTTGCTTATACTAACAGTTTGACTAAATGTACTCTCATGCTTCCTACAAAGGATGCTAAGTACTTGGTAAATGTGTGTGCCAAAGTTGACCAGTAAAGACTGGAGAGTATTGAATTCTTTCTCAAATTCTTTATATAATTAGGATTCTCAGTACACACATACATACATACATACACACACACACACACATATTAAAATAAGGAAACTTGTCATCCATGAGTCAGATTGAATTTCTTGTGCCACAGTTGGAATAAACACAATAACTTTCACATCACTATGTTTATTTGTTACTGATTATATAATATCAGTTACTGTTTTGTGTGAACAAGACTAAAAAGATTGCTGTTCTCAGGGAAATCACATATGGCATAAAATCCACTCATGTAAGCTGATTAGTTTTTAAAATTATGTTTATGTTACAAAACAAAATAATGGGATTCATTGTGGCATGGTCACAGATACATGTGGTTATTCTCTGTTCTTTTGTTCCTATTCCCCACTGCCCACACATAGGTCCCTTCTCCCCTCCATCTGGTTGCCTCTTTTCTATCAGTTCATCTGCCTTTCTGCATTACCATACATGCATTGTATTATTCTATTTCCTATCTCCCTTGAGATCTCATTCCTCCCCTCTCATTCTTATTTCTAGTATCTCATCAAACACACACACACACACACACACACACACACACACACACACACACACACACGCCTGTTTAAATTTAATTTCTACATAGGAGAGAAAACACGTAGTATTTGTCTTTCTGAGTCAATACTTTCACAATATGATTTCGAGTTATATTGACTTTCTGAAAAATGTCAAGCTTTCATTTTTTCCTTTACAACAGCGTAAAATCCCACTGCTAGATTGTCATAGTTTATCTATGCATTCATCTGTTGACAGAAATTTAGACTGATTCCACTTCCTGGTTATTATGAGTATAACTAAGCAGATTTTTATAACTAAGGAAAAATATGGGGAAAAGTGTAGAATGTTATATAAGATGCCGAAGGATTTCCAGAGGCAGAAAAGTCTAGAATTTTCCCATAGTGAATTTTCATTATTTAACTCAAAGATGACCTAATGACAATCTAAAATAAACTACATGGTTGCGTAGAGTTTTCTACTTAGAAAGGTATTGAAACCTAAGACAAGAACTGTGGCTCAGTAGATAAAAGTACTCTTTGTGTAATCATGAGGACTTGAGTTCCAATCCCCAGCACCCAGGCAAAAAGCTAGACATAATTGAGAACAACTGGAACTCTAGATTTAGGATAAAGAGACAGCAGATCCCAGTAGCTCATTGCCCAGTCAGCATAGCTGAAATGGTGAACTTCAAATTCAGTGAGACCCTGTCTCCTGGAACAGTGTGGAGAGCAAGAGAAGAAGATACTAGCATTTTACTCTAGCCTACTACATGTGCTGACATGTACCCCACTTGCAGAAATACACACTTAATGTAATGCTTTATTTCCATTATTAAGACAAAGGGAAATATAAACATAGCACTTCTTTTCCAAATCCTATGAGCTACTTAGTAGCAATTTTTTAAGGCTTAGTTTGGGTATGTAAATGGCTTATTGAAATATTTTGTTGAATAGAAGGTATTTTCAAGAGAAAGAAACTTATATAAAAGAGAATTTTCTCCACTAGAATAACAATAAATCAACTAAATATATCAAATTTGAAGTCAGTTACATAAAACTAGCATCCTTGGATTCCAACATTAAATATATGGTAAGTGACAGATGGGGATAAATAGGAGATTCCCTAGTTGTGCTTTGTAAAGTTAAATATTAGTATGGATAAGGATACACATCACATGGAAATTAGTTCTTAAATTGGAAGGCTATCTGTAGTTGCAACTGATCATTTTAATTAATGCATTGCCTTATTGGAATGGGTGCTTACTAGGGCCATATTATGGTAGCTTTGTAACTAGACCTGGGTGCTTTGAAGAACAAACTAATTCTTGAACTCTGCATTATTTAACAATGAAAGTGAAGATAATATAGGTCTTTGCAATTATATTCAAAGAATAGTTCTGAGACTGTAATGGCTCAGAAAAATCCCAAGGCTGGCTAAATGGCTGTTAAACAGAGCTAAAGATGGTCCCATGATAATTTTGGCTTCCCTGTGTAACATTTCATCTCCTCATAATCACATTATGTCAGTCCATTGGTCTTCAAGAATTTCAACTTAGATGTGGCTTCTTTAAACAGCCTCGGCTCAAAGCTAAATGCACCTGAACACTCATACCTCCAACTAGATGCAGAAGAAGAAATAAATCAATGGAAAATGAACACAACTTCTTTTAAAATTTGTTATTAATGTTCACCAGGACGTTGTTCAGTGGAAAACTTCTCAAGGAAACTGAAGTGCAATCTAAGGAAGATCTTAGAAACAATTCTAAATGAACTAACTGAAAGAGAGGGACAAAAACAAGTAGTACCCTACAGGTACCATCTCCATCTTGCACCCTATTACCATTTTCCATCAAAAACACAGGTCTGTAGACATGACTATTATGCATGAGTAGCTAACATGCAAAGTCTCTTATTCTTCTGGAGTCTGGTATTCAAAGTACAATATTTTCATTTTGCATCTACATAAGTAGAAGAGGCTTTGCCTGAACTGAGATAATTCAGAAGACCCTATACAATATGTCACAAGCCTGCATATCCCCACAACCATTAATTCACAGGTATCTTGGAAAATTAACAAAATAATGTTGTCTTAAATGGTCTATCTTAGAATATGTTACTAATACAAGTACTTACTAATTATGTTAAGAAAAGATCTTATGTATGAAATGGAAACAACATGGCAAAGGGTTGAAATATGTAGCTATTACTTGACATCACTCAAATATCTCAGATAAAGAGAAAATGAAGGGAAAAAACACTATAAACATCCCTAATCTATTCAATATCTAACCTCATAATTACAAAGATTAGCTAAAACTACAAAGAACAAAATGGTTGAGTAGGAGGAACTGACTTTTACATGGGTTTCTAAAATCATATCTTAATTGGGTAAATGCAACTTCATTTTTCATGTGTTAATATTAACCACCATACCACATTCTGTGGCAACCAATTCTCAAAGAATAAATACACATACAAGAATAAAATTATAATAATTACATGCATAATACAACCGCAGTACTAATTATGCTCAATTTATTTGAGAATATGAAAAGCAATTGTGAAAGAAAATATTTTTAAACAATTCAGTCCTAGAGAATACATAAAATTTATAAAGACATTTAATTGACCAAGAAGGATGAAGGAACTCTAACATAATGACATTCATTAACAACCATTAGGCCTTATAGATTCATTTAATCCATTCTATTATTTAAATAGTTACCTATGCTCACTGCCAGTTTCATAAGATATATTCTTCTCCGGTTTTATCCTTGACACTTTCACATATGTATATAATATATTTTGTTCATTTTTATCCCTCATTATACTTTGTTACCCAGCTCTCATTCCTGAACCCACCCTTTTTTTCCACCTAGTCTCCTCCTACTTTCCTGTCTTTGCAGTAGTTATTTTGATTTGTTGGTGTTTTCATGTTTTGTGACTTGCTGTTTTTAAAGAAAGTTGCTTGCATGAATATGGATGTATGAGCATGGATGGTATGGGATATTTACTGAAGCACAAACAAGTTACAAATTACACCACTGAAGAAAATGACTTCTGCAGAAACCTTTAGCTGCCAGAAGACTCTTAGGATGGGCAGAGTTTCTGGAGCCCTTCCCCCATCTATAATGAAATGTTGACAGGTCCCACCTCATGCAGTTCTTGTGTGGGTAGCCACAGCTGCTGTGAGTTCAGGCATGCAATAAGGCATGCTACCAGAAGAGAGACTTTCAAGGCATTCCTCCTCATTCTCTGCCTCTTTCTTACATTCTTTACATCCCTCTCTTCTACACTCTTCGCTGAGCTATGGAGAAGGGTGATACAGATGTTCTATTTACAGCTAGACACCCAACAATCACTTATTCATTGCACTTTGACCACACAGAGACCAGGGGTATTAACTGTTGCCCTCTGCAAACAGAAGTTTTTCTGACCAAGGCTACAAGTAGCTCAAATCTGATTGTTTGCTCCATTCCTTCCTCACTGAGAGGTCTTTTGTGTAGTGGCATCTTGCCTTGCCAGTGAACTTGTGGTGGTGGCCACACCCCTTGGGCATGGTTTCAGGTGCAGACAAGACCCATTATAAGGTAGAGGAAGGGCTGGCTCATGCTCTCTTAGGTTGCAAAGAGCATCAGAAGGGAAGAGACTACATCTTCCCACAGCAGTTGTTTACTCTTATCTGTGTAAGCACTTCCCTAATAAACACCTATTTATTATTTATCTTGGGTCTGGTGAACTCATTTAAACCCTGCTTTCAATTGGTACCCAACGTGTGTTGATTCCCAAGATCAGCCCTCAAGGCTGGCTGTGGCATTCCATGACCCAGAGACAACCCCCTGCCTTCACTTCTGTAACAAGAGGTCTCTGTTTTCTCATTGGGTCATCCTTTGTACTGATCAGATTGCTAATGTTGCGGTGGTGCATGGAAAATGCTTTGCAGGTAGAGTCTTAAATCCCCTGCACACCTTTGAAAAATCCTTCTGTCCTTTCCTCTTATGTTTACAACTTTCATTTATAATTTAACCAAGACATGTATTTGTCAAGAAGTTAACTGTGATTACATATGCTTTTAAAAAGACAATTCAGTAAAAATTAAAACAGATACCTTATTTTACTATTGCAAGTGAAGATATACACATTTTAAGTGAAGTTTTAAAAGGTAATAAGGCATAATGTGTTTGGATAACTTATGTAATTCTTTCAATGAATTACAAAAATTCCCCTTTTGAGGCTAACATATATGTCTGCTAAAGCAGCTACCCTGTAATTATAAAATGCCTTGTAAGATTTATTTTAGCTTTTATTTATGTGTATGTGGTTTACAGGTGTATGTGTAGACATTCAAAAAGGCCTGAAGAGGTGTTAGATCCCCCTAGATCTAAAATTACATGTGATTTTGAGCTGCCTTATGTATGAGCTTAGAACTGAACATTGATCCTTTATAAGAAAAGTATGGGGTATTAACTGCTGAACCATCTTTCCAGTTCCACTGCTCGGCAACTGTAAAAGAGCATGTATCTTAAGTTAATTATCAACTTTCGTAAGGAAGTGCTCCACATAGTACCTCTCCCTCTATTGAAGATCAAATATTGTTATAAATATTCAGTCAACGCTTACTGTTGTTGTGTTTGAGTCACCAATGCTTCTATAAATAGTTCCTCACCCATATCCCTGCAATTCTGGTAATCTCACTAGTCCATAAACTCGATCTAAATAGAATCATTTTTGTCCCGCCCATCGTGTCCTATCTGGTATAAATAGATATTTGTTCATGTCTCCCTAGAAAAAGTAATAGAATAGAAATGGTCCTGAGATAGGGATTGATAGAAAGAGAGATCAAGTTGGTAAGGAGTGGGTGTATGGTTCTTGCAACTGATAGTGAGATTAGCAAGTAAGGCTGAAACATGAGGGGGAATGTCCACAGGAACAATTCTGATAGGGCTATTTTCCCTATGTAGTATGAGGTATTATGAATTTTTGCTGTAGTGATGGTTATGTATTACCCATTATGACAGGATCTACAACTAAGTAGAGAGTCCTTGGGAAGAATCCCAAAATAGCTTCCTCTTCTATGTGGTATTAATGGCATGCTGCTTTGATAACCATGCCTAAAAGAAGGAGAAGAAGATCATTAAGCAAATCATGGACTACTAGAGTATTACTTGAAGACTGCAAGTTTTTTTTCATGACTATTAATCAGTAGCTCTTATTTACATAACATTGTGCCTCAGGATTTAATTCCCAGAGGCCTCTTTCACCAGGTTTTCTCAACAATATCCACACCTGCTTCCACTCATCCAATGCTAGACTATCAGGAGTTGTATTGTGAAAATATGGCCTATCTGATGTTGAAATATGTGCAGAGAGGTATCCTACAGATACCTCCATGGAAACCAGAAAAGATTAAGCATATGGCTCAAACTGAACAGAAAGAATGTGCCTCAATAGAGTCTGATCGAGAATTCATTTTGTGAGGTCACAATGACCCTGATACACAAACCACACTAAGACTCAACAAAGAAAGAGAATTGCAGACCAATATCCTTTATAAACATAGATGCAAAAAATACTCAATAAAAGATTTGCAAATCCATGAACACATCAAGATGATCACCCACCATAATCAGATAGGCTTCACCCCAGAGATGCTTCAACACCCAAAACTGTGTCAATGTAATCCAGCATATAAACAAACTGATAGAAATAAACCTACATAATCATCTAGTTATTTGCTAAAAAAAAAAAAAAGGCCTTTGACAAAATCCAACAGTCCTTCATGATAAAAAGTCTTGGAGATATCAGGCTATAAAAGGAACATACATTAACATAATAAAGGTCATATACAGCAAGCTGACAGCCAACATCAAATTAAAGAGAGAGAAACTCAACTAAAAGCAATTCCACCAAAATCAGGAACAAAACAAAGCTGTCCACTCTCTCCACACTACTCAATATAGTACTTGAAGTTGTGAACAGAGCAATAAGACAACTAAGGAGATTAAGAAAATACAAATTGGAAAAGAAAAAGTCAAAGTATCATTGCTCGAAGACGATATGATAATATACATAAGTGACACCCCCCCCCCGAATGCTACCAGAGAACTCCTACAGATGATAAACACATCTATGGCAGTGGTTGGATACAAGATTAACTCAAAACAATCAATAGCCCTCCTGTAGGCAAATGATAAATGAGCTGAGAAAGAAATCATAGAAACAACACCGTTCACAACATGCACAAATAATATAAAATATCTTGGGGTAACTCTAACCAAACAAGTTACAATCTACAGATTAAATGCAATCCCTATAAAAAATCCCAACACAATTCTTCACAGACCTTGAAAGAACCATACTCAATTTCTCATGGAAAAAAAAAACAAACCACAGGACAGCTAAAACAATCTTGTCCAATAAAAGAACTTCCAGCAGTATCACTATCCCTGATCTCAAGTTCTACTACAGAGCTATAGTAATAAAAACATCATGGTATTGGCATAAAAGCAGACAGGTAGATCCATGGAATCAAGTTGAAGACCCAGGCATTAATCCACACACCTATGGACATCCGTCTTTTGACAAAGAAGTCAAAATTGCACAATGGGTGGGAAAAAAAGTATCTTCAACAGATGGTGTTGATCTAACTAGTCTAACTGGATGTCAGCATGTAGAAGAGCACAAATAGTTCCATATCTATCACCATGCACAAAAGTCAAGTCCAAGTGGATCAAAGACATCAACATGAAACAAGTTATGTTGAACTGATAAGAGACAAAATGAAAAATAGCTCTGAATGCATTGACATGGGAGACAACTTTCTGAACAGAACATGAATAGCACAGTCGCTGTTGAGGAAAGTTAAGAGGGAAAAATGGAAAATTAAGGAAACCTTAAAGAAACTCTTGAGAATTGGAAGCCTCTCCGAGAGAGGGAAACCATTGAGCTGTTTGGCTAATGAGTTTGATAAGAGTTATAGTATGGACAAAATTATGGAGTTTCTACTGAGACTGGTTAATCCTCTGAGCATATCACAAGCCAAGCCAAAATAGAGCCTGCATGATGATAAACTTCCAGACCCATGTCCACTTGGCTTTGCAACTTCAATAGAGGATGTCACTCTCCTCAGCAACAATGAGAGCCACGGCCCAAAGCTACCATCAATAAAATACAAATTGCCACAGTGCAGCTTCCTGTCAGGAATATTGCTCCAAAACTGCAATTCTCAGAAGTTCTGCTGAGAGGGGCACTCTTTATGATGGCCTTCCTGAAGGGTCAGTACCCACTCAGTGCTCCTAATGATCCTGACAAACACCAGGTCCCAAAGTTAGGCAGAATAGTAGTTCATGAGCTGTTCAGACTCATGGTTCTCCCGCACAACTATTCTTGCTGAAATTTCTTCTTAGACAAGCTCTTCTTGATGCTGAGGGGACTTTAAGGATGCTAGAAAACCATTCACTATGCAGGTGGATGGAAGGGTGCCATTTAAACTGGCACATCCTGTGTCCTCTCTAATAAAGGCTGGAAGTTCTGCTCTGTACCAGGAATAGTGGCATTGCGATGAGGCTGAACTTTGCCTGCCCTAGAGATCCTGTGTTCTGCTGTGGCTCTGTCCCCTCATTGAATTTGCTAGGAGAAAGCAGACTTGAATCCACAGCCAATGTCCAGTTTTTGTCCTCAAAAGACTCTCAACTTTTACTACCTTACTATTCTCTCCCTTTCATTTCAATCAAAGTATTTCATTTTACTGAATTGTATATGTGGCATGGCCAACTAAAGCAATGAGACAGTATTAATAAATATTCAAATTATGTATTTTGTTCTTTCAAATGTTTCAGAAATACTCAAATTAGCACTCTGTCAAATCCAAATAACTCAAATTGTAAGAGCTGGAAATTTTACTTTCTTCACTGGTCCTATAAGTTCACTGATTTGTATCTCTGATAAGGGTCCGGACACAGCAGAATTCTTTTCATCTATGATATATGACAGTGATCTGGCATGCTAATTGATACATGCCTACATAAAAGTTAAATTACTATAATTGCATTTTTCATTTGCTAATGCTTTGAAACAGACATGGAACCTTCAAGTTAAAGTACAAATTGATGCTTAAAATATTATCTTTCCAGAAATACACAGATACCTGTAAGCTATAATAAAGTCACTGAAAGAGAAAACAAATTATTTGGACCATTGCTTAAAATATCTGTTATAGAATGTGGATGGTTAGAACACAAAGAATCCAGTCGTCCCTATCTAGGTCACATGTTTACTTGTCTTGATTCCATTGGGCTTCAATGACTTTACTATAGAAAACTCCTTAGAATAATGATAAATTTTCTTTGTTGTCAAGCATCGCTCTGTGTCACTCAACTCATAGGAAGTGATTATTCTAGGAAAAGATACACAAAACAAAAAATCTTGACAGGCAGGCTGTTATAGTTTGGATATGAAATGGCCTCAAAGGCTTGTATATTAGAGCTGGTAATGAAGCAGACTGGACATGGCTAGGGATAGGGAAATAGGAGCACAGAAAACCCGTGCAGGTTATACAGAAGAAGAGTAGCTTGTGGGAGGAAAGCCTGTGAGCTGGAGCAGCCTGGGAGTCTAGCATAGAGGAGGAGGTAAGAAGGGCCTGGATGCTAGTGTGGGCTTTGAGATATATAACAAATACATGTGAATAGTAGCTGAAGGAACCAGAAGGCCAGGATGGGCTTTAATATGCTGACAAATGACACAGGTATATACCTATAGAGACATGATTAAGATACATCATGTATATGTATAAAAATTTCAAAGCATAAATACCAGCAAACAAATAAAGAGAGATAAATAAGTAAATAAAATCACTGCTTTCACTTCTTGCGTGTTTTTAAAGGGAGGTCAGGGGAATTGTCAATCTTCATTAAGTCATTTGTGACTATATCTACTAAGCCAGATGGCTTACATGGTAAATAAAATTTATCAATTCCAGGGAAGAACATAATACTTCACATAAAAAAGGAGAAACTGGGAGAGATACCCCTCTCCTGCCCCTCACCACTTACAGCAGGCAGACAGGAACGCTGGCCCTGAGATCAGTAGAGATGGTCCTACCTGCACCTTGCCAGCTGCAACACAAAGGAGAGAGGCCCTGAACCTCACCTGGGAAACACGGTAGAGCCAGCCCAGGGTGTGAAAGCAGGAGAGCTGGGTCCACCCCTCACCTGAGCAGTATTGGAGAGCTGGCCCTTGTAGCATGGGTGTAGGAGTATGGGCAGGCTGACCAACTTAGCTACCATCCAGGCCCAGATCCAGGGCTTTGAGTTGGCCCACCCCAACATCTACCCCATCTAAGAACTGCTGGAGCATGTGAAGGGGTCAGTCCTGCAGAGCCAAAGTTGCAGGCTCTTTCTGATACAGGGCTACAACAGGATATCTGAGGAGTCCCAGTGAGGCTCCAATATTAATAGTGTAGCAGAAGCCAGAGACCTCAAACCAGACCAATAACTCATTGTAATAAATAACACTGTGGCTACCATGGTGAGAATTTTTTTTTCAATTCTTAGTTTCATTTATTTAAATTTTGGTTTTTTTTGTGGGGGTGGTTGCAAGGGTGGAGGATGAATATGGAGGGATAGGGAGATGAGTGGGATTGGGGTACATGAAGTGAATTTCAAAAAGAATCAATAAAAAGTTTTTTTAAATACGATATTGGGTCATTTGGTGTCTGCTGAAGATCTCCTTCCTGCCATGCAGGAACTGGTGCAGATACTGGTATGGATGGGAGTGTTGTTGCTTGTTTGTTCTTTCATTTCTGTTTGGATAGCGGTAGTAGCTTTTGTTATTAGTCCTGTACCCTCGCATGATGGAAAGGGCAAGGGAACTCTTCTGGTCTTCTCTTAGAGGTCACTGATGCCATTCATGACTATTTTGTAATGTCTCATCACCTAAGCATTAGTATTTTAACAAATGAATTTGGGGAATACCAACACATAGATACTAATAATATATGTGACAAGCACATACATAACAGAAGGACTTTGCATGGGAACACTGCACATCATGGTGCCACTGCAAGGGGAATGAAGAAAGGTGGGCAATAGAGGCCGATAGGAACCAAATGTATGTGGTGCTTAGGATCCTGCCTTCTTCCCAAAGAGTCTACTCCCTTTAAACAGACAGAAAAAGGGGGAGAGAAAACAATTTTGTCATACCCCTTTTCATCTTTCTGTGTCTGTAATGAAATATCTGACATAATCAACTTAAAAAGAGGAAAGATGTATCTTACTCAGAACTTATGAGGGACAGTCTGTGACTGATGGCCCCTGTCACTTTTGGGCCTGTGGAGAAGCAGCAAATCATGATGAGGGCACATAGTAGAATAGAGCTGTTTGTCTTAAGTCCAGGAATGAAAGGAAGAGTGTGGTGGTTTGAAAGAAAGGGAGTGGCACTATTAGGGGATGTGGCCTTGTTGGAGAAGGCGTGGTCTTGTTGGAGGAAGTGTGTCACTGTGGAGGCAGGCTTTGAGGTTTCATATATGCTCAAGATACTGTCCAATGTCAGTCCACTTTCTGTTGCCTGAAAGATATAGGCCTCTCAGCTAATTCTCCAGCACCATGTCTGCCTGCACACCACCATGTCCCACCATTATCATACTGGATTGAACCACTAACTGTAAGCAAGTCACACTAATTAAATGTTTTCCTTTATAAGTGTTGTCATGGTCTTAAAAATATCACCTCCTTTCAATAATTCTTTGGACTAGGAACCAAATAAATTTTATTTAAATTAGAAGCAATCTTATTCTACATATTAATCCCAGTTCCCTCTCCTTCCCATCCTCCCGTACCCCCAATAACCACCCCATCCCATACCCCATCCACTCCCTAGGGAGGGTGGAGCCTTCCATAAGGGATCATTAAAATCTGTCAAGCCATTTGGGGCAGGGCCTAGGCCCTCCCCTGTGTATCTAGGCTAAGAGTATCCATGGGAAATGGGCTCCCAAAGTCCATTAGTGCACTAAGGATGCATCCTGGTTCCACTGCCAGAGGCTCATAGACTACCCAGTGCTCCTAACTGATACCACTTTCAGGGGGCCTGGTTTGGTCTTATGTGGTTACCCAGCTCTCAGACTGGGGTCCATGAGTTCCCACTTGCTCAGGTCAGGTGTTTCTGTGGGTTTTCCCATGGTGATCTTGACCCCTTTGTTCATCACTCCTCCCTCTCTGAAACTGGATTCCAGGAGTTTAGCTCAGCACTTGGCTGTGGATATCAGCTTCTGCTTCCATCAGCTACTGGATGAAGGCTCTAGGATGACATTTAAGGTAGTCATCATTCTTATTATAGGGGATGGACATCTAAGGTAGCCTCTCCATTATTGCTTAGGGTCCTAGTTGAGGTCATCCTTGTTCTTCTCTGTACAATCACCTAGTGCCAGATTTCTCTTTAAACCTATAGTGGCTCCCTCTATTGATGTGTCTCTTTTCTTCCTCTCCTCTATTCTTCTCGTCACTCAATCTTCCTGATCCCTCATGTTCTCCTGCGCCCTCCTCTTCTCCCCTCCTTTCTCCTACCTTCCTTCCCCCTTCCCCCCCATACTCCCCATTTGGTCGGGACTCTTGTCCCTTTCTGCTTCGCAGGGGGACCGTGTGTGTCTCTCTTATGGTCCTCCTTGTTTCCTAGCTTCTCTGGAGGTGTGGATTGTAGGCTTGTAATCCTTTTCACTATGTCTAGAATCCATATATGAGTGAGTACATACCATGTTTGTCTTTCTGTTACTGTGTTACCTCACTTAGGATGGTTTCTTCTAGTTCCATTCATTTGCCTGTGAATTTCAAGATTCCATTGGTTTTTTTTTCCAGTGAGTAGTACTCCATTGTATAAATGTACCACATTTTCTCTATCCATTCTTCAGTTGAAGGGCATCTAGGTTGCTTCCAGGTGCTGGCTATTACAAATAATGCTGCTATGAACATAGTTGAACAGATGTCCTTGTTTTATTAATATTCATCCTTTGGGTATATGCCTAAGAGTAGAATTGCTGGATCTTGAGGGACTGGTTCCCATTTTCTGGAGAAACTGCCATACTGATTTTCAATGTGGCTGCAGGATTTTGCACTCCCACCAGCAATGGAGAAGCATTCCCCTTTCTCTACATCCTTTCCAGCATAAACTATCATTGGTGTTTTTTTATTTTATCTATTCTGACAGGTGTAAGATAATATCTCAGAATAATTTTGATTTGCATTTCCCTGGTAGCTAAAGAATTTAAGCACTTTCTTAAGATTAGATTCCCTCGTAGAATAGATCATGTAGGCAATTATGTGGAAAGTACAATTATAGATGGTAGGACTAAAGTCTATTACAGAAGTCAAATTAAGGAAATAAAATTGAAAGACAGGAAATAGAGAAAAGGATGAGAAAAATAAAATTAGAATTGACATAATTTAGAACCAGCAAGACAGATATTATTATAATACAACATTAAGAAAGAAACATAGATTTCTAAATTTATAAACTAATTGAAAGATTTTTGTCATAGTTATGACTTTCTGATGCTTGGTGAGAAAAGCATTTGTTTCATCTTACACTGCAGGTAACAGTCTAGCATTGAGGAAAGTCAGGGCAGGAACCTGAAGACAGGAAGCAGAGGCCATGGAGGAGGGCTGCTTGCTGGTTTGCTCCTCATTGCTCACTCATCCTGCTTTCTTAGACAACTCAGGACCTCTTGCTCATACAAAAAAGAAAGACAGGAAGGAATGAAGGAAGGAAGGAAGGAAGGAAGGAAGGAAGGAAGGAAGGAAGGAAGGAAGGAAGGAAGGAGGGAAGGAAAGAAGGAGGGAGGGAGGAGGAGGGGGAGGGGGAGGGAGGGAGGGAGAAAGGAAGGAAGAAAGGTCATACCGATTTACCCACAGACCAATTTTGTGGGGACATTTTCTCTATTGAGGTTTCCTCTTCACAAATGATTCTAGCTTTTATAATTTTGACAGAAAATTAACCAGGACAGTTAACACCTTTTCAGTTTGATTCACCAATGCATTACTATTAGACCACAACCTTTCATTTCTTGTTCATCTCCAAGATCTCATATTAATGCCAATGTCTCAATATAAAACACATTCCAAACTTTACATTTTTCAGTCTTTGAAAATCCCAAAACTTTAGAAGTTCAGTCTCTTTAAAACATCCACAGAGTCTCTTTGAAATTTCAAAGGTTGTCTAAAATATACAAGGTTTCTCTAAAACATCCAAAGTCAACCTAAAATATCTAAAGTCTCTTTAAAAATTCTGGAATCTCTTTAAATTTCCTTAAGTCTCTCTAAAATTCCAAAATCTCTTAACTATGGGCTCTTGCAAAAATCAAAAATAGGTTAAATCGTTTCTTATTGCAAAAGGGAAGAGCCAGGGCACAGTAACAATTAGATCAAAGTCCAACAGTGTTAAAAGCTCAGATCTGTCTTAGGTCTGGGACTCCCTGGCATTCTATCTCAAAAGAGCTCTGTTCCCCCAGCTCTGCTGCCCCTAGCACACACAGTTTGTTTCAGCAGCTCAGGCTGGTTCAACTGCACAGCTGCTTCTGTCCTTGGTGGTTGTCCCATGTTACTGGGTGGCCAGTAATATGCTGGGTGGCCAATGAAATTGAGGCTGAACCTCATCAATGGCCCTGAAGACCTTTCTTTCAGAACCCCAGCCTTGACACACAATACCAATGTTCAGCTGCTCTCTGTAATCCTTTCATGCCTTCCAAAACAGTATTACCTGGGTGACTCTTACATATTACCAAGTTCAGCTGCCAGCATAAGATGCAGCCTTAGTCCCTTCTGTGCTACAGCTTCCATGTGCTGACCCTGAGTAAATACTCCCAGAATATTTCACCAATGATGATAGTCTCTTCCTATTTAATCCTAATTAATTTCTCAACTTCAACTGACCCATATCCATTAAACCAATAAAGCAAAGATTTTACTTCAAATGCTTCTGATCGCTTGTAAATCACAGCTGATTCTTTGTCCCTACTAATTAGAACCACAGAGTCTTAATACAAAATGGCCATGAAAGGCCCTGGTAGAACTTTTATTTCCCTCTGAAACATCATAAGCCAGACTTCCATAATCTACATTGCTCTCCACATTTTATCTCCTAAGCACCCACGGAAAAACCCATTGTTTCTGATCACTAAACAGCTTTTTTTTTCTATTATTATTATTATTATTATTATTATTATTATTATTATTAATTCAAGTTAGGGAACAGGCTTGTTTCACATGTACTTCCCCTCTCCCTCTCCCTCCCCTCACCCCCATTCCTTCTCCCCCACCTCCAACCTACCCCCCACCCCATCCACCCGCCACTCCCCAGGCAGGGTAGGGCCCCCAACCAGGGCTCCACCAAGTCCACCAAATCTTCCTGTGCTGGGCCTAGGCCCCTCCCCATGTGTTCAGAGACAGAGCGAATCCCTTCAAGTGGGATGGGCTCTCGAAGTCCCCCCACCCACCAGGGCAAAACGCCAGTCCACCTCCAGAGGCTCCCAGGAGTGCAGGGGCCTCCCCATTGGCATCCATGATCAGGGGGCTGGATTAGTCCTGTACTGGCCTCCCAAAGAGCATCTGGGGTCGATATGCTTTCCCTTTTTCAGGCCAACTGTTTCTGTGGGTTTCTCCAACCTGGTACAGACCCCTTCGTTCTTCATTCCTCCCTCTCTTCAACTAAGTTCCAGATTTCAGCTCAGTGTATTTCTGTGGATGTCTGTCTCTGCTTCCATCAGCCACTGGATGAGGACTCTAGGATAGCATAGAGAGTAGTCATCAATCTCATTCTAGGGGAAGGGTTTCTAGGCCATCCTCTCCTCCACTGCCCGGACTGTCAGATCGTGTCATCCTTATAGGTCTCTGGAGATCTTCCTAGTTCCAGATCTCTTCTCGGACCTATAGTGGCTCCCTCTGATATGGTATCTCTCATCCTGCTCTCTCTCCTCTATTCTTCCCCCAACTCAATATCTCTGCTCCTCCATTTCTTCTCCTCTACTCTTCTTCTTGTGCTCTTATTGTGGCAGTACCCTCTGCCCTACCCTTATGCTCTCAATTAGCTCGGGAGTTCATGCCACTTCCCATTCCTGGGGTCCACTTATCCCTTAGAGTCATTCATGATCACTAAACAGCTTTTCAAGTCCAAAGTTTAAAACCTATCTACAATCTCCCCATAACAACATGGTAGGGTCTGTCACAGCAATATTCCATGAACCTGGTACAAATTTCTGTCTTGGTTAGGTCTCTATTACTGTGATAAAACACCATGGCCAAAGGCAATTTGGGGAAGGAAGGGTTTATTTTATCTTATACTTCCATGTAACAAACAGTTCACCAATGAGGGAAGTCATGACACGAACATAATTTTTTGTTTTGGTTTTTTATTTATTTTTATTTAAATTAGAAACAAGCCTGCTTCACATGTCAATCCCAGATCCCTCCCCCAGCCCTCCTCCCTTGCCCCCCATCAGCCCCTCTAACCCCCAACCCCATCCCCCCTCCAGTCCCCAGGCAGGGTGAGACCCTCCATGGGTGATCCCCAAAGTCTATCATATCATCCTGGGCAGGACCTAGGTCCTCCCCCATGTGTCAGTGCTGAGGAGCGTCCCTCCATTTGGGATGGGCTCTCAAAGTCCATTCATACACCAGGGATGAATACTGATCTAATACCAGAGACCCCATAGATTGCCCAGGCCTCCTCACTGACAAACATGTTCAGCAGGTCTGGATCAGTCCTATGCTGGTTTCCCAGCTATCAGTCTGGCGTCCATGAACTCCCCCTTGTTCAGGTCAGCTGTTTCTGTGGGTTTCACCAGCCTGGTCTTGACTCCTTTGCTCATCACTCCTCCCTTTCTGCAACTGAGTTCCAGGAGTTCAGTTCAGTGTTTAGCTGTGGGTGTCTGACTCTGGATGAAGGCTCATGTTTGTCTTTTTGTGATTGGGTTACCTCACTCAGGGTAGCACAGACACTGAGATCGACAATTAATAAATGGGACCTCCTAAAATTGAAAAGCTTCTGTAAGGCAAAGGACAAGTCAACAAGACAAAATGGCAGCCCACAGAATGGGAAAAGATATTTACCAACCCTACATCTGACTGAGGGCTGATCTCCAAAATTTACAAAGAATTCAAGAAGCTAGCCACAAAAAAACAAACAATCCAATTAAAAAGTGGGGTACAGAACTAAATAGACAATTCTCGAAAGGAAATTGCTCAACATCCTTAGCCATCAGGGAAATGCAAATCAAAGCAACTCTGAGATACCATCTTATTCTTGTCAGAATGGCTAAAATCAAAAACACCAACAACAGTTTATGCTGAAGAGGATGTGGAGAAAGGGGATCACTCCTCCACTGCTGGTGGGAGTGCCAACTCATATAGCCACTTTGGAGATTCCTCAGTATGAAGATTCCTCAGGAAAATGGGAATCAGTCTACCAGAAGATCCAGCAATTCCACTCTTAGGCATGTACCCAAAAGTAGCATAGTCATACAACAAAGACATCTGTTCAACTATGTTCATAGCATCATTATTTGTAATAGCCAGAACCTGGAAGCAACCTAGATGCCCTTCAACTGAAGAATGGATAAAGAAAATGTGGTACATTTACACAATGGAGCACTACTCAGTGGAAACAAAGACAATGGCATTTTGAAATCCAAAGGCAAATGGATGGCACAAACTCAATTAAGCAGGACAGGAACCTGAAGATAGAATTGAAACAACACACATGGAGGAATGACTTACTGGCTTGCTCTGCATTCTTTCTCAGCCTGCTTTCTTACACAGCTCAGGGGCAACACCAACTAAAATGGGCTGGTGCCTCCTACATTAGTCAATAATCAAGAAAATGTCCCACAGGCTTGCCTAGAGGCGAAGCTGGTGGGGAAATTTTCTCAACTGCAGTTCCATTTTCCCAGATGACTCTAGCTGGAGTCTGACTCTAGTTTGGGAACAAGTTGCCCAAACAACTAACAAGGAGAACACTACAAATCAAAATGGGGAATAAATTTAACAAGTAGGATTGCATTAGTGCATTAGTGTGGGTATTGGGTATATATGAAAAGTTAGAATAATTTTTTTAATGTAGACTTATATTTTAGGAACATCCAAATGAAGACATAGTGAGCCCTAATTTTCTGTGCTAGAAATGGATGTGTGTGTGTGTGTGTGTGTGTGTGTGTGTGTGTGTGTGTGTGTGTGTATTAAATAGCACCATATTAGTGGAAGTAAAGACTAAATACTGTAATGAGATGCTAAGATACTAATACAGAGCAAAGAGCAAAAGAAGCAACTCTGCCCATGGTGGAAAGAATAATAGCCCCTTAAGCATATCTGTGACCTCATTCTAAGATCTAATAACATGTTAACCTTATGATGAAAACAAGACTCTTCAGGCATTAGTAACTTGAGGGTTTTGAGTTGGAAAGGTATGGTGTTAAGGACAGGTATCTTCATAAGCAAAGAGGAGAGCAGAGCTGTTAGAGTCAGAGAGAGACTGGGATGCTACACTGCTGTCATTGAAGATGGAGAAGGGAGCCACAAGCCATCTTGGCCTCTAGAAGCTGGAAGAAACAAATATTTCTCTTAGAATCTCCAGAAAAAGTAATGTCCTGCCAACACCTTTATTCTTATCCAGGAAGACCTGGTTTATCCATGTCTTATCCATGTCAAACTTCTACCATTCAAAACTGTAAAATAAAATTTGTCTTGGGTGCTGGGAAGATGGTCTAGCAGTTAAGGTCACTTGTTGCTCTACAGGGAACCAGAGTTCAGTTCCTAGCACACACATTAGATGGCTAACAACTCCAGAGAATCCAATGCCCTCTCCTGGCCTCCTTGTATACATGTAGCATACATATTCACACACACAGTTAAAAAGTAAAACTAAATATTTTTAATTGTCTTGTTTTAAGCCACCAAGTTAGTGATCATTTGTTATAGCATTATCAAGATTTCAAAGCTATACCAAAGATAAATTACCCAGGAACAAACAAAAAGTACCACAGAGAGGTTGGTAAGTACTGAAGAGGAGGTGGTGGCCCCAAGATAAAGAAGGGGCTGAGCCTAAGAAGAGAAAGGAGAGACTAATGCAGGGTGAAGATGGGTCAGATGAAGAACTGAAAGTACCTACAGCTAAGAGTCACAGTTATAGAAGGTTTAGTGGCAAATAAAGAGAATCCAGATATATATTGTTCAGAAATATCTGGAAACTATGTATATAAACCTAAAATAGTCTTTCCAGAAATTTGGCACTAGTTGGTTGGAGAAAAGTAGTTAGTCATTGGATAATAAACATGTAAACACACACATGTACACACACACACACACACACACACACACACACACTTCCAGAACACAGCCAAGAATCCAGGTTTTATGAGAAAATCAGCATGTATAATTAGGAGAGAAGAATATTACTCAGTTGTTAAAAACAGTTACATCATGAAATTTGAAGACAAATGAATGAAACTAGAAAAAAAATCATCCTGGGTGAAGTAACCCAGACCCAGAAAGACAAACACAGTATTTTCTCACTTATAAGTGGATGTTAGCTATAAAGTAAGGGATAATTATGCTACAATCCACAGACCCAGGGAGGAGCCTAGGTAACAAGGAGGGCCCAAGGGCAGACATACTGATTTCCCAAGAAAAAGGAAATAGAAGAGATCTCATGGGTGGAGTGGGGGTAGGTGGAGATGGGAACATGAGGGATCAGGTTAGGGGTGAATGGAAGGGGAGAGTGCTGAAAGAGATAATTGGAAATGGGGGGACAATTCGGAATCAGGTAGAAACCTGGTGCAAGGGAAACTCCAAGGGAAATATTTATAAGGATGACCCCAGCCAAGATTTCCAGCAAAAATAAATATGTAGCCTGAACTGACCATCACCTCTGACCAGGCAAGATGACCAGTGGGGAGGATTGGGACGCCAACCCAGCTACACAACCTTTGATTTACAGTCTGTCCTGCCTATGGGATGTGAGGAGGGTAAAAGGGGCACAGAGATTGCAGGAGTGGCCAACCAATGACTGGTCCAGCCACAGACTCATACCACAAGAGTGAGCCCACCTTTGACACTGCCTGGAGTGTCAGGACCCAGATGCTAGATGGCCCAATGATCTAGGATAGAACCAAACACAATTTGAGAAAAACAAAATGTCAGTGTAATGATACCTAAGAATATTCTGCTATACTACTCATAGACTGGTGACTACCCCAATTGTCATCAAAGAGCCTTCATCCAGTAACTGATAGAAAAAATGCAGAGACCCACAGCCAAACATTAGACCAAGTTTGGGGAATCCTGCTTAAGTGAGGGAGGAAGGATTGTAGGAGCCAGTGGGGTCAAGGTGTGGCAAGGAAATGGGAAGAGAAGAGGGAGGGGAAACTTCAATTATAATGTAAAATAAATAAATAAATTTAATAGGAAAAAGAAAAGTAACAAGACATTAAAATTTAGGATAAGGCATGGAATTAATATTGATTTGGGAAAGGAAACATCATAATAAATTATTATGCAAATCCAATCACTCATCTAGAAAGTAAATATTAAAATGTATAATAATCTTTTCCTACATATGTTGGATATATATGCTGATGATTTCTTTGTATGATAAAAATAAACTAACTTTCTATAAAACATAACAGAGATTAACTCATTCTCATATGATTGGCCAAATTTTCTTTATTAACATTAATTGTCAGAACTTTGAAACTTCAGACTTCACTTGCACAGACATTGTAAACATAGTAATTTGGGTAAGTTACACTTTCCTTTACTCTTACTTCAGAAGAAACACATACATGAGCTGAACTTGAGTATGTTCCTTCCAGAGCAAGAAATTCTAATTTCCCTAAACTTCAATGAGAATTGAAGTTCTCTACTTATAACTTTTCACATTAAAACTGGAACAAGTCTCCACCTATTGTTTTGCAACTCCCAGTTCTTTAAACATTGTTTCCACTTCTGCTCTCACAGTATCTTCTTGTCATCATGTAATGGGAGTGTTCCTGGAGCCATTCCTGCATGGAGCTTGTTAGAAATAATAAGTGAACTACATATGAATCCCATCAAACTAAATTAACAATGTTCCCAATTCAATTAGGATGTTCCAATGTCTGCAAACTCCTAGGCACAAAGGAAAGAATTTCCAAGCACAGAGAAAAGATACTGCATTTCCACAGTGAGTGAGAAAGTCCTGAAACTTAAACAAACTTCATTGGCTTCACATCCATCAAGCCCTGACTGTGAAAGAAATTCTGATTTTAAAAGGAAGGTATGCAAATCCAAGAAAGAGATGGCTCAGTGAAAACTGAGGGCTTCCCTTGTAAAGGGAAAGCTGAGTTGTAGGACACAGGAGCCTGAAAGGAAACAAAATAGTTTCAATCTAGACAAATTTGCACATGTAGGAACAGGAAAGCCAGGGAAGTCTCACTTATCCATAGCCAAAGAATGATGAGGCTTAAGAATAATTACTTTTAGAACCTGTAAGTAGATAGTCAAGGCAATGTAAAGAGTATATTGAGCAGGGCTGAGATTAAAACGAAGCTGAAGGAATTTAAATCACCAACATATAGGTTTGGGTGACAGCCTTAAGCAAACATTAGCAGTTAAGAAACCAAGTAAAGTGGGAATTTGTTGGTTTTGACCACTCGGTATTCATAGATATTGTTGGTAATTGTATCCAAAGTTCCCTAGGCAGAGCTCACTCTTCCTGTCACCTTCAGCCCATGCATTTCTGGGCACCAGCGTGAAACATGTCCCACAGGCCCAGTTCTATTTATTAGTTTCCTGTTTCTTATAATGGAAAGACTCAGGCCACTGTCTTTTAAAGAGATACCAGAAATGGGGTATTCTAAAGTGAGGAAAGAAAAGATATAGTAGGTAGCTTTGGCAGAAAGGACCAAGGATTGTCCATCTCAGTCAGAGAAGTGATAGTCTTTGCCAAGGAACAGTGATATGCTGACCTTTATCTTGGGACTGAAGACTCTTAGAGCCTCACAAGTACAAGACTTGACAGGTAAAGAGTAGGGGTGGGGTTATTACACTTGTTATCTAGCCAAGAATCAAAGATTTACTGAGCCCCAAACTAGCCCATCTCTAAACAGAAGAGGACAAATGTGGCTGTGGTACTGGAGATCATTTCTGAGATAGCTTTCAACCTGATTTAAAAACCACTCAGTGAGGCCAGGATGGGGAATGTGGAGATGTGCAGCAATGAAGGTGCATGGCAGGAAGCACAGAAGAAATCTTACCAGAAGTGAAAGGGGAGTGTTCTCATTTCAACCTGTTGTTTTGTACCCCAAGGCCACAAAGACAATAACCAACTGAAGAGAGGCCTAACTAGAGACTCCTGCCATAGGTCAGGTTCAATTCAACTACTCAAAAATCATTTAGTTGAGAGTTGAGGGTTCTATCATCGAGGAAGTGTTCCCATCCCAGTACTTGACATAATTATTTTGTATTATAATCTCAGAAGATTAAATCCTGATTGCTTAGTCCCGTGTGCTTATGTTGTGAGGTATTCACCAGAGAAGACTGCTTGGACATGGGTTTAAAACAATAGAAAGTCTTTATAACCAGCCAGGGACTACACTGGGTGCTCACAATCCCAGTGTAGACTTGAGACTTTTCTCCTGTTGAGCTTTTAAGAACAACATATTTCATTTAACAAGACCAGTTAGCCAGAAGAGAAACTGCAGACGCCAGAAAGCAAGGTTGGTATATTAAGAGACTTTGCCACAGCTATGGACTTTGAAGTATTAGACCCTTGTTTTAGTTTTGGCAGGTGGTACTGTCTATGTGCTGAATTTTACAACCTGAATGGGATCTCCATCATGGATGGAGTCAGTTGTGCTAAGGCCTCAGGGCCTACTAAGTCTGGGGCCCTGTTACACTTAGACATAATATCACTGTAGGAGGAACATGTGGAGGAGAGTGAGTCACATGACAGACAAAAAAAAAAAAAAAGACAGGTCAGAAGGGCCAGAGACAAAATGGCTGCACCCCAAAAGACCTACTTCCCCCTGCTAGGTCCCACCTCCTAAGGTTTTCAGAACCTCCCAAAATAGTGCACCATCTGGCAACCAAATGTTTATCACATGAGCCCATGGGGAACATTTCATCTTCAAACCATAACAAGCGCCAAATACATGAGCCAGTGTCTAAGGCAGGGCCAGCTATTGAGAGAACTGAAATCAGGCCCAGTTTCACATTTCAATCTTTTTCTTAACATAATGCCTGGCTTTCGCTTCCTAGCTCTAGAGACTCAAAGAACTGTGGGTAGGAACCCTTACAAACTGCTGAGGAATTTGTTCTGAGCTCTAAAGCACATCCTGGGATCCTGAAGCTTTACTAACTCAGAGTAAAACTGCTAAGAAATGAAACTCTTGACAGGCTCATTCTTCCCAAGACCCATCTGAAATGAGTCATGGAAGGCAACAGACCAGAGAGAGTGCCTGGGAAACACAATAGGGGAATTTATTGGATGCTATGGTTCAAAAAGTCTTGGTTAAAAACTATTATTTTCAATAAGTTAAATGTTCTGATTATAATATATGAGACAGACAGACAGACAGACAGACAGACAGACAGACAGACAGACAGACAGACTATGATGATAGACAACTTGGGGGCATTCACTGAACCCAATCTGCTTACATGGTTTCTTCTGGGTTAGCCACATGTCCTGTGTCTCAAGAAGCCTTTGCAGGGGCATTGTTGATTAAAGTGTACATCTTCAACAGGAACGTGGGGAAACACTGAATCAATTGCAAAACTTCTTTGGGAAGCCTGCAGCAAGGATACCAGGAGCATAATTTGGATAGAGCAAGGAAATAAGATAGGAATTTACAATGAGGCATTAGCTCCTGGGAGTAAAGTGAGTGTATAAATGTAATAGGAGATGAAGTCACAAGGTGAGAGAATATCATGCATGATTCATCGCCACTGCATGTGCCATGAGACAGGAGCAGTATTAGTTTACATGGGATGTCTGTTTTCAGTTAACCTGTATAATAAATTCCATATGGCACCCCACTCAGAAGCTGTGAATCATAAGCTCTACCTAGTGCCCATCCTGCAAAGGTAATTAATAATATTTACTACGATTTGAACAAAGTTGGTCCAGGTCAGTAGCTGGCTTCCACACACCAGCAAGAGGAGGGCAAGATAGTCTACAATTATCATTATTTTAGAGCTGTACCTAGCCTATCTCAGTGCTGTGAGCAACCAGACAGGATGGGTGGAAAAGAAAGTGAGATATAAGAAAGTGCTAGAAGGAGAGAGAGAGCGAGATAAAAAAAAAAAAGCTAGCCGTGCTTTGTGAAATCATTAGATAAGAGGCACTGTGAACAGGTAGAGATCAATGTTTACAGATGTTGGTAGCTACCTTGGCATTGGAAGTGTAATGCACCCACTACTTGCACTTTCATATAGCGGCAGCCTATTGCCTTACACTGCTTATCTATAGCCCCTCACTAATGAAAAGGTATTGCCAGCTGTCCAGCTGTCACGATGTGCACACAGAACTGTCTTTATGATGTATTTGTACTTTTAGAATCTATCTGATTCTAAAGAAAGCCTTGATGTATCAGACAACTTGACTCTCATTACCCTGGGATACAATGTTCTCTAACAACTACACAGAGACTCAGACACACATCAGCCTATGGGTAGCACAGGGAGCAAACATTCCTTTTCAGGACAGAATGGTCTAAAGAGGCCTGAAATACTTGGTTAATTTGAATACTTGGTCCCCTACTGCTCAAACTGTTTGAGGAGGTTCTGAGGAAAGGCCTTGTTGGAAGAGTTTTCAGCAGGAAACTGAGAACATAAAGGTAGGAAGACAATTGTGATGGTATAAAGAAAGAACAAAACAAGCCGGGCAGTGGTGGCGCACACCTTTAATCCCAGGACTTGGGAGGCAGGGGCAGGCAGACCTTTGTGAGTTCGAGACCAGCCTGGTCTACAAGAGAGAGTTCCAGGACAGCCTCCAAAGCCACAGAGAAACCCTGTCTCGAAAAAACAAAACAAAAAAAGAGAGAGAAAGAGAAAGAGAAAGGGAGGGAGCAAAAAAGAAAGGAAGAAAGAAAGAAAGAAAGAAAGAAAGACAGACAGACAGACAGACAGACAGACAGAAAGAATGAAAGAAAAAAGAAAGAAGAAAGAAAGAAAGAAAGAAAGAAAGAAAGAAAGAAAGAAAGAAAGAAAGAAAGAAAACTAATTGGTGGAGAAGCAAGTCCCAACATCAAGGTCAACAGAGGAAGCCATTCCTAAGAGACAACTAGGTAAGAAGGTTTACACCAGAAGGTCCATGAGTGAATTGTGTTGCATGCAGACGAAATCAGACCAAACAGGAAAGATTGCCCTTCCTTCGGTGATAATAGAGGGAGTAATAAAGGCATAAAGAAAATGTACAAATCCAGATAATGTCAACCTTACCTCCAGCAACCAGCTACCCACCCTACTCATTTCTTGGGGCTTCTATGCCTGTTTTACAAATAATTCCTTGGCATTATTTTGTCTCTCCTTACAATAGAGCTGTGTTTCTACAGAGATTATGGTAATACCACAAATTACAAAATGACATGTCACATTACAAAGAGAGACACAGGAATCACCAGGGTATGCTAAAAGGTAGGAGGACTTTACTGTGGGGCTAAAGCTTTGCCGATAGCTTCCTTAGAAAGAAACCACTGAGACAGAGAAAGAGGCCTCTGGACTGGCTATTTTGAACAAATCAAGCAAGTACTCGGGGCACTGGTGCTATCCCTGGTTGTCTGATATCTGACTATGGGACAACTGTCATAGGGTAATACAGTATTTGCATCACCTACCAAACACCAAATAAATGATGGTTGAAATTAATGTGATTTGGTGAAGACTTTCTACAGTTTTAAAGGACAGTAACAGCCTTAGCCAGGGGCTGACAAACCTAACTAACGCTTATAACCTTTACTTTGTGTTAGCCAGTACTGTGTGCTTATTTAGTACTTAAGTCTTTTAGTATTTGTTTATTCATGAAACAGAGACAGCAGTCACCTGGATCAAACACATTTCTGAGCTGACTTCCAGAAGCAGAGCACTATCCCTATGTCTGCCCCATATACACCGTACGCACCACTCTGGTCATAGTGACCAGCCAGCCATCTTTGTTTTATAGATTTGTTGGGAGGTGTAAGTTTTCTGCGCATCTGCAAGACTTCAGTCTGATTTGGCTATCATTTTTTTCTTTTTCCAAACTTTCTGTTTTTAACTGGGGCAGTGTATGCTAATGTACCTTTGTGAACATGTGTCACATCTTGGATTGACTCTTTCTTCCCAGTTCCTTCCTGGCAAAGACAATGAGCACAGTGAGCATATTAATAAATGTTACATAATAACAACTATTAAACGTTCCTTTGAAATCTCAAGCAGCTTTTTTATCTTTAGCTCCTACTTTGAGATAATTATACACTTCTCTAAAGTTATTTATAGCTCCAATCAGGAAGAACAGCTGAAAAGAACCATGTAGGGTCCTGCCAAATCTGTGGTAAAAGTGATTTCAAATCCACAGAGCTATTAGAAGTGTTTAAAATGGTATTTGACGTGCAGAAGTCAAACACCATCAATAGAAATCTCTCCCAGCCACATTTGTATGACAGAGGAAGCCACTGTACACATCTTGTCCATGTCACCATCGTCACTCATTTACAAAGACACTGAGACCACACAGAACAGAGGCAGTACAGTTCTCACGCTGGCATACTCAGGCCCTGACATACACCGCCCCTTAGAATGAGCATACTTCAGTGATGCCATGGGTCATGTTCTCCTTCGAAAAGCAAGGGTCCTGCACATTTACACAGGACCACGAGACAAAGACACAGGCCATCCTTAAAGGAATGGGGACAGAGAGATTCCTCCATGTTATGAACCAGAGATCACAGGGTAAAATTCACATACACACATGTAGACCATTATTCAGGTTACCAGGCCTAGCAAATAAAAAGTTAGCAACCATTGCCATTGGCTACACTCATTTCCCACCTTACTTGATAACCAAAATTACTTTCTCCTCCAGTTAAGGAAGCAAGTGAGTAGAATGGGTACATCATTGGACTGCAAGGCTTAATACCTGGGCAGTGACTCAGCTCTCATTGCTCAGAGCCTATGATTTTTGCCAAGAGTCTGTTACAATCAGAAGGTTCATTTCTAGACTTTGGGGGATAGTGCTCAGTGTGAAGAGACATGATAGAAGTCAGAGAAACAGTAAACAAGCACAGGGCTCCTGCCGCCAGAGATGGTAGTCTCCAGGAAATTGTGAACCCAAAGGGAAAGTAGAGGAATGGCTAAGGGCATGTTTATTGTTTTCATTATACCTCTGAGACAGTACACTGCTGTCCTTTATTCTTCTACCTCCATTTGGTTTTACTCTGTTTTCATACGAAGCCATTTGTCTCAAGAAAGTTCACACAGGACCTATTTATTGCTCAGCAATTGTAGTCTTCACACAGAGTAACCTAAAATATTGTGGCTTCTTACAATCTAAGATAATCACAGCTTTTGAGACTATAGTTGAGGTGAAGTTGCACAAGAAAAATCTCTTTCTCCCTGTCATGGAAAAAAAAAAGTTTTCTGCATCATTCACAGATGCAATGCTAATAACGGTCCAGAAAGATGTCAAAGCAGAAATAAATGCCTGGCAACAGGCAACTTTCCAAAAAGTCTCCAGTCCAGGGAGCAAAGGTGATAGCTATGAATTCCAGAACAGGTGAAGGGTGGAGTCTCAGCTTTGGGCTCTTAGGAAGCCCTGACTGGGTTCATATTACTGATCCAACTCCTGAGAAGCAGCAATTCCTAACTTTACCACATCAGCCTATTTGGTTCTCTATAAACATATCCTTTTTCATGAAATCATAAATAACTTAAAATTCCATTAAGCTCCTCCATATCAACAAAAATAACTCTATTAGAGCTAGGGAAATAGGTTGTAAAGCTATTCTTGCCATGCAAGAATAAGGACCCGAATTTCATCCCCCAAGCTCACACGGAAGATAAAGCAACAAGAACAAAAAGAAAAAGCCAAGCTTAATGGCATGTTCATGCCTACGTAGCAATGGGAGGACAGGCAGGTAAATCCCTGGCCTGTGTCAACTGCAATCCTTAAAAGCAGGTGCTAAGGATTCTCCAAGGAAGAAGAAATTCCAGTCGTGGACACCGCCCTTTGAACAAGTCTGTCCTTCCAGTTCTGCCCTTTGGCTCTGCATAACCAGCCCTACAATTGTGTTAATTAATTCTTTTCAGTAAATGTCTATATCTCCTACTAGAGTTCTCTTTCTGGGTAGATCTGATCCCACACAGCCATGGAACTTGTTTTCATTACACAGCAGAGCCAACTGGTTACATTTTGAAGCTTTTGATGCTGCTGGATTCATTATTTTCACAGATGTGAGTAGGTATAAATATAGCATGTAACTCTGTTTTGCTAGATCTCTCTTACCTTTTTGTTTCAGAAGAAGACAATGACTACATAGTCAATGGAACCTTCCTTTGTAAAATTAAAGAAATATATTCAGTTGCATATGAAAGAGAGGAAATCAGGTCCTGATGTCTAATGGGCACAAAGCTGCAACTCTGATAGTCAGATAAATAGTCCCCATGTTTATCTAAAGGGAGTCTTGGAATTGGAGTTACATCGGGAATCATCCCATCCACATAGCAGCATTCTCCACTTCACAAATGTTCATCATTTCAAATGACTTAGCAGTACATTTTCGTAAGTCTCCAGGACAGAATCTCCTCACTGTTTCCTAATACTCGTCATCTTCTGTCAGGTTTCACTCAGGCCAGAACTACACTGAGAACTTCTAAAATGAGAATACAGTTGCACAAACAGACTGGGCAGCTAACTTAAAGTCAAGAATGCAAATGGAAGAGAATTTGAACAGAATGGGACAGTTTTCCATTATTCGTAGCCAAGTTTTTCTAGGATGAAATGAAGTTTTAAAATAAAAAAAAACAAAAACTCCACTTTAGAAATATTAAACATTTATTCATTTTCTTATTGGTAGCTCTTTTCTTGGTTGTAATAAGAACAGTAAATAGTAAACATACTTTTGAGATTTAAATGTTACAACCCCAAATTAAAAGTCTTTCATTCATTAAAACCTGGGTACCACTTTAAAATAAATAAATTTTCATTACAAATGACAAGTACCTATAGATAGCTAAGAACTGTATTAACATTTACTTGCAATAACAAACATGTGCTTTGATATTTTTATTATTATAAAAATTGAGTTGTTTAATGGAGGCAGTTCATCAAAATCATGGTTATGGAAATAAATTTGAATCTAGTTGTACTTTAAACTCAGATATAAATCATGACAGGATAAAATAGCAAGCATGTGAAAATATTTGTGATATATGCATACATATTTTCATGTAAACAAAATAAGATCAGAGAAATTAAATATCTTTGTCTCCAACAAAAGTGTGAGATTAAAAGGCTATTTTATTTTACTTCATGCTTCAATTGAACAACTGGTCTAAGTAGAGAACTAGAAATTAGAAAAGTCTTTACATTCCCCTCACTCTCTTCAGGAAATTACACGTAATGAAGAGATGCCCTATAGAGACATCTGCAGGAAAGAAATACTAGGCTAATTAGCCTTCTGGAAGTCATAACTTACAATTAGTGAGTCATGATTTGACCCCTACTGTGAAACCACATGGTTCATCAGATTTTGCTAGTGAAAAGAAAGTAAAGCTGCTGCTGGCCAAATCTACACCAACACATGTGGCCACCAGACAGTCACAAACCATGTAGATTTAATTTCACTGTGGATCACCATTGGTTTCCAACGCACAACTGCTTTAAGATAAAACAGATAGTTTTTAAATGATGTACTTATTTTCTACAGGAGTGTTTCTTGGAACTGTGCCCCTGTCACCATCTGAAACAGAATCAGGCAAAACACTCAATATAATAAAAATAAACATTTTTGTGCCCAACCATTGACCCAATGGCCTGGGAATTTGTATTGACCTTCCCTGGGGATGTTCAAATGCTTACTAAAGTTTAAATATCACTACTGCCAACTATTTAAAATTTCTCTTTACTGTTTTTTTCTGACAACAAATATTTCCTTATCTCTTTCATACATCGTATTAGCTAGGAGGAAAAAATAAATAATTTCTGATTATGTCAGTCAGCAGTGATCAATATTTCCCAATCAAGAAAACATGCAATTTTGTGCCTACATTCCTTGATGGTACACCATAATATATTTTTCCTGAAGCTTGCAAAAGCTACATATAATTATAATATTTAAAGTGATCTGTAAAATGCCATCTGAACAGATTAGCCAGTGAAAAGAGAGCTGCTGTTCAAAGTCTCCTTCCCCATGGCTTCGAATATTGGCTCAGCAGTCTCTCCAGTGTACCCGCCAAGTGTAGCTGCCTCTAACCAGAAAAGAGTACCTTCAACTGCATGTGAACCAGAAGACAGAATGTGAAAGTCAGTTCAACTACAGTCATAAAGGAAGTCTCAAAAGTTACCAGTATGCATCAATACACAGTGCTATCTTAATTGAAAGTTAGATTTTCAGCATCTGTGTTAATGTCTACTTCCGATCCAGTTTATATTGACAATGGAAAGCAAAATGCATTTCAATGTGCTGCTAGTATCTACTACAGTGTTTAAGTCCTGTGTGATCCCAATGGACAAAAACATATTTACCTGTCATAAACATAAACTAGAAATTAAAGAGGTAGGTAGCTATCATAAGCAATGATCTCAACATAATGTTGTAAATAGTGTACACTAGTCCCTACAGCAGATTAAACAGTCAAGTGATTTCCAACATGATTGCAATTGCCTCTTGGTGCTGTCAACAAATTTACAACATCACAATTCCTGATGACCATGCCAGAGCCCTTCAGACACCATTTTAACACGAGCTAATAAAGCAAATGTAAAGTGATACTGGAGACTGGATAATAGTGAAGTAGGCTGGGCTCTTCCAACTATACTCGTGTATGGAAAACAAAGCAAAACAAAAAACTCTCAGGGTTGAGTAAGACCTCAGCAATTCCTGTAATCCAATTTGGGTTTTTCTCATGGAAGAAGCACAGACTTGTTTTTCCGAATGGCTCACAAAGCACTAAAGTTCAGGAAAGATGCTACCCATCCCGGTTACAGGGCACTTTTGACCTCTGCCTTAGACCAGAGTACAGTCAAAGGCCACTCTTTCAGCTCTTTGCACTTGAGACTGTAGCTTCACCCCTGCTGGCTATTTTATAAGGTCTACCACTGATAACAGACCAAAGCTGACCAAGGTTCTGAATGGACCAGAACAGGTAGACAACTTAAGAAAAAGAATGGAAACTCCAAAGCCTGACCTATGAAAGTTAATCTCAGCTCAGACCAGGGTTTATCTCCCCTCTCTTGAGGAGGCACACCTCTGCAGTTCTTAAACTTCAGTTCTGCGAAGGCCAGAGCTGAGAAGCAAAAGGTCTCACTCCTGATCACATTAGAGCACAACTAGATGGTTGGAAGCCAAGCAGCCAGGGCAAGATCCATGCCAGCTGGGCTGGACATTCATTAACTGTCAGTCATTTGTTTTATAGATTGAAAACTGATCCAATTTTCATAATTATATTTATCTTCAGGCCCACCCACTTGAAAGGGTGGGTCTAAGTCATTTGTTCCCTTCAGAAACTCCAAGACATTCTCAGAAACATAGCAACTTCAAGGCCTGCTCCATGCAACCCTGTCTCAAAAAAGAGAAGAGGAAAGGAGAGAAGAAGAAAGGAGAGAGAGAAAAAGAGAGGGGGGAATAAAAAGAATATGTGTTGCCCCCCTTGACTGACAGGTTCGAACTGAATGAGGAGTCTGTGTGGCACAATGGAACAACAGCATCTGCATCTCAGATGTTTGGAGCCCCGCAGCTATATCAAAACCTCTGGGCAGGATTTTTGTCCCTCTGAAACTTGGATTTCTTTACTCTTAAAAAGGAAACAAATAATACCTACTCACAGAAATCCATGAGGACAGAGCACTGCCCACCACCTGGCACACAGTACCACCCTACAGTGGTTGCCCCTTCTCTCTAAACTTGGTGAGAATGTTTCAGTCAGCAAGATGGCCACAAGCTAGACCAGCCAACCTCTCATTCTGCTCCTCCCTGAAATTCGCCATAGCACTGTGCCTCCTCAATGGTTCCCTAGCACTCTGAAAACTCACTATTATGCTTGGAAAAAATCCCTATGTGTTTATATTCCTTTGAAAATTGTACATGCAGCTAAAATATTTTTAATAAAAACTACCTAGAAATTATTAGCACATGTCTTCCAAAGCACAATATGTCATATATAAAAACAATTCTAAGAACACAGTTGAATTAATCTGTACATTGTCTTTTAAAGTGCACCAAAGTAAATTGTAATAACCTTTAAAATGTCACCAACCTCCATGGGTTTTGTTTTTTAAATAAAAGTAAGTATCTACCAACTGAGATGCATGGGGATTTGATTCCAATATGATGACAAAGAGCAGCAGTGTCTTGTAGGAAAGGAAAAGGAACAGATTAACTCAACCAAGCTTGCCTCAGCAGCATAAAAAACACCTACAATTCAAGTTAACTGCAGGTGCCATGAAGCACAATCCTGATTCATGCTAAAAAATAAAACCACTCAACTAAACAAACACCTCCCCGTGAAAGTTTTCTTAATCTAGAGGTAACATATGTGACCCTTACAGTGTATCCTTAGTTTCAGGATCAAAGTACTCAACACTCTTTCATCACCACACACACACACACACACACACACACACACACACACACACACACACGATAGAAACCAATAAATGTTTAGAAGCCATATAAAAAATTATCAGTCAATAAAGAACCATAATGTCTCCAAATATCTTAGAGTTCTAATATTCACAAAACCGTCCGATGCTCCGCACACACATAGACAGCACTAGGGCGTATCCGTCGCCTTGTGTGACCAGCGAGACGTGGCAAGAACTTGAAGGACTTGGGCATCATGTCTAAGCAGGCATCATGAAACTTCTTAATCCTCCAGTAGTATATCAGTGGATTCAATGCAGACTTGAGGTAGCAGAGCCAGAGTAGCCAGGTGCTAATCTCAAAGAAGTTGTGCTGATAGTAAAAGTGCTTGCTGAATGTTGCCACAAGGCTGTACGTGGTGAATGGGGCCCAGCAGACGATGAAGACAGCAAAGAGGATCAAGATGGTGGTGAAGGCACGTGTTTTAAAGCCCATGTCAATGCTCATTTGGAAGGGTCTCTGAAGACTCATGAGACCCAGTTTGCTGGCCTGGCTGAGGCATATTCCTTCTGGGTAGCTGTGAATCCTCAAGGCATTGTGCCGAAGGGTGTTGAGGATGCCCATAAATGAATACAGTATCACCAGGAAAGGTATAAAGAAAGAAATGAGTGAAATCAAAATCACATAAGCCTGGTATCCAGAATTAGTTGTGTACCCAAACACACACTGTGGGGCTCGGGAAGGGATCTGCAAATCAGGATTTCCCACAGCCAAAGGAAAAGCTACGGAAAAAGCAGTTGCCCAGGAGACTGCAATAAGGACCTTAGCCCTGTACGGATTTAGCTTATCTTGCCTCTGAACTATAATCAGGAACCTATCAATGCTAATGATGAGCAGGATAGCGACACCCTCTATCACAAACAACCAGAAGAACATAGCAGACAACCTGCAGAAGAATTTCCCAAATATCCATCTGGTGGTAAGAATAGTTACCAGGGCAAAGGGCATGTTCAGCACAGCAAGCAGCATGTCTGCAAAAGCCAGGCTGGCGAGAAGGATGTTGATCGCAGAACGCATAGCAGCTTTTTGGTAAACCATGAGACAGACAACCAAGTTTCCAAGAAAAGACACAAACAGAATAAATATCATTATAGCTGAAAGAATGATCTGGAGGGCTAAATTTAGGCTCTTAAAAACTGCTGGTGTTGGGGTCGTGGCTGTGCTGTTCACTGCTAAGGAACTAAATCCAGTGCTAGTCATGGTTTCCAGACTGTATCTAAGCAACGGACCAGGACTTGGATGCTGAAATGGTGGGGTTGTTGTAATATTCACATGGGAGTTTTCATAGACTATAAATGTCGTGTTGGATGTCCTTGAATGGGATGCACTCAACACCTCTGAGACAACCATGGTTTTAGGAGGATAGGAGGCTCAGGCAGAAACGTGGATCCTCTTCAGGCATTTCAACACAGCACTGTAGGGTCAGGTTCCACTGATGGGCTCGGATACACATTCTGGAAAACAGACAGAGTTCCATCTTCCACAAGAATCCTTTTGCCTGGAAATGAGCCCAAAACAGAACATGAGATCAGATTAGTAAATACATTTTACTCTGTTGTGTCACAACATCCATGTATGTCTGTAGACACATTTGACTTTTTAAGTATTTCATCATATAGGATCACTCTTTTTCCTTCTAAACCTCTAAAACTGTGTTCTCTAACTTAGCCAACACTAAAATGTCACTGTTGTTTTAAATAAATAATAATGGAAATTTTATAATATTCGTTCATAAAGCAAGACAGATTTTGAAATACATTAATGAACCAAGGACAGAAGTCAAAACCTATGGTTGATGCTTTTTAAAAAGATTGCAGTGACCCTCTCTCTCTCTCTGGTTCAGACCATTGAGGAAGGGGGAGAGAAAGATTATAAGAGTCAGTGATTAGTGAGGACCTGGGTAAAACCATCCTTTTGGACTTGGCAGAACCACTGTGCTTATGAACTCACAGAGGCTATGGATGCCTGCACAAGACCTGTATGAGAAAAAGCTGGGCAACATTCTAGCGAGGAGTGGGAGTGGGTTCATGAGATTCCTAACTGAGGAGCGATGACTAATCGATAGCCTTGTTGGAGGAAAAAACAGTTTTCTTTAAGGGTTTACTTCCAAGCTCTACTGGATGGCCGTATATCCAGCAGAAATGGACAGCACAAATTGGACTCAGTGGATTATTGAATCAAATAAAGAAAACATGGGGTTGAGGGTATAGGGGAGGGGTAGTGGATCATAGAGGATTGAGAAAAGGATTTGGTATTAAAATAATCAAAATACGCTGTATGAAAGTCACCAAGAATTAATAAAAATATTTAAAAAATAAACTTCAAAAAATTTCAGTAGCATCATAGCTTTCCACAATCAGTATTAATAAACATTTCACTAATTCTCTTAGGAGAACAAATTTCAACAGTTCTTTCCTATGGGTGCTTATTCCACCTTTACATTAGCATGAAGCTCGATGGCAAAAATAACTTAACCTCAATTCCTGGCTTTACATGCGGTAATAACACACTTTAGATTTGACAGCCCTTAAAAGTAAAGATGGGATTATTTTCAATTAAGATCTGAAATTTTTCTTGGCTTTTCTTCCTCCCTTTCTCCCTTCTGCCTATTTATTGTTCCTCCCTCGTCCTTTTCCCAGTTTCTCTCTCTGCCTTCTCCTTTTCCTTTCTCATATCCATCCCCTTCTCTAGAAATTCCCCACCAAACACACTAGAAAAAAGACATCAGATAAAAGTTATTTTTCCTAAGCTCTTTCTTACATTCTCTTTTCTTCTAAGCCTATTTTGTGTTTTACTTTTATCGATTCTTTGTGGATTTCATATCATGCATTCTGATCCCACTTATCTCCCTGTCACTTCTGCCCTTGAAACCTTTCCCCCAAAACAAAAAATTTTAAAAAAAAACTAAACAAAACAAAACAAAACAGATCAAAAAAATAGAAGAATCTCAACATAGGAGCTGTAGTGTGTCCTGTTGAGTCACACAGTTTACCCTTTAGTCCTTTCATCTTTACGGCAAGTATTCATTGCCATGAGTTATTGGTCTGGCATGAGGCCTCTGGTTTCTGCCACACCACCTGTAATAGGCTCTCACCAGGTTTCCTCTTGGCTATGCTGCTGTTGTCCTATGCCATGTTTTGGATCTGTTAGATTCATCTCCTTCACATGCTCCAACAGTTTGTAGATTTAGTTGATGGTGGAGTGGGCCAACTCATAGCCCTGGTTCTGGACCTGGCTGAGTAGCCTGGTCAGTTCGCTAGCTTGTCTTCATCATCACTGCCCAGATAAGCTCTCCAGCACTGCCTTGGCTAACTCACCCAATGCAGCCCACAGCAAGGAATGGGGCCAGTTCTCTTGCTCTTAGGTCCCCTGGATCCAGGTGCCACCCCCATTGCCAGGGTCAGCTCTACTCTTTTGCCCAGGCAAGGTGCAGGGCCTTCTCTTCCTGATTGCTGTACGGGGCATAGGAGAGAGGTCAGGTCAGCATTCCTGCTCTCAGGATTGGCTTACCTGACACCTCAACAATAGCATCAGTTCTCTCACCTGCCACAGGCAGCAAGGGGCAGAGGGAGGACTGCATCTTTCCCTCATCCATGCCACCACATGGCAAATGAGGGGAGGCAGAGTCAGCTCTAGTGTGCTTCCCGGGTGAGGTGCCACACCTATGGTGAGGATTGCAGCCATCTTACCCGAATGTGATGAAGGGACTCTTCTCTGAGGGGGAGGCCCAGCTTGCCTGCAGTAATATCCAGCAAGGGGCAGGACCAGCCTTCCCAGGGCCAGTGAAAAGTAGGACCAGCTCAGCACAGCATGGTTCCAAATACAAGCCATGGATATCACCACAGACCCATACACAGCCCTCAGCAGCAGCTCAGCGGGACAACACCACACCCTGGTGGCAGCACAGGCCCCTCTCAGATAGCTCACCGGGGAACCAACATGGTTCCAGGTGGCTGGCCAGACACAAGGCATCCACAGAGCCCTCAGTGGCAACTTCAGTCATGGACACCATCTCAGACCCTAGCCTCCACAGGGCCACAGGCTTAGACAAGTGGCCGCCTGTTCCCAGATATTTCCATGGCTCCAAGTGGCAGCAGCAGCCACCCAGATCAGCATGGCCCCAGGTGAAGCACAGTCCTCAGACACTGACATGGTCCAAGGTGGCCAACCAGACCCCGGCCAACTGCATGGCCCTCAGTGACAACAGGAGTCCCAAATATCAACTCAGACCCTGGCTGCTCTAGGGTCACAGACTCAGACCCCGGGCTTTGGTACGGTCTTCCTATGGTCTTAGGAGCCACAGACATCAAAGACCCTGGATATGGCAGAGCCACGGACCCAGACACCCTCTGTGCAGCCCTGTTCCAAACAATGTCGTGGCCCCAGTTGACAGTCCTGGTCACCCAAGTCAGCCTGGTCACAGCAGTGGCACAGCCCTCAGACACCAACATGGTCACAGGTTGTGGCCCAGACCCCAACCTTCCATGTGGGTCCTAACAGCAACATGGGCCAGGAACATCAACACAGACCCCAGCTGCAAGCCTGTCCGTTTTCATCATTTTTCCCCTGATATGTAGACTTCTATTTCTTCTCATAAAGACTGAATTGATACTGTTAGCAATTTGACGGGAGACGCTGACCAAGTAACAAATATGGTGTTAAGAGGGGAGAAAGGAAGCTGTGTGTCCACAACATACTCAGAAAATTCACAGAAACCTGCTTATCTTTTCTCAAAGGCAGGAGGATCTCTGTGAGTTCGAGGCCAGCCTGGTCTCCAGAGTGAGTACCAGGAGAGGCTCCAAAGCTACACAGAGAAACCCTGTCTCGAAAAACCAAAAAAAAAAAAAAAAAGATTTGGGTTTGTTTGTTTGTTTGTTTGTTTGTTTGTTTGTTTGGTCATGATGAAGAAGAACAATTAAAAATAGAAAGAAACAAGAGCAAAATATTAAACTGTGCTTTTTAATTTTTTATAGTTCCATATACAACTAAATTGTCTTTTTTGTTTTACAAGCTTCCCATCACTACACAAACTTCTAACTCAATTTTCACAATTACTAGTCAGCCTTCAGATATTTACTGAGGGCATGCTATGTTCCAGTCACTAAAAGGAAAATGATTAATAAATGGTCTTGGATGTTGGATTAAAGAGAGAAGACTGACCAAGGAAGGACACTGCATCTTGAAATTCACTTTGAATGGATTTTTGTTAGTATACATATGTATAAACTAAAAAGAATCAGATCTATAAATTTAAAGTTCATTAGTAAAGAATTTTTTAAATCTTTTTAAGCAACAAACCAACCAAACAGATGCTGCTGTGGTAACTGGCCTAACAAAACAGAAGGGAGAGTTTTCATCTCCAGAACTCCCAGAAAAACATTTTGAGGAAACCAAAATATCTGTAGATCTTCACTGATTAGCGGTGACCATAGAAATCTCAGATGAGGATGAAAGCAGGAAAATGACTGAAAAGTAGGACACTGGAGACCCTGCCAGGCCTGTCTCTGCTCACTGCACAGTCAGAAGCAAATACACATCTCCCTTCAAGAAGCTCAAGGCTGTGGCAAAATGTCAGTCTGTAAATGGCATCAAATGAGAACGCCAACACTCTACAGGAGTGCTAGCTTTTTCTCACCAACTTCCCTGACTGCTGAATCTAGACCAGGCTACCAATGCAGGCGGGCAGCCCCAGATGGGGGCAACTGATTCTCATGGTCACTAATTCAGTCCACAGAGTGAAAACTCACTTCCATTCCTGGGCGTAGACCCCCGAGTACTAAAAGCCTTTTAGAAGTTCTACCGCTTTACAACATTACTATACTGGGTACCAACACTAAACATGAATTTCTATAGGAACAAATGCCAATGTGACCGTAACATCACCTAAAAACTAATTATACAGAACAGAGAAAGAATAAGCATTCAAAGTGAAATCCATGTCTTTTAAAAGTAATTCAATTTAATCTAATTTTAGCAAGAAACAAACAAAAAGAAAATCTAGTAGCTTGGTCCTTTGCTTCTCTTCTCCTTCCTTGTCAGTTTCTCTGATTGCTATCTAAATACAGGTAAGTAACAAATGTGTTTCTATGGGCCAAACCAAATTTCTGAGTTCTAGCCCTACATGTATGTGTGTGTATCTATGTAGGGTATAAAGGCATCAGTGCGGGGCCCACAGAAGCCAGAAGAGGGCATGAGATTCCCCCGAAACTGGAGTTAACAAGCAGTTGTGAGCCACCCAACCAACCTACATGGATCCTAGGAAAAGAGCTGGGATCTTCTGCAAGTGTGTGGTCTGAACCACTGAACCATCTTTCCACACCTACACACTATTATTACATTCTGATGAGAATCTTCTCTGGCCTCTGCATAACCCAAACCTGATGTCAGCTCATCCTATCGCCTCCTCACAGTCTGCACTTCTGAGTGACAGGATTTAGTGAGTGAGCAGTTGTTGTGCTGTTTGTCGTTTGTCATTTGACACAAACCTACCCATATCTCAGAAAATCAAACCTCAAATGAGGAACTGCCCCCATAAGACTGTCCTGTGGACAAGTCTTGGGACACTTTCTTAATGAGGGAGGAGCTATCCCACTGTGGGCAGTGCCACCTCCAGGCAGGTCATTCTGGATAATTTAAGCAAACAGGCTGAGCAAGCCATGGGGAGCAAGTCAGTAAGCATCATTTCTCCATTTTCCTGCTTCAGTTCCTACTTCCAGATTCCTGCCTTGGCTTCCTCCCATGATGACTGATAACCATAAGCTAAAATAAGTTCTTTGTTCCTCAGGTAGGTTTTGGTCTGTGTTTTATTGCAACAATATAAAGCAAAGTAGCACAGTCATGTTAAACATTCCCATGCCACCTCTTCCTTCATGCAAGAGACCTGCAAAACATAGAGAGATGCTTATAATGTGAGGATATATAATGCATGTATAGATACCATGACTATTACACACACAGATACACAGACAGAGACAATTACCCAAACCCCAAACTTGAATGTTAATGGTATGTGGTATATGGTATGTTCTATTTTTTTCAAAGTGAAATCCATGTCTTTTAAAAGTAATTCAATTTAATCTAATTTTAGCAAGACACAAACAAAAAGAAAATCTAGTAGCTTGGTCCTTTGCTTCTCTTCTCCTTCCTTGTCAGTTGACACAAACCTACCCATATCTCAGAAAATCAAACCTCAAATGAGGAACTGCCCCCATAAGACTGTCCTGTGGACAAGTCTTGGGACACTTTCTTAATGAGGGAGGAGCTATCCCTCATTAATTTTGTGCTTTGGTTACTCTTACAAGAAAAGAAAAATAATTGCCTTCAATCTCCAAAAAAATATGTTCAATGTGTTTAAAAGTATTAAAACAAAGCCTCAAACTGATACTTTATCAAAGCCTGAGTCTAGGGGTTAGGAGATGGCCCAGATGGTAACCTTGCCTACTAAGCATGAGGACCTGCATTCATAGCCCCAATACCCACCCACATAGAAGGGTGAGCATGGTAGCACACACTATAATCTCAAGGTGAGGGAGATAAATACAGGAGGCTCCCCAGAGATTGCTGGCAAGCCAGTCTAGCTAACTCAGTGAGCTCCAGATCCAATGAAAGAGGCCCATTCACCAACCTAAAGATTGATAGAGAAAAGACACCTGATCTCCACTTCTGACCTCCACACACATGCTGCACATGTGTGTGACACACAAAGAAAAAAAAAGTCCTAAGTCTAAAACTGGGAGTGGTGGCTCAGGCTTGAAATCCTAGCACTCAGAAGCCTGAGGCAGGAGCATTGCCTTGAGTCTGAGGCCAACCTGGGATACCTAATGAGTTCCAGGACAGCCTGGGCTACCTAGCAAGACTATCTCAACATAAATATACAAAAGACCTAAGTCTACAAAAACCATTCATATAGCTGAGTGGCCCCTCTGGCACTGAGGTTAATACCAGAACTTAGTCACTTCCCTAACACAAAAATCCTGACAAATATGATTCACTTCCTATTGTGCTACAAAATCATTAAAGACAGAGATCAGATGTGAGATGGAGAAGAATGGTCCAGCTTCATGACACCTCTGCTGAACATCTTCAGCATACCCAAGACTTCAGAGACAGGTTCTAAATGCTTTGCTTCCCTCAGTGGAAAAGGTGTCTTTGGGAATGGTGAGCTCCACGGGAAGCCACAGCAGAGCACAAACCCTGAGAGGTCCCCAACTGTGGTGCTTTCAGAGAGTAGTGTTGGGTGGGGGTTGGGTGGGGGTTGTGAGGGTTAGCTGGGGATTTGGTGGGGTTGGGTGGGAGTTGGGTGAGGGGTGTGTGTCAGCCACTGCCTTTCTGTTGCTTCTCTGACTCTCAGTGACTTCTTGCAGTTTCTGTATCCAGCAGTACAGGTGCTGGTGCTTCTGGAGGAACTTCATGGCACCAGCTATCAAGAGCTGTCTCCTTAACATGTATTGATTTCAGTTTCTGATCATTGCACCCACCTCTTTCTTTATGTTCAACATCTTGGTTTATTTTTTTAATGCTACTCATTGCATGAGGATATAATTAACTTTAAGAGGTAGTTATTCTTACTCCAGAATAGGTGTTTTTCCTGTAGGACAATGGTTCTTCCCTGAGACACTAAACTCTTTACTCCACAGAATAACTTATAGCTGTACTTCTTGATATGTTTTATGTATGGGAATATATACAAACATTTTAAGGATTTTAAGACTATTTTGACTACTACTGCCTCTTTAAAAGTGAAAAAAAATGGATTTTCAAAATCCTTATCCTTGGAATGTAAAAAATAATAAAAATAAAATAATTCAAAACAAAAAAATTTTAGTCACATTAAAGAAAAAAGTCCTTATTTTAGTCAGGCCTATGTAAGAGAAAATTATAATTTCTTTTTAACAGTCATTTTTAAAAGCCACTTTGAAGCCTGACAGTGGAGGCCCATGCCTTTAATCCTAGCACTCAGGAGGCAGAGGCAGGTGGATCTCTGTGAGTTCAAGACCAGTCTGGTCTACAAGAGCTAGTTCCAGGACAGCCTACAAAGCCACAGAGAAACCCTGTCTCCAACCACCCCCCAATAAATCAAAACAACAACAACAACAAAAAAGCTACTTTGAGGCTTGCAGACATCTTAGAGTTCATCTTAAACTATATCTAAACTATAATGATAGATATTTTAAATTTTAGTTTTGAGATTATAATATAATTACAACAAGTCTTCCTTCCTTCCAAACTCCACCACCACCATACATTTCTCTGTGCTCTCCTTCAAATCTGTGGCCTCTTTTCACTAATTATTGTATTATGTGTGTATGTATGTACATAGGAAAGGTCTTTAATATGAAACAAAAAGCTATCTTTGTTCCTTCTCCCTGTTGCTTCTTCCTTGCAAAAATATACACAGAGATTAGCAAGCCTTCAGGAACTGGCTACTGAAGAGCACCATGCAGACAAACAGCAGCCATCTACATGAAAGCTTGCCAGCAACAATTGCCGGGATCTCCTATACCAGAATTTCCTTTTGCAGGACTCTGGAGTGATTTCCACACATGTTAAATAGAAGAGATCCAAAAGTTCTGGCTAAATTGATTCAGTCTCCAAGCCTCTGCAGCATCACTCACAGAATTAACACTGTTGTAACTTCAGGAAAGATCACGGACTATCTTTACTAATTTTCCAGGAAACCAGCAGTGTGTCTTTACTAGTGTCTAGGGGTGAGTCAGCATCCATAAAAATGGCCAGATAGTTCATATCTATGTTCCAACAATGGGTTTTAGTCTTTTTAAAATGGAGAAATTTAAGAGAAACACAGTTGGGAAACAAGAAACCAACCCTTTCTTACTGACTTTCACACTAGTCTTTAGGGAACACAAACAGTAAAGAAATTTTTACAAAATGCAAATAACTCCAGCTCATGCTTTCATATGATTTGATTCTTAACAAGTCTGAAGATGGACATAACAAATTCATTTTAAGCCAGTTGCTGAATCATTTTTTTTGCTCCAACTTAAACATATTTTCCAGGTTTTAAAATGGTGTCTGGATGTTGGAATCTCAACTACACACCAAAGTAAGAAATGGGCATTTCCCCCCCAGTGGAAGGTTTGGTTTCACAAAGCATGCAGTTATAAGAAACAATACAGGGATCCCATGTGCCCTGCTTCCCTGGGATCTTATAACACTACACAGTTTCACAACCAGGATGTTAACAGTGATACAGCCCAGACACACAAGACCCTCAACAACAGAGTCATTCCTGGTGGCCTTTCATAGATACATACCCATCAATCCTACCATACCTGGACTGAGACAAACATTAGTCTACCCTCTTAGCCTAAACTGTCATTCTAACACTGTGATCCTATTGAGGAAACTAGGACCTAGACAGATCCCTGACAGGCAGACAGACAGGAAGGGGAGCCATGGATAGATAATAATGACGGCAAACTTCTCTGGCTTCTTCCTCACCTTCCTGACAAGACAAAACCAGCTTAAAACAAAGTTCTGGTAGGCTTTTTCTCCCACCAATAGGAGAGAGAGCAAAGTCCTAAAAGAGAAATGGGAGCTACACAATGTTTCTTCTCTCTAGACAATGTTACCTCTAGCTAGACAATGTTACATCTCTTTAGAAGCATTAAGGATCTCTTCCTCATATAGCATTCTTAAATTTCAACAGGATTAATCTGAGTTTGAACCTGTCTCAATCCATTTTGCTGGTTTCTAACAATTCTTCAATCTGAAGATCCAGATTATTTTCCCAGCATAAGAAGAGCTTCTATTGTATTATGTTATATATCTGACTATTCTAGGTTTCTGTTGTGAGATAAAACAGAGACCATATCGAAGTTTGGAAAAGAAAGTCTTTATTTGGTTCATGGGTCACTAAGCAAGCCAAGACAGGAGCTAAGAGACGCTACAGAGGAATGCTGCTTTCTGGCTTGCTCTCGAGGCACACATTCAGCTGTTTCTTACATCTCTCAAGACCACCTGCCCATGGGGTAGCACCATCCACAGTGGGCTAGACTCTTCCACAAGAAAATGCTGCACAGACCTGCTAACCCCATAGTCTGGAGGCATTTTCTCAATGGTGGTTCTTCCTTCAAGGTGACCCTAGTTTGTATCATGAACAAAAAAACTACACTATTGAGGAACATTCTGATTCTTTGTCTTTCTATGTCTTTTAAAGTTTCAAGTATTTTGATATCAGGCCACCATGACTGGATTTGGCACTTGGCACTTTTTCTGATTTTCTTTTCCATTCTGTGTTACTGAATGGTTTCTTGTCTTCCTTCCTTTCTTTCTTTTCTCCCACTAGTGAGACCTCTTATTTGTCACTGTTAAAAATCTGGATTTTGAAATGATTCTTGGAATGGTGGTTCATTATCTGTCTTAGTTACTATTCCATTGCTGTGAAGAGACACCATGAACTAGGCAAGTTATAGAAGTAACCATTTAACTAGGGGTTCGCTTACAGTTTCACAGGAGCTTGCCATTATCATCATGGCAGGGAGCATGGTGGCAGGTAGACATGGCCAAAGAGCAGCCTCTAAGAGGTTACATCTTATCCACAAGCAGGAGGCAAAGAGAACAAGTCTGGGTCTGGCATGTATTTCTGAAGCCTCAAAGCCCACCCTCAGTGACATGTCTCCTTCAACAATGTCATGCCTCCTAATCCTTGTTAAACAGCGCCACCAACTGGGAATCAAACATTTAAACATATGAGCCTATGGTGGCCACCCTCATTCAAACAGCAACATTACATGCCCTGATCCCATAGGCTTGTAGGCACATCATAATGCAAAATATTTTTAATCCACCTTTAAAAGTTCTCATAATCTTTCAGTTTCAACAAAGCTTAAAAGTCCTAAATTCATCAGAGCCACCTAGGGCCTGGGGACTGCCCACTGGGGAGCTCAATCCAGCAGTACAGGCCACCCAGAGACTACCAAGGCTCTGGTACTAGTCCCGCCTCCATCCACAGGAAGAGGAGAGCCATCAGACTATTGGACCTGCTTGCACCCACCAGAAGAGAACCTTGGATCAGGGAAGAGACTCCTCCTGTACTCACTGGAAGAAGGGATGAGAAGAAGACAATATAAAAACACATTCAACAACAACAACAACAACAAAAAACTACACTACAAGAGTCTAGGGACTCTACACCAGCAAGACATGAACACCCCAACACAGATGAAGCAGAAGAGAATGACCTTAAAAACAATATCATGAAAATGATACAGGCCCTCAAAGAGGATATGAGAAAATCCCTTATAGAAATGGGAAAAAAAGAAAACAAGAAATCTCTTAAGGAAAGCCAAGACACAACAATCAAACAGATGAAGGAAATGATTCAAACATTTCAAGACATGGAAACTGAAATACAAACAATAAAGAAAACACAAACTGAGGGAATGCTGGAAATAGAAAAGCTGGGTAAACAATCAGGAACTACAAATGCAAGCATAATCAACAGAATACAAGAGATGGAAGAGAGAATCTCAGGCATTGAAGATACACTAGGAGAAATAGATTCATAAACCAAAGAAAATCTTAAGTCCAACAAATCACTAACAAAATATCCAGGAAATATGGGACACCATGAAAAGACCAAACCTAAGAATAGGTATAGAAGAAAGTGAAGAAACCTTCTTCTGCTCAAAGGAGCAGAAAACATATACAACAAAATCATAGAAGAAAACTTTCCCATGTCTAAAGAAAGACATGCCAATAAAAGTACAAGAAACTTACAGAACACCAAATAGAGTGGACCCCCCCAAAAATAAACCTCCCCTCACCACCACATAATAATCAAAACCCCAAACATGTAGATTACAGAAAGAATGTTAAGAGCAGCTAAAGAAAAAGGCCAAGTAACATATAAAGGCAAACCTATCAGAATTACACCTGACTTCTCCATGGAAGCTCTGAAAGCCAGAAGGTCCTGAATATATATTCTACCAATACTAAGAGACCACGGATACTAGCCCAGATTAATATACCCAGCAAAACTTTCAATCACTATGCATGGAGAAAAAAAAGATATTCCATGACAAAACCAGATTTAAACAATACATATCTACTAATCCAGCCCTACAGAAAGTCTGGAAAGAAAACTCCAACCCAAGGAAGTTAACAACAACCAGAAAAACATAGGCAATAGATAATCCCACATTACCAACAGCCAAAAGAAAAAGGGGGTGAAATCCACACACTTCCAACAACAACAACAAATCCAAAACAAACAAGAATGAACAATCAATGGTCATTAATATCCATCAATATTAATGGTCTTAACTCACCTATAAAAAGACACAGGCTTTCAGAATGGATACAAGGACAGAATCTATCCTTCTGCTGCATATACCTTAACTTCAAAGACAGACGGTACCTCAGACTTAAGGGTTGGGAAAAGATTTTCCAATCAAATGGACCCAAGAAACAAGTGTGGGTAGCAATTCTAATATCTAACAAATTAGATTTTAAACTAAAATCAATGAAAAGAGATGAGGGAGATCATTTCATATTCATCACAGGTTAAATCCAACAGAATGAAGTCTCAATTCTGAACATGCCAAATACAAAGGCATCCACATTTCTAAAAGAAGCACTTCTAAAACTCAAATCACACATAAAACCTCACACACTTATAGGGGGAAACTTCAACACCCCACTCTTACCACTACACAGGACCACCAGACAGAAACATAACAAAGAAACAAAGGAACTAATAGAAGTTATGACTCAATTGGGTTTAACAGACATCTAGGGAACATTCCATCCAATCACTAAAGAATATACCCTCTTTTCAGCACCACATGGAACCTTCTCTAAAATTGACCACATACTTGGCAACATAGCAAAACAGTTACAAAAAATTGGAATAACCCCCTGTATCAGATCAGACTACCATGCTTTCAAGTTAGAATTCAACAAAAAGACAAATTGCAGAAACCCTACAAACTCATGGAAATTGAACAATGTGCAAATACACAATTCCTGTATCAAAGAGGAAATAAAAAAAGAAATTAAAGACTTCTTAGAATTCAATGAGAATGAAGGCAAAACATATCCAAATTTATGGGACAGTGCTAAGAGGAAAGTTCATAGCACTAAGTGCCCAAGTGAAGAAACTGGAGAATAGTCACAATAAAAAATTAACAGCACAACTGAAAGTTCTAGAACAAAAAGAAACAAACTCACCTCAGAGGAGTAGACGCCAGGAAATAATCAAATTGAGGGCTGAAATCAATAAAGTAGAAACTAGGAAAACAATCAATTTAGCCTCAGGCAGATTCTTAGGACAAGGGTAAAAAGCAGCTACACTGTTTGCCAAAATATCACAAGAATGGTCTCTAGGCCAGCTACTAAAATTGTTTCCTTCTAAAACCTCTTAATCTGGGCCTCCATACTCCAAACTGCTCTTAGCACTACTGTCTTCCAAGTTCCTACTAGGATGGCCCATTAAGCCCTACTTACAGCATGCAATCACTTTTCTAGTCCAAAGTCCCACAGTCTTCCATGTTTCTCAAAAAAAAAAAAAAAATCATTGTCATGCTTGTTGCAGAAATAGCCAGTGCATGCTAGAATCTTCTGTCTTAGTTACTGTTCTATTGCAGTGAGGAGACACCATGAATGAGGAAACTTATAAAAGAAATTATTTAATTGGGGACAGTTTCTTTCTTCCAGGGATATTAATTTTGCTTATTTTGTTCCCACTTTTCCATGATATGTCCTTTTCCTGTAATATCTTGTGCCAATTTCTGAACAATAAATACAGAATATTTTTCCTTGAAGGTCGTGGCTTTCCTCTACCAATTGATACACAGCTGTGGCTTTCTGTTGTTTTCTAGTGGACAGCTGGTAGGAACGCTGTGTGTGGAGACACTGAGGCTGCCAGGAGACAGGCTTTACTTTGGGGTGAGCAGAAGCTATCGGGGAGCACATGAATAACCTCACTTGCCTTAAGTCTCCCCAAGCAGTTTTTTGTGATTTTTTTTTAAGAAAAAAAGATCTCTAAGTGAGAATAAAATGTTGGGCTTCCCAGTTCTATAAGTAACATGGCAAGCAGCAGGAACAGTATTTATGGGGCAAGCAGCTCAGCTATTCATTTCATTACATCCACTTCTACACCTACTATTGTGAATCTTCCTCTAGACTTAAAATACCTCCTGTAACCACTGGAAGTCTATGTAAAAATAAAAATTTAAAAACTGGGGTAAAGATTCTTTAAAAAGATTATCAGTTTTAGAAGTATTCTCAAGTCCATGCTAAGAAATTACTGAACCCATCTGTTTTTTAAATATTTCTTCATTAAAAATCTCCAAAAATCCTCTCCTTGCCAGGCAGGGTGACATATGCCTTTAATCTCCCACTTGGAAATCAGAGGCAGAAGGAGCTATGGGAGTTGAAGGCCCACAAGATCTATACATCAAATTTCAAGACAGGCAGTCAGCACTACATAATGAGATCCTGTATGAAAGAGAGAGAGAGAGAGAGAGAGAGAGAGAGAGAGAGAGAGAGAGAGAGAGAGAGAGAGAGAGAAGTAAACCCTTTATAGAAGACTGGGAGATGGCTACTTCTTTGGAATTGTGTCATATACTGAAAACCAGCTGAGATATCAGCTTTGTAAACTGAATCACTACTGGATTTTTGGACCTTCTGTTGGTAAACAGCCATTGTTGGATTAGCTGGACTACAGCCTAGAATCCTCTTCCCCTCCCCCCTCCTTCCTCTAGAAAACCTTAACTAATATGAACTGTAAGTCCCAAATGAAATCTTTCTTTTGTAAGTTATCTTGGTCATGGAGTTTGTTCATAATACAAAAGTAACAAAGACCGGAGTTGGTACCAGGGAGTGGGTTATTGCTGAACCACTCTGAACATGCTGTTTTTGAGGAATGTGGAAGACGTTGGAACTTTGGGCCAGGAAAGCAGTTGAATGCTATAAGTGGGGCTAATGTGTCATCCCAGGAGGAGCACCGAAGACAGTAGTGGATGACTATAGTGCAGAATGTGGATGCCTTGTTCAAGAGGTTTCATTAGCAACTGGTAAAGACCATACTTCAGATACTTTGGTAAAGAATGTGGCTGTTTTGGCCCTTCTCCTAAGAAGCTGCCTGAAGCTAAATTGAAAAGTTTGAGACTAATTTCATTGGCAGAGAGATTTCAATACAGCCTAATATTGACTCAACTACATGATTGATAGTGATCAAATATACAGATATACAATAAAAAATAGCAAGTGAGGCAAAAAGAAATATAAGATGATGCCACAGACTTAGATGATTCCCCATGGAAGGCATCATCCTCCCTGGGGAGCAGAAAGGGGATGGGATGGGGGGTCAGTGGGGGGCATAGGAGGATGGGAGGGAGAGGGAACTGGGACTGATATGTAAAATAAGATTGTTTCTAATCTCTAAATTTTTTTAACAAAAAAAGTTACTTGAACAGAAAAAAAACATAGAGTTTAAGGAGAAAAAGAACACTAGAAAATTTAATGTTGGAGCCATAGTTTGTGCTGAAAAGTTACAGAGAAATTGAATAAAGGGACTTGTCTTCACAGGGTAAGACCCCACCCAGCTAAACCTGCTATCTGTGAAAAGAACAGGCCTAAGGAATTATCTGTTCCTAAAGAGCAACAAGAGAGGAAATCCTACACAAATGTAATCCTAGGAGAAAGTCAGGTTGTATCCCAAGCAGGCAGTGGAACTGAACTTGATAGCAGCAGTCTCTGGGTTCTGGTTGTAAGAGTCATGAAATATATGAGTTATGGGTTTGTGGAATCTTCCTCCATGATTAAGAAGAGCCACTGAGGGGCGTTGGTGGCGCACGCCTTTAATCCCAGCACTTGGGAGGCAGAGGCAGGCAGATTTCTGTGAGTTTGAGGCCAGCCTGGTCTCCAGAGCGAGTGCCAGGATAGGCTCCAAAGCTACGCAGAGAAACCCTGTCTTGAAAAACCAAAAAAAAAAAAAAAAAAAAAAAAAGAGCCACTGATTCCAAGCTTATGACTGGGGGCCGAGGAGTGTTCCTGCAGGGAGGTCTGGAAAGACCATTGCTTGAAACTGTGAAAGTGAAGCCTAGATTGTACTGGAGATCCCAAAATGTCTAAGATGCCGCAGTTGTTGAATATCTATCTGCCAAGGAGAGTTGCTCACAAAGAGTGGGACCAATGCAAAAGAAAGAAGTCTCTGCAGTCATCAAAGCTGAAAGGATGGAATCATCTAAGTAAGCTCTTTGACAACTGGACATAGAGCTACAAAATAGAGATTGCCTTGCTGGGGTTTGATCTTGCTTTGTTTCTGCTTTGTTTCAATACTTTCTCACTATGTCCCCATCCCTCCCTTTTAGAATGGTGACATATATCATATGCCATTGTGTATTAGAAGTATGTCCTTTGAATTTTGCTTTGGGGGGGGGGTTTACAATTAAGAGAGCGTCTTGAGTCTCAGAAGAGACTTCACCCTTTTTAAACAACTTGAGACTGAAAAACTAGGAACTTTTGAAGTTTCACTAAATGCATTTTGGGTTATGATATAGTCACAAACCTGTGGTGGGCATAGAGTAGTTTCAATGACAATGGCCCCCATAGCCTTACATATTTGGATGCTTGGACCCGGTTAGTTGAACTGTTTGGGAAAGACTAGGAGATCTGGCCTTGTTAGAGAAGGTATATCTCTGGGAGGTGGGATTTGAGGGTTTTTTGCCTCTACTTACAGAGAAAGAATGTTAGCTCTCATCTACTGCTCTGGTGCCATGCCTGCCTGCCGGCTGACATTCCTCCCAACATGAGAGTCACGAGCTCTAACCATCTGGAATTATAAGTCCCCCAGAACCCTTATTCTATAAGACGGAGATTTGTCACAGCGACAGAAAAGTAACTAAGACATTATCTAATCCTGACAAACTGCTCTTTCCCGTAGACAAAGATCCATAGACAAAGGCTCAGCAAGAGGCATGCCTGCAACCACAGCACTGGTAGGAGAGCTGGAAAAGAACCTGGGTATTCTTGGCACCACATCTCCTCTCTTTTCAAAATGCTTTGCTGCCTCTCATCACCCAAGGAGAAAGTGACTTTTATGTCATCACCATAGCAATCTGCAAAGTTAAAAATGCTGTCTCTACATCTGGCCTACATCCCTGGCCCAACACCTTGAGGTTTTATTTTTAGATAGGGTTTCCCTAGAGACTTCATTTTTCTTCAGAACATTATCCTCTGAGGGCTTAGGGCAGCATGAGAGCACACAGTGTTTTGTGCAGAGATAATGAAATGACCAGTAAGAGAAGTAGGACAACTAAGCAAGGACATTTCTGTGAGTAAAGTTGCACTTCAAATTTAAAATAGTTCTATCATAGTCATACCAATACTGCACCAATAGATATATGTTACCAGGCAGGTCATAAGTTCACTCACAGGGGTCACAGCTAGGTAAGATGGTTGATAATTTTCATTCCCTCAAGAAGTCTGAGTAGTCTGCATAACACCTCCCAGTACTATGAAAGCTAGCCAGCCAGGACGAAGCTTCCTCCTAGTCAGCATTAACATGATTCCTCCATGTCCTATTACCAAAGTGGACAATGTCTTCAGCAATAGGGTCATAACATTAAGCTTTGGTTGTCAACCAAGAACAATAACAATAGCCTGTATTGGGGGTTGGGGGAGGATCTGGGATCCTCTGACCAATAAATAGCTCAAGAGGAGATATTCCACAAATAACATTTCAGCTTTTTAGTTAGAAACCTATGGCTTCTGAGAGGAACACTATCCCCTGTGCATAGGTTAACTCCAATTAAGCTCTTGTGTGTGTTTTAAAGCAAGCTATACAATAGTAGTGGTGGGGGGCTGTAAAAATGGTATATCAGTTAAGAGCACTATCTGATCTTCCAAGAGGATCCAGGTTCAAGTTCCAGGGTGGCTTACAACCATCTGTAATTCTAGTCTAAGGGGCTCTGAGACTCTTTTCTACCTCCAAAGATACCAGGCATGTATATGATAGTTATATAGACATGCATCCAGACAAAACACCCACATATATAAAAGTTAATTAATTAAATAAACTTTTTAAAAATAAATTTCCATGTGGCTTTTCCAAGTGTCCTTAGTTATTAGTTATCCCTCCTCCAACCCTTCTCCTACCCTACCCTTTCTGCTTTCTGTTTGAATTTAAGGCTTGCTCCACAGAAGGCAATACATGGTTGGGTACTGTAAACATGGCCAAGAACCCATGGCCAGAAAGCTCAAGGGCCCCAGGAATGAACTTACTGCTCTTCTTTTGTTAAATGGACATAGTATCAAGCTGCCCCCTATATTCATCTCTCTCTACCACAGGTTAGCGCGGTTCTCAAGAGTTTCTTTGTGCAGTGGATTGTGGTTACCACAGAAGCCTACAACTGGCCCAAGTACAGGGAGTGTCAGCCACAAATGTAACATTCATATCACACACACCCTCCAAGGCTCAAGGGTCATGTCTCATAAGAAGGTATGGAAAGAACTTAAGAGCCAGAAGTCAGGGAGGTCAAGTGAGAAACAGTGTCTTCTGGGTATAGCAGGACTGTCATACTCATCAACTGTACAAGACCTATATAGGATCAATCTAGACAATGCCCTAGCTTGAAAAATGGAGGGACTCAGGAGAGGAGCTATTGGCAGTAGATGGCTTCTGGGGGAAAGAGTCAGTTTCTCTTATGGATGTGGTCCCTGGTAGGTAGATCAAGCTCGAGTGGATGTGGTACCAGACCTATAATTATAAGGGAAGCACAAATTGGACTTGGTGGGTTATTTTAAAAGAAAAAGGAAATAAAGTTGGGGCATAGTAGGGTAGGGCTGTGAGGTGTCTCTGGAAGATTTTAGGAAGCAAAGTGGGGGTAAATATAATCAGAACACATTGAATGCAAAAATGAAAAACTCAAAATATTAATAAAATATCATATTTTTAAACATAAATCAAAGTATGCCTAACCTTAGGGGTCATGCTATCTTTCATCAAATATAATATTCTCATAAAGTTAACTAAAATTGAATTGTCTAGATGGGATCTTGAAATGCAAACACAAGGTTCAAGTAAGATAAACTTTGTGGATGAAAATGTTTTCAATTCTTCAATATATATATATATATATATATATATATATATTAGAATTTTGAAGTCAGTCTAAAACTGTCTTATCCACAACTGCCTTCAAACTTCAATTGGTAAGGTTGCCACTCAGCTTTTATATGATACTTCTGGTAATCAGAAGAATTTCACTTCATGTAAGGAAATAAGGCATCTAATTCCCTTTTCACACTGCAAATAAGGTGCTCATCACCGGTGAATGTGGTATATCACAAAGAAGAATCAGACCTTAAAATAGTAACTTCTGTGGGTGTCAGAACGACAGAGATGACTGGAAATGAGAGGCCTCTGAGCCAATCATAGGAAGCATCAAAAACAGTTCCCCAAGGAAAGGGACTAGCATGGGGACTGCCAGGGGTTGCGTGAGGCTGTGATTGTTTCTCTATGGATATAAAGTTCATTGTGCAAGTTAAAGTATCCACAACCTTTGCCACGATCCTTAAAATTGTGTAAAGATGAATAGGAAAACGAATTATTTTGAGGTTATTAAAGTAGTAACTCATCATTCTTAATGACTAAAACAGACAATGTTATACATTAAAAGCTCCTTAAAATCCTAGCAAAATAATGTTATGAGTAAGGAAGTCATACACAGAAAATGAACAAGGGTTTTGAAACAGCATTCAGCCCCACTAGAATAAAAATATTAATGAAAGTGCATATTAATTTCTGTTCATCAGATCTTCAAAGGTTTTTGCTTAAAATGAAGATAACAGAAATTAAAATAGATACTCCACCAGTGGAAATGCAATTTAACAGTAATTCAGAAAGCTGCATCAACTGCCTTAAAAACATCCTCCAGGGCTTCAACTTCTGACAGAGGCAAGCTGTGGCAAACTCACACTCCTGCAAACCCAAGGCCAGGAAAATGGTTAACACTGAGAAACTTTGAAATAGCTAAGAGCTACCAGAGCAAGGGGACTTGCTTTCAGAGATTAAATTTCAGATTTAATTTCAGATTTCAGAGATTAAAATACAGGAAAATGTGAGGCAGCCAATTTCAAAATGCCAGCCTAGAGACATTCTCCAAACAGCTGAGAAGATGAGAGCTTGAGAAGTGACATCTGAAAGGCTCACTGCACTTGAGAAACTGTGAAGTTGAGCAAAAGAGGCAGCGGGGCAGCTGGGAAGCAGCAGAGCAGCCAGGCTGCAAGAGGAGCTCAGGCTCACGAGAGCACGTGGATGGGACCTGGGCTTCGATGCACTATTAGTGGAGCAGGAGAAACCAAAGGGCCCATAAGAGGACCACACCCTAGTTTCTCACTAGGTCAAGTCCTTTCATCTGAATTAATTTCCCAAATAAAGTTACTTTTTTATCCTTTTTTAAAATTTAAATTAGAAACAAGCTTGTTTTACATGTCAATCCCAGTTCCCTCTCCCTCCCCTCCTCCACAAATCAAATGTCAAAACATACTAAAGGGGTTGATCAGAGGCATTGAGAATGAAAAGGCAACCCAAGGCAGAGGCTCTTGCAACAAGACTACTAAGGATTCCGTAGGGTTTGAATCTTGATTGACTTCCAAGAGTCCAAGTGTTGTAGGCTGCATCTCTAGTCTGTGGCTCAGTTGGACAGTGTGTAGTAGAACTGTTAGGAGCCAGTGCCTAGTGAAAGAAAGTTAGGGTACTGTGTGTGCCCTTGAAGAGGCTCCTGGAATTCCAGTACCTTCCTTTTCTTTCTTTAGTTTCCTGGCTACTCTGAAGTGAACAATGCTGCTCTACCATGTGCCCTCATCCTACATGGCACATTACAACCTCAGAAACAATAGAACCTAAACTATGGACCAAAATAAACTTTCCCATATACAGGCTGACTGGCTCACATATTTTGTCATAGTGACAGAAAACTAACATATGACTCATAATTTGAAATACATACATATATAGTGTGTTTATATATGTGTGTTATAATTACTTTACAAGAAAAACACAAGCAATCAAGTTGAAGGATAAGCAAAAGAATTAACGTAAAGACATCCAAATAGGCAAAAACGAAAATCATAACATATGCAAAAGTATTGTCTCTCACCAATCAGCAGTGAAATACAAATGAAGATACCACAAACCCAAATGGCTAAAGTTTAAAAAGTAACAGCAAAAGAAAATACTGTGTTCAGGATATACTACCAGTGGGACTTCCCTGCATTGCTGTTGGGAATGGAAACTGCTGTGCTATGCCATCTGTCATCTCTGCCCCCCAGCAGCCCCATGAAGTATTGACTGGACAGAAAGGCTCCCATCTACCTATCAAATGGCACCAATGTTTTCCCACCAGCACTGTTTGAAATAACCAGATAGCAGAACAACATCTGTAAGCATCAGAATTAATAATAAATAGCCTATTCATATAACGAAGTACTACGCCACCACTAAAGTGAACAAACAACTTAGTACAACAGCTAGATGAACCTAACAAAAAATATTCTGAGCAGAAGGCACAGGCACAGAAATACATTATAATATTGCATAGAAGAAGCACTGTTAACTACAGCACTAGTAGGTGATGGGTGGTTCCTCTAGGGGAGGGAGTGACTTAAGGACAGGTAAGGAACTTCTGGGATGTTATGACTGACTCCCAAGATGCTGTAACATGTTGCTGGATTTTTTCTTGTCTGCCAGATCCCACCACCCTTCTTAGCCCCAAATAAGCACACAGACACTATATTAATTATAAAACTGCTGGCCAAAGACTAGGGCTCCTTACTGGCTAGCTCTGTCTTAATTATTAACTCATTTCTGTTAATCTATGTATTTCCACATGGTGTTGGCTTACCAGAGAATGCCCGGATCTGTTATTCCTTCGGTGGCTACATGGTCTCTCCCCAAGGTGTCTCTCTTTACCTCTCTCCCCAGCATCCTCCTCATCTCCTAGCCCTGCCTATCTTCCTGCCTCTATTGGCCAAACAAGGTTCTATTCATCAACTAATAAGAGAAACATATATACAGAAGGGCATCCCCCATCATTAACATTTCCTCAATCTCTATGGTGATTTTATGTATATGTGTTACGCTAAATCTTTCCTCCAAAAGCCACCCAAGCCCTACTGACACATGGGCGGTCTCCGCCAGCCGCCCGAGTTCTGCCCGCCATGTGGATGGACAAAATAATACAGAGACATATTAGGTACAAAGCTGCTTGGCCAATGACTAGGATTTCTCATCTGTTAGCTCAGTCTTAATTATCATAAACCTATATATTTTATAAGACTTATCTTATAGAGGATGCCTTTCGCTGGCATCCTTTCTTGCCCATGGCTCATATGGCGCCCCTAGAGGAGGAAGGGGAAAATGGAGCATTTCCTGTTTCTCTTTGATTAAATATGAGTCTCCATGCTATGTCACTTCCTGCCTGGATCACCATTTCTCTACTACATTTCCCAGAATCCTCTTTGACTCCTAGTCCTGTCTCATTGGCCAAACAGTATTTTATTCAATAATCAACAAGATAAACATACAAAGAAGAACATTCCCCCATCATCTCCTCTTTTCTGTCTAAATAAAAAGAAGGATGCTCGGGTGGCTTTGGCGGAAAGATTTATCATAACATATATGGGCTCCCTTTTCAGCTTTTACTAAGTTGTCCTTTATGGTTTTTATATCTTTCTGTTGGTATGTGAGACTTTACCAAAAAAAAAAAAGAATCATTAAAACATGGCATGTTGGAGCATAGCAGTAATCCATGTCCTGAGTTGGCAGAGCAGCATCGTGAGTTTGAGGTCAGTCTGAGCTATCTAATGAGAATCTGTCTCAAAACACCAGGGCATGGACATTCAGCCCAGAGGTAAAGTGTCTGCCTTGTATATGCAAGGGCCTGGGTTCCAGCCTCAGCCATAAAAATAAATGAATGTCCTAAAAGTGTCAGAAATTTAACCTTTCATAAACAATCTTTAAGAAGTCCTTCTAAATATTCTTCAAAAGTTAATATAATTAAAATATCTGTTAAAGAAAAGTTTGAGACCTTGGATCAAAGAATTCATACTTGACACCAAAACACCTGCTCATTAAAGAAAAAAAAAATCATAAATTTGACAGGTCAAAATTCTGAATTTTTGTACTTTAGAAGACATTAAGATAATGAAAAATCTGGGACTGACTTCTGCACATATGTTACAGTTGTGTAGCTTGATCTTCTTATGGGACTTCTAACAGTTGGAGCAGGGGCTGTCTCTGACTCTGCTGCCTGCTTTTGTACCCATTGCTCCTATGGGCTACCTTGTTCAGCCTTAACAGCAGAGGAGGTGCCTGGTCTTACTGCAACTTTATATGCCATGGCTGGCTGACATGCATGTGAGGCCTGCCCTTTTCTAAAGAGAAAGAACGAGGAGTGGATATGGAGGGGGGAGGAGAGGAGTCGGGGGAGCAACTGATCTGGCTGGAGAATAATTACTCAATTAAATGATAATGTAAAATCAAGTAACAGACTGAATGTGTTTTCAAATCATATATCGAAAAGACTTGTATCCAAATCCTACAAAGAAAACAGGTGTCTTACTTAGGTTTTCTATTGCTGTGACAAAACACCATGTCCTAAAAGTAAGTAAAGCAGGAAAGGGTGTCTTTGGCTTGCACAGTTAGTAGTTCACCACTGAAGGAAGCCAGAACAGGAACTCAAACAGGGCAGGAACCTGGAGGCAGGAGCTGATGCAGAGGCCATGGAGGAGTGCTGCTTACTAACTTGCTCAACATGGTTTGCTCAGCCTTCTTTCTTATAGAGCCCAGGACTACCAGCCCAGGGATGATACTACCCACAATGGGCTGGGCCCTCCCACCATCAATCACTAATTAAGAAAATGCCTTATAACCAATCTCATGGAGACATTTTCTCAATTGAGGTTCCCTTCTTTTAGATAACTCTAGCTGTGTCAAGTTGGCATAAACTAGCCAGCACAACTTGTAACCAACTGGTTCTTAAATAACCCAATCAAAAATGAATTAAAAATATTAGTAGATATCATCGAAATAATAGACAAATGGTTATCAAACTCAAGTAAAATGTTCCACATCACTGCAATTAGGAACATGTATATTAGCATCACACCTACCAGAACAACTACAGTGAATAAATGAGCCACAATCAATGCTGAAAGTGTCACCCACACCCTGCTGATAAATATGGGAGATGAAGGAACTGCTTTAGAAAACAACTGATTGGTTCCCCCTCACCATTAAATAAGAAAGAAAGAAAAAACTTAAACATAAAACCAGAAATTTCACTCCTAGGTACTCAGCCAAGAGGGGGAAAGGGGCATGCACACACAAGAATTTACCCACATGTGGTGTGGTCACAGTAGCATTATTCCTAAGAACACCAGACTGCAAATAACCTGAAGGTCCATCAGTTAATAAATGGATAAACAACAGGCATGACAGTACAACTACACATGGAAAACTGTTAACAACCCAGAGAAATAAAATACACACGTATACTGTGTTATACATGTACTTCACAAATATACTCACAGACGCTCACCCACAAGAAACCACATGACACAATTCTGTTTATTTGACTATTCACACAGGCTTCAGAACAGCACTGTGATTTTGACACTGCACCTTTGTTTTTCATTTTCTAACCTCCTTTATGGAAAAAATAGCATCTCTCAGCAATTTATTTCCAAATAAAAAGTCAATTAGACTCCCTACCTGTTGACAGAGTTCCTGTCCTCCTGGTCCCACCACCCTTCAGCCCCAAATAAACCCACAAAGACTTGTATTGATTATAAACTCTTTGGCTGATGGCTCAGACTTCTTACTGGCAAGCTCTCTCTTAATTATTAACCCATAACCATTTATCTATATATTTCTACATGGCCTTATCTTACCAGAGAACACCTGCTGTGTCCTCTCTTGACCTTAGCTACATGGCATCTCTTTGCGGATGCATCTCTCTTCATCCTCTCTCAAGCATTCTCCTCATATCATAACCCTGCCTATACTTCCTGCCACTACTGGCCAATCCGTGTTTTATTCATCAACCAATAAGAGAAACATATACACAGAAGGACATCTCTCATCATCTACCCTTCCATCCCACCTCACCTCCATCAATCAGGTACATCTTCTGACATGGTGTCACAGAAACTACACAGCATGTACTCTAAAGATATTCATGTCACCACAAAAAAAAAAAATGCACTCTCTCTTTTTTTCTGCCTTCTAATTGCTTCAAAAAATAAAGAAGTCTCTATGTTCCCTACTAGATTTTCTAGAAATATCCTACCACAAAGGTTGTCTAGTTTACTCCTAGATATCCACATGAGACTGTGATATAACTTATTTGTTTTTGGTAACACCATGTTTTGTTTCTGACTGATTATTCCTGGTAGATCAACAAATGTCGCAGGTATCAATCGTTGTGTTTAGGCACTGTGTTAGGAGTTTGACACTGATGTATGACATGCTATATTCTAAAACCAAATAGGGCTGGGGAAGTGGTTCAGTTTGTAAAGAACCTGCTGCGCAAGCATGAGGCCCTGAGTCATACCCCCAGACCCCACATTAAAAGTCATTTGAAGAGTTTCATGTCTGCAACCCCAGTGCTGGGCAGGAAGGAGACATGCACACCCCTGGAGTTCATGACCCAGTCAGCCTAGCTACTCCAATGAGCTCTGGGTTCTGTGAAAGATCCTGTCTCAAAAATTAAGTTGGAGAGGAATTCAGGAAAGTACTGGGCATCAACCTCTAGCCTCTACATGCATACACACAAATATACATGTCTACCCACACATATGTACACATGTACAGACACCTACATGAACATATACACACACAGGGAAAGATAAAACAAACAGGGAAATGCTGCACACCCCATGCACTCAATCCTACTACAAATCCAGACAATGTCTTGGAGATAGTTCAAGCAAAATCTCTTGAAAATGCAGATAGTTGAGTAGACTCTCTACCTCACCTCCCCACCTAACCCCATTCACGAGGCACATCTTCCGACATGGTATAATAGGAATTTCACAGCAGGCACTATGAAGACCTTCACATCACCAGAGACCTCAAATAACCTCATTTTTTTATATGCAACACTAGTCTTTAAAAAAACACTTGGTCCATTGTATAAATATAGCTCAGTATCATAGCAATTCCAATGATGAACACAGGGGAAAATATGGAATTACTAGTCATTTTCCTGACTTGGAAGCAAGGGAAGTCATGCAAGAGAAGTGCAAAACTAAAGATCACGCTGCTCTTTATATGTCACCAGGGCTGAAGACCAGCCGAGGACTCATCAAGAAAAGTGACAGGTTGGTTTTGACCTCAATTCACAGCTATTTCTCAAAACAACTCTAGAAAGCTCAAGATTGTGAAAGTCTATGGTCAGACTTTCTAAAATACTTAAAGCCCACAAATTTATGAAAGATGATTTGGCTTTAGTATTAAAGTAGCCATGAGACAAAAACACAATATCCATAATGTCATTATATGCCAATTATAATTATCTAACTCACTTACAGTAGCATATGAATACGGCACAGACCTTTAACATACACTTTTCATGTTACTTACCTCTTTAAGACCCCTTCCTTCCCCTTGCTCACTCACCCCCTTCCCTCCTTTTCTCTGTATCAAAAGTAGAGATTGTCATCCATCCAAAATGATCCAAAATAGGGTCAAAATGTTTCACATCTGGGAACATTTTAGAATTTGGAGTATTTTGCAATCAGAAATGTTCTGCAATCCAGAACTTTTTGAGCATGACAGAGCTTGAAAATAATTTGGATTTCAGAGACTTGGGACTTCAGGGTTTCAGATTGTGACAACCAATTTGTGCACAGTGTCTGCTCTGAGTTTGAGAAGGAATCAAACAGGAATCTCCTGAGCTTACAGAACTTGAAAGTCTAGTGAGGAAACTCACAAGAAATGTCCAGTACTCTACACCTTTATGCCTACTGTAAAGACCAGCATGTCTCTGCCTCCTAAGTGCTGGGAATAAAGGCATGCACCACCACTGTCCAACCTAAAAGATGAATTCCAAACACTAAAGAAATACATCTGATGAAGTGTCATGAAAACCTCAAGAGAAAACAGTCTGAGGAAGGCACAGTACTTGCCTGTCCCCAAGGCTCCCACCAGTGATACCTAAGGGGTGTTGCCATTCAGTAAGACTTCTGCTTTCAAAGACAAAAGAACCAGTCAACACCGGCAAATTCACAAAGCACTGATGCAACTCATGTGAGACTGAAGACCCAGAGCCCAGAGGGAATTAATTCACTGGCTCCCTGTCAAGTGTACAAATGGCCAGAACTGCAATTTCTGAGTTGCTTCTTAACAAACAAGGAGGAAAGAAAAGGCACTAAATGCCATTATAAACACCACTATACTGTGTCCACACAAGTTTCTGCAGTTTTATTATATCTTATTCATGCCCTTGTCATGTGATTCTTCTGGCCTGTAAGATTCGTTGATGCTACAAAGGGATATATATGTATGCATGCAACCAGTGTATATTCAATGCTAGCAAGAACCTTTGCAACAACATGGCCCAGGTTTTAGTATTTGTCTCATGGCTAATTAAATAAATGTGAAATTTCCCTTTATAGTAACGGTTTCTGTTATGTGGGAAACTGAATTAAGAAAAAGAAAAAAAAGGAACTGAATGGATTTCTAGAAAAGATATCATTTAGTAAACGACCTCATCTCCATTTACATCAGATATAAAGGAGATTGGCCCTTCCTTCGAGGCAACTGCCCTGCACACTGCAGTTCTAGAGACAAGAACCTTTCCTTCACCCAGCAGAAAGACCCAATTCCCTGAAATCCCAGAATTAGCCAAGAGTAAACAGGATTCCAGTTTAAATAAACTAGTCTAGATTAAGAGACAATTTTTATTCTGTTGCCTTTTTATGTAATGCAAGGATAGAATTGGGACAAAAATATTTCAGTACTAAGAATGCAGCAACAAATTATTTCCTAAAAGAGCACAGCAGAGCAAAAGGTCATTTCTCTGTAGTAGTATCTCCTTGCCAGTGAATTTGTGTTGGTAGCCACACCCTTTTGGGTGGGGCTTCCCATCGGATCAGATCAACTACCCAAGAGAGAGCCTGCCACATGATTCTCCACATTCCGGTCACGGTCTTGTACCTGAAACCACAACCAAACTTGTGTGGCAACTTGTGTGGCCACCAACACAAATTCACTGGCAAGGAGATGCTACTACAACTCTCATTAACCATGGATGGGCTATCATCACTGATGAATGGAACAATGACCCAAATAGGACCAACCCAATTGCACTATGATTTTTAAAGGCTTATTTTTTCCTAAGTGATGAATACCTTTATAGGGATATGTGTACAGGAGTTCAGGTGCCCACATAGTCCAGGGGCTTTGGAAACACCTGGAGTTGGAATAACAGGTGGTTGTGAGCTTCTTGACATGGCTAGTGGGAGTCAAACTCAAGAGTCCTCTGCAAAAGCAGTACATGGTCTAAGCTGCTGAGCCATCTCTGCAGCTCTTATTTGCCAGTATTAGCCATCTCCATGTTATCACTATACTTGCTTTTATTGCTATATTATAGTAAGTGCATACTGGGTATCACAAAGGCCTAGGTCTTTAGCTTCTTTCTATTTGACTGTTCACTCATGGCTGCATCGTGTAGGGTAACAGGAAAAATGTGGTATGTTTTTGGCTTAGTACACAGTGGTCTAATAGAATAGAATACCTGAGGTTGGTAATTTAGAAAGAGAATTTATTTGTGTCCCAGTTCTGGAAGTGTTTAAAAGATCCTGACATGTCAAGTGGCCCTCATGTGTGCCATCTCATGGGACAAGAGAGAAAAGCAAGACAGCTATGCCTGGGAGACAGTGAAAGCAGGAACACATACACCAGCAACAGACTGCCAAACTTGAGCTACGGTGCCAACCCAGCAGTGAAGAGCACTGGCTGTTCTTCCAAAGGACCCAGGTTCAATTCCCAACACATGGTGGATCACAATTATTTGTAACTCCTGTCCCATGGGATTCAATGGCTCTTCCAACCTCTGAAGATACTGAACACACACAGTGCCCAGGTATGGGTGCATGTAAAACATATATACATGGAAAATGAAACAAATTTTAAAAAGAAACACTGAGAGCCAAACTCACATTTATGAACAACACATTTTATTTATTTTTGCATGGAGATGTGTATATATGGGTATTTGCTTGCATGTAGGTGTGTATATGTGCAGGAGCACATGCCTGTGTTTGTTCATGTGCAGATCCAGTATTCACCAACCATACTCCATTTTTTTCTCTTTTTTTTTTGAATTTTTTCCTTTTTTCCTTTTTTTAATTTAAATTAAAAAGTCTTATTTTTCATATCAATCCCAGTTCCCTCTCCCTCCAATCCTCCCATGCCCCCCACTGACCTCCCATCCCATCCCTCTTCTGCTCCCCAGGGAGGGTGAGGCCTTCCATGAGGGATCATCAAAGTCTGTCATATCATTTGGAGCAGGGCCTAGACCCTCCCCTGTGTATCTCCATGGGAAATGGGCTGTATGCCCATGTAAAAATCAAAATCAAAAAGCAGATCACATACTTCCAACATATAATGGCACAGGATATACATTACCAATTCAAAACATAGGGAAGGGAGCAAAGCAAGACCAAAAACCAGCTGGGTAAACATCAAACTCTGTATCTTCGTGTCTGATTCCATAATACTCTTCAGATCTTCAACTCTGTTCAGCTTTGTTGACTGCAATACACTTCTTTCACTTGGGCAGGGGCCACTCTCTGTTAGCAGCTTTCCTCAGAAGGTATCCCATGACTCTGATATCTTTAACACCTTGTGTTCACCAAGGCAATCCAGGCTTCAACTTCACAGCTTCACAAAATGGCCTCTCTAGTAGAACTCCATTCAGAAACACCCCTATTATATACCTAGCCTCAGCAACTTCATTCCTTAACTCCTCTCTTCAATACTCTAAAGATAGAACCACATGGTTGAAGTTGCCGAGTTCTGCTGCTTACTGGGGCTGGAACATGGACCCTTCATTCAATCACATCTTCATCAGTTTTGTCTTGCACTACCTAAGCTTGGCTGTTCTGAAACTTGCTTTGTAGACCAGGCTGACCTCAAACTCAGAGATCCACCCTCTTGCCTTCCCAGTGCTGGGATTAAAGGTGTGCCCCACCAAATCCAGCTCTAAACTTTTCTTCAGTTTCTTTCCACAAGTTGTAAACTTAGCCAGGTAGGATCTTGCCCTGAGGTCACCACTACTGCCTTCATTCCATTTCTTAATCAGTTTATCTCCTTGAACACAGAATTGAGCTCTACCCAACTTGCTGGTGCTTTTTTCTCCTCCAAATTTTCATTTTCTAATTTACCCTGCTCATCCTGCTCCTTTACACTATATATGTATAATGGTGTGTGTGTGTGTGTGTGTGTGTGTGTGTGTGTCTTCATTTGAGTTATCATTGGTAACCACACAACAGAGTCTATACTCTGGCAATGGAATTAACCCAAAATTCTTCACTTTAGTCTGGACAGACTCTTTGGACAAAGGCAAATGACAGCCACAGCCACATTCTTCTTCAAAATATCAGGATGATCTCTAGACAACATACTAAAATTTTTCTCCTCTGAAACCTCGTGAGTGAGCATCCCACACAGTTCATCAAGTCACACTCAGCACCACTGTCTTCCATATTCCTATTAAGCAGTGCTTAAAGCATTCCATGCTCTTATAACCCAAAGTACCAAAGTCCAAATTCCTCCAAAAGCAAACATAGTCAGGCCTATCACAGTACTATCACAGTCCCTGGTACCAAATTCTGTCTTAGAGTTTTTAATCACTGTGAAAAGACACTTTGACCATGGCAACTCTTCTAAAGAAAACATCTAATTGGGGTGGCTTACTTACAGTTTCAGAGGTTCAGTCCATTATCATCATGATGGAGAGCATGGTGGCATACAGACAGACATGGTGCTGCAGCTGAGAGTCCTACATCTTTCAGGCTAGAGGTCCACTAACTGTGCACTGAGCAAACCTTATGCAAAAGACCTCAAAGCTTGCTGCCCCCATACTGACAAATTTCCTCTGACAAGACCATACCCACTCCAACAAAAAAGCCACACCTCCTAATAGTGCCACTGCCTGTGAGATTATGGAGGCAGTTACATTAAAACTACCCCAATGGCAAGGAAGAAAACTGGAGCTAAAAGGGAAAAGAAAGGAATCATTGTGTCCTCTATCCTTGGTAAGAGGGTTTTGTTTTCCCAGGTTTTTGAAACAGGTTTTTATGTAGCCTAGGCTATCCTCAAAGCATGTAGTCACAATCCTCCTGCCTTAGTCTCCTGAGTTCTAAGTTTACACACATGTACCACCACACCTACCTAGACTTTTTTATTTTCAAAAGCAAAACTCCATGGAGGTTCAATTGTCATCTGCTTATTAACCTGAACAAAGGTATTCAAACACATATGTGTCTCTTTACCTTAGTATGATCAAATTTGAATGATTTGAGTTGGTTACAAGATTCTCTTTTTGAGAAGGTTTTAGCAACAACCAGAGTTATTAAAGAAACACATTTCCTCTATTAAAGCTAAAAAAGAAATAAAAGTCTCACTATGCTGCTAGAGATAGAAAATTGCAAGTCTTGATCCTGGTACAAAATAGAAGATGCCAAGAAATCTTTCTAAATAATATGTGCCCATAAATATCCCACCAAAAAGAAAATAAAACAAAATATTCTCTGGCAACAATCTGATTCAACCATGCCTAGATGAGAATGGCACCCAAGCTAGCAAGGGTTCAAGCTTGTCTCCATGGCAGGAGCTCACCTGCCACTAAGGGAAAGCACTACTTCCAACCAACAATAAAGCAGTGTGCCCTCACAGATCATCAAATCAACCAAAGCAATGAAAGCAGTAAGAACAAAAGAAAAGGTGATGGGGGATGTCCTTCTGTATATATTTCCCTAATTGGTTGATAAATAAAACAATGTTTGGCCAAAAGAGGCAGGAAGATAGGTGGGGCTAGGAGATGAGGAGAATTCTGGGAAAAGTAGGCAGGGAGAGACCATGAGGCAATGCCATGTAGCCGAAGAAGGAGTAACATGTCAGGGCATTCTCCAGTTAGACAAGATCACATGGAAATACATAGATTAATAGAAATGGGTTAATAATTAAGACAGAGCTAACCAATAAGAAGCCCTAGCAATCGGCCAATAGTTTTATAATTAATATAACATCTTGTGTGCTTATTTGGGGATGAATATAGGTGGGACCTGGTGGGAAAGAAACTCCAGCTACACAAAGGGACAGGGACATGTTTTCTTACTTAGCTTTAACTGTCAATGTGGCAAAGCCTGAAGTCAGGTGAAAAGAGAGCCTATATAAGATCGTTTTGTTGGAATGTCTGCTGGTGATTGTCTTGATTAGTGATTGATGTGGGACATCTCAGCCTACTGTGGGCAGCTGCATCCGAGGCAAGTGGTCCTGGACTACATACAAATCTAGCTGAGCATAAGCTGAGACAGAGGCAACAAGCAGGGCTCCTCCTGAGTTTTGCATCAAGTTCCTGCTTGAGTCCCTTCCCTGACTCCTTCAGTGATGGGCTATGTCCTGGAAGCTAAACAAATGGATCTTTTCCTTCCTTACATTGCTCTTGGTCAGAGTGTCTGATCACAGTAACAAAAAGCAAGCTAAAACAGATACCCACAAAGACTTTCAGGTATAGCAATTATTAGACAAGGAATACATTAAACAATAAGGGACTGATATTAAGCAGATTTGAAAAAGTGCCGAGCAATCATGAGAAATAACTGATATTAAAACTAAGTCAACAAAATGGTTTATTACTGAAGTGAATTAACTATACCTTAAACAGACAATTTCCTGAGTGCTATAAAGAGACATATGTGGGTAAGAAGTGAATGAGAAGCGGTACAAGAGATGAGACAATGAAAAATACAGATGAGCAAATAAACGTGCAACTGGAGTATAAGATGATCATAAAATAATATTCATGGGATAATGAATGGAAGTTTTCAGAATTACAAAAATGGTAATGTTCAAATAGAGTCCATCTGATGCCTAACAGGATCATGTGTGCTTGTTTTTAATTCCCACTCAGAGCCAACAGATTGAAATTCATAACATACATGTGCCCACACACATGCACCCACACAGGAAACTATCTTTATGGACAGAATGTCTTTAAAACATCTTGGAAGAACTCAGTTTCCCCAGCAAAGGTGGCAAAACAGGCTTGGGTGCTTAATTCTCCATGGCAATAATAAAATGTAGAGGATGATGGAATCCTATTTTGTGATATGCTGCAAGTAATTATCTGTCAAAAAGGAATTTTATCCCCAGAGGATCTCTCTTCAAGAAAGAAAGTAATTAAAATTATTGTTATAAACAAACTCTCCCCACACACTCACTCAGCAAAGGATATTTGTCAGACAAAAAACAATTCCCCAGACAGAAGGCCCGAACTGCAAGGAAGGTGAGGAAGGATGGTCATGACAATTACCCAGAAGTGCTGGATACAACACCAAAAAGATTATTTTAGAAGAAGAAAAGCTAATTAAAACATTAACAATAAATAAATTGGAGGTGGGGTCATATACATTGCTCTTAGGAACTGATGAGTTTAATAAGCAAGGTTAGGTCTCATAAAAAAATATATATACAGCATAAGTGGCCTAAACAATAGAAACATTTCTCACTGCTCTGGAAGCTAAAGTCCAAGATGAAGGTGGCATCAGGATGGGTTCATTCCTAACTTGCAAAACCTTCATATGTTGAAGGCACTTTCATGTGGCCTCTCCTCTCCACATGCAAAGAGGGAGGGAAATCTCTGGGTCTGGTCTTACCAGATTGGTTTCTACCCTGAAGACTTTATTTAACCTGAATTATCCCATCATAGAAACAATCTCCAAATACATTTACACTGGGATTTAGGCCTCCTATATATACCTTTAGGAGGACACAATTCAGTTCTAAAACAGAGGGCAAAGACACTAATCATCACAGAGGAATAAAGATGAGTATTCACGATAAAATTATCTGAGTCACTACATAAAAAAATAGAGCTTCCAGCCATTACCTTAAGCTGGTATAGTAAACAGAATACTAAAAATGAATACTAAAAGGGAGTGGGGGTTAATCTAATAAAAAAAGGTTAAGAAAGGAAAGAAGATGCAGAAAAGACAGGGAAAAATGTATAACTATAGATCATAAATTAAATCTGAATATGACAATCTTCACTCTAAATACAAAGGACTAAATTCTCCAGTTGAAACCATGGCACATGCCTTTAATCCCAGCACTTGGGAGGCAGAGGCAGGCGGATCTCTGTGAGTTTGAGACCAGCCTGGTCTACAAGAGCTAGTTCCAGGGCAGCTTTCAAAGCCACAGGGAAACCCTGTCTGGGGCGGGGGCACAGACTCTGCTATTCTATTAATAAGAGATACATCCAAACCATAATGACATACATCCAGCTTCAACAGAAGAAAGAAGAATAGCACAGAAAACCAAACACAGCCCAACAGTGGTGGTACATGCCTTTTATCCCAGTACTTTTATCCCAGTTCTCTGTGAGTTCGAGGCCAGCCTGGTCTACAGAGCTAGTTCCAAAACAGCTTGGGCTGTTGCCCTGAGAAACCCTGTCTTGAAAAACCAAAAAAGAAAAAAGAAAGAAAGAAAGAAAGAAAGAAAGAAAGAAAGAAAGAAAGAAAGAAAGAGAGAGAGAAAGAGAGAGAGAGAGAGGGAGGGAGGGAGGGAGGGGGGGAGGGAGGGAGGGAGGAAGGAAGGAAGGAAGGAGAAAACCAAACACAATCTATATGAAACAAGGTATTGCCTCATCTATATCAAAGGAAAATATTTTAAGCCAAATAACAGTATCAGAGATAAAGTGACCATATGACAAAAAGGTTTAATTTACCACAAATAAAATTTTCAATTTGAACTTGTATTTGTAACAGTCCTCAAAAAGCAAAACATTAGTTATCCAGATGAAAATGATAAATTCATAATTAAAATCTCAGCAGTTGGATGATTAAGTAGAATAAAATTAATAAACATAAAGAACTGACCCAATTAGAAACAAAAGAATATATATTATTTCCACATGAAACCTTTATTAAAATGGAACACCTACTGGAACCCACGACACTAATATGCATATATCCTCCAGTCTTAAGGACTTGAATCAAAACAAATAATAAGACAGTGCTAGAAAGATGGTTAGACAGTTAAGAGCAATAGTTGATAACCATAGGACCCAGGTTTGATTCTCAGCACACAAATGGCAGCTGATAACCATCTATAACTCCAGTTCCAAGAAATGTGATACACAGACACACAGACAAACATAGACACATGGTACCCAGGCAAAACACTCACACACATAAAATAATTAATTAGTTACTTTAAAAGAGACCATAGAAAATACTTGGAGTTGCATGATTTAAAAAAAAAATATTCTGATAAAGAGCCAAATGATGATATGAAGGGAATTTATGGTCCTTGAATAAAGCAAGAGCCGAGGAGCCCAAACTAAGAGATATGAAAATAGAGTGAGATAAACCTAAAAACTATTTAAGGAAATAAACACATAAAAAGTAAGTTACAAAGAAGCACATCACAGAGATGGCAAAGCTGAGAGTTGAGAGAGATTATATACTACAATATTTAAGAAGGAAAAAGAAGAAAGAGAGGCATATATTAGCAGTAATGGAGGGAAAGAATAAGGGGCTCCATGGACAACCAGAAACTTATTTTATGATAAGACAGAATATTTGATTCTATCTTCTGAGATACAACAACAGTGGCAAGTTGAAAAGTACCTCCTTATAAACATACAATTAAATTGTGAAATTCATACAAAAAAACCCACAAGAGTAAACTTTAGCATGAATCCCCACATCATAAAAGTGAGCAAATGTACAAGAGACACACATATAGTTAAGTTGACATAAACTCCCAAATTTAAAAAAAAAAATAAGAAATTAACTATTTTAGGATGGAGTGGTAATAAAAATCGGTTTCAAGAAGATATTCTGATTGTCCCATAAATGGTGATCCTCTTCATGAAAAAAAAAAAATGCACCTTTTCAATCTGTCTATGTCTGTTACAGCCATGCCAACATACAGAGACACTGCTGTGGTTTGGATATGAAGCACTGTCCCCAACATTCGGGTGTTACAGATTGGTCACCAGCTAGTGGAGCTGATCACTCACAGAGAGTAGATCTTAAGAGCCATCACATAATCAATGGAGAAGTCCAAGGATGCAGTCACTTCTTTATGCCATACTGGGTACTGAAAACTCTGGAGATGAGACCTAGTATGAAGAAGTAGGTCACTGGGATAATGTCCTTGGTGATGGTATCTTTTTACTGGCTTCTCTCTGCCTCTCTGTCTGCTTCCTGACTTCCAGGAGGTAAACAGTTGCCTCTTCCTTCATATGCTCATTACACCACAAGATGTCCCTTCCTTATGCTTAATGCAATAGAGATGGTGAGCTTGGACTAGACTCCAGAAGCCATGAGCAAAATAAACCATTGTTCTGTTAGGACATTTTTATTAGTTCTTTGTCCCAGCAACAAAAAGTCTAACTATCCAAACACAGTTCTCTGTGATATTAAAGAAAGAGAAATGATATTCAACTAAGAAAAAAAAAACTATTTTCAAGTGCAAAGTCAGAGAAAAAACACCAGCTTGGAAGAAAACGGTGAACTAAGCTTGATGTAGACAAAGAAAGAAGCACCTATTCTATGGGGAAAGAAAAAAAACTGGTCCAGAAAATGAGGTGCCAGACTGCTTATCTTCTACAACTGATGCTAAATTCTAAAACTTGCTCAATTCAAACTTTCCATGAAGAGCATGGGAACCACAGCAATGATGTACTCCTTACAGTCATGTTAGATGATTAAAGATAACTTCAGTTCTGAGCATGAGGTGGGAAACTCAACATGTTCTTTTCCTGTCAATGCCCAGTTTGCATCTCTTGTTCTGTTACTGAAATAACCACAGCAAAAAAATAATAATAATCAGTATGTCACTTATCTGGCTTCAAAGATAATTTCTGGCTAAATTATAGTTTTATATTATTGGCAGAGCAAAAAAAGAGCAATATAAGCATTGATAAAATATGCACCCGCATGTGCAGACATAGCTTAAAGCTAAGTTCGGTGCATCTAAACCTTACAAATTTATTATCAAACAGTCCAAGACCTGTTACCATAGATAAGAAAATCTTTAAATTTAAACATGACTACATAATAAGCAATACTCATTTAATCTCAGAGCAGTTATGTATGCCTCAAAGTATGGACCTTCAGAAACCAAGCATGAAAAGACTAAAGGAGGCTGAAATTGAAAAAGAACATTCCCACTGCACACTGTCAACTGCTGTATTTCCTTAAATGTAAATAGCATTTACAGCAGTAATTGAACTCTAATGGATGGCCTGGGGATTAAGGCTAAATCTTTGTGAACATCTGGGATTATTTCGTTTGGATAAAGTGTCAAAAAGAAAAGTCTTGAGAGTTGGGTCTTCTATCTGGAGAGAAATAAACCCTACTGAGAAGAGAGAGAGAGAGAGAGAGAGAGAGAGAGAGAGAGAGAGAGAGAAAGAGAGAGAGAGAGAGAAAGAGAGAGAGATGGGTCACTAGCGTTTACACTGGGGATAATAAAAAGCCTTCAGGTCAATGTCCTTACTTCTCCCACAAAACTCTGCAGTTAGGCTATTGCTCAATATAAATAACCTCAGATGAGTCTAAAAATTGGGCTATAAAAAGATATCCCTGCCCTAACAGTAGCAGAAAAGGAGGAGATGATGGTGCAACCTGGAACAGCAGTAACAATGGCAGTAGCCTGTCTGTTATTATGACATGTATGACATCACAGCTTATCCATATAAAACAGTATTCAACACTCACAATAATGCACATCATTTCATGATATGGAAAATGGCTACAAAGCAATATATAAAGTTTGACACTAAAATATTTTCTACATATATGTGAAATACATAATAAAATGTTAACAATAATCATCTCTGGGTATATTTTCTTTTCGCTTCTCTAGATAGATTTTCTATAAGAAACATGTCATTTCTACTATGAGGAAAACTATTATAGTGTAAAAATGAAGACTAATTTGCATGATATAAACAAATAGAAGGAAGATATTATCAACATTATTTCAGCGTTAAGTGGGGACAGAGTTACCCAAATTATAGAAAATGGGAGAGCTCTGCATTGAAAACTCATGAAAGAATTGGACAATGCAAAGAAGGGGAACAAGTACTGAGTGGGAATGAGCAAGAGAAAACACAAGACTGGACTCTTGCCAGGGTTAGATACTGAATTTTTAGGTGGTGTTTAGGTTTGTGTGGGTTTAATCAAAATAGAGAAAGCAGAATGCTTCCCTTACCTGGATAAAAATGGAAACAAGCTAAAACGATGGAAAGAATGGTTTGTACTGTACACATTCAGGCAAACATTTCCCTCTGGAAGGCAACAGATGCAATGACCTTCCTGACCCTACTCTCCTCTCTACCTATATCCTTCCAGGACCAGCAGAGAGCAAAGAAGTGCAGCAGACACCAGCAACCTAGATGCAGAACCAAATAGCTGGAACACAAGTTGATTTATTCTTAGGTAATTTCCAATCAAAACCTTCTCTTCCAAACACCAGGCATTTTAAAATCCCTATTACTGTTCTTTCTCTAAAATCTCCTAAACTTTTTTTCTTTAAGAAAATAGTACAAGATCAGGGTGTCTCCATTCAGGAGGTAACCACTACAACACACAATGATGTCTGTCTCTTCAGTACCAACCTCCCCAAGGTAGATTCCTCCCAGTGCTTTCTTGATACAGACTGAGATAATCTGGTCAAGTAAGAAAGTTAGCCAAACATACAGGGTCCCTGGAGAAGGGGAAAAGGAACAAGATCTCCTGAGCTAATTGGGGCATTTGGGAGGGGAGAGGGAGTCAGGAGAAACAGAAAGGGAGAAGCAGAGGGGAGGGCATGAGAGAACAAGAAGGTAGAGTCAGGGGAAGAATAGAGAAGAGCAAGACAAGAGATACCATAATAGAGGGAGCCATTATAGGTTTCAAGAGAAATCTGGCACTAGGGAAATGTCCAGAGATCTACAAGGATGACACCAACTAACAATCTAAGCAACAGGGGAGAGGCTACCTTAAATGCCCTTCTATGATAATGAGATTGATGACTACCTTATATGCCATCCTAGAGCCTTCATCCAGTAGCTGATGGAAGAAGAAGCAGACAGCCACAGATAAACACGGAGCTAAACTCTGGAATCCAGTTGCAGAGAGGGTAGAGTGATGAGCAAAGGGGTCAAGACCAGGCTGGGAAACACACAGAAACAGCTGACCTAAACAAGGGAGAGCTCATGGACCCCAGACTGATAGCTGGGAAACCAGCATAGGACTGATCCAGACCTCCTGAACTTGGGTGTCAGTGAGGAGGCCTTGACAATCTATGGGGCCTCTGGTAGTAGATCAGTATTTATCCCTAGCAAAAGAATGGACTTTGGGAGCCCATTCCACACAGAGGGTTACTCTCTCAACCTAGACACATGGGGGAGGGCCTAGGCCCTGACCCAAATGATATGACAGACTTTGAATATCAGGCATGAAAGGCCTCACCCTCCTTGGGGAACAGAAAGGGGATGGGATAAGGGATTGGTGGGGGGCAGGAGAAGAGGGGAGGGAGAGAAAACTGGGATTGACATGTAAAACAAGCTTGTTTCTAATTTAAATTTTTAAAAAAGAAGTTAGCCAAGAATCTTTAGTCAAAAATCCCCAAACAGTATATAAAACACGATAAAATGATAAGAAGAGTTTCAACTGGAAATTATCTAAGATTCCATCAGCATATAAGTCAGGGACGGGTACAGGATCTGGCTGGGTACCTTCTTAATCTTAAATGGGATTAATTAATCTCAATAACTGGGACTAATTCATCTTAATCTCAAAAATTTCTTTTGCACTATCTAGGAAATGCTGAAAACAATAATTTATTATTAATGTCAACAGGTGACCAGTAGTGACCCTCTTAATGGCAAATAGACACATTCCCCCCTGCAAACCTTGGGGCTATATTAAACTCTTTCCTAAGTGCTCCTCACTTGTGCAATGATCATGAACTTCCCAGAGTTCTAGAGTTTCATTCTTTAGCTTCCTAAACCTTCTGTCATACAAACAGAAATGCACACAAATGACCTTTGCCAGCTTTGTCTATGTCTATTGGTGTAGAGACAAAAGGCATTTTATCCTATGTGTCAAGCTCAAAGAGAGAAGCAGCTTGCTGTCTACTTCAGAGACCATTTTTTTTAATCATAGCATGCTGCCTTAAGCCAACTAAACACTAAAGCATGCTGGGCTGCCCACACTGCAAATTATGTGGAATGTTCTCCATGTTTTGTGGTTGCAAAAGTACTGATTTTGTGCATCATCCAGTTCAAATTAAAGACACATCTGACCTTAAATGGAAATTCCCCAAGCAGCTTAAACTGTAACTGACCAAGATCCCATCAGCTTCAAAAGGCGGTGAACTTTCCTAGTCAAACATTTCAAATGTGATTGTTTTTAAGCTAAACAGACATAATGTAAATTTTGTGGAACTTTTTAATGTATTTCAAGAGAACACTAGGAACTCACACTAATCTTGGTTGTCAAAGGGGGGGGGATGACAAATGCCACTTGTAACAATGTAAAAGGCATTTACAGCAAAAGCAAATGCAAATATATTTCCTAAATACCCAACAAACTAAAGCCAAAACAAAAACATCTAATGGGTTATTGATTCCTCCTCTAATATGCATGCAGATGCTAAGATTCCATAGCATAGGTTGTGGAAGGTGACTGAGAAATATTCCAAAGGAGGAAGATCTTGTTACCCTCAATAGTGACTGCAGCAGTGCATTGTGGGTACAATCCAACCATCAGTGAGTGAGCCACTCTCAAATCGAATAGCAAAGTCCATCAATATTGAAAGTGTCATAAAGGTTTGCCTCTGAGGTCATCTTTCTAAGTTGTCAACTTGTGAAAAAATCACTGGAGATCATTTCTGATGTGCTGAAGAAAAAAAACTAAATAATATCTTGACAAACTAAGTTTTGTCTAGAGATTAACCCACTAATGGCAAATTTTTGAAACTGAGGAATGTCTGATTCAATCACCCAGTGGTAGGATCAGATAAGTGTGTGTTTAAAATCATTGGTATCTGGCATATTGATCCAAGCTTTATAAGAGTTCAAATATGTGTTAAAAACAGTATTCTTTGACTAAAATGTTCAAAGACAACAAACCCTAACAACTATTTTTAGCTTCTAATCATTTAGATTTGCTGTTCTTGGTGAGTATGTATCATTGTGTCCCTAGTTTCGCTGTGGTCAGGTGACAGAGAGATAGATGAGAGACAGATAGATACATGATATGTGTGACATCATTATAATACCTACATAAATGCATATGAATTCACATGTGTACAGAGAAAGGATCTCAAAATGAATCCTCATAAAATATATGTCCCAAGTCAAATATACCTATACAAATCTTAAAGTAGACACACTAAATACAGTTCTAGGTACTAAGTCACAACCATCTTCAGAACATCAATTCTCACCATTTTGCCTGGAGTCCAACCAACTTAAGAGACAACTGTGGCCAGAGTTAGGGTTTTAAGCGTGTGACTTCTGAACAAATTTCTCCAAGAATGTTGACTGAAAATTACCAGAAAATGCTTAAAATATTGTTCTAAGTTTCAGTTCTGGGATATACAACGGCAAAGTGACAAAATCATATGCCAGGATGAAAATCAATCCAATATTTTTCCAAGTTTTCGTGGCTGTTTCTGATATTTCAAAACTTCCATACTACAGATAAGGCATTTCCTCTGCTATAGGGACTATACTAGTACCAAGTATCTTTCCTCCATAAAACCATATATGAAACATGTAACTATGAACTTCTTTTCAACACTGCAAGATACTTTCTTTAAGGGCTAGTGTTTAATTTTTATTGTTCAAAGTGAACTTGGTGACACAATCAATTGTGTCACTAAAATGTGGGCTATGTGGTACCATGTAAGCCGGCACACAACTGTCAGCACTTTTGATTTCCATCTGACATCAGATCACCACACTAGCTGGAGAACACAGGAGGGCAGAGAGGCCAGAAGGTGAGAGTGTGGGGCTTCCTTCACTTATGGGGCACGTGGAAAAAGACCGTGTGTGTAGTAAATGAACTTTCTATTTTATCAAGTGATTACTTACCTCCTCCATGTGTAAAGTCATATCATGCAATAAACCAGGTTTTGTTTACAATTCTTAGAAACAGTACTTCTAAAATCCTTAAGAAGTTGCAGCATTCTTAACCAAAGACATGATGAAAACCAAACTGGTCGATAAACAAAGAAACTCCCGTTTTTAAAAAAAGATACCACTAAACTCACCCCTACCTCACCGGGGAAAAGTGCATCCTAAGTCGGATGCCCTTATTTCCTAAGTATTCTAGACTGGCTAGATATTTCATCAAAGACTAAACGATCACTTTGAAAATTGGGCCAACACTGGGGAAGATTTCTCATAAAGCTGTGTGGCTGAGATTTTTTTTTTAAACACCCCGGCGAACACGCTGTGTCTTAGCCCGGAATAGAGAGCCCAGGGCGGGAAAGTTCCCGAGGGTCCCAGCCCTCCGCGAGGCTCTGCTCGCCGGGGACCCGGCTGGAGCGCCCGGTATCGAGGAGGCCCGGAGCAGCGCAGAGCGTCGGGCCGCCCCGGAAAGCCGCGGCCCCGCCGGGAGCCTCTCTGGGGCGCTGGCTGCCGAGTCAGCCCGGTGCAGCCGCGAGGACCCGGGAGATCCGCGCTCCGCGCCACCAGTCCACCCTCCCTCCCGCCCGCCCGGGACGCGCTCGCACCTCGCACAAAAGGCGCCGCGGCGGGAGCGCAGGGAGATGCCGGCCGCTGCCTCCTGGAACTTTGCAGACATCGCAGCGCTGCTCCGCAGCTCCGAGCCCCTGGCGCAGGAGGAGGCCGAGGCGGCGGCGGAGAGTCGGGACATCGCCCGGCAGTGCCTCCGCCTTGCCGGCTGCCGACGGCTCCCGCCCCCGGGTACCCAGCGCTTGCTCTTAAAGGCGCCCACTGCCGGTTAGGCCGCGAGGTAAGGGAGAGGAGAGGAGTGGGGAGGAGGCAAGGAAAGGGGGAGGGGGCAGCACAGACAGGATCCCCGGAGGCCACAGCAGTCTAAACTCAGACTCCTCCCGCTCCTGGACCCTAGGTCGCCTCACCCTATGCTCCTAGGCAAAAGAATTCTAAGGGAGTAAGTGCTCAGAGATTACACCGAGGACGCCTTGCCGCTGCTGGCCCCGCGAACCTCGCTTTTGCTTGGACTGCCCACACCCTGTTAAGGTCTTGACCGGACACTCCCATCTCTGTGCCACACTCGCTAAAAATCGCTGCCCTGTGGGACTGTTTTCCTCCACTGAGTGTGCAGCCTTCCTTTCTTCTTCCTCATTTTCAACACTCCGAAGCACTTCAAACTGAAGACCCTTGGACCCCTACCAGGACCGCTGAAGGAGTCTTGAAGTGTAGTGGTAAATACACCTTGCTTTGACTCATGCTCTGTTCTTTCCACAGCCACTTGCCAGGTGGCCTCCACCCTGATTGCCAGAACCACGGGCTTTCATGGTCATCAAACTGGACTCAGGGAGACCCAAAAAGAAAGATTTCATCTTCAAATATCAGTAGTACTGCTTTTGAAATGCAGTGTCCAAGTGATAAGTAGTTTCCCTAACTGTCATCAGCATTTGTGGGGGGAGGCACAGGGGAGGGTCCAGGATGCCCAGAGCATCCGCAGTTGCCCTGAGCCCATAGCAGACCAGCATGAGGGATCATTCATCGAAAGATACTCTTCTGTCTCTTGGTTCCAAACCTTGCGTCTCAGTCCTATGAGGCCACTCTTTTGTGGACAGGAAAAATGAGGCAATTAGGGGTTATGATCCAGCCTTTTATCCCGGGCTCCAAAGCATCGGTCCCAGTGAAGGACTCTGAGGGTGTGAGTAACATCTTCTAAATCAAATGACCCTAACCTTAATCAACTCGGTTCTTCTCCTCAGGACACTGTAGAGTGTAGGGACTGTAGCCAAGAAGTAGGAGTAGTTTTTGTTACCAGATGGAAAGGAGCTACATCTCAGGCTTCATAAAAAGCAGTGAAGGAGGCTAGCAAGCAGCAAGAGTAAAGAGACTATCATCATAAAATAGGCTAGTCATATCTAATAATCAGGACCTAACTCTAAGTGACTTAAGAAAACCTACAGTGCAAAGTGTAGAATTTATTGGCTCCTATATTTATTAAAGACTAATAAGTGACCTAGCCAGAAAAAAAAATCTTTTCAAATTTCCTTTCAAAAAAAAAAAATTTCCTCCAGATGTTTAAACCATGACTTCAAGACTGTTTCTCTTCCCATCCTGCCTGTGTTTCCATTGTACTATTCTGTTTTCTCTAAGCAGGAGCAACTCCAAATGTAGCTCCACCCTCCTCACAGCAGATGCCTTCCGCCAGCCAAGGAGGATTGGACCACTATGATCCTGTACTTACCTCTGAACTGGCCATTGGAACCACAAGATGGAATGTACACTGCCAGGTTGGGGTCCTTTGCCTGTGTCTCAAGCAAACAAACAAACAAAAAACATCAAGGGAGTTAGCTCTAGTATACCAGTTTCCATATACACCCAAACCACAGGCACTCTCACCATGTGGCAAACTGCTGCCTCTCCTCAGTGTGGCTGGAGAACAAAAAGCCTCTCTGAGACCTTGCTTCTGTCATATATACTTCCCTAATGTTGGGAGTAAAGGTGTGAGCTATAATTCTCTTTTAGGTTGATTCACTCTTCTGTAGATCTGGGTGGGCTTGGACTCACAGAGATCCATCTATTTCTTAATCCTGAGTCCTAGGATTAAAGGTGTGTACCACCACCCCCTAGTTTCTGGCTGCTGGGATAAAAGGTCTGTACCTGGTCTCTATAGCTTGTGGTTGACTTCGCTTTCTAAATCCTCAGGCAAGTTTTAATAAGTCATAAATAGTATGTCACTACACCTGTGTCTTTTACCAGTAGTCTTAAAATAGGAAGAACAAGATTATTTATGGCCATGAAGTCACAAATTGCTGAACTGGGTAGCCATGTCCTCAGTAACCATTGGAAACATCTTACCTCTATAATAGTGTAATAGTGTAGCAAACTGTGAACAGACTTCATCTGAAACATTTTATTTGATTATTCCACTTAACCTATGGTACCTTTGCCATTGTTGGGTCTTGTATTTTTATGTCACTACACAACAGTCTATAGAAACTTTTTGCATATATGTAGTCATTAACAGGAAAAAATAAAGTCCATGAATAATCACAAGGACACAGGACCCAACTTCATTTTTATACTTTAATAACTATTTAATAACTACTTAATAAATTTTCAGGGCTAGAAAATGGAGGAGTTGATGTTTTCCTACCCAAAATGCCATCTTCCAGGCTGGGGACATGTGGGTAAAAGTCACCCAAGCCCGATGAACTCAGCTTGATCCCCAGGACTAATGGCAAAACCAACTCTAAAAAATTATTCTTTGGCCACTACACAGTTGCCACATCACAAATGAAGCCACACTCATTCACACATAGAACATAATAAAATCTAAAAATGTCACCTTCCACTTGCTTCTTCCTCTACATGAAGCTTTCTAATCTCCACAAATCTAAACCATTTTGTATTCTTTCTCTTCATTTGTAAATGTTATAGAACTCCTTACATGCCATATCTGTAAATCCTGAAGAGACTATAGGGGAACCTAAAACTTCCCTTTCATTTAAGAAAGAAAATCTCAACAGCTGGCTTGTTCAGGGTCATGGAGCTGTTCTCAGTATCAGTTGCATGCCTCCTACTAAATGTACAGAAGCAGTAATGTCTACTGTGATCATGAGGATGAAATTAAATTTAGCTAAGGAGACATGATCCTCCAAGGCATAAACCAATTACCAGGCATCACAATGTATCATATAATTTGGTGTAGAAACAAATGATGAGTGGAGATGGCTCCACCAGCCTTGTCATGCATACATGAATTCAGATCACCAGCTCTGATGTAAAAGCCAGGCATGGCAGGAGGAGCCTAGAATTCCACTCTGGAGAGTAGAAACAGGAGGACCTCTGGAACTTGCCAGTCAGCCACTTGAAATGAGCCTGTGAGCTCCAGGTTCAGTAGGACACCGTATCTCAACAATAAGGTGATTTGAGAAGGATTCAGAGTCCCAGCATCGACCTCCAGCCTCCATGTACAAATCCACACACATGCACACTCTGGGACACATTCATACATGTGCGATAAGCTCTGTATGTTAAGAATACGTTATCAGACCATGCTGGGGAAACCAACAAAAACAGCTTTACCTGATCAAGTGGGAGTTAATGGATCCCGGTCTGGGGAACCAGAGTAAGACCAAACCAGGACCCCTGAACATGGGTGTCAGTTGGGGGCGCTAGGTAGTCTATGGGGCCTCTGGCACTGGAACCAGTATTTATCCCAAATGGGTTCTGGGAGCCCATTCCTATGGAGGGCTACTCTCTCAGCCTAGATACATGGGGAAGGGCCTCGGTCCTGCCCCAAATGATGTGACAGACTTTGATGATCCCCCATGGAATGCCTCACCCTCCCTGGAGAGTGGATGGGGAGTGGGAGAGGAGGAGGATGGGGGGAATGGGAGGGTGGGAGGGAGAGGGAACTGGGATTGATATGTAAAATAAGATTTTTTAATTTAAATAAAAATTAATTAAAAATAGAATAGGTATCAGAATAAACACTATATATGGGAGCCATCTTGGAGGTGTTTTTTGTTTGTTTGTTTGTTTGTTTATCAAGGAAGCAATTTGGTGACCCTTAAAAACATACAAAGACAAAAGGAAGGGCCTAGGTGAGAGAATAAAATGAGAAGGCCTTGGTGGGGAAAAGATATTGCAATTTGTTGGAGTAAAAAGGAGGCCTGGATTTTTATGGCTCAGAAAATTGTCTCTAACAGTCCTGAAATCATTTCACTGCCTAACACCACTATCATTTTCTGTTTGTGCTGGGGGCAGGACACAGACTGGGAATCTCTCCTGGTGTATCATACGTACTAAGCAACTGCTCTACCACAAGGGAGCACCTCTAGACTACACCCTTATTGTTTTAATTAGACAAAGTAAAAACCTGTGCACTATTTTAAAATATTTACTACTTTTAAAATACTGTTTGTTAGTACTTTCTATCATGCAGTTTGGAGTTATGTAAACTCTGTCTTGTTTTCAGCCATGTTTAAAATAAGTTCAAAAACCTTGCTTCTGAAGCCAAATAGACTAGATCGAAACTAATTTTGTGGCAAAATATAAAGCAAATAGCATCTTCCTGGGAACTAGTTTCTCACTGGGTTAAGGTAGCAGATAGCTATTTTCCTAGCAACTAGAAGGCTGATGCAGAAGAATCATGAGTTCTAGGGTAGCTGGCACAATGTACCAAGCCACATCTCAAAGGAAGAAAGAGAAAACAATCTCCATATGTACCCAACATTTACAGCATAGCCGGGTACACATAATAAGGCCTATAAATGTGTTCTAATTTGCTAACTAAATTGAAATTTTTTCAACCCTGGCTAAGCATTAGAACCACCCAAAAGCTTATTAAAAATCGCCCCTGGGGTCCACCCTCGGTGAAGCCAGACAGAGGTGAAACAGAATTTCTCCGGAGATTCAGATTCTCCATCATGACTGAGGCCCCCAGTATGACCACATGGCAGAACTCATCTGGAACTGAGGGGCGAGTTGATGCATGTGCTCTTTCTTCTGTATGCACAGTGATCTTGACCAATATTTCTCTTTCTGCACCAATGCTACAGCATGGGGCAGGCAGGTGGTAGACTTCTAACTGCTTTCTGCTCCTCATTGATCCTGAAATATCCTCAACTGTGATGCAAACTGCATGTGCTTTAGCTCAGTCAAGAGCACAGCATGAATCCTAAGTCATAATCTTATCTGTGCTCTCCACATGGACAACTTACAGGCAGTTATCAGCACATAGGAATCTCTGGAGAAGTTAATCAGGAAGAAAACACCAAAAAAAAAAAAAAAAAAAGTCCTCCTGAAGAGGAGAAGGCCTACAAGCAAATAGTCTTGGAAATTCATGCCCTGGGTAACGGGGAAAAAAAAAAATCACTCATTCATTAACTGTTAGTTATTTGGATCCTCATTATAAATATGATGTGCATACATACACACATATAGCCCATTTTAAATATAGCACTGATGTACTTTTTCTGCAATTTTGTATTCATTAATTCCTCTGAAGTGTGTATAACTATATTAGTTACTTTTCTGTTGCTGTGATAAAACACCACAACCAGAAACAACTTAAGAAGTAATGTTTAAATAGAGGGAAACATTATAGGTTTAAAGAGAAATCAGTCACTAGGGAAATGTCTGGAGAGCTACAAAGATGACACCAACTAACAATCTAAGCAATAGAGGAGAGGCTACCTTAAATGCCCTCCCCTGATAATGAGATTGATGACTAACTTATTTATATGCCATCTTATAGCCTTCATCCAGCAGCTGGTGGAAGTAGAAGCAGACACCCACAGCTAAACCTTGAACTGAACTGAAATCCAGTTGCAGAGAAGGAGGACTGATGAGCAAAGTGGTCCATACCAGGCTGGTGAAACCCACAGAAACAGCTGACCTGAACAAGTGAGAGTTCTTGATTCCCAGACTGATAGCTGGGAAACACTGACACCCACCAGATCCCTGAATGTGGGTGTCAGTGTGGAGACCTCAGAAATCTATGGGGCCCCTTGTAGTGGATCAGTACTTATCCCTGTCATAGGAATGGACTTTGGGAGTCCATCCCACATGGAGGGATTCTCCCTGAGACTAGACACAAGGGGGTGGGCTTAGGCCCTATCCCAAAGGATATGACAGACCTGAAGACCCCCTACAGGAGGCCTCATCCTCCCTGGGGAGCAGAAAGGGTATGAGATAGGTAGGGTGTTAGTTGGGGTGCAGGGGAGGAAGGGAGGGAGAGGGACCTGGGATTGACATGCAAAATAATCTTTCTAATTAAAATTAATTTAAAAACAAAAAAGTAACGTTTAGGGCTGGAGACATGGCTCAGAGGTTAAGAGTACTGCCTGCTCTTCCAGAGGTCCTGAGTTCAATTCCCAGCAAACACGTGGTAGCTCACAACCATCTATAATGAAATCTGGTGCCCTCTCCTGGAGTGCAGGCATACATGCAGGCAGAACATTGTATACATAATAAATCTTTGAAAAAAACAAAAAACAAAAAAAGTAAAGTTTCTGTAAGAGTTGTTTTGTTTAGTTTTTTGTTTTTGTTTTTAAGAAAGCAATGTTTATTTTGGCTGCCGATTCAAAGAGAAAGTCCATGCTGTGGCAGGAAGCTGAAAGTTCACAACTCAACTGCAAGTGGGCTGAGATTATAAACTCTCAAATTCCTCCCCTTCCTCCAGGAAGGCTGCACCTCCTAAGGTTTCCTAACCTCCCCACACAGCACTACCAACTGGAGACAAGTATTCAAATACATGAGCCTGTGGATCCACCCCAGCCAGCTAGGCTTAGTTTCAAAGGGACCAGACCCTCACCTAACACCCTGCTTTAGAAGCCATGACAGACTGCTGAAAAGACTCAGCAGCATGTGCTTGTCTCCTCCCAGTCACTAGGAGTTCAGATTCCCTCCACAAGGCAAGGAACCATTCACAGTTAGCTGGCAGGCTCTGGACTGCTTTACGGTAAAAGTGACATAACAGTGGCATACAGAGCATAGCAACTGCCCTGGGAGGGCCTGTGGGACATAACAACCAATTGACCAATCAGCACAGGACAGGTTGCTCAAGACCAGAAGCGCACCAATCCTGAGACTGTTGTGTACCCCTAGACACTCCCCTACACACCCCAATAAATTCCCTGCCTCAGAGCCTCCTTTGGTCCTTTTCAGGCCATCCACCATGATGAATGGACAAAGTTAACTTATTAAACAATAAGTTTAACTGCCCGAGTTAAGACAGTTAACTTATTAAACAATAAAAGACTCCTTGCTTTTGCATCGGAATGGGCCTCTTGGTGGTTTGGGGTTCAGAATTTGGGCACAACAGTCTCTGCAGATTAAAGGAAATGGCAAAGATCTGAGTGAGATAATCAGGGGACTCAAGACTTTCATGCTTAGTACAAACAAAGCACTGGAGGGACCAGCCCCCGTTTTGGCAGCCATGACAGGCTAACACATGCTTGCATGACCTTGCTGGGCATGCCTTGGTCACTAGGAGGTCAGATGCCCGCCTTGTGGCAAGGAACCAGTCAGAAGTTAGCTAGCAGGGCTATGCTTTACAGCTCTGGGTGTGCTTTACAGACAAGTACACAACAGTGATGTTGCAGAGCATAACACCCACCCTGGGAGGGCCTATGGACCATAACAACCAGTTGACCAATCAACATAGGGCAAGTTGTCCAAGCCTGAAAGCACACCAGTCTTGAGACTGTGCGTACCCCTAGACACTCCCCTTACGCTACCCTATAAGATCCCTGTACTGTGGTTTCTTGGGGTCTTTTCCCAGCCATCCACTATGGTGGATGGATGGAAGGCCCGAGCTAATGGGGTTAGCTCACTAAATAACTGCAATAAAAGACTCATTGCTTTTGCATCGAAATGGGCCTCTTGGTGATTTTGGGGTTCAGAATTTGGGCACAACACCACTTCTCATTTTTATTGTTAAAGAAAGCAAAACAAGAGGTGATGTTTACAGTATAGTAAGGGAATACACCTGCTATGATGAAGAACCAGGAATATTCCTCCCAGGCCTTTACCTTTCGAAATGAGATAATGTGGACAGGCCAGGAAATTTCTTCATGTTCAAGTGCATTCATTCACTTATCATAGGTGATGCAATTCTTTCCAGAAAGCCACTTTGTGGGAAGAATATTCTGTTCATAGTAAGCCCACAGCTTTCTGATATAGGTCCCCACAAGGGACATTTCTGATTCAATCCTCTTCAATAACTAACACACTTTCCCCTATAAAGACAATCCCTTTGCATTGGAATAGGACAAATTCCATCAAAAACAACTTCTCTAAGAGGCCATAATCTAGAACAACTGGTATTTTGTCTACTAATTTTGTCAATGTAAATCCAGACTAAGTTAATCTTTGGTTCAGGAAAAATAATAATAATAACATAACTTTGAATATTTCTAAGGAGATATAGCAACTAAAACAAGGGAGAAAATAGAAAATTGTTAAATCCAGCCTGCCTCCATTTTGGGCTTGAAAGCCATCTTATAGCAAAGACAAACTAGGGTCATTCCTGTTTATGATTATACCTGTTTCTCAAGGATTGGGCTATGCCCCTCCTGTAACCTTAACTACAATGGATCTGTACTGCCTGTTCCAGGAAATGGTAACTATGTTTTTGTTTTAAAAAGTTATGACCAACTTGCAGCCATCTTGCAACCTTTATTTCAAAGGATTATTATAACTACCTCTTGTTATGACAAACCTTGTTATATTCTGCTTCAATAACCCCACCTATTTGGCTGCCAACTCCCCCATTTGGAACCCCCCTACCTCTGAGCTATAAAACCCCTTATAACACCATAAATTCCTGTAACACCATAAATAAATGACCCAGACGCAGATATTGGGGTTTAAGCTGAGACCAGGGAAGCAAAGCAGTCAAGCTACCAGAGAGCCCTTGCCTCTAAAATGGCTGGGGTGTTTCTATTCTTTACGTGGCTGGACAATGAATGCCTGATACTGAGCCCTTCCTCCTGTCTTCCTAATTCTGGGATTAAAGGTGTGTGATCCCGGGTGCTGAGATCATCGTTGCCTGAGCTGTTTCTCTTTAGGACTCGATCAATCTTGTGTAGATCTGAGTGGCCTTGAACTCACAGAGATCCATCTACTTCTTAATCCTGAGTCCTAGGATTAAAGGTGTGTACCACCACCTCCTAGCTTCTGGATGCTGGGATTAAAGGTGTGTGCCTGGCTTCTATGGCTTGTGGCTGACTTTGCTTTCTGAATCCTCATATCACTATATTTCTCCACATCCAGTTGTGTCCTTTTGAACCTCCCCCCACACACACCCACACACACACATACCTTAGGGGGAGGCAGCCAGTGTGGACAAATAAAAAAGCTTGCTTTAATTAATTTGGCCATGATGATTTGGGTCAGTGGTTTTTCTACTTGAATCGTTGGGATTAACACAATATAGCAAGTCCATATGTATTTTATAACTGACAAAATCAAAAAACCACATCGAGTCTTCGTCCCTAAGCAACTGAATCTTCATCTAAATCTAGAAATATAAAGGAGGGATGGTTAAGTTAAAACATCCTGTGAAAGGCAGTCAATCAAGTGCAGGACCAAATCAATAACATAAAGAAAAGATATCAAACTATAAAAGAATGAAAGGACATTTAAGAAGCATAACAATTAAACGCAACTCGTAAAATGTTGTGTCCTGTTATGAACAACTAGGAGAGTAGAAGTTAGATTTCCTGGAGGCAGACAGATAGGGAGAAGGTAAACAGGATTATTATTGGGTAAACAGAAGCCTAAATTCAGCATTCCTCAGAAATCTTGTAAGCCAGATAGGGTTATGTACCCAGATGGCTGGCTTCTTATTCACCCTCCTGACCTGAGAGACAAAAGCCTGGCAGTTTAAAAACAAAGTCAGTAGACTTTTTTTCTACTGCCAATAGGCACCCTGCTGATAAGAGTGGCTCAACTAGTTTGAGCCTGGATCAGGAAATGTTTACAGTTGTGGGCCAATCAGCCATCCTATCTTTCTTCTAACTGATCAACACTAATAAGTGGAGGAAGACTCTTGTGAGAGAAAAAAAAAATGAATAAATAAAACCAGCCATGTATAAAAGTTGGGTTTTCAGCACGGGGTCTTGTTCTCTGTGTATCTGCCCATGCCTCCCAATAAAAGTTTTTCTTCATTCTATCTGTCTGCTGCTGTCTGTGCAGTCTGAAACTTCTCCACAGAAACCTGTTAAACATGCTTCAGCTTTTCTTCTGCCTTTTAATTCTTTAGCTGGCAGAGAAAACAAACAGGGTCAAAACCCCTAAAGAGTATCATTGTGGCTGGGGATAAGGAAAAATAATGGTTTCCTTATCAAATCAATGACAATGAAAAAGACTAGACTGTAAAATAAATAAATAAATAAATAAATAAATAAATAAATAAATAAAAGACTTTTAAAAATTATAATAATTAAGTGCATCGTGGGATCCTTGTGTTCTGTTTTGAATGAACAGTCAGGTCCAAAGTGGGCCCCTAAAGTAGTTTGTTGTTGTTGTTGTTGTTTGTTTGTTTGTTTGTTTTAACAAACTGTTAGGTCCAAAGTGGGCATTATTCATGACAGCGTTCCAAGCAAAAGGGCTCTGGTCTGGTAAACAGGATTATTATTGGGTAAACAGAAGCCTAAATTCAGCATTCCTCAGAAATCTTGTAAGGCAGGTTTTCTTTTTTCTTTTCCCTTTTTTTTTTTTTTGTTTTTGTTTTTGTTTTTGCTTTGTTTTGTTTTGTATTTCGAGACAGGCATTCTCTGTGTAACAGCTCTCGCTGTCCAGGAACTGGCTCTGTAGACCAGGCTGGGCCTCAAACTCACTGGGATTAAAGGTGTGCCTAGTGTAAGGCAGGTTTTCCGTTTACCAGAAACCTCCTTAATCTGGACCTAAAGGTCAACAACCTTGGTCAAGGAAGGGCATCTAGTTCCCCATCAATAAGAATAGCCTGTGTCAGTTCAGAACGCCCCTCGCCCCACCCCCCTCAACCCTGCTAACTGGTAAGAACTAGCTTTTCTGCAGTTTTGCTTCCTCTGCCCCCAGAGAGACAGCCTTGGAAATTTGACCCATGAAGTGGTCCAGTTCGGTGGTTTCACTGCTCCCTCACTTAAACGATATGTGAGGGGGTGGGGGGTGGGGGGGGCGCAACCCTTGAAACAATCAGAAAACTGGATACTATAAATGAATTATTGTGCTAGAAAAAGTAATTGCATGTCAGTTATATGCTAAGCAAAATGTGATCATAAGAGCATGATGCAGATTTTACAATCTGCAAAACAGTGGAAAGAAACATATAAACATATATGAGGAAATGATTTTTAAGTATTGAAGCTGTGAGGGGAGGTGAATAAATGAAAGGTTCTCAGGTTCATAAGGGCCAAACACAGTTTTTAAAAATCTCCATTTTAGGATTAGTTATTGGGCTCAGGAATAAGAGTACTTGCTGCTTCAGAAGAGGACCAGAGTTTGCACCCTAACACCCACATGTAGACATTCAGTTTTTCCTCAACAGTTTGTTAAAGGTAATCGTCTAAGGGAAGCTCCGCCTCAGCTCCTGCTCCCTCCCTTCCCCAAGAACCCATACCTCAGAAAGCCCACCAAGGGTCAGCTCCTCCTCTGGAGGGTATTTAAGGGCCCCTCCTCAGGAGCAACCTCGTGGTTTCTCCTCTTTCCGGAGACCACCTGGGAATGCTGTGTTCAGATTAAAACCTGGATTTTAATTGCCTTGATTGGCTTATTGCCATCTTCAGAGTTACCCATTACTGGGGGATATTTTTACGTATCAGTAATCTCCATAAAAGGAAATGAAGTGATTCACAGACACCTTTCCTCCAGCTCAAGGGAGTCCAAACCCTCGTCTGGCCCCTTTAAGCACTTGCACACACACATGCACATATACACATGAACATAAATAACTGATAAAATAACTCTTTAAAAGACCTGTTCCCATTTTGTTCAGGAGCACATGGGTTGGGGGAGGTAGGAGAAAGAGGAGGGGAGAAGAGGAGGCAGGAGTGAAAGGTTCAGGCTTTAATACTGATCGGCAATATCTCTTTAAGAGACAGACCCTGGGCTGGAGAGATGGCTCAGAGGTTAAGAGCACTGGCTGCTCTTCCAGAGGTCCCGAGTTCAATTCCCAGCAACCACATGGTGGCTCCTGACCACCCGTTATGAGATCTGGTGCCCTCTTCTGGTGTGCAGATATACATGAAAGCAGAATGTTGTATACATAATAAATAAATAAATTCTTTAAAAGAGAGAGAGAGAGAGACAGACCCGGGCACGCACAGGAAAACGTGCCACATCATCATCACATCACCCACCATGCATTACAGCCTGCTGAGGACTCTGGGCATGTGTGGAACCTCAGTGCGCATGCACAGTCTTCCCTTTAAAAGTTCCAACTTCCCTGCTGCTCCTCTCTTTACTCTCTACTCTTTGATCTCTCTCACCTATGCACTCTTTCTGCCTCTCTGTGGTGACTGGCCATGGCTGTCAGCCATTACCCCTGTTTCTCTTCTCTCTTCTCCTTCCTACTCTGCCGGGCCCTATAATAAACTAGATGTCTCATCTGCCTCTTCTCTTTTTCTTCAAAAATCTAACAAGGAGGAGAACATGAAGGATCAGGAAGAATGAGTGGGGGAAGAATAGAGGAGAGCAAGAAAAGAAGTACCATAATAAAGGGAGCCATTATAGGTTTAAAGAGAAATCTGGCACTAGGGAACTGTTCAGAGATCTACAAGGATGACCCCAATTTAGAATCTAGGCAATAGTGGAGAGGCTACCTTAAATGTCCTTCCCCTAAATGAGATTGATGTCTACCTTATATGCCATCCTAGAGCCTGTATCCAGTAGCTGATGGAAGCAGAAGCAGAGATTCACAGCTAAATACTGAGCTGAACTCCTGGAATCCAGTTGCAGAGAGGGAGGAATGATGAACAAAGGGGTCAAAGCTGAAGAAACCCACAGAAACAGCTGACCTGAACAAGTGGGAGCTCACGGACTCCAGTCTGACACCTGGGAATCAACATAGTACCAAACCAGGCCACTGAATATAAGTGTCAGGTAGGAGGCCTGGGCAGTCTATGGGGCCTTTGGCAGTGGCAACAGTATTTATCCCTAGTGCACAAATTGACTTGGACTTCAGGCACCCATTACCCATGGAGGGATACTCTCTTAGCCTAGATATACAGGGGAGGGCCTAGGCCTTTCCCAAATGACTTGACAGCCGTTGATGATTCCCCCATGGAAGGCCTCACCCTCCCTGGGGAAGAAAAAGGGGATGGGATGGAGGGAGGGTGGGGGCAATGGGAGGATGGGAGGGAGAGGGAACTGGAATTGATATGTAAAATAAGATTGTTTCTAATTTAAATAAAATTTATTTCAAAAAAGAAAATGATGAAGCAGCTTAAAGACAAAAATAAACAATAAAAAATATCTGTTCCATATTGAAATAACCTTTCCCAAGCCCTTTCTCTTTGTTAATAGAAACGTGATAAATACAAATATAAGCCTAAGGCTGGTTGTGTAGCAAGAAATTTTGAGGCTGTCTTAGTCAGTGCTCTATTGCTGTGACACCAAGAGCACAGCAACTCTTACAAAGAAAAGCATTGAATTGGGGTAGTCCATTATCATGACCTGGCAGCATGGCGGCAAGAATTCACGGTGCCCAAGAAATAGCTGAGAGCTACATCCTGATCCAGTCAGGACAGCAGGGACAGAGAGAGTTGGCCTTGGGCTTTTGAAACTTCAAAGCCCACTCCAAGTGACACACCTGGTGTGTATCAACAAGGCCACACCTTCTAATGCTTTTAATCATATCAAAAAGTTCTATTCCCTGGTGACTAAGCATTCAGATATATGAGTCTATGGGGCTCATTCTTATTCAAGCCACTACATTCCACTCCCTGGCCCCTCTAGGCTTATATCCATATCATAATTCATAAATGCACTCAGTCCAACTTCAAAAGTCCCCACAGTGTATCACAATCTCAATACACTGTTGAAAAGTCCACCTCTCTTTTGAGACGCAAGGCAACCTCTTTAACTATACCCCACCCCTCTGTAAAATTAAAATCGAAAGGCAGCTCACATGCTTCCAACAAATAATGGCACAGAAAATATATTACCACTCCAAAAGGGAGAAAGGGGGCATATTGATGAAATACTGGAGCAAAGAAAGGCCAAAACTAAGCAGGGCAAATTCCAAATCCACATCTCCGTGTCTGACATCAAAGTGTTCTTCAGATCTCCAATGCCTTTCAGATTTGTTGACTATGACACATTTCTCTCTCTTGAGCTGGTTCCACTCCCAGTTAGCAGGTAGGTCTCTTTGACAGGTTTTGTTAGGATTCAGATATTATGCCCACCCACTCTCCCACACCCCTGTCACCTGGCAGGATGCACTCAGGCAGTACCTTGGCCAAGCCAGGGTCCTATGGCTGCTATACATAGTCTGCACACAGGTGCAAAGATTTCTTCAAGAGGCAAACTTGACACACCTCCTATCTCTCTTTTTGACATCTCTCTGAGGAGAGAAACAGATATCTGTCTGTTCTGTCTCTTCCCCCTTCTTTCTCTCTTCGCTCTCTTTTTCTTCCCTCTCCCTTCCCTCACTCCCTTTCTTTCCCAATAAAACTTCCTTCCCTTGTAAGTTCTGCCTGATGGTATGTTTGTCCCTCACCACTCATAGTCCTGTCTCATGGCGTATTATAACAGGTACCCCATGGCTCTGGCATCTCCAGTATTTTGGAGTCTCTGAAGCAAATCAAGATTCACCTTCACAATTTCACACAATGGCCTCTGGACTTCTATGTAGGGACACTGACAATGACACACATTGGCTTTCCTTAACCATGGAGGAAGATTCTACTATGCAATTCCATTTTAGTTTTGATTCGAAAGCCAGAACAACATGGCCAAAGCTGCCAATTTCTTCTGATTGCTGGGACTGGAACCTGGGCCCCTACTGTTCTTCCAGAGGACCCGGGTTCAATTCCCAGCACCCTCATGGCAGCTAACAACTGTCTGTGACTACAAGAATGACACCCTCACACAGACATACATACTTGCAAAACACCAATGCAAATAAAATAAATAAATTGCTTTAAAAAGTGTGGGGGTGGGTGGGTGTAAGGGCTGGAAGACAGAATGAAAAGCAAGTGTTATCATCCAGGCAAATCTGGCCCTGGCCCTGCCCCTTGGGGACCTGGCAGAGTGGTTACCCCTACACACATGGCAGGTAGTACCCTGGCTCTATATGCAGGTACAAAGGTCCCTTTAAGAGACAATCTCCGCCCATTCCTGCTCTCTTTCTGCCCTTTCTCTGAGAGGTAGGTCTCTCTCTCTTTCTTCTCTCTCTCCCCTCTCCCTTCCCTTACTTCCTTCCCTTCTCCCAATAAACTTCCTACATAAGTTCTGCCTGATGTCACGTTTGTCCCCCACCATGGGATCCAAATATAATAACAGCTGGGAAATGCCATTTTCTAAGCATGGCACAGCCAATACGATCATAACCTCACATCTGTTGACTGTTTTCAGTTGGCCTGCACAGAATGGGCCAGTCTAGCTACTGTAGGAGGAGCAGACATTGTTTTCAATTACATATCCACTGATGAGCCCACTGGGTTCCATTGGGTAACTCCAAATTTTTGTTCACAGAGATAGCCCTGATAAATTTAGCAAGTCACAATATAAAACAAAAAGACATTAATGATGTCAACTATCATTGCTCATTAGAATGTCCCACAGGTTTCCCCATAGGCCAAGCTGATTTTCTCAGTTGAAGTTCCTTCTTCCAAAATGTTAGCTTGTGTCAAGCTGACATAAAACTAACCAGTACAATTGGCCTTTTCTCTTTTTGACACAAATACATCACTATTAAACAATAACCTTTTCTTTTTTGTTGTCTCTGAATTGTCATATTAATATCAATATCACGAATATAAAAAAATAATTCAAACTTTAAAATTCTCAGTCTCTCTAAAGCATCCAAAGTCTCTCAAATGTGGGTTCCTATAAAACCAAAAAAGTTACATATATTTTTAATTCAAGAAGAACTAAGACACAGTCATAAAACAATCAAGACCAAACTCAGACACTGTAAATAACTCAGTATCCAATGTCTCCCACTTTGTCTCAGTATGGTATGGTCAGGCTATTGCACACTAGCCCAACCTGGGGTGAGAGAGAGGGATCAAGCACAGCTGGGCTGAAGGAGGATCTTGAGCAATGGTGAAATGGATGGGAAAGAATAGCCAGGAGACTGTGTCAGAGGACAGCTCATTTATTGGGACAGCTATACCCCAGGAAGACTGGCCAGTAAGATCCAGGAAGTGGTATGTCTTAGGTCAGGGCAAGAACACCCAGGGTGCTTCATTTGCATACTTGGAAGCTGCAGAGGCCAGGGGAAAGACCCTTCTAAGGTCATACAGAAAACAAAGGAAGTCCAGCCCCGGGATGTTTCAGCAGTCAGATAAACATCAACCAGTTGTCATAGCCTTGGAGATACTTGAGCTTATCTGTTACTACATGCAATGGGCATGTCTGAACCAGAGGAAGTCTATCTGCTGGGATCTGTTGGTTCCCGACCAAGGTGGAGGAGCAGCCAAACTCATATCTTTCTCAGGATGAGAAAATTCAGGGTTTTGGATATGCTTCGATCCCTTTGTAGCTTCTGGACGATCCCAAACACTCACACTCTTATGGGTACCAGAGGGTCTTAGAACAGCTCTATTTCTCCAGCTTTGACACCTGAAGTTCACACAGATGGTCTCACAAGCTCAGACCAAGTCCACTCTACAGCTGCTTCTGTCATTCATTGGTGGTCCTCTCATGGCACTGGTATCTCCAAAATGTTCAGATATCCATAGCAACTGTGCCACACCTTCACTAATGGGTCTTCCAGACCCACTTGGAAGAGAACTTCAGCCCTGCCACACAATGCCAAGCTTTCTGACTCTTTCATGCCTTTAAAACCAGTAGCACCTCGGTTACTCTTACATATTACCAAGTTCGGCTGCCAGCATGAGATGTATCCTTGGCCCCCTCTGGCCCACAGCTTCTGTGTGCTGACCCTGAGGAAAGACTCCCAGAAGATTTCACTTCAGGGATGCTGGTCTCTTCTTAATCACTGCTGATTTCTCAGCCCTGATTGGCCAGCACCGATTGTCACCCACTGTTCTGCATGGAAATGAAAGAAAAAGTCCATATAATCAATGGTAATGGATTGTGTGGGAGCCATAAAAAAAGAGCAGTGGTGGATGTGATGAACTAAATTCTCTATCAAGTCCATAAGTAAAATATAAAATCGAAAAGCTAAGAAATTAACACATCAGTATTTTATCTTGTAATAAAGATCAAAAGAAAAATTGAAGCCATTCAAAAAATTGGCAGGCTGAGTTTGTGGTGTGAGGCAGGCACAGCACAAACCTGTACTGAGACTTGACCCTTTGCTTCCTAGACCCATGGCTTTTCGTTTGTTTGTTTCTTTCAATAACTTTGTCTACAGTAGATTGCAAGAAAATATTGTAACTATCTAAAATACATAATTATAAGAAATGCCTATGAACATAGTGTAGAAACAAGATCTTGGGCAGTTAGGAATTATTAGAGAACAACAAGGTCCCAGAGAAGCCTCCGATGCTAATCTGATCTTGGCTCTACTTTCAAGGAGCTGAGTTGGTTGGAGTAATTACACTACTGTGTCAGACTGCCTCATTTGGAGTCTGAACAGATCATCAGAAAGGGCATTCCAGTTTTAAGGTTTTTCTGTCATTATCCTAGTGTAGTGTTTATGCTTTGAACATTCATATCCTCTTTTTGTGAGGACTCCCTTGGGCCCATTAGCTCTTTGCCATTCTCTCTGTAACCAGCCCAGTGGGATTGGACATTTGCTGAGAATACTAGCCTTTCCGTCAAGATCTCTCCCAAATCAGGGTGAAGTGCTCCATTTGTTCCCTCCTATCGCCCAACAAAGAGTTTGCTCCTAAGAATAAAGTCAGGAGGAAGGAGGGCTGGTGAGGCAGAATTTAGCACCCCTGGCTCAAGGGAAAAAGGCTCTCATCTTTTGGAAGAACAAGGCTCACCCACTCCAGACCCCTTCTGCTTCCTGCAGAGGTTGTGAACTTGGAACGTCAAAGTTTTTTGTCTTTTTGTTTTTTTTAAGATAGCACATCCTACATCAAGATGTCCTTTTTCAGATTTCTTCTTGTTGTGAAATCATTTCCCTGACAGAGAGCAAAGGTACCAGCTTCAGGGGCTGGTCCTGACACTATGGATGAGTGACTACAACCAGACGCTAGGTAACTCCTTGTTGAACAAAGGAGACCACAGAACAAGTTATTCTACTATATATTAATCAACACCCACTAGTGCCAATTAAGCCCCACTTGTGACTCCCCATTTAGAACTACATTTGTATACAATCTCCTAAAAATAGGATATTGGGGCTGTAGATACAGCTCAGTGGGTAGAGCACATGTGTGGGATGTGCAAGTCACCTGGTAAATAAAGCAGGATGTCAGATCGGCTTCTCAAGGAAAATCAAGGAACTTGAGTTTTTTTTAATTGGAACATTTTTCTATCTGTATTCCTGTTCAGTAGCCAGTCATAACCCATGTCCTAGATAATTTATAGGTTATGTTTATCTCTTTACTAGGTATCTCTAAGGGACCCAGGTACAAATAAAACAAGCTATTCTCACCCAGAATCAGTCCTGGTAATTTCACTCAACATTCCTGGATGTTTTGTTGTTTGGTTATTGTTTTCATATTTCAAATCTTATTAGAAGTTATGATTAAGTGTGCCTGTCGAGCTTATATTTCTCCTTTTTTATAACCAAGTCACTTAAAGTGCTTTTTCTGATATATTCCTCCCAGTGAAATTTAATTATATGGGCTCAAGGTTATGGCTTAGCTTAAAAGGCTCGTGAGTGACTAACTTCAACCAAACCATTACAGGACTCATAAATCTCTACTGTCTATGCTAAATAAAACCTTGGGTTGTAAGGGAAAATTCATTGTGAGATATTTATTGTTATTCATGCAATTTGTAACTGATTTTTGCCAATTATTCCATGCTTGTCATTGAAAGGTAATAGGAATCTATCATCTTTGACAATGAAACCACAGTGAGTTTCATTTAACACAACAAACATTTATTGAGCACTTTTTTTGTAGAAAGTTTTGTATAAAGCAGTGTGCCGAGTATTGCAAGAGAAAAATCAAGTGAGAAAAACAAGATGGCTGCTTTCCAAAGAGGAAATCGTCCCTTTGTGGTAGGGGAAGCAAGTGCTGCCGAGAAGACCAAATACAGAGGCCTTGCAGAAGGGAGATGCTTTGTTCCACTTCAGAGACTTCAAAGGCCTTTAAGAAATGAACGCTTGACTTGGCCCTTAAAGAATTAGTAAGAATGTTCACGAGGAGATGAAACTAGAACAAAACAAACTTCAACAACCCAAGTACCATCCTGAATGCTTATATTCTAAACTACTTGAGAGGCTGAGACAAACCTAGGAAAGATGCAACTCCATTTCCACAAAATATTACACACACACACACACACACACACACACACACACACACACACACAAATAATTTTGGTACATTTGTTAAGTTCAGTTGAGCGTGCACTACTCTTACCACTATGGAAAAAGACTTCTTTCAAGCCAGCTTGGTAAGTGTCTGTCCTTCTTTCTTCTATATCTTATTACGATAAATCTTTCCGCCAAAAGCCACCTGAGCCCTACCACCACGTGTGCACTTTACGCCAGCTGCCCGCCTGAGTTATGACCCAAATTAATACACAGAAACTTGTATTAGGTACAATGCTGCTTGGCCAATGACTAGGATTCTCATCTGTTAGCTCAGTCTCAATTATCATAAATCTATATATTTTATAAGATTTATCTTATCGGATGCCTTATTGGCGTCCCTCCTTACCGGTGGATCACATTGCTCCACTGGAGGAAAAGGGGAGGGTAAAAGGGGACACTTTCGGTTTCCTTTGCTTAAATATGAGTCTCCTTGCTATGGCACTTTCTTCCTGGATCACCACTTCTCTACTACATTTCCCAGAATCCTCTTTGACTCCTAGTCCTGTCTAACTTGCTGTTTCATTGGCCAAACAGAACTTTATTAAACAATCAATAAGATAAACATACACAGAGTACTTCCCCCATCAATATCTTAGTTATTAAATTATAGGAAGAGAACTGTGTATCTCCAATGGTGCTTTACCCATCCATAACCTAGGAAGTTTATCTGGGAATTAACCAGATAAATAACCATCTAGGGATCTGTTATAAGAAAATAATCACCATATACTTAAAGTTTAAATGTCGTAACTATCACATAACTTTAACTAAGAAACTCATTTAGTGGTTGGAAAGATGGCTCAGCTGCTGAGTGCACTTTCTCTTTCAGAGGACCCAGGTTTTGGTTCCCCATACTTGCATGGAAGTTCACAAATGTCTGCAACTCCAGTTCTAAGGGACTCTGTATCCTCTTCTAGACACTGTGTACATCATGAATCCACAAGTAAATGCGTAATGCACAGATATTAATGTAGGCAAAACATTCATACACATAAAATAAAATAAATATTTTTAAAAGAGAGTCAACTAAAGACGTTTGTCTATAAATTGCAGACTTTTGGCTACAGAAAATAAGTCAGGTGTTTCTATAAACCTGAGTTTTCTACACTCAAACTACATAGAAGAAAAGACATCCAGAATGTATGGCCTAATTACTGATATTCAATATTATCAAATAAATCCTCACCGTATGTACCAACATCTAACCTCTTTGAAACAGAATTTTCAGGGACAAGTGACAAGTTGGAAGCATTTTCATCTATTTCAGCAAACATGATGCCCCGTATGACCCAGATGATCTCTATGGCTTGATATTGTGTGGGAGCCTGCAGGTGACTCAGTTTCCATCTGGAAACTATTCTGACTTATAAGACATTAGAGTTTAAGCTTGCTTATTTCAGTCTCCTTGAGAGTCGTGAGAAAGTTCTGATGAAGCCCATGGAAAGGAACATATTAGCTAACTAACAAGCTTCTGGTGCTAATCAAAAGGCACATAGACATAGGAAATGAAGCTGCTTGCTGCCAGCAGGACTCATGTGATAATGAACCTGGCTGCTCCTTGATTCAAGAACAGACAGTGAAGGGAGCTGGTTAGTTGACTATGCTGCTCGTTGTTTTGCTTTGCCTCTAGTCTGTATATAAGCAGGGTCTAAGTTAAACTCCGGGCTGTCTGGTGTGCTGAAAGGCATGGACCAGGCAGTCCTCTCAAATCTATTCTGTGTTTCTGTCTTAGTTTCTTTTATCCACCTTTTCTAAATCTTCACGCCCCTATTAAGGTAACCCAGCTGACTTGTTGGAGCAGGCTTGTACAGTATTGCTGCTGTGTTCCACTAGAAAAAGGAAGAGCACTTGCTGAATTGCCCAGAATCAAGCAAGCAGAGCCTTCCCTTTAAAAGAAAACAGAACACACCTGAACTGTGTTACCTTTGGTGGGGGTGGGGAAAAGAAGATGCTTCCTTGGTGTTTGAACCAAAGTCAATACTGGATAATATCAACTGCAACAGATAAGAAACGCATCCCATAGCATCATGCACAAAAGAAAACTCACTTATTCTCATTTATTCAACTGGGTTCTTTCTCATGCTCTGTCCCTGTTAGAAAACTCTTTTTGGTCACAATCAGACCTCTTTTTCCATTCCAGAATGGCATGAGAAATCAAAAAGCACACCTGGCATGTGCAGAAGTAGGCCCCCAGTTTCACTTCTAACATGGATGCTACAGCTATTCTCACTTATAAACCCTTGACATAAATTCTTTTCCTGCACGTTTGAGTGGGATGCAGGAATCTTCCAGAAGACTACTTCAATTTCATGCTGATATTAAAGTCCTTCCTAAAATCAAAGTTGGGTGCTCTGGGCTTCTTCTCTTTCTCCCCAAAGATCACACTCGTGCTGGGGAAGTCCCAAGCATTTCCACACCAGGAGACTCCTCTCCACAAACTCTGGACTGCTTGTCATTGTTTCACACTGGCCCTCGGGGGACCAATGTACCCAGAGACTAAATATTAAAACTAGCTTCCTTCCCCTTCAGATCAGGAGGGCTAGCCTTTGAAACTCTCAGATTCTGATAGAGATTTTTTTCCATTTTTATTCCTAGTGTAGCGAAGAGAACATAAAACAAAACATGAAGTGTCCTTATACTCTGCCTCACTGGTTGAAGGATCTTAAGTCTCATATCTGTGCACCCCTCACAAGCACATTAGTTCATAGAACCTTCATCCCCAGTCTTTTCTCTCTCTCAAACCATCCAGGTGCCTGGAGTATTCATTCTTTCTCTAGTCTCTAACATGCCAAGTCTCTAACAGTTGATAAAACTTTGAAAGAAGATTTTATACTTCACCCATGAACATCTACTATTCCTTCATTTGTGTTTAATTTACTGTGTATATGCAAAGTGAATGTGTGTTCTTGTGTGAGCATGCAGGCACACAGGGACCACAGTGCTCCTGTGGGGGTCAGAGGACATCCACCTGGGATTGTTCCTGTTACAAATGCAGAACAGCTGTCCAACCATATCCCAGGAATTCATTCCTCTCCACCTCCCATTTCCTTGTAGGAATGCCAGGATTATAGGCATGAGCTACTGAGCCCAGGTTTTACATGAGCTCTGAGGATTTGAACTCAAGGTCCTCATTCTTACTTGGCAAGTGCCTAGATGCACTGACCACCTCTCTGGATCCTCATTACTTCTTTTAAAGCTATCCCTAAATCTGGATTCTCCTTGTCTTCCATTCTACTCTTTGTTTCTTGTTCTTTCATTTTTCATTTGTGTATATGACCTATGTATATGTACACATTCTTGTGTGCCTGTGTGCCTGTGTGTGTGTGTGTGTGTGTGTGTGTGTGTGTGTGTGCGCGCGTGCGCGCATGCAAGCACATACATGAAGCCGGAGGTCAATGTCAGGTGTCTTCCTCTATCCCTCCTTGCCTGATTTCTTGAGAGTCTCTCAGTGACCCGGAAGCTCACAGATTCAAACAGGCAGATTGGTCACAAAACCTTAGGGATGGATTTACCTGTCTCTACTTTCCCAGTATTGTCCTTACAAATGTGTATCTCTCGGCTTGGATTTGTATGTGGGTACTAGATGTCTGAACCTGAGTTTTCATTCTTGCATGTCAAGCACTTCACCAACGGAGCCATCCCTCAGGCCCTCCTTTTCTTTTTTTAATGATGAATTTTTAGGTAACAAGAAATAGGCTTATGGTGCACCACGTGATATCTCCATTTATATGCTGCTACTGGTTCATTTTTAGCATTAGGAATAAGAGATTTAATAGATACAGCATTTCCTTGTGCATAGTTAAAAAATGCCCTGATACTCCACCCATAGGATCAGGTCCCCACAGAGATACCCATCTTCGCTACTCTGGAAGAATGGTGTCTTCCTGGAGAAGCTTTGAACACACTCTTCCCATTTGGGCATGGGGTAAACCTGAGAAATGCTATGGCTATGTCCCGTCCCAGTTATTCAATTCCCTGAGGGCATCTACACACAGCTGTGAAACACAAACAAATCTTAGCATTTGAGAGCTTCCAATATACTCCTCCCAGCAAAGGACATGACACCAATTTCATGCTGAAGACTTTGTGGCTTTTCGTCTTACTTAGAACACTAGTTAAGACTGTTTTAGTCTCGAGAAACAGAAAACAAGTCAAGGGCAGAGCTGGTGCCAAGAAGCAGCGAACACTCAGGGATTTCTCCCTCCTTAGTGTGCCTGTTGGCTTCTTGCCTCACGAAACTGTGATTTTCACTCTTCCATTCACAGAACAGCTTTCATAGGAATCAGCTTTTCCTGTGTGACTGCTGATTTTACTCTAAGGAAAGGACTGTTCTTAGATTCTAGCTTAAACCTTGCTTTATTGAGCAGCATCTGTGCTATGAAACCAAGAAGAACTTGAATTTAGAATATCAAACAATTTGTTAAATTTTGGCAAACTATACAATGAAAATAAACACTGAATAAAGAAAACAAGCAGGGCCCTGAGTGCATCAGCAAGAGGTCTGGATTCACCCTGTTACCAGCGTTGAATTCATAGCAAATACACGATTGCTCTGGTCAGATTTCACTGTGGGTTAGAAATCACTACTCATCTCACTGCTGTAAAAGGCCATGGAGAAGTAAAGTGATCCTAACTAGTTAGGGGTGTAGCTTTGATGGGAACCTCCAACAACTTCAAGGAATCCACCTGCTGAATCAGAAGGAGGCCATCTCTCCCTCAGGAGCAACCTCCTTCTTCGAGTTGCTGCCAAGGAAAGAGGCGGGAGATGTCCAGCCTCCATTTGGGCACTTGGAAGAATCTTAAGGGAGATTTTTTCCCCTTATATTCAACTGCTATGTTCACAGGCTTTGCTTTGTTGCTGTACACAGTCACCACAGAATCTGAAATTCGCTTCAGCGTGTGGAATTTAAATTTACCCCTGAATGTCCTAACAAGCTCTTGTCAGCCTGCCAAAGCAAAGGTGTTGATGTAGCCTGATAATGAAGCTGTGCATTCTCTCACAATCATTAATTAGAGGAAAATGCAAGGTAAGACGATTCATGTTGAACAAAGGGAATATAGACTGAGCTAGCTTGTGGTGAGATCTAAGATGTGGCTCAGAACCCGATATTCAAATGCAGCCTAAAAAGGCCTCAAGGCAAACTTCTGATGTTTTAGTTTTAATGTCATGTTTCCACCAAAGGACAGTATCTAAGCAGTACAGTGTCCTGTGTCTATACAGGATTACAAAATAGGGACATTGTACTATTTTTCACTAATATAATTTGGAATTCAAATGCCTTTTCAGGCTTTCTAATTTAATATAAATGGCACACTTCTACTGAGTCCTACTGCTTACTCATGTGGCTGAGGTTGCCATAACCAGTATGGAACGACTTCTCAGCATACAAATAGCTCTCTCATTACCTTGTTGCAGATGAGAGCCTACTTGTCTAGTAGTAATCTTGTAGGTCCTGGAATAGGACCATGTGACACATCCTCCTGAATTCTCCACTTTGACCATAAAATTCATCTGAATCTTAATTGTAATAGTCTATTCATCTCCTGAGTGGGCATAAATACAGTGCTTAATTCAGCCGAGGCTCAAAAGAGCTAAAGGTTCCTTAAGCAGATAACTGGAATTGTGTAAGCACTTGATGATTAGAGCCATGGGGCTTTGACATGCACACAGGAATGTAATACAGAAACAATTTAAATCTTTTTTTCTATTGAAACTATTTTTTTCATACAATATATTCTGATCACAGTTTCCTCTACACCAACTTCAGGCCTTCTCTCTCACTCTCTCTCTTTAGAAAAAAAAAAGGCAGAAAACAAAAACCCTAAACAAACTAGAATAAAAAATTAAAAAGAACAAGAAATACACCCACAACCAGTAAGACAACCCCTTCCCCCAAACCAACAGCGATCAGTTCATTTTGCATTGGCCGTCTACTGCTGGGTATGAGGTCTACCTTTAAGGTTCATATACCCAATAAGACTATGGAAACCTATTACTGTAGAAGCTTCTTAAAATATACATATACAAAGGAAATCTTACTGGAGTCACCAAATAACAAGGGAGACAATGTCCCAACTAGACATTTTTTGCCACCTGATGGGGAATATACTACTGTCAATGTTTATCTTATTGATTATTGAATAAAATACTGTTTGGCCAATGAGACAGCAAGTTAGACGGAACTAGGAGTCAAAGAGGATTCTGGGAAATGTAGTAGAGACGCAGTGATCCAGGCAGGAAGTGACATAGCAAGGAGACTCATATTTAAGCGAAAGAGAAACAGGAAGGGCCCTCTTCTTTTCCCCTCGGCTCCTGCTCCAGCAGCACAATGTGATCCACCAGCTAGGAGGGACGCCAATAAGGCATCCGATAAGATAAGTCTTATAAAATATATAGATGTATGATAATTAAGACTGAGCTAACAGATGAGAATCCTAGTCATTGGCCAAGCAGCATTGTAACTAATACAAGTCTCTCTGTGTATTCATTTGGGCCTAACTCGGGCAGGCGGCTGGCGAAAAGCTCACATGTGGCGGTGGGGCTCAGCGGCTTTTGGAGGAAAGATTTATCGTAACAGCCACCAAGTAAAACCTCCGGTGCCAGGAATTAGTTACATCTAGTTGAGTCATTGGCCAAAGGGACCCCATGGAAACCCCCAAACAAATAACTCTATAGCCAAGGCAATTGCTTTCCACAAACCGATGACCATATTATTGAAGATGACATTTGAACATCTCATTGAACATGGAGAAGTCTAGCTGGAGCCTAACTAGAGTCTACCAACTGGTCTACCCACTAGTGCTTATGTTATTGAAAGGTACCAGAGGAGAAAGGTAACCACCAGCCCAGTTACAAACACTTTGATCTACAGTCATGACCCACCTGCATGATAAGCTAGTGCAAAAGTAGCACAAAGTTGTGGGAGTAGTAAACCACTATCTAATTGGATTTAAGGCCCACTCCATGAGATGGAGCTGACACTGCTTGGATGTCCAAAGACCTGAAATAGATAAGCAATAGAAATAGCCCTAGGGGGAAACCAAATGCTTTATTCTGGTAAAGTAAAATAGCAATAAAATTACTAACAAATTCTGTTATACACATAGATCAGTGTCTAGTCCAGCCAACATCAGAGAAGCTTCCCCCAGCAGTAGATGGGAACTAACACAGACACACAAGTGGGCAAGGTACAGAGAGTGAGAGGCTTTGGAACACTCAGTCCTAATTGGGAGATCTTCATCAATCCCTTCCACAACCATGCCACTCTGGTGAAGAGTCAGGGAACATCAAGAAACAAGAGACGGCCGGGCATTGGTGACGCATGCCTTTAATACCAGCACTTGGGAGGCAGAGGCAGGTGGATTTCTGTGAGTTCAAGACCAGCCTGGTCTACAAGCGCTAGTTCTAGGACAGCCTCCAAAGCCACAGAAAAACCCTGTCTCAAAAAAAAAAAAAAAAAAAGAAAAAAAAAGAAACAGGAGACAGGAAGAGGAACTTCAAGAAACAGGAGACAGGAAGATTGTTAAGAGCCACAGAGGATGGCTAACACGAAGGAAACTATCTTCCAGACACAACAAGAGTAATGAAATATGAACTCAAAAAGATTGTGGCAGCATGCACAGGGCCTGCACAGGTTCAAGCCAGGCAGAATTCTGGTGTGAGAAGAAGTGGTTATAAGCTCCTGTCCCTAACCAAGAAGCTGTCTCCAGTTGATATCTGCTAGCAAAGAGAGAATTGCTTTTCTCCTATTTTAAATCTTGATTTCCAAATTAACACTAGTCTTTCACCAGTTACTCCATAGCTTTAGCTAGTTTGAGTAGCTGGCCTTTTCCATTGTTCTTCTCTTAGCTAAGACAGATTTGCTGTCCTAGCAGAAAAAAATTAATTTATCAAATATCAACTACTTTCAAATTGCAAAACATGCCAAAAGCACATTTTAGAAAGACAAAAAAAAAATTAAAAATCTTTCCATTTCCAAAATGAGATGTTCTGCCACTCATGGCTATTAAAAAAAAAAACTAACAGAAATTGAAAGTTTTCTTTCCCTTTACTTTATAAGATTAATGAAATATCAACTTAATGAGTTGGGTGCCTCATAAAAACATCAGCAAGAAAAAAATTTCAGGAAACAAGTTTGAAGAGAATTCTTTAGTGATAGCCCTGAAAGTCTTTCTAATTCAGCTGAGAATTGGGCCTTTGAATGTTGCTGAAGAGTTCAGAAGGTTCCATCTTCAGTTCAGCTCATAACTCCAGTCACTCTTTTGGCTGTTAAGCCAAGAGGAAAGAAATTTCCAGGGCAGGAGAAAATGGTCTTCAAGGCCCTGAACAGAGTCTTAGAAAGCTTCATCTAAACTTCTTTTTCAGATTTATTTATCTGAAGTAAAATAATTTAAAAAGGAGGACTGTTAAAAGTAGAAATGAATGGCCAGGAAGAGGGCTCAGCGGGGAAAGTGCCTGATGATTACATGGATTAAATGCATGGGTGATTACCCCTCACCTATTAGCAGCAGAGTACCTGTGTTAAATGCATCCTCATCATCGGTCAGAGCAATCTTGTCCATAAATAAGCACTGAGAGTAAATGCTATTCACCAACATGTAAGAAGTACCAAGAACACGGGGAAGTGTGGGCTGCAATCAAGATACTCACACAGCAGCAAAAGGGGTAGCTCTGCAACTACCTCCTGAATTAAAAGGAACCTCTAGGTCTAGACTTTGTTCCCAAATGCATAGACATGGTTTTTACCCAGAGTATCAATCAATCTTCCCTCTAGATAGACCATTTCCCTGCCATGATTAAACAGGAAGATTATTAAAATTAGCAAAGCCTGCACTAGCAGGCCTGTTATCTCAGCTACTCAGGAGGTTGAGTCAGGAGGATCACAAATTCAAGGACTGTTTCAGCCATGGAATGAGGTTAAGGACAAACTGAACATATGGCTCAGAGGTAGAGTGCTTGCCTAGAATGTGCAAGACCCTGGGTACAGTTCCCTATAAGAGAGAAAGATAGAAATATTAGTGCTGTGGGACAAAATTTACACACTGTAAACAGGTATTACTCTCATTCGTTAATAGAAAGCTGATTGGCCAATGACTAGGCAGGATTTTCAGGGCAGAGAAAAGACTGGGAAGAAGGGCAGAGTCTGAGGATTCTCCATCAAAATGCAGATGAAGCAGGAGATGAGCATGCTGTGCTGAAAGAAGGCACCACCACATGGCAGAGGGTAGATATGAAATATGGGTCAAGTTGTAAGAGCTAGTTAGTAACAAGCCTAAGCTATTGGCTCAGCATTTATAATAATTGTTTAGGTGGAAGCTCTACACTGCTCCATTCCTCCCATTCCAGACCCTGTCCCTAAGAAAGTACGACAAGTGGACGCTCCTCCCCGTGAAATGCTGAAGACCATGCCTGCAGGGTATTTAGGACCTGACCCATAAATCTGCCATGTGATTCCTCTCCTGCTTTTCCAAGAGTCACCTAGGATTGCTCTGCTTTGCTTTGCTCTGTTTATTTAATCAGTTCTTATTAATTTGGCTGGATTTGGCTTATTGCATCAGCAGAGGAACCCACTACCAGGATTTTAAAAATACTTATCAATAATGAGTCTCTGTGTGGTTACTTGGGAGCGGGCTGGTGAAAAACTCTGCCTACATATTAGTGAAATTATTTATCAAAATTATTTATTAAGTTTGACCTTCCAGCTGAGGTAGAAATCCAGTTTCCAGTCAATAACCACAGACACAGCTGTTCGAAGACCGATGACAGATATTCAACAGCTCCAGGCTGATGCAAACCTCAGACATAGGCAGTGTGTAGAGAGAAGACAGGCATGTGCCCTGTTCTGATCTCTGTGCCTAGGCTTTATACTCCCCTGGGTGTCCTAACAGAGTAAGGGGACCCTAGGGCTAGACAGTTCCACTGAGCAAAAGCCAGCAGGAGAATCAGGTGCGTGGAACAGCTGGAACACAGATGGTCTTTGGATCAATCATGATGGGGACCCAGGAGCATATTTTCTCCACTTTTTTGGGGGGGGGAATTAATATTTATTTTTACTTTATGAATGTGGGTGTTTGGCTGCATGTATATATGTCTGCAATACATGTGCAGTGCCCCCAGGGGCCAGAAGAGGAGAACTGGATTCCCTGAAAGTGGAGTTACAGACACTTGTGAGCCACCACCTTGGTGCTGCAAATCAAACCCAGGTCCTCTGGAAGAGCAGCCAGTGCTCTTAACCAGTAAGCTCTCTCTTCCCTTGCATGTTTTTCTTTCTAATAAGAATAATGTTAAAGGTAAAGAAAAGCAAAAATGCACCAGACTCAAAGCCTCTCACCATGTCTAGCATATATATACATGCATCTACCCCTTAAAAATTTTAGTGTTTTTATCATGGCTTATGTTACTCTACATATGCTTCATCGTTCTTTACATGCACACTTGTCCTATTCTTTTACCTAATATTTTTCAGGCAAAATATTATTTTGGATAATTTCCCATGGCATCACATATGGATATTTTTCAGATATATTCTACTTTATGACTATGCAATGATTCCACTAGTTTCCAATTTATGAATTTTTGTTTCTCTGGTTTCTTCACATTTGAACAATTCTTTTCTGTTGTACGTGTGGGATTGCTCAAACAGCACACACATTTTGAATCCCTGCAACTTGTCAAGCTGATTGCCTTACCCACACATAGGTTGACAACTTGATAGTCCCACCCAAAGTATACACAATGTGAGGGAACTCAACCCTAAGCATTAGCAATATAGCAGTTGTTACTATTTAGGCATTTTTACTGGCTTGCCTTTGGAGTTCTAACAGGATATGCCCTCAGTTGCTGCCACTAAGAGCACCACCTGTCCCTATTCACTATGTTCCCCTTTTTAAAAAGTCTCTGCACACCTCCCATCTCTCTCTCTCTCTCTCTCTCTCTCTCTCTCTCTCTCTCTCTCTCTTTCTCTTTCTCCTCCCTTTCTCCTCCCTCTCTCTGTCAGTTCCCCCTCCCACCTCTCCTTTCTCCCAATACTCCTGCCCTAAGAGGCTGGTCTCCCCTCTCCCGTTTCCATTTTTACAATCCATTTCCCTTAATAAAAACCCCTCTGCTTGAACTCTGTCACATGGTCTTTTTTCTCTCAAGCAGCTTTTTTTAAAAAAATTACAACAGTGGTAGCATCAGACTGGCTAGCAGCTGAGAGCATATGTATCACACACATGTTAAGAAGTTTATGTGTCTATTTAAGTGTAAAGGAATAACCACATATGAGTATAGTAGTGATATATTAAGAAAAAATGGATTTTAAAAGATATATGCATTTTATTAATGTGTATGGTGTTTTGCCTACATGTATATCTGTGTGACCAGCTTTAGGCAGTGCCTGTGGAAGAGGAGTTACAGATAGTTGTGAGCTGGCATGTGGGTGCTAGGAATCAAAACCAGAATCTCTGGAAGAGCACTCAGTGCTCTTGACCTTGGAGTCATCTCTCCAGCCCTGCCCCCCACAAACTTTTAATAAAATCTTCCTGAGCTTTAGCTTCCTTGCTAATAAAATAAAGACAGTAATGCTCATCCTAATGTGTAAGCAACAAAAAAAATGAATGTTTATGAAAGATACACTCTATATAGTTTCTGACAAAATGTAAGATTCTTTAGTTGAAGCTGATGCTTTAATTGTCTCCAAAACTTCTCAGTTAGTGGTACAACACAGGCTAGTTCATAGGACTGTAAATAGAGTTCTTAATAGGTCTAAATAATAAAAACCTGGAGTCAGATATGGAGGAAAATGCTGAGAGATCAGAGAGAAGAAGCCAAAGCCAAAGCCACCTTCACCTCATTAGTTTCCCATCGGAAAAGAGAGAGAGTTCCTGTTTCTTCCCACTTATATTCTCTCTCCACCCAGCCATCTCACTTCTTCCTGTTTCTGCCCAGCCATCTAACTTCCTGTCTGTACAGACCTCCTGACCTCTATGGTTAGCTAGTGGCAAGCTCCATCCTCTGATCTTCAGACAAACTTTTTTTGTACAAGCAAGATGTCATCACATAGGACTTAGGCAAATAAAACAAAACAGAGCACAACTTGTTCTCTGTACACAGCAATAAACATGGAGACACAGGCACACACAGCCATGCCTGGAACAGGTGACACAGGCTTCCATGCAGTGTGATGTCATCTCCCTTCCCTCCCATTGCCAACCTTTCATTCTACAAGTGCTAACCTTTCCACAGAACTTACCCTAAGAGCCCAGCCAGGGACGCTGTTTCCTTTTCTTACCCATCATACACCTGAACAGCAAATCACCCCATGCTTTGCACTACTATATGTCAGCTGTAGGAGATTCAGTCTAAATCGCTGTCCACCTGGACCCCATTTAACTTCCTGGGCCCTTGGTTTCGTCATCTGAAACAAGAGAGACAAATCAATTTATCTTAGATGATAAATTACTTTTATTGTGCTTGATACAAAATACAGTTGCAATAGTGTTAATTAACACAATTAATATTGCCATTCTTGTTTCTACTGCCCCTTATAGGCAGTGATGACAACTTATTCCAACAAAATTTTAAACCCAATTGTTTTTTCTAAACAAATTTATCTAGATTTACATACATTTTTTCCATCTTTTTATTTGAATTAGAAACAAGACTGTTTTACATGTCACTTCCAGTTCCCACTCCCTCCCCTCCTCCCTTACCACCCCCCCCCAACTAAAACCCTACCTATCACATATCCTTTCTGCTTCCCAGGGAGGGTGATTCCATAGGGAGTCATTAGAGTCTATCATATCCTTTGGGATAGGGCCTAGGCCCACCCCCATGTATCTTGGCTCAAGGAGTATCGCTCTATGTGGAATGGGCTCCCAAAGTCCACACCTATGCTAGGGATAGTAGTGAACTACTACAAGAGGTCCCATAGATTTCCGAGGTCTCTTCATTGAAACCCATGTTCCTGAGGTCTGGATCAGTCCCATGCTGGTATCCCAGCTATCAGATTTACATATATTTTAAAAAGCTGGCCCATTAGCACTTTTTCAGACATACTTTTTATACATTCATATTTAAACTCACAGTATTAAAATAATAAAGCATCAAAGGTTACAAATGCAAAAACAAATCCTTGGAGATTGGGTAGAAAGTGAAAAAGTTAAAAAAATAAATGAGCACACATAACTCTCAAAATCATGCTGTAGATTTGAGACATCCCTAACCAATTCAAAGTGTATAAGAAAAGGCAGTAACATCTCTATAGGCAAACAATGAGATAGTATGTGTGTGTTTGTGTGTGTGTGTTTCTCAAAAATCTGATTTAGATCAACAACATACATATGCATCACGTATAAGCAAATGTGCATCTATTTCTCTTCACAGAGACAGAGTTCATGAGTAACAGTTCCACGTTTGTGTTATGTGATGAATGGATGTTGTGCTAATCCCTTCACTGACTGAGCAAGTGTCACTCAGTTTGGATCTGAACAAAATGGCTGCACTAAAATTTGACTTAATGATGTCAGAAATCTCAAAGCAGTTTGCATTAAATGAAGCAAAACATCACCACTGGTCTCAGGGGTGTGCTCACTCAGAGGATAGGGAAGGCAGTGTACAGCCACCTTTGGCTTGAGGGTTCTCTCCTTTAAAATAACTTCAGCATCCTGAAGACCTCCTTAGCCTCCTACAGACCCACTTGCATGTTTTTTAGCACATCCTGAGAAGAAATGCAATGCTTGTTTTTAAAATCATGCTCCTCATTTGTGGCTGGTAACAAGCTGCATCAGGACAGGCCCGCTAATTGGCAATTTTAAGCACACATGGGGCCAACAAGGTCTCCTAAGTGATGATCAACAGGCCTGATATGTAATGAGAGGGAACCTTGGGGATTAACAGTAAAATGTGTCCATTATCTTATTTTAAAGAATAAGCCATGTGAAGACTCCTTCTCCACACTGAAGAGAGAAGCATCCCATGTGTTGCACTGTTCCTTACCTAGTATTAAATAACAAATTGGAATGTAGAGTATAATGTTATCCTAACCCCACTAAGCACTTCAGTGTGGAACTGCTCAAGGAATTTCAATTCATTGTTGATCTAATTTGGATGTTTACTTTGACTGGATTAAATGGCAAGTGCGGATGTAGGAATAAATATATTGGCAGGCAGCAGCATCTATAACAGGATCTCTGCACCATGCTGGGCTTTGACTAAGTTTTAACCTCGTTACTAGCCAATAAGCAATTGTGCATAATAAGCTGATGGTTTCTGGATGTGCTCAGAAACATCAGTCTTCCCGCTAATCGTGGATAGGCTTACAGGGCAAGGGAGCAAAGAAGGGAGAAGAAGAAGGGTTCTGTGTTGTGAGGCACTGGTAACAACACACAGGCAGGGTTGGCACTCCCTACACCACTGTGTATCTGGACGTGGTTGTCAATAACCCCACTCACAAAAACTCCATGTTCTAAACATCATAATGCCTAGGAAAGTAACAGATCTGTAAGGTTATAAAACCTGCTTTCTAGATAAAAATAAAATAAAATAAAAACTCTTGGGAACAATTACAAGAAAAGAGACATCAAGCACCTGATGCCACACTTTACCTAAGGGCATGGGGCTCTGGAGTCAGGATACTACTTGCAATAAATTTGAACAATGTAAAAATAAGTGTATGCAAAATTTGATGAATCAGACACATGGATTTTATTTTGTCATACAAATGTTTAGGGTGATTTTAAAGATAGGGAGGGAGGGAGAGAGGGAGAGAGAAAGGGATGGAGGGAGGGAGAGAGGGAAGAAGGAAGGGAGGGAGGAAGGAAGGAAGGAAGGAAGGAAGGAAGGAAGGAAGGAAGGAAGGAAGGGGGAAGTCAAACTCCTAGTTTACTGTTGAAATACTTAAGCCTAAGACTCCAAGTCTTAGGAGATCACTGTAAGTTCCACAGCTCCAGTAGTTACATTCATTAGATCAGACTTTATGTCATTGTCACAAAATGCCTGACATAAACAACTTTAAAAAGGGAAAAAAAGTAATAGCCACTGAATGTTGAATCTTTTAAAAATATATCAATGTACAGAAAAACTCCAACTTTAATTGGATCAATCTGCATCACTGTTGGGAATATCTATATTCCCGTGTGTGTGTGTGTGTGTGTGTGTGTGTGTGTGTGTGTGTGTGTGTGTACATGTGGTGTACACCACTGTTTATTTTTATACTTTCAAAGACAGTCTCCTGAGGGACTGCAGCACTCCTTGTATGTGTACTTGCACAAACACAAAGGTTGTTGCTTTGTTTCTTTTATACAACTCTTTGCTTTTTGTAGCAAACCTGAACATAGGCACTCAATAGTCCCCCCTATCCCTGAGCTCAGTCTGCACTTATGGGTGTGGTGGGGGAGGGCACCTATCACCACAAGACAAATGGGTAATGGTGACAGCTCTCCCATGGATTCAGGGCTGGCTCTTCCACATTGGCACTGACAGTGTGGCTGGATTGTGCTGCCCTGGTGAGGTGCAGGGCCTGCTCTCCTGAGTGTTGCAGCTGGTGGTGGTCTGGGTTGGCTCTCCCACTCTTATTATCACAGGGCCAGCTCTCCCGCCTGCCTCAGGCACTGATGGGGGGAGGTGGTGTGCAACTCTCCACTGCCCATGCCACCACTAGGCAGATAGGTAATGGGGACAGCTGTCCCATGTTCATGATTTTGGGACTGGCTCACCCCCACCTGTACTAACAGGGTTGGCTCTGTTGTGCTGCCCTGGCAGGGTGCAAGGTCTGCTTTCCTGAGTGTTGTAACTGGTAGGGGATCAGGAATAGCTCTGCCACTCTTATGACCACAAGGCCACCCTCCCTGTGCCGCAGGCATTGATTGGCTGAAGGAAGGGCCTCTTTCCCCCCTCCTTGCCACCAGACAGATGAAAAATGGGTACAGTTCTCCCATGTTCACATCATTGTGCTGGCTTGGTTCTATTGTGCTGCCCTGGTGAGGTGCAGGGCCTGCTCTTCCAAATTTTGCAGCTGGTGGCAGTCAGGATGGTTCTCCTGCTCTTATGATCCCAGGCCAGTTCTCCCATCTGCCTTAGGCATGGATGGGGATGGGGGAGGTCCTCTGCTACCCATGCCATTTCATAACAGTTGAGTAATGGGGCAGCTCTCCCTTTTTTCTTTTTTATAAATTTTGTTTAAATTAGAAGCAATCTTATTTTACATATCTTCCCATCCTCCCATGTCCCCCACCAACCAACCTATCCCATCCCCCATCCACTGCCTAGGGAGGATGAGGAATTCCATGGAGGGAATCATCAAAGTCTGTCAAGTCATTTGGGGCAGAGCCTGGGCCCTCCACGTATCTGGGATGAGAGAGTATCCCTCCATAGGGGAATGGGCTCCCAAAGTCTATTCATGCAATAAGGGTAAATACTGGTTCCATTGCCAGAGGCCCTATAGACTTCCCAAACCCCTCAACTGACACCCACCTTCAGGGGGCCTGGTTCAGTCCTATGTTGGTTCCCTAGGTGTCAGACTGAGGTCCCTGAGCTCCCTCCCATTTGCTCAGGTCAGCTGTTTCTGTGGGTTTCCCCAACATGGTCTTGACCCCTTTGCTCATCACTCTTCCCTCTCTACAATTGGATTCCAGGAGTTCAGCTCAGTGCTTAGCTGTGGATTTCTGCCTCTGCTTCCATCAGCTACTGGATGAAGGCTCTAGGATGACATTTAAGGTAGATGTTATTCTCATAGGGGAAGTCTCATAGGGGAAGGACTTTTAAGGTAGCCTCTCCACTATTGCTTAGATTCTTAGGTGGGGTCATCTTTATGGATCTCTAGACATTTCCCTAGTGCCAGATTTTTCTTTAAACCTATAATGGCTCCCTCTATTAAGGTATCTCTTTTCTTGCTCTCCTCTATTGTTCCCCTGACTCAATCTTCCTGATCCCTCATGTTTTCCTCCCCCTCCTCCTCTCCTCTTTCTCCTACGCCCTCCCAATTTGTTCAGGAGCTCTTGTCCCTTTCTCCTTCTCCATAGGAACATGTATGTTACACTTAGGGTCCTCCTTGTTTCTAGCATCTGTGGATGTGTGGATTCTAGTCTGGTAATCCTAATATTGTACTTGAAGTTCTAGCTAGAGCAATAAGACAACAAAAAGAGATCAAGGGGATACAAATTGGAAAGGAAGAAGTTAGACTTTCACTATTTTCAGATGATATGGTAGTTCACATAAGTAACCTGAAAATTTCTACCAGGGAACTCCTACAGCTGATAAACACTGTTAGCAAAGTGGCAGAATACAAGGTTAACTCAAAAAAATCAGTAGCCCTACTATATATAGATGATAAATGGGCTGAGAAAGAAATCAGAGAAACATCATACTTCACAACATAAAATTTTGGGGGGTAACTCTAACTAAACAGATGAAACACCTGTATGACAAGAAATTTGAGTCATTAAAGAATGAAGTTAAAAAAGATACCAGAAAATGAAAAGATCTTCCATGCTCTTGGATAGGTAGGATCAACATAGTCAAAATGGCAATCTTACCAAAAGCAATTTACAGATTCAATGCAATCCCCATCAAAATCCCAACACAATTCTTCTCAGACCCTGAAAAGAGAATACTCAACTTTATATGGAAAACAAAAGACCCAGGACAGCCAAAACAACCCTGTACAATAAAGGAACTTCTGGAGGCATCACCATTCCTGACTTCAAGCTCTACTATAGAGCTATAGTAATGAAAACAGCTTGGTATTGGCACAAAAACAGACAGGTAGACCAATGGAATTGAAGTGAAAACCCTGATATTAATCCACATACCTACAAACACCTCATTTTTGAAAGAAGCTAAAATTATACAATGGAAAAAAGAAAGCATGTTCAACAAATGGTGCTGGCATAACTGGATGCTGACATGTAGAAGACTGCAAGTAGATCCATATCTATCACAATGCACAAAACTTAAGTCCAAATGGGTCAAAGATCTCAACATTAATCCTGCCACATTGTAGCTCATAGAAGAGAAAGTGGGAGGTGCCCTTGAATTGGTACAGGAGACCACTTCCTTTAACATAAAGCTGAAGGGACCAGCTCCCCATTTCGGCAACCATAACAGCTGGACACGTGCTTTTCTGACCTTGTCTTAGTCACTAGGAGGATAGATGCCTGACTCATGGCAAGGAACCAATCAGAAGTTAGCTGGTGGTGCTATGCTTTACGGCTCTGGGTGTGCTTTATGGACAAGCACATGGCAATGACTCATAGAGCATAGAAACCACCCTGGGAGGGTCTATGGGCCATAACAAGCAGTTGACCAATCAACACAGGGCAAACCCTCCAATCCTGGAGCCACACCAATCCTGAGCCTGTGCGTTCCTCTAGACACTCATCTTACACTGCCCTATAAGATCTCTGTGCAGACTCTTTGAGCTGTCTTTCTAGCCATCTGCCATGGCAGGTGGATGAAAGACCCAAGCTAACATGGGGTTAGCTCGTTAAACAACTACAATAAAGCCTCGTGCAGTTTGCATCAAGCTTTCGACTCTGCCTGGTGATTGGGGTGACTGAGGTACTAGGCTGAGATCCTGGAGGCCTAAGACTTCCGGGGGTCTTACAAAGCCAGTAGCACAGACACTGATACTGACAATTAATAAATGGGAACTCCTGAAACAGAGAAACTTCTGTAAGGCAAAGGACACAGTCAATAAGACAAAATGGCAGCCCACAGAATGGGAAAAAATCGTCACCAACCCCACATCTGACTGAGGGCTGATTTCAAAAATATACGAGGAACTCAAGAAGCTAGTCACCAAGACACCAAATAATCCAATTAAAAAGTGCAGTACAGATCTAAAAAGACAATTCTCAATAGAGAAATCTAAAATGGCAGAAAGATACTTAAGAAAATCCTCAACATCCTCAACAGCCATCAGGGACATACAAATCAAAATAACCCTAAGATACCATCTTGCTCCTGTCAGAATGGCTAAAATAAAAACACCAATGACAGTTTATGCTGGAGAGGATGTGGAGAAAGGGGAACACCCCTCCACTGTTGGTTGGAGTGTAAACTTGTACAGCCACTTTAGAAATCAGTATGGTGGTTTCTCAGGAAAATGGGAATCAGTCTTCCTCAAGATCCGGCAATCCCATTCTCAAGCCTATACCCAAAGGAAGCACTTTCATACAACAAGTACATCTGTTCAACTATGTTATTTGTAATTGCCAGAATCTGGAAGCAACCTAGATGCCCCTCAACTGAAGAATGGATAAAGAAAATGTGGTATATTTACACAATGGAGTACTACTCAGCAGGAAAAAAAAAATAATGAAATCTTGAAATTTTCAGGCAAATGGATGGAACTAGATGTGGGGGCCCAAAATAGTTGCTATGGAATATTTTGAGATCCAGCCTTGGGTTTCATTAACAGGAACACTAGAAAGCTCCGGCCCACTACTGTATTGTTAATACCAGTAAGGCTACTATTGTTTACCATGGCCTCAGTGTAATATGCCTCCTAATTTGCATCTCTGTGGACCTAAACATCTGAATAGGCCTGCACCTGGGGTATGAGTAACTAGGGAGGAGAGGAGTGAGGGGCAATCAAGGAGAGAGGAGAAGAAGGAGAAAAATGGTTCCCTCATGGTAATGGCAGAATGGTTAAGAAACAGTCGTAAAGATGGAAAATAAAGAAAAGACTCTAGTCTTACAACATGGAACTTACAACATCTAAAGATGACAAGATGCCTGTGTTTGGTCTTTATCGCCGCTAGGTTGCTAAGAGTTTCCAGGTCCATACACCCCCACTCAGGTAGAACCTCATGGCTGTAGTGGGTTAAAGCTGAGACATGCCGGGTCATGGCAACTAGAAGAAACCATCCTGAGTTTGCTAACCCAGACACAGAAAGACAAACTTGGTATGTTCTCACTTATATATCAGCTCTCCCTTTTTCACGGCTTTGGGGATGATTCACCCACATCTCCATCAACAAGGTTGGCTCTATTGTGTTACCCAGAGAAGGTGCAAGGTCTTCTCTCCTGAGTTTTGTAGCTGGTGGTGGGGTCAAGGACTGCCCTCCGGCCATTATGACCACAGTGCTAGCTCTCCCACCTACCCCAGGCATGGATGGGTGCAGAAGGGAGAAGGGCATCTTTTCAAACCATGTGGCCATGTGGCAGAACTAGGTTGCCCACACTCCCATTCTCAGGGTTGATTTACCTGTGCTGTCATCAACAGGGTGATCTCCGCAGTGCTGCCCAGACAAAATGCAGGAGTAGCTTATCCATGTATTGATGCTGATCAAGGGGTCAGTTCCCTCACCATCTCAGCCCCTACCCTTCCTCTCTGTCTCTTCAGATTTGCCTCTGTCCAAGGAATCTGAATCCTCTCTCTTCTCCCTCTCCCCCCTGCCTTCCTCCTCCCCTCTCCCTCCTCTCTCCAAAAATAACAGTATTTATATGGAACGGCAAGGTAACATGAGAGAACCTGCCATTTAAAACTCTTCTGCTGATTGAGCTGTTGTTTGGAAACAGGTGTCTTTCCACATGCTCAGACTGGTTTTGAACTTGTGGTCTTGTGTACCTTCTACCTCAACCTCCCAAGTAGCTAGGAGAATCAGTCCCTAACTGCACTTGGCTTCTTTTCCTTCTCCTATCCTTCCCCCGTCTCCTCCTCCCTGTTCTTCTTTTTAATGTAGTAGTTAATCTTTTAAACTATGTTCCATCTGTTCCATGTATCACATCAGATGCCATCTGCCTGTGAAATCTGCCACACTGTGAATATATTTCATTCAAAAATCATTTTCTGATCACTTTCTCCCTGCTCCATGTCAGAGGGAACAGAAATACTACAGTGCCAAAGATGGAAACGAGAAGGCCTAAAGCATATATACATAGAGTGTTATGGTTTTGTTTTTAAACCTTCATTAAGTCCTTCTTCTCTACACTGACAAACATCACTAGTCCCCACAATAGAGCTCTGTGTACAAAGACAGTTGAGAATACATAAAGTGAGGTACTTCAAACGCCCTCCAAACAATCTTTGCACATCCCCCAAAATGGGATTTTAAAGTTATGCATATATGCATATATGTGTAGGGTAAAAGGGCCAGCCCCTCTGCACCCTCCAAAAATAACCCACTCTGCATCTGAAACCTGAGCCCATGAAAGAAACACTTTTAGCCCTGAACCCAAACACTAAGAAACATACTGTGATTCTGAAACCAGAAACAAAGAAACACACTTTGACCCTGGAAACAGAGCCAGGGCCTGGTTCCCAAACTAGAGCCAGGAAAAGAAAAGAAGAGAAAAGAAAAGAAAAGAAGAGAAAAGAAAAGAAAAGAAAAGAAAAGAAAAGAAAAGAAAAGAAAAGAAAAGTGAAACACAGTTTGGCACTGAAACCATAACCAACTCTGTCCTTGACCAATTGAAACACAAAACCAATCAATCCCTGAACAGGAAAGCTAACCAATCCCTTAGCAGAAAAAACTTCTCTCTGCCTTTAAGAAGCCCTATATAAGGCCCTCTGCCTAGTCAGTTGTGGGCTGTCCTTTCCCAACCTGACATTGGCAACCACTCTCCCGGACTCCTCCTTCCCAAATAAATCTCTTTCTCAAAAGAGTCTTGGGTGAAGATCTTCATTTGCTGGGCAGAATAGAAGAATTTTGCTGAGATGTCCCTTAGGGGACTGAGCAGAAAAACCTTGCTGAGATGTTCCTTCAGAGGGACTGAGCAAGACTGAGAAGAAAAAGTAACAACTTTTTGCCAGAGCCAGAGGTGATTGCTACATTTCTTCAACGGCTTCCCCTTTAGCAGAAAGTAGTTGAAGTAACATATTGGGTCACAGAAGAAGCAGCAGATAGCTCTGCTAGGATGTTCCCTTAGGGGAACAGAGCAGAACTCAGTTGTAACCACTCTCTCTGAGAGAAAATCAGGATTGCTATATCCTGTAGGGAGACCATGCCCCACAGCAGCGCAGCTTCAGGTAACCTGACTTCCAGGCAAGTCAGGAAACCTTTCCCTCCAGGGCTGAGCTGTCCTATTGCTACTCCAGCCTCCGGAGCTGTCCTATTGAGGCTCTAGGTATAGCCTGGCTTCCGGATAAGTCAGGATATCTTTGCAGCTCCAGAGCTGTAACACTCATACTTACATATGTGTGCCTACCACATGTGTGCGGAGTGTCCATGGAGGCCATAAGAGGGCATGAGACACTCTGGAACAAAACTCTCATTTGTAAGTATGTCTGTATCTTTAAAAAAATATTTTGCTTCTTCTTAATTAAGACTCATCAATTGAAGGCCTTCCCTCGCATCTCATGTTGGTAATCCTGTGAACTAGTGATGAAAAAAAAAAAATTAGGCACACAGTGACTCATGCCTACAATCCTAGCCCTTGGGAGACAGAGGCAGAATTGCTACAGGTTTGAGATCATTCTGGGCTGCATAGCAAGTCACAGACCAGCCTGGACTAGGTTCAAAACAAAGTCATTCAATTAATTTATTAAAATAAAGCATATTATGTGGGAACCTGTCTTTGTGGGCTTCAGTCAGATGTAGCCTACTTGCCCAGTTTGTACCTGAAAGGGGGAGTGGGAATTGAGAAAGAGCAGGTAAAGATGCTTAAGAAAAAGACACAGAGACACAGGATAGAGTCAGGAGGACAATCCAGTGAATATTGAATGCCCCAAGTTTATTCTTCAACATTTTTAAGTATCCCAACCAAAAGGGGAGACAAGGCAAAAGACTTCTATTATCATGTATAAGGAACAAACAGACTTTCTTTCCTTAACCCTCCAAACATTTGATAACCACACCTGTTATCAGGCCTTGAGGGTCAAGAGTAAACCACCTTACCCCAAGGCTGTTGTTATTTAGATAAGACATCCGATACCAAGACCAAATATCCTGCAGTAGCCAAGCCTTTGACCTTTAGGTCTTTTGACTTACCAAGGACAGTTTTGAACTCTCTGACCTTGAGGCAAGATAAAGCAGAGCCATTTTTGTGGGCCCCAACAATATTACCAGGTTTTCTGTCATCAAGACTGGCATTTTCAGACAGTCACCATCAATGTTCTTTCTCCTCTTCAGCATTCCAGACATAGCCTCTGGCGATGTGAGATGTGTACAAGCCACTAGCTTTTCTGGGGTGATTTGTAATCTGCAATTTTAGGATGATTCAGCTTATCACTTCAATAAATTTTCTACACTAGCAATTTTTTCTCAAATTCTCATGGAAACAAAACCCTTAAAGGATTTGTGATCTCTGAATGTGGAAGATTAAATTATGAATTCAGAAGAGTATCTCTGCTTATGCTAAGAATACGGAACTGAGGTTTTAAATGGTTTATCAACTCAACTAGCATACACAAACAAATGAAGCATAATTGTGCCTTCTCTAGGATGTTGTGGACATCCACGGGAATGTCTCTTAGAAGCCTGATAGGACACCATACTCTGAGGAGTATTGAGTTCTCTGTGGCTTACCTGTGTTAATTAATATACCAGCTCCTCTTCCTTGTTGTGGGAACCCACTACTCATGCTCTCAATGATCCCAGTAAGGTTTTCAATCTTGATCCAATGATGGGAGATGTTATTCTGTACATGTTTCTCTTATTGGTTGATGAATAAATCACAGATTGGCCAGGCAGGAAGATACATGGGGCTAGGAGGCTAGGAGAATTCTGGGAAGTATAGGCAGAGAGGACTCGTCATGTGAGCCTGGGAAGAGAGGACACAAGTCAGTCCTTCTCTGGTAATATAAGACCATGTAGAAATACATAGATTAGTAGTTATGGGTTAATAATTAAGACAGAGCTAGACAATAATAAGTCCAAGCCACCAGTCAACAGCTTTATAATTAATATAGTGTCCATGAGTTTATTTGGGGCTCAAGGGCAGTGGGACCTGCTGGGCCAAGAATCTCTCGTTACAATACAAATTCTGCTACAAGCCAAATACATAATTTTAAACAGAGAGATATTTTTCAGTACCAAGGCCAGGGCCCTGCACATGCATGCAGAAAGGTCAAAAGTTGGAAAGCAAATAATTTTGGCTCAAATATCAAATATTAAATATCCATTTGATTGTTTAAGAAAAAATACATCTTACATTTAAAGAGGATAAAAGAGAACTGCAGGGGTCACCACCAGCCTGCCCCTAGGAAGCTTCCAGGTGGTAAAATACCCAGAGGAAGCAGTTTTTACTGGTGTTTCACAACGGGTGCTCTGAATTCACGTAGAAGGAAGAAGCCTGTACCCACGTATCATCTTACCAGGAGACACGGGCTAGGAGGATGCTTGTTCACTATTTGTTTTTCTTATCTTCTGTTGCTACGAAAAGTATCTGGGTCTAGAAAGCTTATAAAATAAAGGGATTTATTTGGCTTACAGTTTCTGAGGCTAAAAAACCCAGTGTCGCATATATTTTTTGCCAGGACTCCAGTGAGGACTTTGTCATGTCACGATGGGAAAGCACAGATGTGCATGGTCTTCTTCCTACAACCCACTTTATCAAGAACTGACTCCAGCAGAGCAGCAGTAACCCTTCCCAAGGACAGTGAATCCTTTACTAAAAGTTACCTTACACAGAGCTCCAGCTCTTTCTTACAGGTCCCACCCCAGTAAGACTACCACAAGCTTACAGGTCATGAACTTTGGGGGACAAACTTAAACCACACCCAAAGCCAGACTTCTGGGTAGATCATCATCTTTGTCAGGTTTGTTTTCCTCCAGGCACACATTCCTATCCTCTGTGTACTGGAGAGTGTTGAGAAGCAGGGCAGGATGGATTCTGTGGGGAATTCTCTTATGTTGGGAGACTTGGGCCCTGTTGGGAACCCAACATCCACTTCATGGATCCACAATCAAGAAATACAGGATCTCAACATGAGTAAGCAAAGAACCTTCGCAACAGAGAGTAAATCAAGGCAACACCAAACATTCCTCCCCATTTTGAAAACCAGAACCATCTTTCTTGTTCTCTTAACCCCCTGCCCCCATTCCCACACCTCTCTTTGAAACAAGGTCCCGTGTAGGCCAGGCTGACTTGGACATTGCTATGTATTCAAGGATGACCTTGAGTTTCTCATCCCCCATTTCAGTGTGAGAATGGCAAGCTGCACCATCACACCCCCCTTTGCCTCACATATTTTCATTTCTTCCACATTTGTTACAAACCTTAATGGGAGAGCAACCCAAATGTAAATTACTCTTTCTCTAATTCCATTTTCTTTATCAAATCCAACAATGACTCATTATATATTGAAATGTTTGTGCAGAGCTAGTGAGAAATTACAGCTGGTTGGACAGCCAGAGGGTTTCTCATTACAAGGAGAAATAAACACTAAATTTGACCGTGACAAGCTGTACACTGCCTTGAAACAGGCATTGCATAAATCTAATTCCATGAAAACCTGAAGCCCTTATTCAGGTTAAAGTGAACAAGAAATGTAACAGCTCAGGGATGTGTGCAATTTTTAGATTCAGTGCCCTCATTATAGAGTAAAAATAGAAATATCTAGATAGTATTACTGTCTTGTTCTGAAGTTAAACAGCAAAATAAGCCTATGTGGCTTCAGTTTCTTTGAGAATCTTTCCGAGAATATGAAAGTCATGAAGTCTCAAATATACAAAGCAATGATAAGGATAAATAATTTGTTAAATTATATATGTTAAAAATAAAGACATAGCTAGGACTTTGTAAAAAAAATACAGTAAGAACAATGCTAAGAGAGTTCTGGGAAAGAGGGTTGCAGTGTCAGTAGTGTGAACAAAGCTCATTTCTACAGCCTCTCTGAGAAAATGAGAAAAATCAAGACTGTTGCAAATATTTGGATAATTGTAAAAAAGAAAAAAAATCTTTGCAGTTTCTTTTCTAGTTTACTTTACCTCAGAATCATCATCTTTCTCTGTTATTTCCAGAATAAAATGAACCGTTTTCTATATGGAAATATTAATACTGAAAAATTAAAAAATGCACAGTTCCAACTTCGAATTCTTGGCTGCTATTCACATCATTTTTTTTTTAAAAGAAGAGACTTGATCTTTGTGGGGAAGGAACATTTTCAGGACATAAAGGACAAACAGTTTTGGTGACTCACCTTTATCTCTCCACCAAAGATATTTCTAAAACAGTATGTCCAGTTGCTTTGTCTCTGTCTTTGATGTCTTAAATAAGCCAGGGTGAAATCTAGGTTAACTCTGTCCCTGACCCCATCTGCCAGTTTCTAAGTTTATATATCAGACAATTCCGGGCTTTTATCCATTTCATAAATAGTAATTATTTAGAGGGAAACTATATGACCTGCAGTTCTGCCAAAAGGATGTCTGTTTAAAGAGCTGTTCAACCACAATCACCTGTCAAAGGGAGAAGACAGAGTTCCCAAATGTTATCTGGCCACAAAACTTTCAGTCAAAGCAAGATTCCTCAGTTTTCATGTACGTCCAAACCCATAGAATGCATTAGTTCTTCTTGAAGTAAAAATAGTGCTTAAACTGACCTTGAATAACAATAAGGGTCAATTATGGCTGAATAAACCTGTGTTTAAATTATAATTTTCATACAAGATTCATAAGTGATAAGAATAGAGAAATCATTCTGAAGATATTAAATACTAGCCGATGAAGGATAGGCCAGGAGAACCTGAAGCGATGCTTTTAAGAACTTGACTTTAAATATATGCTAAGGGAAGGAGGTAATGGAAGAAGTTAGCCAGAGGAAAGAAGCACACGGTGTCAGATTTCTTTCTTTTCTTTTTTTTTTTTTTCTTTTTGATACATCCCATTCTATAGCCCTTGCTGTCCTGGAACTTGCTATGCAGACCAGATTGCCTTTAAGCTCATGGAAATCCACCTGCCTCTGCCTCTTGAGTGCTGAAATAACAACATGGGAGCCAAGGCCATTTCATGAACAAAAAACGAGCTTTGGTAATACACAGAGCCTTTATTGGTTTCCCCTCAGACCAAAAGCCTTTTATCACCCCTCCCTACTCAGGCTCGGCTTCCTGTCACCATAGCAACTAAAATGCCATAATAAACACAATAAGCTATGTCAAGAGATGAGAGAGCTCCTGGTGCCTCTTCTTAGGTGTCTCATTTTAAGGGGCTCACCACCCTTCTCTGAACATGGGATGTCTGAGATGTGAATGTCTAATTACTCAGCATTTTGAAGCCTGTACTGATCACCACGGATACCACACAGAAAACCATGAAGACAAACCTCAAAGGCCAGCACTGACTCATTAAAAATGAGGCAAAAAGAAAATATGGAGACTCTAGATAAAGAGACATATTCCAGAAGGAATGGTCTGTAGCACTAATAATAAAAACCCAGAGACAGATTTTGGGGTTCAAGCTAAATATTAGAAAAGCAAAGCAGACAAGTCACTACAGAGTATAGTGGGAAATTACCAATACGGAGTCAGGTAGAAATATAAGGGTATTTAATAGGGAAAAGCCTTACTTACAGAGCGAACCAGCCAGCCGGTGGTAGTCTGTACAGCAAGAAGCAAAAGAGAGAAACCGAAACCGAAAACGCAGTCCCCCTACTCACTCTGACCACGCCTTCACAAGCCTGGTCAGGTACTCCTGTAGCCAGCCCATAAGAAGGCGTGGCTACAGCTTCCCCTACAATTCCCCTTTTAGTCTAAAAGAGGATTAAAACTTAACAGTATAAGGGTAAAATATAAGAAGACACAACAATCTGCTTATGTCACCTCCTAACTATCTATTTTAACTAAACCCTAAAGTCATCTGAAAGAGGTGTCCAAGCCTGAACACCTCCTTCCAATCCGAACCATAAACAATAGGAAGCTATTCCTAACTAGGTATATACATTATCCTAAGTGACAATAATGGGGAAAGGGGGCATAGCATTCTCCAAGTTACTTCCTGCTGAAATGGGACGATGATAGTCATGTGGGGTCCTGTAGAAAGAAAATGTTAGTATCCAGTCCATGTTAGATGGGATTCACTTGATTGAAGATCTCGATTGAAATCCTCAACTTGATTGAAGTCAGTACCCGAACCTCTGGCCGGAGTGTCAGTTGAAATGGAGCAAGTTGGATCCAGGCAGTCGAGGAGGTGTGGCCCATTTTCTTTCCAGGGTGTCCAGGGATTGCTATCAGGCAGGTCTTCATTGGCTGTGTGGGACTCAAACATAAACAGTTAGCAGAGAAATGTTTGCTTGTGTATGTACACATGCTAGGGAATGCAACCATGAGAGCATAACAATTATGAAAGGGTGTACACCTTGAGAGAAAGATCCAAGAAAAGACAAAGACAGTCCCCAAATTCTTCTTTTATTCTGTATTACATCAATTGGCTTCTTGATACAACACAGAAACACTAAAGCTTAGTTAAATAATGTGCTTGGATTTTAGAGGAGGAAAGCCAAATCCACCTCTAAATCCAGCATTGGTTTAATTGAATAGGGACTAGGAAATAAAGAGAAATAGAGTTTTTTGAGAGACAGCTGTAAAGTTTACCATATGGCACATTCCTTCTATTTGATGGTTATAGCTACCTTTTCTTCTTAAGTATCTACCCATGCAGTGTCCTTTGCCTTCTGAAGATGAGTTTTCCTGTGAAGATAAAAGCAAAACACTTCCCTTTCCTTTGGGAGGTTTCTATTTAGTTTATAAGATATACCTTAGTAGAATACCTGTCATTTGTCCTCATCGAGAGGTTTTTCCTTTTCCAGTCGAATCTTGATCAACTTTGATGGTATCCAAAGTTTTTCTTCTCCTGTAGAAACCAATGCAAAATCCCTACCCCAATGTAACACATGTCCTGGTTTCCATACAGAGGTTAGTACATCTAAACAGAGCTCTTACCTCTACCAAAGTTCAGACCACAAAGGGCTATCCTGTCCTCAGTGTGACTGCAGACTGCCTGACTTCTGTCTCTTCCTGTCTTATATTCCTCTCTAGTGCTAGCATTAAAAGTGTGCACCACAACTGCTGGGCCTCTGTGGCTAACTAGTGTGGCTGCTGGGATTAAAGGTGTGTGCCTCCACTGCCTGGCCTCTATAGTTGACTAGTGTGGCTAGCTTTGCACTCTGATCTTCAGGCAAGCTTTATTTATTGGACCATAAACACAATATCACCACAATGGTCCATGTCCCTCAAGCCTGTAAAAGAAGCCAAAAGCATAGCCCTTGGCAGGAAACAGGCATGTGGGATGGAATGACACAAGGTAAAACTGTGACCTGCACGTTCTCTATCTTCTTATCCTTGCCATGTGTCCCTTTATGTACTTGTTTTTCTTCCATGACAAATTCCCTTCTTTCCTTTTCTGCCCAGCTCAATGACCATCTTATCTTCCCTGTAAGATTCACCACTGAATGTGACATCTGTTGAAGATTTCACTATTCGAAGCTGTTCTTTATACCAATTGTATTGGCTTTTAGCCTCAAAGAAGATTCTTGTTTGTTCGGAGCTTAGAATGCAGGTGTAGTGGTGATGGCTGCTCCATCACCACTGTGGTTCAGATGAGGCCTCTGGAGGGGAAGCATGTCTGAGGTAGCTTCTCCCCTATGTCTTTCAATATGACCTTGAGTAAGAAGTTTCTTAACCACCCAATATATACAGTTTTCTTGTCTGTAAACTGGTGAATATAGAAATGAGCTACCACATAGACTAATATAGAGGATAAAAATCAGGAAAGTTCTTGGCCTTATGACAGTCAAAAAACAAACACTATGTATATGCCATGATGACAGTATCATTATCCATCTTTTGTCTATCATGAATTCAACAGCTCATGAGTTTATGCTATTCTAGAAAATAATATAAGGTTTTTCATTTGGGTTTCCCACAGATTGTTAGTGTCATAAAGATTTACCTTCAAAAAGTCTTCAAGCTCAAGGTAGCCAACAGAGAAACTGTACCAATGACAAGCCAGAGTTATACAATATTCTGAAAGAAGTGAAGTTTTTTCCCTTGTAGAGTCACCATGGGATGTAACATCTGTTTGAGACTTCTCCCTGGAAAATGTCTCCCAGCTGAGGCAAGAAGAGGTATTCATAGTCACTTCAAATATGTAACAGCCTATTAAATTCTTAAAATAGTTTGAGTTTTTGAAAGGAATTTTTTTTCTAGAACAAGTTAAATGTATTCTGGGTTTATCTCTCAATAGTTTGTTAAGTAAACATGTTTGCATTTTATAGGGTTTGTTTTATATATTCATGTATTTATGTATTTTGTGTGCATATACATTCATCCCATAGCACAAATGTAGTGGCCAGAGGACAACTTAAAGAAATTGATTCTTTGGTTCTGGATATTGAATTTAGGTTCAATCTTGGCAGCAAGAGTTTTTTACTGTTAAGCTATTTTTCTGCCATTTATACTTCATTTTTATTTGATTTTTTTGAGACAGTCTCACCATGTGATTCCAGCCTGGCCTCAGCCTCCCTAGTGTGTCACTACTCCTGGCTTAGAAAAATGTTCTCTTAGAGGTCACTTTTTAAAAAATGTTTCTTTTTATTGATGTATGCCCAGTCCAAATGGATACAACTACATAATACTTCTTCACCTATGATTCAGGGAACATTGCGGAAGAGGGGTCAGAAAGGCCATAAAAACCAGAGGACCAGAGAGAGTTCGCAAATTAATCACTTATTTAGGTAATTGCTTACACAAAGTCACTGGGTGAACCCCAATCAAATGACTGCTGTCCTTGTAAAAACAGAGCATTGGGATATAAGTAGGCACAGCAGAAAGCTCATGGGAAGACACAGGAAGAAGACCGTCATCTGCTATTGTGGGATATTTGTACACTGTATTTGTACACTGTGTGAAGACATATTGCTGTGATTGTTGTAATGAAAAGATGAACAGCCAAGAGTTAGGAAGGAGGAATAGGTGGAACTTCCTCGTAGAGAGAAAGGAAGCAGGAGATGAATTGAGGCACACAAGGGACACCAGAAGACACAGAGAAGAAACAGGTGGTACACGATGGAAGAGAGGCAATGCCATGTGATAGAATGGAGATTAACATAAATGGGTTAATTTAAGTTATAAGAGCTAGGTAGAAACAAACCTAAACTATAGACCAAGCCTGTAAGTCTCTGTGTCATTATTTGTGGGTGAGAAGCTGATAAGAAACTACTTTACTACAATCTACAAGCCAAGAAAAACATTGTCAGAAAAAAAACAATCATGCTTGAACTTGGACTCCATTCTTTAAAACTATAAGAAAATATAGTTCTGCTGTGTAAAACACCTGGTCTGTGGTATTCTGGTGAGTAGCTGGAGCAGGCTAGCCGAATGTGCTTTTCTATGGCAGTCACATAACCAAAGGATTCTAATGCATATGCATATAAACACTAGGTATAAAAAGACAGTAGCAATCCAATGAAATGAGAATCTCAGATTGCACCAGGGTTCTCACTTTCTCCACAAACATTAAAAAAATATTTTCTCAGTAATATCTGGCTCAACAAAACCACCAGCATGAGCAAGGTCATATCAGCCACAGCTATGTTCCTCAAAGATACTCTGGGAAAAAGCCAAATTCTTTAGAGAGCTAGTTAAAATTATATGCTTTTACACCTTAAGTAGAAGCTCTATTCTCCTTGGGACAATACCATTAGTTAAGGCAAATAAGTCTTGCTCAACAGGCCTCTCACCCCTCTTTGACTTTTTGTATTGACTTACTAAACTCTGCTCTGTGATGGGATAATTTGTACCCATCTCTTATTTCAGTGAGCAAGGAATCTCCTTATTCTTGCAGCTAGTAACTAATCAATAAATATCCAGGAGCTAAAATTGAACTAAATTCTTCTTCAACAAATCTCCAAAGTGTTATTTTGTATTTCAGGTTACAGGAAATACCCACCATGTAAGGAAACAGTGTTCCTATCAGGAAAGCAATGAGAGATGATTTTGGAGAGATTACATTGACCTGGATTTTCTCATAATATAAGGAATTTGTGCTTCAACCTAAAAATGACAGATGAATTTAACATGAAGTGTATAGCAGTTTAACAGTCACAATTTTTTTTGACAAATCAGTCTGAATATCACGTGCCAAATGAAGCACAGACAGACACAGTGAAAAAGAAGTTGGATGCTGGGGTGAATTGGAGAAAGGTGAGAATGTGAGATTTACAGTCCTGTAGCTGGGAGCTTATCAGAAGGACTTCCAAAACAGCCAAAAAGTTCACAGTATGAAAGGGATGGATGCCAAGGGGGGGTGTGGGCTTGGTTTTGTTATGAAGAGTACTTTTAATTTTTATTGAAGTTTTTATTTTTGAGGACATTTTAAGATTACACAGCCAGTTTTTTGACAAATGCAAAGTTTTAAAATGAGATGATATGATATCTCAGAGCCACAGACCAATAGAATGTGTGTGTTTCATAAAAAACAAGATTTACTAGACTGGTCACATGATAGGGACTGTGAGTTTGATTTCTTTATCTTATCCAATAATTAATTATATCATAAAAATTATGCAAAGTTGTTTATTTTTAGTGTAATCTGTATACTTTAAGATAGATTTGTGCACTTGTATATACTAATGAAATTGCTGACTCAGTGTCCACCCAGATCAAGACAGAACACTTCTACACTTTTCATGTCCATCCCTAATCAACAATCAATTAACTAAAAACGGGGGAAATTGTAGCTTTATAGTGAACTTCTAGCAGGTACCACCTTAACCTATGTATTAAAGCTAATGTTGTCAAAATGACCTAAATTGACCCAAAGAACTTACACTTACAGTCTATCTTACATTTTATTTTGAAACCCTTCTGATCACTGGATTTTGGGAAGTCCAGGCTGCAGGTGTATGCTGTGTACAGAAGCTGGTTCATAACCTTGGATGAACCCCAGCTGACAAACAGTTGACTCCTACCATGACAGTGGGTTCTCCTTGATGTCTAGGCCAGATAAGCTTCAAATACACCCGAGATCTCAAAGGAGACTCACTCCATTGAGTTCCTGCTCTAGATCCACGGGAAAGAAAAGTAGCTGTTTTAACTTAAAGGTCTTGGGATGTTTTCTTATTGGGATAACTGAATAGCAACTCATGACTCAGCTGTAAGGTCCAACAGACTTGGGCCTTGATTGTTGTCTGCACTATACAGCTTCTACACAAGTGCCTACAAAATAGACGAACAAATACTTATGATAAGTGAGTAATTGATAGCAATATTGACTTCAGAGAATAATTTGAAAAGCTACCTTTCTTGAAAAACTATTAAGCAAAGTTTAAAAGTTTATCTTCTTTTTAGTTAACAATTACCTGAGCAATCAGAGAGAGAGAGTTTAAAACTATTTTCATTTTACATCTACATTCAGAAGTGGGTCATTCACCTACCCTATCTAGAAGTGGGTCTCTCAAAAAATAGAATGTCATGACCTAAATATTTAAGGGCCTCATTAAGAAGGCTGTTTTGAGACTCAATTCCTCTTAAATTAGGTCTTTAAATTTTTGTCTTCCTTAACTTTTGCGTGTTTTCAAGACATATCAGAGTCAGGGACCAATAGATACAGATACAGATACAGATACAGATACAGATACAGATACAGAATCAGATATAGATAGATATAGATATAGTAAAAGAAGAGGACAGACTATAACTGTTTGGTTCTGATGAGGCTATATTTCTGGATACTTGTATGATAGAACATAACTCCCTCCCTCCCTCCCCTCCCTCCCTTCCCTCCCTTCCTCTCTCCCTCCCTCCACAATACATTTTAAATAGCTTACTCCTGTCTGAATCAACCTCATCTGTCATGGTAAGCTGTAGGAGCAGAAGACTGATACAGACATGACTGACTAGTGAGTAATGATTATGAGGTCTGGGGACACAGCTCAGTGCTAGAGCACTAGCCTAGCACGTGCAGGTCTGAGTTCCAACCCCAATAATGAACTGAAAGCAGGGCGGCAAGAAGGGCACAATGAACTAAAGGGGAATGAATAGCCAGCGTTGAATACACGGTGACTGCAAGCATCCCCTATGCTGATAATAATCTGAACTCCAAATTGGAGCTCATTGTACTATTTCTTATATGAGCATCTATGAAATAACAACTTTTTAAATATTTACAAGTCCATAATAAAGAAGTGCCACATCATAATGTACTATTTTGAAAACAAGTTAAATTTAAAGTAAATTAAAGTTATATAAAACATACTGCTGTGCAAAAAGCATCACTGAAAAATGAAAGGCAATTACAGACAATTCTGAAGGAAAATTAGCGATCTTTATTTTATAGTTCAGTTAAATTGCTGGATCGTTTGGGTTATGTTTACCTTGTAAGGCAATGAGATATTTAAGGAAAAATTGGCTGCATTTCCCATGCAATATGCTACAACGCATATTGCTACAGAACAAAAGTACCCAAACCTCATTAGCTGTAAATGAAATTTTTGCTACTAAGCATGTATTACTAAATTTAATCAATATTCATCCTTCTGGAAATAGAAGATGGCCTGAGGCTTACTTTAGACATTGTTGAGTTTAGGAAATATCTCAGTCAGTAAAGTGCTTTCCTGTGTAAGCATGAGGACAGGAGTTGGAGCTCCAGAACCCATAGAAAAAGATGGGAGTGAGGGCGTGTCATGGGGGTGAAGACACACAGCTCCCTGAGGCTTTCTGTCCAGCCAGTCTGGCCTATTGGATAAACTCGAGGCTATAGAGAGACCTAGTCTCAAAGAACAAGGGAGAACACACCTGAGGAAGTGACACTCTAGTTTGACTGCTGGTCTGTACACGTGCACACACGCCCCATCTCCACCCATACTAAAGATAGCGACTCTCCTTATCAACTCTTGAATTCCTGTGCAGATGGTGGCAGATAACCCTGCACATAAATCCTTTCAACACCTTGCTTGCTCTGGAGCAGTGAAAGGTTAAAAAGTAAGAGTCATTTTAGTTGGGTGACTTTGTTTTTTAAAACTCTGGATCTTTTCCAAATGCCATACCTTCTCACACAACCAAGAAATCTTCCTGTTCATCAAGACTGCACTCTATTTCTTTTCTACTTAGAGATTATGTCTCAAGATCCATACAGTGGCTTGTTCATATTCCATTTTGATTATATTCTTGTCACCAGATCATTTTGTGAGGGTTAATCTTGATTGCCAACAAGAGGGAACATCAGTTGAAGATCTGCCTTCATCAGACTGTCCTGTGGTCATATCTGTGAGGCGTTGTCTTGACTGCTGATTGATGAGAGTGAGCCACATTCATTGGGGGCCGAACAATCCCTAGGCAGGTTGCCTGGGCTGAATAAGAAAGGGAGGTGAGCATGAGCCTGAAAGTGACCAAGTCAGCAACATCTTCCATGGTCTCTGCTTCAGTTCCTGCATCTAGGTTGCCACTTGAGCTCCTGGCCTGGCTTCCCTGACAATATACTACAATCTGGAAGGTATAATAAACCCATGTTGAGTTTGGTCAGTGTTGTGTCACAGCAACAGAGAAGCAAACTAGGACATTAGTCATTTTGTAATGACGTCTCTGTGGCTCCTATACTCACAGTAATCAGAAGGAAGAATTTTGTTGATACTCAATATGTATTTCAGAACATCCATGAAAAATGACAGAACTTTGGAATTTTGTTCTAAAAATTGAGTTCTTCTACTATACCTCTGCTATATTAATGTATGCCTCCATGACACAGCTTGTTCTAGAATAATTTGGTCCTAGTATATGATAACTAGTAAAAAAAAAAAAAGCAGATATTCAGGATCACAGATAATGTAATGATAATTGGGGGTTTAACATACAGAATTGCTGAACACTAAGAAAAAGTTGTCAACAACTGTTCCATGGAAGTGTGGCTTCCTTTATAATGGAGCCTTACCATTCAGGGCAGAAAAGATAGACTCTTCCTAATCAGGAAAGAACTGACTCCACCAAAACCAGAAGTCACTTGACTTATCCTAAGCTAAAAATCCAACAATCAGGTATATTTTTGGTACAAAGGTCAATGCCATACATCTCCATAACAATCAAATGATTTTGACTATAGTGTGCTGTGAAATGCCATGGGAAAACTGGGGTGATCACTCCGGGTGATTACAGGGTAATCACGGCCATTAAGACTGGAGATGGCTGGGGACAGAACAAGCCGAATCCATGAACAGCATCCTCCTATCTGGCTCTCAGAATCCTATGCACTCTCCTCTTCCACAATGCCTTGAGCCTGTTTGGGGTTTTGGCATTGCCAAAGGAGTATTGCAAGACACGGCTGACTTGTAAGTAAGACAACTCTGCCGATCTTCTGATTATCATTTCTCCCAAAGTTTCAACACAGCCAGCCAGAATAGTTTCACCTAATAGGCTCAGTCTTGGTTGCTTTAATTTTGCGTGATGTTTTTGTTTCTCTTTCACTTCAACAACTGAGCTGCTTGGTTATATTTGGAAAAGAAAGTGCTTCATATATATTATGAATTAAGCTAACGTAACTTCAACATGATATGAGGAGCTGGGAAGTGGTGGCACACTCCTTTAATCCCAGTACTTGGGAGGCAGAGGCAGGTGAATCTCTGTGGGTTCGAGACCAGCCTGGTCTACAAGAGCTAGTTCCAGGACAGCCTCCAAAGCAACACAGAAATCTTGTCTCAAAAAACTCAGAAAAACAAAAACAAACAAACAAAAAAACATGATATGAGGATCTATATCACAGGTTAAGTTTCCAGACTTTGAATACCACCTGTAGGCTAGCTCACTCTTTTTCTAGGAAAGTCCTAGACTAGGTTATAGTTGTTCCATATGACACAGTCCTCACAAGTAGATGGTCTCAGGTCCTTCCACAATTGTTGGTACAAACAAGAAGTGTCCATGGCTTATGAGTTATCTTCAGCCATACTACCTGTTAACTGTGCATGTTAGCTGTTCTGATTTTCTCCTGCTTCAAATCAGACAGCACCAGTGACAAATTACATTTCAGCAACAGATAGATACTCTGCTGGGCCCATGTTGATAGCAAACATTTTCAGGTCTGACAGCAACCTTCTCTTACACTTTCTATAGCCATAGCCCTGGGGTGGCCACTTAGGGTTGTTAGGCAGTTTCAGGGTGAGCACAACTTATAAATTAATAAGCTACTGGAAAACACACTTTGTTGTAAACCTGCATATAACTCAGCAGGTGTCTGTAAGGCAGGAAGAGTGAGGCCAGGAAGGCCAGTTTACATAATAACTGCTAAGAAGCCCCACCTGTAGAATACCACTGTACACTGCTTGAAACTGCTGTTGTAAAAGGATTGTATCTAGTTTCAGCTCTCTCCCAGAAAGTGATCAACACTTTAGAACTTCTGTCCTTGTTACTCAGGCCAGAGCCCAACTCATGCCATCTAGTGACTTTTAACTGCAGTTGCATGTCATAATGTCTTGATAAATGCTTTCTGCTGGGACCCTTATGCGGGTCCCAGTCTTATGCGGCTCCCTTCTTAATCTGCAAATAGTGTTACAAAGGCAGGAAGGTACATGAGAAAGGAAAGCCCACCAATGATTTGGGAACCTCTCAAAAGCCTGTGAATCTTTAGTGATATGAGGGATGGGTAAGATTTGCACTTTATATCTCTTTGCATCTGGAATCCAACAAGAGCACCCATAAGAGTTTCACAGATGGTCTAGGGCCATAACTTTAGGAGCTGCCAGTCAGTTGCCTTATGCATAGATGACTATATAATCATTCTACTGTCCCCAGTAATTCTTCCCTCTTAACAATGATATCATCTATATTAATGGCTGCATGTAATGTGAACAGAGGGGTTCCAAGTTACCATGCTATGACAGTAGGATGGTAATGATATCTCTGAGGCAGTATTACGGTGGCCAAGGTATTCCCTCCCAAGAGAAGACAAACTAGTGTATGAGGCACTGTTGAGAAGAGCATCAGTTAAGTTCAGACAGCATTTACAGAACAAAGTGAATGAGTTTTTTATACTACTTTAATAATGTTAGATACAGCAGCATGAATAGGAGATACCACATCACCCTGTAGTCAAAGTCATTTTCAAATTCCATCAAGCTTTTCCACCACCCAGACAGGCTATTGTAGCATGGTGGGCAGGTGGCAAATCCTAGCACTCACTGTTATTCTTATATGGGCTCTCCAATCACAGCATGCCCCCTGAAAACTTGTATTGTCTGGTATTTATTACCTGCTTAGATGTGGGGAGGTTAATAGGGTCCTACTGTTCTCCTTGTAATGCTGTCTTTACTGCCTGAACTTTGGGTTAAAATCCAACACTCCCCCACCCGACACACACACCCCAGAGGTCTATAATATCTTCCCTAATAGAGTAGTTGTCTTTGGTATGTTTTAGAGACTGGGGAGATTGGTAACAAATATGCAAGCTGGGAGGAGTAATGCTTCCTTGGTAAAACCACCAATTACTACCTAGGCCCTCATAGAACATTCTGAGCAGTAGTTCATCAGTGTATATTTAGCACATGTATCTATCAGATCTTATACTTGAAGGACCAGTGTAGATGGAAGTTTCTGTCCTTCCAGGTCCCGCCGCCCTGCAGCCCCAAATAAGCACATGGATGCTACATTAATTTATAAACTGTTGGTCAATGGCTTAGGCTTCTTATTGACTAGCTGTCTTAATTCTTAACCCATTTCTATTAATATATGTATCGCCACGAGGCTGTGGCTTACCCATAATCTGAATGTTACTCCTTCAGCAGCATGGCGTCTCTCCATGGCCTCTCTCTGCCTCCTCTTCCCATCCTTCTCCTTGCCTGGTAGCCCCTATCCTTCCTACCTGGCTACTGGCCAATCAGTGTTTTATTCATCAGCCAATAAGAGAAACATATATACAGGAGGACATCCCCCATCAGACCAATAGTGAGTCCACCATGAGGCCTCTAATTGCTTCTATAGCCTTTACTCACAGGAGTGGAGCAGGGATCCCATTCCAGCAGTTGGCAATGCTGGAGAGAGGAGATTCTACACCTTCGCTGTAGAAGCAGCAGGAAGAAAAGGTTGCTCAGGCTTGAACTCCTTCCACAGGGGTGGCAAGATTACACTTGCTTGTAAGCACATCACCCCACCTCTGCTTTTTTGGACCAGCCCTCTTATTTTCAGTATGCTTGCCTCTGCTTTTCTTTTGTGGGAAGGTGCACTGAGTCAGATGTAGTCTCAGTTTAGCAACGGCCTTGACTATATTCTAAGACAACTTGCCCACCAACTGAGCTGAGGAGGAAGAAAAAGCAGCTGTACCATTCTTGAGGGGTATTTGATGTTTTTGTTTGTTTTCTTTCTGGGAACTAAAAAAAGAAAATCTGACTTATTGGGTCCTCAGCCCACAGAAGCATAAAGGGCCTATTGCATACCCATTTCCCACAGAATATTTTGGGCTTTGTCAGTGTGTCTCCGTGGATAAGGAGGCAACTGTCCTGGGGAATCGATCTCATTTAGGCATGCCTCTCATACCCAAGAAGATCCACTCTGTAAGAAAAGGATTTCCCAGGATCTGGCAGGCATCATATGGGCAACTAGATTAGGGTTGAGATGAACAGTAACATTGCTCACTTTTTCAGCTCTGTTTTCGGCCAGAGAAATGCCACGCCTTCCTATGGCCCAGTCTCACCATCCAGGAAGTTCAACTCACTAAGCAGTTAATTAAAAGTTTTTGTAACATTTACAAATTCTGTAGTAGTCCTGGTTACTGACATAGGAGGCTCTCTTCACTCTGCTAATATTCTGTTTCCCTTGTACTGATTAAGAGAGACTAAACAAATAAATAAAAGCAAGTATCAGAGGTGAGTGTCCTCTCTTCTCTACGCTCCTGCTTTACATTTCATTCTGATTATGATTACTCAAACCTGATTGTTCAAACTTGTTTTATCTTGCTGTTCTAGTCCCCTCAGTGGAACCAAGTGAGCGATGGTTTCTAGGTTGGCATTCTCATCTTCCATTGTTTCCGTCAGGGAAGACCCTGAGACCAGACAGGCCAGAGGATTGATATATTAGACCCAAAGCTTTCTCCATATTCTTGTCTACAGCTACAGGGTCATCAGCAGCCACTTGAAGTGCCCATAGCAATAGCAATTTCCCTGCAATAGCAAGATGCTGACCTTTCTTTCCTCCGTGGGATAAGAGATATTCAACAGAAGCGATTTTGGGATGTGCCCATACTAATTCACAAGTGGGTCATGTAACATCCAATATACAAGCCATACTTCCTTCATGGATTCAGATAATCAATCTAGGACTTCTTTACTCATTTAACCAGGGTATTGACTGGTTCACTGATTGTTTTGAACAAATGTGTTGGTGTATGAGAATCAGTGCCATAGTGTTATGTAACAACAAGAAAAAACCAGGACCATCGAGATGGCTCTTTAAGGAAAACCACTAGCCACCATACCTGGCAATGAGTTCAATCCCTGGGGCCTGTATGAAGGAAGGAATCAACTCACCTGTTACCCTCTTACCTCCGTGCACAGGCTCTGGCATGTGTCCTCACAACACACTTTTCTTTTTAAAGATTGCAGTACAGTTTATTGGAGACTTAAGCACTACTGCTGACATCAGGACCTGGGGGATGCTCACGACACAGGTCAGAAAGACAGAAGCTTATAAAAGTAGTCAGAGCAAAAGTGACTTCATCCAAGTCAGAATGTACCTGGTTTACCTTAACCTAGTATCATATCTGTTCCTTTATGCCAGGTTCTAGTCAGAGAGGTTAACCATTGCAGAGGAAATCAAACAGTGTTATCCTGGGCAGTTATGGCAACTGTGAATGAAGATGGCTATGGTCAGATCAAGCTAAATCCATGGCTAGTCTTATTGTGAACACTAACCAGTGGCTAAGCAGAGGGGGAGGGACAGTGTCCATAGAAGTCATCACCAAAAGGTTCTGTATTAAATAGCTATTTAGCATACACAGATCAGATCAAATAAAATGAATAAGAGCACTGAGTAAATACAGAAAGGAGGATGTCCTTTTCTGAGTATTTAGAGACCCACACAAACATGCAGGTCTGAGTAACGGAGGCACTAATAGTGACACACTGGACCTAAGGATGGTACTTGGGAGGCTGATGCAGGTGGATTGACGAGTTTGAGGACATCTTGGCTTACACAATAAGGCATGACCTTACAAAGGCACCTCCACACAAAGAAAACAGAAGGTATGGATGGTTAAGGTAGTTACATCAAGTACCCAGATGGCTTCACAATCATGTCTTTATGGTTGGGTGAACATACTTGAGTTTATCTGTGTGCCTGTTGACACTAAGTGGTTGGTATTCCCAATAGATGTGTCTAAGTTTGGATACCCTCTTTATGATAGAATTTTATCAAAACCACCCACTCCTCTTCCCCAAGTTTGGATAACCTATCTCTTTATGGTGGAGTTTTACCAAACCAACTGCAGGCTTCTTCATGAACAGCTTTTCTCAGCTCATTTTCACTAACTCCAAACCTGGGCATTCTTTTCTTCTCTCTTTATTCAGTTCCCTTCCATCAAACTCAGTTCCCCATTCCTCACTTTTTTAGATCCAAATACTGCCTTCCACCAGTCACTTGGTACCAGCATCCCTGATCTAGAATCCAAATAATCAGCAACCTCAATTCTGCTAGCCAAGTCCCTCACAATAGAGGGTGTAGACATGTTAGTCCATGTTAGGACTCTCACTCATACAAGCATGCATTTCAGCAGTCTTGGCCTTTTATGCCCAAGCAACCTGCATATTTTTCACATAATTCTTACAATCTCCAAAAAGGCAATCCAGTGTAACAGTCAGCACAAAACATTCTCTTTTATCTTCAAGATCCACTAATCTTTGAAGTTACTGTTCCCTGGGCTATCACATTCCCAGGAAAACATTCTGAACTTCATGCCTGCGGTAAATGTTAACCAAATTAATATATGTAAAGCATCTAGGTTAGTGCCTGGTACATAAACTGCTCTGCAAGTATTTGCAACTGATTGCTGGTTTTGGAGTTGAGGACAATTCAGACAAAGCTAGTAATGAAACTGAAATCTAAACTCCATTATCCCAAATGTGAAATCCATGCAACTTCTGTGACATTATCATTCCAGTGTTCTACATGAAACAAAAAAGCAGAACCGTGTAAAACGGAAATATTTTATTGTGTGATTCCAATAATAGAAACCATATTTACATCTGCCTAATCACACAGGAAAAATGAGTCAAAAGTGGCAATACTAGTGATTAAAGCATTCATTTTGAACTGGAGGACGGTTTTAGCTGACTGCGCTTTCAAATGCAATTTTACACTGATTAGGATTAGCCTGTTCTCTTAAGCTTCTGTATTGAACCACTAATAACTAGGTACAGTTTATTCACTGGGACAGCTTTGAAAAAAGCTTACAAACTTCCAAACATTTCCCTCTTTTGCTGTCATACCTGCCTAATTCCATCACCATACAGAGTTTCCCACATCATTTCTGGAGGAATCTCGAGGGAAATCTGTCTTCCCTTGAAAGGATATGGACACTCCCAATTCCCCCAACTCCATTCTGTCCTTTTGAAAGGTGTTTCTTTTTGGCATAATAGATAAAAATACTAGTAGGATTTTGGAAACCTAAATTCTGTCCTCCTATCAAACTACAGACAATTCAGTCATATGTTCTTTAGTCACCTATTTTAACTACGAAGATTTGTATTTGCTTGGTCCTTTGTCATTTATCTTCACCATTGTCCAGGAATTTACACAAAACAGCATTATACCTTTATAGAAATTCAGTTACAGAGAGACCAAACAATATAGCCAAGAACCCACAGGTATAACACATCATGCTACCTCATCTGAGATTCTATTACTGGAGTGTTATGCTCCCAAGTTTAAGTGGGTGAAAAAATTGGTAATTTCCCAGGTCCCTTCAGGGATGATTATTTTATACTTCTGCTTGCTACTTTTTCTCCCAGAATTAAAACAGGCAAAAATGCTTGATCATAAAATTTAGATCCCTGTATTTTTAACCGTCCCTTACATATTTTCCTTATTTCTATATTAGAGGAAGTTATTTGTTCAAATAGTTGTAAGAACTGCCCATTCTTGTTTTTGTTTTGTTTGTTTGTTTTTCAAGACAGGGGTTCTCTGCGTAGCTTTGGAGCCTATCCTGGCACTCGCACCGTAGACCAGGCTGGCCTCGAACTCACAAAGATCCGCCTGCCTCTGCCTCCTGAGTGCTGGGTTTAAAGGCATGCGCCACCAACGCCCGGCTCGGAACTGCCCATCCTTCCAAAAGCTTTTGAAGTTACCTCTTTCTATTTGTCAAAAGAGAGACTGCTAATATGTTACAGAGGTCACAAATTCTTCTAAAAAGTTATTTCATATTTAAAACCAATTCAAAATGAAAAAAAAATAACCTATGGACCTTTATTCTTTGGAGTGCTAATAAATATTTTTCCACTTTCGTGCTCAGTTTATTGGGAAATAGTCACCATGTCTCAGTGCTGAGAATCTCTCCCTAACAAAACGCCAGTCTTACAGGAAGGAGTCAGGAGGGCTCTTGCTTTAGGCAGCTCCTACAAAGAACAAACAATCCTAAACAGGAAAGTAGTGAAGCTTAACATTAAATGATTTGGGCCACTTGATCAATTTAAAAGGTGATGTGTCTAAAATGGCACATTACCTCTCATACATGTAATAAATTTATACATGGGATTAGTCATGCTGACATATATGCAGGAACTACACACATACATAAAATTAAAAAAAAAAAAAAAAGAACAACATTCTATGACCAATCCTGAAGAGGTCAAAGAGTACTCAAATTAGGGACACTCGGTTCACAGTGACTTATATAATTTAATACACTAAAAACCAGGACAGAGCTTGGGAGCACATACAGGAAGTTGTTATGATTTTCTTCATTTTGATGGTATTGCTTTCCTGTCTTCAGGAGGGAAGATTTTGACTTCAAAAGTAACAAAATATTTGAGAAGGGAATTTACATCTTTCAGTTCTAAATGGTACTCTTGGGCAATTTTCTCAGCAGTCCACATTTCTGGAGAAAGTTTATGATTATTGAGAAGTGTCAATGCTTCTACAACAGAAATCTTGCCTTTGGGAATGTTCACAACATTCTTATCCACGTGATGTCCTATCGGCAGTCTGAATTCCTTTGGTTCTTGCCATATTTCAACATCTTTTACCTAGTACCACAAGAAAAAGGACTTTAGGATAAAAAGATTTACATCTCCCATGATTCTTAAGTTTTCTTTCAAATAAACACATACATACTTTCTCAAACTGTATTTTCTCATTGTAATTGTCTCTTCCTAACTACAGCTTGCCATAATTAAGAAATGCTCTATAAAATTGTAACAATGCATCACCTCCACTAAGCATTATCAACTCAAAAGCTCTAGATCCCAAACCTTCTCAACTGCTCTATGATGCCCCAAGTTAAACTTCCACATATAACTCCCTATAACGATCAGCAGTCAAAATGCAAGTACACTAAGACTAACTAACCCCTCAACTTGCCTTCAAGCTTTAAGTTGTATATGAAAAATAAATGAATTTCATGATTAAAATTGGATACTCCCACAAAGATGCTTTAGAATGTACTACAAATATTCCAAAATCAGATCTGTAAGACTTCTGGTCCTAAGCAGTTTGGGTAAGGAAACCTCAACTTGTATATTAAAAGAATGGGAGTTGACTGGATTAAAATGGCACTAGTCATAGAATAGCAGCATCCTAACAGTGCTCTGACAACTGACTTGAAAACTTTTCCATCTTTCCCTCAAGGATGAACGGTTACCTAGATATGTCAGATGAAATGAACCTTTTCTCCTCCTAGTGGCTTCTGGTCAGTTCTAGCACAGCTCATCACTGTCCCAGGCATCCATTTTCAACTGCACCTGTCTACATCACTTCTTGGCCAACATATAAAAATTCTAACTTCACTATCTTTTTAAGACTCCCAAACCCATAGCCAAGATCTCTCTAAATAAGTCCTGTAATTGAGTTAAAGCTTAAATGATAAATCTGCCCTAGTGACCCCAGTTGCTTTATTCAGGGGCACTCTTCAGAATTTATTTGAAATAACTACAGCAGCTCACCACACCTGACACTGTTGACTATAATGTCCAAATCTACCTGTAACTACCAAAGCCCGTTCCCCTCAGCTTCCATGCTGTCTTTCCCAGTTTTCTATCCATATTTCCAGAGTTTCTTCCATTTTCCTTGTGGCTCTTGTGCCTTCTGTTGCTCATTAAGTTCCAACTACATCTTCTTTGCCTTTCCTTTTTTTTGTGTGACAGGTTATTATGTATGCCCGGCTGGCCTTCAACTTCTGGATCTTCACCCACTCCCCACCTCCTGTTGTGGCCCACATGTAATTATGTCAAAATCTGTGGCCTCAAACCAAGATCTTTCTTTGGATATTTAAGCTCCAAATCCAAAATGCCTAATGGGCATCTCTTCTTGGACTTGTATACACTTCATCTTCAGAGTGTCTAATACTGAAACTACTAATCTACCTGCTTCGAAGTCATGCTTCAACCTCTGTAACTAATCTGTGAACAGACCCTGTTCATAATAGCTCCCAAGTCTCTTAATCCCATTCTCTTATCCTCCATACACTAAATCACCCTAAACTATGCCACTGTGACTTGAAGAACTATTAGAAGACAACTAGCAGGTTTCCTCTAACTATGTAATTTTGTTCCCTTCTAGCTCACTCTCAAATTTAACACCACTTTTTCCCCACATTAAACTCTTCAGTGACACTCCAAAGCCCTCCTGATAAAACTGAAACTCCTTGGCATGTACTTTCAGGATCCAGCCATCATTCAAAAATCCACCCTTCACCTTCCCCTAACAATGTACACTCCAACCAGTCTCCACACCATCACTCACCCCACCTTCATATTCCCATGTGAGACTCAGGAACTCATCCCCACTCTTTTACTTCCTAAATCTCAAAGTGGCTCTCGTCTTCCAAACCCAGGCAGATCCACCCTCCATTCCCTATGGAACAGGTTTTCCTCCTCCCTTCAGTATTCCATTGACACCATTTTTTTTAATAAAATGGAAATCCTCTTTTCATTTAGTAGAAAGGCAGAGGAAATTATAAATTCCACACAGATATAAAATATAAAGAAAAAAAAAGAAACTGAAAAACTAATTCTCAGCAGAAATAAAAACTAGTACCTTGGGTAGCTACACAAAATAAAAACACACTCATTTTACCATACATTAAAAAAAGGGGATGAAACAACTTATGCTAATTTTTAAAGCACTGCTCAGTGTCAGCTTAAAAAATAGCATACTAAGGTCTCAATCATGGATCTTTAAGTGAGATTCTGGTGATAACTAAATGCTATCTATGGTCACTACTAAATTATGACTATTATACAAGTAACTGTAATTGTACAGTCTTTTGCCTACTATTAAGCTGCACACACAAAAAAATTTTTAGAACACAAACTTTGAGAGCTTCGACTGTCACGCCCCATCAGTCACTCTTAACACTGCACCTTGACCACAATGGTCGCCTCCCTGATTCAGGCTTCAATTCACACTCCAGGCCCAGGTTCAAAGGTCACTTCCTCAAAAGCAGTCCCTACTCCTCCAGGTCCTGTAACAACACTGTAGCTGTACAGCCACTCACAGCATCACAGGCCTCAGAGTAAGACCAAGGTCTGTTTTGATCACTACACATAAACACTTAATGCCTGACGAATGTAACATGCCTACCACTGCAGCATATTATATGAACTTAACAATAGTATTACATGTCCTGTCCAGATACATCCTTAAAAACACAAGCATGATCCCACAAGTCCACAAACAGATGCTGTTGTTAAGGTAAGAACATCTAAATTTACAGACATGAAAAGAGGTCTAAAAGTCATCTTTGGTCACCCAGATAACCTCTGAAAGTACCTTAACCAAAAGGCTACCACTTCTGCAATAATCCTTTCTGCAACGAATCCCTTCACGGGTCTCCCTAAGCATTCAATGAATACAGCCCTATGCAGCCCACTGACACCCCCCGACCACCACCACCACATACTTTGCACTGCATTTCACCCGTTGCCCTTTTTCTTTATCACTTCCTCAGATCTCCCAAATGAACTGTTTACTTAATCAGAGAAAAGCATACTTTACCGGTAGGGAAGACACCGGATCTTTGGACTCCACATATACGTCTTTTAGCAATGACAACAGCGTGTTATCTTTCCTAGAAACTTCTTCTTTGATTTCTGGGTGCTCTAAGGACAGAAAAGAAGAGAAAAAGGCCACAATGACACAATGATTTTTCTTAAAGGAAATTTCCTCTAAACCCGTTAACACGTAAGACGACTTTAATTTTTTTTTTTTTAAAGAAACAATCATCTGCACAGTTGGGGGAAACACGAGGCTCGGCCAGGCGTGCGCCCTGCACTGCCCCCAGCGCCGGGATCCCAGCCGCCGCCGCCACGCCCGGGAACGACCTCAATGTCACCATGGGACTCCCGGGAGGGGTGGCACTCACGACTCAGCTGCTCGCGCAGGAGGTCGCGCGTGGACGGGTGCTTGGGAGCCGTGGAGGGCTTGGTCCTGCTGATCTCTCGCTCCGCGCGGTTCTCCAGGTTGAAGTTCCTCACGGCGCGGCTCACGCGAGCTCCCATCTCCGCATCCTGACGCCCGCGGCTCGCCGCACACGTGGGGACACGCCGGTGCGGGTGACCTGCCGGTGCGGATGACCTCTGTGCGCGCCGAGCATGCGCACGCCCTGGATCAGGCGCCGGGCAAACCGCCGAGGATGCGCTTGGCGCCCCCTGGCGGCTGGGATGACTGACTGAGCCAGACGTGCGTCCGCATTGTCTAAGAGGGAGCTGCGCGGTAGCAGCGGCCCATGTGACCGCTTGCTTGCAAAACCACCGATTGAGAGAGTTCAGGGCTGAGAGCGATCTTGCAACCCCTTCGGAGGGCGCACGGTGCAGAGGGTCAAGGTTCTGAGCTTGCCCGCCTCTGCCTTTGGGAAATGAAAATAAGCACTCTTCGTTCTCTGCCGCTTTGCCATTTTGACAGCTTTAATTTTCCTGTTCCTTGCCTGGCGCATTTCCACAGTTTTGTTTTGTTTTGTTTTCTTCTTCCACTATCTTTACAAACATTTTCCGGTCACATTGACCCTAATGATATGTATTTTAGGCTTTCCTTTCTTACTAATAATTTGATATATTCCTGCATGAGCACCGAATCCTGTTCTTAGTGCCGTTTCTCACCTCTGCTGCTTCTCTCTGTCTCAGCCTCAGTGACCCTCGTGTAACTTGTGCTTTAATAGTGTATTTGGAAAACAAAAAAATAAACATTACACATTCTTTCTTCCCTTCCCCTCCTCTGACACCTCCTTCATTTCTTCCTTCCTTCTCATTTCCGAATGGATTCCTCTCATACTGATTTTATTTAAGACTAGTTGGAAATAACACAAGGAAATGTTGTGATTGACCCATACGCTTTTTAAAGTCCAGCAACAAGAAAGTAAGTTTCCGAATTAATAATATTTCTCCTAGACCACGGTCGAAAAAATTATTAGAGTACTTAGCCTGTTAGATTATGTGAAATAGTTGGTGTGTCTAACCAATTTAAAGCAAAAAATGGAGGGGTATTTTTTTTAATGACTATTATTAATTAGACTGCACCGTCGTAAGGAAAAAACACTAGAAGGACAATGTTAATGTTTTCACTTGCTTATCATGAAACATTTCTCTGGTGACTGCTATAAGGAATGTTTTGGTAGATGCGATATTTAGAATCGAAAACCTGTGTTCTCTGAGTTAATTGGTTAGTTATCCTGAAGGTGGCAGGCTGCTCCAAGATTTCCCCTTTAGAGCTTTTAAACAAGTTTGTAACTCAGTGAAATTTTTTTTAAACCAGTTTCTCTGGGTGCCAAGAAACATTCCTTGAGCTCTTTAAACCTGTTGTGTACTTCAAGAATTATGGTAGTAGTTCCACTCACTGCCTGTTAAAGTATTTCAACAGTGAAAAATCTTATTTTCCTGTGGTCCCACTAAATTTAGGGCAGCATGAAAGTAATCTTAGACAGGAGTTTCCCACAATCCAGGGCAGGTGATAGCACAAAGTTAAAGATCTGTGGGCTTCCACATTCAGGCAGAGCTTGGATTGGAGTCTGAAAGAACCACCCTCAGTTGAGTCCTGTGCTTTGCCCTGTATCTGTAAGATTCATGGTTTCTCAGTTTGACTACTAGATGTAAAAAAAAAAAAAAGCCTAATATATTTTGGTTTGGAGATTGGGTTGCCGACCCCAGTTGCAGGTTTCATAAACAAGTAACACCGTGTCAGTGTGAAACTGGCCAGATTTAGGAATCTTGGGAAAAAAATGTGAATTGGGTTCCTGAAAATCCAATGGCTTTTTGGGATACAGTACAGGTTCTAGAGAGGTTCTCTCTCAGCATCATTAAAAGACTCATGGGGATGCCATTCTGCCATAAATTTCTGAGGCCCACTAGTAACTGCAACTTGCCCAATATAACACCTTTAGGGGCTTTCTTGGACTCAAGTCACCTGTTTCCTGAGTATAGTCTCTAAAATGCCTTGTAGGACATAGAAGTGTGTTCAAAGGAAGGTGTGTGTAATGGTAAGAGTCTAGGAAGAGAGAACAACTGAGGAGGATGAATGTTGTATGACTGGCACTTCTTGGGAAGACATGGATAAGTGTCTACTGACCTCAGCTAGGGACCAATGAAAAGAGAAAGTAGTAATTTCATCAAAGTCCAACTTGGCAAGCCAATGAATATACTAAAGGAGCAGTGATGACTCAGGGGCAGCTGCTTTACTAAAAAACCCACTCCAAACTGAATGACAACCTACAAAAGCTACAGAGCTGGAGCTGTGTGTGTGACCTGCCGGGAGTTCCAGAACTGCAGAGCTGGAGCTGTGTGTGTGTGACCTGCAGTGAGTTCCAGAACTGCAGAGCTGGAGCTCTGTGTATGACCTGCAGGGAGCTCAGCATTGTAGAGCTGGAGCTCTGTGAGTGACCTGCAGTGAGTTCCACAGTAATGCTGGAGCTCTGTGTATGGCCTGCAGGGAGTTCCACAGCAATGCTGGAGCTCTGTGTATGACGTACAGGCAGTTAGTTCCACATCTCCAAGTCTCTCCCAACACTTGTCCAATGGAATTCCTGTGTCATGTAGGCTTCAGCTTTCCCAGACATATGAGGTCTGTTTACTTCCTGAGTCTTCTAAGCATCCCTCTTGCTTTAGGAGGCAAAGTTTCAAGAAGTAAAGGAAGCATGGAGGAACTGCCATGTGCTAGTTACTAGCAGTTACTGCTGCTAGTGCCAGGCAAAGACAAAAGGCATTTTAAACCCTTGATGTTATTCCTACCAATGTTCCAGTCTTCCTGGGTGCAATAATGCCACCACATGGAAAGAGCATAGTAGTCAGCAATTGAAACCGAACATAGAATATTTAAGTACCTGCCTTGTACTAGTACCCTGTGTGGATACAGCACAAAACAAAGCAAAAGGAAATGTCTCTTCTGGAAAAAAATAACCCTAGTATTTTAGTGGTCAGAAATACTTGGAGCTCATTACATTATCAGCTATTTACCCTATTCCAACACCTGGCTGAAAGAACAGCATACTTCTGGCTTTCCTTGGGGAGCTGCTTTCAACCCTTAAACATAAGCCAGAGGGGAATTCTTAAGTTCAGACCTCCTGTCATTTTGTATGTTTTGACAAGAAGAGCTGGGATTATGCATGCGTCATCCAAGATTTATTGGCATTACGATTGCCAAAATAGGATAGCCAAGGGTCCATTCTGCTGGAGCCTGTGTGCCTTGCTTTGGTCTTTGAGGGCCTGACATGAAACACAGCTGTCACCTCAAAGGGAGTAAGACATGACTGATTATGAGCCAAATAAGAGTGACCATAGCTTGGGAATATAGACCCAGGTTGTCCCAAATAACGTGATCCAGCATGTAAGTTGGTAACTGAACTTTGCATAATCACAGAACAAAAGAATCATAAATCAATGTATTTACCAAGTACACTTGTGGGATCTGGTAGGCAGGTTATAGCAGAACAGAAAAATCTCTGTTACAAGTCTTAAATGTTATCTGATGACATGGTTTGGTGAAGTTGGTGGTCTGTTAATACAGTCTAAAGGGTTTACTTGACAGTTGAAAGGATATTAGATCAGACACAAAAGATGAGGGATAAATGTATACTGGTAGGACCAAAGATAGCCTTAGGTAACTTTGGCCCTTATATTAACTACTCCTAGAACGAGTGTTTGCTTTGGTTTACAGTACAAGGGTATACCATCATAACAGGAAAAGCCTGGTACCAAGACTGAGCCATCTGGCCACATTGCCTCTACAATCAGGAGGCAGAAAAAAATAAATGCTGGTATTCATCTTGCTTTCTTCCTGTTTAGAGCACCCTCCAAACCCACAAAATAATACCACTCACATTTAGGGCAAGACAGGTAGGCCCCAAGGTTTCTCTCTCTGATGATGATAAATCCTGTCAGGTTGACATCCAAGAGCCATCACAAGGCCACCCATCATCAGTCTGTCATCATAACATGTCACTTTTAAGCCACCATCTTTTATCGCTTGTCCTCATAGGCTCATGACCATCTCATAAAATACACTTAGTGCAACTTCAAATGTCCCCATAGTCTTTAACAATCCCCAAACTGTCCAAAAGTTCAAGTGTAGATCTCTTCTGAAACTTTAAAACTCGAGTTGTCTCTTAAGGATGAGCCCCTATAACATCATAACACAAGTTACAAACTTGCCGTATACCATGCCACAGAATCAGAGGCTTCATTACAAGTGGGAGGAATGTGAACACAGCAAGCAAGGGGTGGGCAAAAGCAAGACCAAAATCTAGTAGGGCAAACACCAAATCTTACTAGGCCTGTAATGGAATAACCTGTGCTCTAAAGGGCTTGGGAAATCCCACCCCTCCACTTGCAGCACACAGAGCTTCTCTGGGTGGGGCTCCTGTCCTCAGCAGAAGTCACACAGTGCTGGCATCTCCAGCATTCTAGATGCTTCACTGTAGCTTAGATTTCACCTTCACAGATCCATGCACTGGCCTCACTGGGATTCTCTGTAAGGGCTCCACTCCTGCCACATATTGCTTGGCCTCTAAGGCTTTGTGAAACCTTGGTGCAGGCCAATGTAACACCCTCACTTTCACATTGTTCCCTCCCCACACCACCCTGGCAAAAGCAGTAAGTACGTGAATGATAGAGCCAAGTAGTTTAACTGTCACCTGGCCCCCTGGAACAGCACAGGCTACCACATGTTAATCCCAGGAAAACCACTCCCTAGGGGATTGCTTTCCAGCAAGGAATACTTTCGTTAGCCTCAGTTGAATCTCTCACCTTTCAAATAAATGTGTATTTTTCAGAAGATGGCACTTTTGATGGGTGGGATCTTGCCCTCGGAGCATCTTTACTATTGTCCCAGTGTAGATTTCTAAAATGTAAGGGTTTTTCTTTGATGGTGTTAATCTCTTTAATGATTACATCTGTTTTCTCAGATTTCTTGTCTGCAACTTTTTAAACAATATTTTTAACTATGTGTGTATGTGTGTGGGTGTATGTACATGTGAGCGCAGGTGCCTGCAAAGGTCAGAAGATGGTGCCTGATGTCCTGAAGAAGGAGTTGTAAGCCACCCAATGTGCTGGGACCCAAACTCTGCAAGAGCAACGCACTCCCTTAACTCTCCAGCCTTTGTTTGCAACTTTAAACTCATTCTATTCTTCACCAAAACTATTTTTTTTTGCATATCCTGATGTTCCATTTCTTGCTCTGCATCACAATAGACCTGGATCAGAGCAGTAAACAGTAACCATGCCAAAGCCTGAATGCTGTCCTGTCTTGAAATTTACTCCACCAAACAAATGAGTCCGTTAATATTGAGTTCAGCCTCTTCAAAGTTGACTGTCAGGATACAGGCAGCATCCAACCAGTTTCTTTGCCGTACTATAACATGCATGGATGGCCATGACCCCACTTCCTCAAAGTGTCCTTGTTCCTCTGTAACCTCGTTATTTGGCTTCCACTGCCCACATTTCTCTCAGCATGCCTGTTTTCCAGATCCCCACCAGAATGGCTTGTTGAGCTCTTTTTTTTTCATAGTATTCTAAAGCTTTTCTTGCCTCAAGTGCGAAATTCTTCCAGATTCTTCACCTAAGCTAGTTTCAAGAATGTAAGAATCACAGGGTCAGGGTCACCCCAGTAGAAACCACACTTATTGGTACCAGTTTTCCATATTAGTTACTTTTAATGTTGCTGTGACCAAAAGCAACTTAAGGAAATTGGATGTTTCTTGATGTCTAGAAGACATGGTGGCAGGAGTGTAAGGCTGGTCATATTACATCCATGTTGCTGGAGTTTCTTGTCTCGCCTGGCCCTGCAGTCCATTCAGCCCCAAATGAGCACACAGAGACATATAGTTATTTATAAACTGTTGGTTGATGGCTAGGGCTTCTTACTGGCTATCTCTCTCTTAATTACATGCACAATCAGATAAATTCTGGTACTCAGGTCATTTTCATTCAGTTCATGACCTTTGCCCCTGGAATAGTGCCACCTACATTTAGAGAGAGGCTTCCCACCACAATAAATCCAATCTAGGGACTCCCTCCAGACATGCCCAGAGAACCACTAGTTACTAGGTTCTGTGATGTTGATAACATTGTTAGTAACCAGCATTGCTATATATCTTCAATAGCCCAGCTGACCACAATCACAAAAGTCTAGTCAGCTTTCATATAGAACCTTCACAGTAAAACTGAATTTTTTTCTGGGAACTTCAGTTCACACAGAATTATCAACTGGCGTTTATGCTCACATGCAGGCACTGTCGTTACTGTCATCTTTACTGCTACCATGGTATTAGTTTCCTGTTGTTCCTAGCAAGTTTTCACAAAAGAATAGCTTCAAACAAATAACTTACTACCTTACTTTTCTAGCAGTCAGAGTTGTAAAGCAATCTGCCAAGGATAAAATCAAAGTGTTGCCAGACTTTTCTTCCTCCAGGGGAAAATCCCTTTCCTTGCTTTTGTGTTAGCAGCCAACAATAATATCACTTCACTGTAGTCTCCTGAGTGGACTTGTCTGGAATTCTGGATCCTCCTGTCTTACCCCCCAAATACCAGTAGGCATGAACCACCAAGCCCACCCAGTACACTTCCCATTGGTATTACCATAGGATGTTCTTTAAATTTACCTATGGGTCTGTCTGTTTGCCTGTCTACTAGTGTGTGTGTGTGTGTGTGTGTGTGTGTGTGTGTGTGTGTGTGTGTGTGTATCTGTCTTCTCTTTCTTTTTCTTTCTATGTGTGTCTCTCTGTGTGTCTTTCTGTCTCTCTCTCATGTGTGTTTCTCTCTGTGTCACTCTCTCCCTTCCCCCTCTCTGTCTTTGTGTGTGTGTGCATGTTCTTGCCATGACACACATGTGGTTGCCAGAGAGTAACTTTTAGGTTTCAGTTCTCTCCTTCTGCGTCAGTGAGATGGGGTTTCCCTTGTATCTTCCACATGGAGGTGATGAGCTTCTGTGTGATCCTCCTGTTTCTGCCTCCAGCTTCCCTAGCATTTCTGGGATTACAGATGTGTGTGTGTGATCATATATTGCTTCCCCACCACCACCCCTGGTTCTATCGATTAAAGTCAGATCATCAACTTGCACAATAAGCAAACCTTTAATTTTGAGCTACCACCAGCCCTGAAACAGAATTTTCTGTGAAACTCAACAATTGATCCAGAGAGAGAGAGAGAGAGAAAGAGAGAGAGAGAGAGAGAAAGAGAGAGAGAGAGAGAGAGAGAGAGAGAGAGAGAGAGAGAGAGAGAGAGAGAGAGAGAAGTGGCCAATAAAACTGAAATTAGAAGCACTGAAAGATATGCTGTCAGAGAGACAGCACAGGCAGAGAGAAAGTCACATAGGCAGAGTGAACAGCCAGTCTCTGACTGGGGAGTTCTGGGCTGGGTTCCCCAGCTAAGACAAAAAGCTCTCGTTATAGTTTGGCTTTTCAAAGCCTTTCTGAAGCTCTTCTGGAATTCCTGGAATGTAAATTCTATGCTTTTATGATGTTTGAAATAAAAAAGTAGTTCTCAAATGTTTGCTTCTCACATTGTTTTCCTTGCCAAATGTTTCTTCTCCAAGGACCAAGATATAGAGAGTCACTGTACTAATTGGATTGTTACGGGCAAAGAAAAATTACCTCACTGTATTAAACCCAAATCACCGTGAAAAGATGTTCCTTACTCTTATAACAAGAAAGTCTGTAGAGATGTGGGGGATCAGACACATTCAAAAAACTGAAGTGGGGGAAACCCAGTTGAAAAGTGAGGCAGGAAACAAAATTCCTAACGGCAAGGGAAATTAAATGGAAGCGGCAAATAAATGATGTGGAAAAGCATTGAGGTGCCAACACGATGATTTTAATCATCATGCTGCTTATAATCACTCTCAAGCTGTATTACATTTGCTCATTAACCATTTTTCAATCTACCATTTCTACTTCTGTATCAGTGCTCACTGAGAGGGCTCTGCATATCTGGCTGTTCACTCTGCCTATGTGTCTTTCTCTCTGCCTGTGCTGTCTCTCTGACTCTTTCCTCAGCTGCCAGGGCAAATGCATGAGCCTGGCCCCAGACAGACCTGATTCCTGACTGCATGATCTTGCAGTAGTACTTGCATCTTCCGTATTCAGGTTATTCTACCACATGAATACTAGTCACTTTTTTTTGTTTTTGTTTTTTTTTTTTTTTTTGTTTTTTGAGACAGGGTTTCTCTGGGTAGCTTTGGAGCCTATCCTAGCACTCGCTCTGGAGACCAGGCTGGCCTCGAACTCACAGAGATCCGCCTGCCTCTGCCTCCCGAGTGCTGGTATTAAAGGCGTGCGCACCAACTATTCATTTTTATAGAGCTGCTGTGAGACTTAATCCATTTGAAGTAGAGGGATCGGCATGCAGTAAACATGCAATATTTATTCATTATATATGGAACATTTCACTATTAATTCTCAGGTTAATTAACCCTTTACATTATAGAAATTAATATTTTCAGATAGTTCACTAATATATTATTATTGCAGTGTTTTCTTACAGTCTTTTGGTTCCCTTTTCTGAGGTAGTCCCTAAGCTTTGGAAAGAGACCATGTGGATATAGATGTCCCATTTGTGCCTGAGCACTCCATGGATACCTTTTTGCTTCGTTTGACTTGAGTTTTTGCATCAGCCACCATCCACTGCACAAATGTCTCTGATGAGGTCTGCAAGCTGCACTAACTTATGGATAATGAGACACAAATTTAGTTGGTAGTTTGATAGAATGTCTATTAAAAGTAGTAGGTTTACCCTTGCAACCTGTAAGCTCCCAAGCATGGATTCTTGACAGATTTTTAGTTCTGGTAATGCATTTCCTTCTATGGCATTGGCCTTATATCCAAATATTCCAATGGTATTTAGTAGGTAGCTTGGAGGTCTGCTGTTGTTTTTAAACCAGTGGCAGACACAAAAAGCATCCTTGCATGTTTTTCTTGGAGTGGTTTCCTATCTGCAGTTATTACCATTATAGGTCTGATTCTCCCTTCTATCCTGAAACCTTCCCTTCTGGTTAGTTTCCCTCCCTATTTGTCTATAAGAACCACACTAAGTCTATTGCAAATCTGTAGTGGACAAAGACCCCTGGCACAACTCATTTCTGTTGGATATGACTTTGTTAACTAAGGCAAGGAAGGCAGGCACGCTAGGCTGAATTCTGTAATGCCCAGTGAGCTTGGGTATAGAAATAGCTAAGCCTAACTGAGCTAAAGAACTGTAAGACAGTAACTATATTCTGTTTTAAACCTCCAGATATGAAGCAACAGAAAGCAAATGCAGCAACATGTCTGGAAAGTAAGGTTGGGGACCAAGTGAGTAATGGGGTAGAGGAGAGAGAATATAAAGAGAGAAACAAGGAACAAGGAGACTGGCGGAAGTCCTCACAGGTCAGGTGATGAAGTCTTTAAGTGCAGGAGCATGGAGTTGGCTTTTTTACTCTGTCTGTGTAAAGACTCTTGACTGGAAGTTAGAGAGCTGTAGATATCTCTTAGCAAGATGAGTGGTACTTACAAAAAGGATGGTTTGCAAGAGACAGCCCAGGTATGATGCTATTACTGTCCAATTGAGAGATAAATGGGTTTTTCCTATTTCCTGAGGCACATGTATTTAATTAAAGGTCTTTGGAGAAAAAGTGTTTAAATATGCCTTCCATTTTATCTGAATAAATAGCAACATAAATATAGAGGGTAAGATCTGTGAATAGAGGCTGAAACGCAAAGCAGTCATTTTAATGTTCTCGTACCACTCCACATAAGTAAAACTTCTAAAAAAAAAAGAGCTTTGGATTGAATTCAAGCTCTGGATGTGTAAGTTCAACCATGATGGCTTGAAATCTGCCAATGAAGAGTAAAATACCAGCTCTTCAACACCCAGGCCCTGGGGGCAGGGCCATTACAGCACCGAACTGTACTTAGCACATATATACTTACATGTACATAGAGCTTATTATAATTTATATGCCTAACTAGCTATATGCTATGGGGATGTTTATATGGTTACTATAAGCATTTGTGTTTTTACAAGAGAAAAAAGAAAATCTCTCGCTTGTTGGATAACGGAGTAGCCTTTTAAATAATTTATGTTTTTTTTATTTTTGGTGTTTTACTTATTTGTATTTTATCTGTCTGAATGTTTGCCTGGATGTCTGTTTGTTCATCATGTGCCTGCCTGTAGATATCAAAAGAGGTTGCCAGATCCCTGGGGACTGGACTTAAAGATTGCTGTGAGCTGCCACATAGGTTCTGGAAGTTAAACCCAGGTTCTCTAGAAGAGCAGCTGGCATGCTTAACCATGAACCCTTCTCTCCAGCTCCAGTAGCAGTCTTTCAAAAACATCCTCTGGGTCAGGAAAACTTCAAATACACTTAAAAGTACAGATCTAAGTATAACTAGATACTCATTATACAATTCTATAATCATAAATTTATAACCAATTAAATTTCATCTATTTAGTTTCCCATTTACTTCTCCAAGTTATTTTGAAGTAAATGTACTGTTAGGTTACCATGCCTAGATTTCTTGAATACAAACAGTAGTATATGCTGTAGTTAATTTGTTATAAAGATGGTATTAAGTAATTGATGGGAGGGTAACATATACAGTGTGGATATGCTGGATAAAGAGTTAATCCAAGTGCTAGGCAGGACTGGGAATGGTAGAGTGTGATTCTGTTACACTACTAAGAAGAGCTTGCAGTTTAAAATGGCTTGTTTATTTATAGAATTTTCCACTTAATATTCTAAGATCTTGTTGATGAGAGGTCACTAAAATAACAGAACATGAAGCTATGTACAAGAGAGGAACAGTGTATAGGATTTGAAATAGCTTACATTCATTGAATTTTATTATCTTCTTTACTGAGCTTCATCAATAACATAACAATATAGATATTAAACACATTGTGTACATTATGGTCAGTAGTGATCATCACAGCAATAGAAATACCGAGACATTTGGATTAACACATGATCCAACATTCTGGTGACTCTCATGTGCAGGCCTTTGCCAAGATATAAAGCTCTTTATCTTGCCTGCCTTACCCTGCATGCTTACCAGTGGCTCCCCATAGTTCACTGGCTTTCTTCCTTCTGAAACACTGGGTGGTTCATCCAAAATGTGGTCTGTAGTTTCAAGATACTTAAACGTATCCCATCCAGTTCATTTATACCTCCGTTTCTGCTAAAATGCCATTTTTGGTTTCCCCGGTAAGTTGAGAGGGATGAAAAAAATGAAACAGTGTTCATGTGAACAACAATATCCCACCCTGTAACATGATAAATGAAGACCCAGAGACAGATATTGGGGTTCCAGTTTCAAGCTGCAGATCAGAAAAGCAAAGCAGCTGGTCACTAGCTCTTATCACTATCTCAGCTGAAAGAGCTGATCCTTGCCTCTCCTCATTGTGGCTGGAGAATCATCAGACTGCAATGTCTTCCTATCTTCAATGTGACTGGAGAATGAATGCCTGATACTGAGACCTTGCCCCTGTCTTATATACCCCATTAGTGCTGGGATTAAAGGCGTTTGATCAACAGGTGCTGAGATCATCTTTGTGTGAGCTCTTTAGGATTGGATCAATCTTGTGTAGATCTCTGCGTACCATGGACTCACAGAGATCCATCTACCTCTTAAGGATTAAAGGTGTGTATCACCACCTCCTAGCTTCTGGCTGCTGGGATTAAAGGTGTGTATCACCACTGCCTGATCTCTATAGCTCAAGACTGACTTTCTTTCTGAATCCTCAGGCAAGCTTTAATAAGTCATAAATAATATATCACCACACTACCCTTGCTTTATTACCAGTCCCTTACTATCTTCCCAAATCATCATTCTGGCCAACAGCTCTACTTTGTATGTATGTGACTAGTCCTTGTGGGAATTCGATCTGATAGCTAATTATATTGGGGCAGTTTGCCCAAAGGTCATGGTCTTCTCTGGAGATGAGTGTCCAGATAAGAAATGGAAGCAAGGGGTCTCCTGCTGTGTTGGTCAGTGATTGAACTGGAGGTAAACCAAGGCTCAGAGCTTCCCCATCGCATTTTGGGACTAGGTTACAGAGCAGCAGAGATCCCCAGCTGAACAGCCGAGCTGCTGGTGATGAGGACTGGATTCCTCATTCTGTCTTGTAATCATTGTGCACACATTTTGATATTAATAAATGTTAACACAATCCCCAGACTTCCCTCTTTAACTAGTTGCCTGTTTTTCCAGCACAGAGATCAACAAAGTCATCCCTGCAAACTCCTCAAATTCACTTTTCTGTTCTCCTTTAAATATCCCATGTGTGACATAAAGACTTATTTTTGGATCTTCTTCCTTTCTTCTCTCTCTCTCTCTCTCTCTCTCTCTCTCTCTTTTGCTTTAATGACCTAGTTTTCAGTTGCAACGATCTTGTGTGATTGGTCTTAAGTTCTGGACTATGTTTGCTCCCAGATTATCCTACAGTTTCAGAAAGAAGGAATCCGATGTTACCATGGTCTGGGTTATTGGCAATTCTATAGTTAAGACAGCATTGTTCATTAGCTTTGGGATGAAAAAGTCAAACAGAAACAAACTTGGGAGCTAGAAGAATGGCTCACCTGAATAGCAGAATTCAGGCATGTTATTTCCTATGGGAGGTAACTGTTTTCAACCCAACATTTGACAGTTAAACAGAAAGAAAAAGCAGTTATTGCCAGGCCTGCAAATTCGGGAGAGAAGGACCTGGAGAAACCATGAGGCAGGGAATTTATTGGGATCAGCAAGGGGAGTGCCTAGGGGTCTGCAACAGTCTCAAGATTGGTACACATCCAGGCTTGGATGACCTGTCCTGAGTTGGTTGGTCAACTGGTTGCTATGGCCTATAGGACCTCCCAAGGGTGGTTGCTATGTTCGGCATGCCACTGTTACCATAGAGCATGGAAATTACCGATTTACTCTTCAAATCTGCTGTGTGCCCACATGAAAGCTCTTAAGCTTTTTAGGTAAATCCTTGGTACTGATAGAAATATTACTTTAATCTGGATTACCATGAGGCAATTATATTTGGCACACAGGTTGTTGTAAAACTAGAAGAAACCCAAGCTTTGACTTTCTAGCCTATACTGTCCAAGGGTAAAATTTGGTATTTTTAAATAGCACTGTTCACATAGCATGAATTATTTATTATAAAAAACTGATTATATTTTATGAACAACATAGGATACAACAATGTTTTAGATATCTTTTCAGGCCAGTGCCTTGTAGATCAAGCATGTTGACATCCTGCATTCTTGTTCTGGGACTGTTTTAACTGGGTACCACTAGCTGGATGCCTTAACGGTTCTGGAGGGGAGACATGACCACAAGGGCCTGTCAGGGTGGCTTTCTTCTGAGAACTCTGAGAACTCTGTGTTTGTCTTAGTCAGGTTAAACTGCTATTAAAATGCCATAGACAGCATACTGCATCATACTATGCCATTCCACACTTACAGGAAGGTTATTGGTGTTGTTGCTTTTCAGTACTGGAAGCCAAAAGGCAAGGTCAGCCACTCTGGTGTTGGTCATGTTCTGATAATTTCCCCCTCTTCTGAGGTAGAAAATCAGAAAATTCTTGTCTGCCCATGACAGAATGAGGGAGCTCTCTGAGACTACTTTCATCGGACACTGATCCCACTCATCAATATTTCATCCTTGATGGGGGGTGTCCTTCTGTATATGTGTTTCTCTTATTGGTTGATGAATAAAACACTGATTAGCCAGTAGCAGGCAGGAAGTATAGGTGGGGTGTCCAGACAAGAATGCTGGGGAAAGGATGCAGAGAGAAGCTCCCAGGGAGAGACACCATGTAGTCGATGAAAGAATAACATGCTGGAGCCTTCTCTGGTAAGATAAGGCATGTCGAAATACATACATTACTAGTTATGGGTTAATAATTAAGAGAGAGCAAGCCAGTAAGAAGCCTGAGCCATCAGCCAACAGTTTAATAATTAACATGTCGCTGTGTGCTTATTTGGGGCTAATCTGCTGAAGGACCAGACAGAACAGAAACCCCAACGACACATCCTTGTTATTAAATCCCTCCCAAATACTCCAGGGTCCCTTGTGTTATCACATTGTAGGTTAGGATTTCCACCTGGGAGTTTTGGCAGTTCGTGAACACTATGTTTGGAGTAATGCTTCTTGCTTTTTTTTTTTTTTTGCAGATTTTTTATTTGAATTAGAAAAAAGATTGTTTTACATGACAATCCCAGTTCCCTTCTCCCTCCTGTCCTCCTCTACCACCACCCCCCCAGCTAAAATCCTACCTATCACATATCCTTTCTGCTCTCCATGGATGGTGAGGCCTTCCATATGATGTCATCAGAGTCTATCGTATTCTTTGGGATAGAGCCTAGGCCCCCATGTGTCTTGGCTCAGGGAGTATTCCTCTATGTGGAATGGGCTCCCAAAGTCCACACCTAAGTATGCTAAGGTTAAGTACTGAACTACTACAGGAGGTCCCATAGATTTCCGAGGTTTTCTCACTGAAAACCATGTTCCTGGGATCTGGATCAGTCCCAGCTGATATCCCAGCTATCAGTCTGGGGAGCAAGAGTTCCCTGATGTTCAGGTCAGCTGTTTCTGTGAGTTTCATCAGCCTGGTCTGGACACCTTTACTCTCACTGGTCCTTCCCTGCATCTGGATTCCAGTTCAGTTCAGTGATTAGTTGTGGGTATCTGCTTCTACTTCCACCAGCTGCTGGATGAGGGCTATTGGGTGTCATATAAGTCAGTTATCAATCTCAATATCAGGGGAGGGCATTTAAGGTAGCCACTCCTCTGTTGCTTAGATTATTAGCTGGTGTCATCTTTGTAGCTCTCCAGACCTTTCCCTAGTGCCTGATTTCTCTGTAAACCTAAAGTGTCTCCCTCTATTATGATATCTCCATTCTTGTTATCTTCTATTCTTCACCTGACTCAACCTTCCTGCTCCCTCATGTCCTCCCCACCCCTCCTCTTCTCCTCTTCTTATTCTCCTAGCTCCCTCCCTCTCTTCCCGTGCTCCCAATTTGCTCAGCAGATCTTGAACCTCTCCACTTCTCCAGGAGACCATTATGTCATCTTAGGGTCCTCCTTGTTTACTAGCTTATCTGGCAGTGTGGATTTATAGGCTGGTAATCCGTTGCTCTATGTCTAAAATCCACATATGAGTGAGTACATACCATGTTTTTCTTTTTGTGATTGGGTTACCTCGCTCAGAATAGTTTCTTTTAGCTCCATCCATTTTCCTGCAAATTTCAAGATTCCATTGTATTTTTTCTGCTGAGTAGTACTCCATTGTGTAAATGTACCACATTTTCTCTATCCATTCTTCAGTTGAGGGACAACTAGGCTGCTTCCAGTTTCTGGCTGTTACAAATAGTGCTGCTATGTACATTGCTGAACAGATGTCCTTGTTGTATGAATGCTTCTTTTGGGTATATGCCTAAGAGTGGAATTGTTGGATCTTGTGGTAGACTGATTCCCAATTTCTTTTTTTTAATCATTTTTAAATTTGAATTACAAACAAGATTGAATTACATGACAATTCCAGTTCCCTTCTCTCCCCCTTCCTCCCCTACTAGTCCCCCCAACTAAAATGCTACCTATCACATATCCTTTCTTCTAATCTACACCTGACTCAAACTTTCTGCTCCCTCATGAACTCTGCATCCTTCCTCTTCTTCCCTTCTCAATCTCGTAGCTCCCTCCCCCCTCTTCCTATGCTCTTAATTTGCTCAGGGGATCGTGACCCTTTCCCGTTCTCCAGGGGACAAAGTTTGTCTCTTTTAGGGTCCTCCTTGTTTACTAGCTTCTCTGGCAGTGTGGATTGTAGGCTGGTAATCCCTTACTCTATGTCTAAAATCCACATATGAGTGAGTACATACCATGTTTGTCTTTTTGTGATTGGGTTACCTTGCTCAGAATGGTTTCTTCTAGTTCCATCCATTTTCCTGCAAATTTCAAGATTCCATTGTTTTTTTCTGCTGAGTAGTACTCCATTGTGTAAATATACCACATTTTCTCTATCCATTCTTCGGTTAAAGGGCATCTAGGCTGCTTCCAGTTTCTGGCTATTACAAATAGTGCTGTTATGAACATCGTTGAACATATGTCCTTGTTGTATGAATGTGCTTCTTTTGGGTATATGCCTAGGAGTAGAATTGCTGGATCTTGTGGTAGACTGATTCCCATTTTCTTGAGGAGTTGCCATACTGATTTCCAAAGTGGCTGTACAAGTTGGCACTCCCACCAGCAGTGGAGGAGTGTTCCCCTTTCTCCACATCCTCTCCAGCATAAACTGTCATTGGTGTTTTTGATTTTAGCCATTCTGACAGGAGTAAGATGGTATCTCAGAGTTGTTTTATTTGCATTTCCCTGATGGCTAAGGATGTTGAACACTTTCTTATGTGTCTTTCAGCCATTTTAGATTCCTCTATTGAGAATTGTCTATTTAGTTTTGTACCCCACTTTTTAATTGAATTGTTTGGTGTTTTGGAGACTAGCTTCTTGAATTGTTTGTATATTTTGGAGATCAGCCCTCTGTCAGATGTGGGGTTGGTGAATATCTTTTCCCAGTCTGTGGGCTGCCATTTTGTCTTGCTGATTGTGTCCTTTGCCTTACAGAACCTTCTCAGTTTCAGGAGGTCCATTTATTGATTTTTGATCTCAGTGTCTGTGCTACTGGTGTTGTGTTCAGTTAGCTGTCTCTGGTACCAATTAATTCAAGGGTATTTCCCAATTTATCTTCTCATAGGTTTAGTGTGGCTGGGTTTATGTTGAGGTCTTTGATCCATTTTGACTTAAGTTTTGTGCAGGGTGAAAGGCTTGTGTCTATCTGTAGTCTTCTACATGTTTGCATCCAGTTATGCCAGCACTATTTGTTGAAGATGTTCTCTTTGTTCCAGCATATATGTTTGGATTGTTTGTCAAAAATCACGTGTTCATAGGTGTATGGGTTAATATCAGGGTTTTCAACTCTATCCCATTGCTCTACATGTCTATATTTGTGCCAATACCAAGCTGTTTTCAGGACTATATCTCTGTAATAGAGCTTGAAACAGGAATGGTGATGCCTCCAGAAGTTCCTCTATTGTACAGGGTTGTGAAAATGGCAATCTTGCCAAAAGCAATCTACAGATTCAATGCAATCCCCATCAAAATCCCAACACAATTCTTCAATGATCTTGAAAGAACAATTCTCAACTTTATATGGAGAAACAAAAGACCCAGGATAGCCAAACAACCCTATGGAGAAACAAAAGACCCAGGATAGCCAAACAACCCTATGGAGAAACAAAAGACCCAGGATAGCCAAACAACCCTATGGAGAAACAAAAGACCCAGGATAGCCAAACAACAAAAGACCCAGGCTATCCTGGGTCTTTTGTTTCTCCATATAAAGTTGAGAATTGTTCTTTCAAGATCATTGAAGAATTGTGTTGGGATTTTGATGGGGATTGCATTGAATCTGTAGATTGCTTTTGGCAAGATTGCCATTTTCACTATGTTGATCCTGCCTATCCAAGAGCATGGTTGATCTTTCCATTTTCTGGTATCTTCTTTAATTTTTTTCTTTAGAGACTCAAAATTCTTATGGTCCAGGTCTTTCACATTTTTGGTTAGTGTTACCCCAGGGTATTTTATGTTGTTTGTGGCAATTGTAAAGGGTGATGTTGCTCTGATTTCTTTCTCAACCAATGTGTCATCGGTATATAGTAGGGCTACAGATTTTTTGTGTTAATCTTCTATCCTGCCACTTTGCTGAAGGTGTTTATCAGCTGTAGAATTTTTCGGGTCACTTATGTAGACTATCATATCACTTGCAAATAGTGAGGGTTTGACTTCTTCCTTTCCGATTTATATTCTCTTGATCTCCTTTTGTTGTCTTATTGCTCTAGCTAGAACTTCAAGGACAATATTGAAGAGGTATGAAGAGAGTGTACAGCCTTGTCCTGTCCCCGATTTTAGAGGAATTGCATTAAGTTTCTCGCCATTTAATTTGATGTTGGCCATTGGCTTGCTGTATATTGCTTTTATTATGTTGAGGTATGTTCCTGTTATCCCTGATTTCTCCAAGACCTTTATCATGAAGGGGTGTTGGATTTTGTCAAAGGCTTTTTCGGCATCTAGTGGGATGATCATGTCGTGTTTTTCCCTCAGTCTGTTTATATGGTGGATTACATTGATGGATTTTCATATGCTGAATCATCCTTGCATCCCTGGGATGAAGCCTACTTGATCGTGGTGGATGATTTCTCTGAAGTGTTCTTGGATTAGATTTGCCAGTATTTTATTGAGAATTTTTGCATCATTGTTCATGAGAGATATTGGTCTATAGTTCTCTTTCTTAGTTGTGTCTTTGTTTAGCTTGGGTACCAAGGTTATTGAAGCCTCATAAAAAGAGTTTGGCAATGACCTTTCTGCTTCTATTGTGTGGAATACTTTGAGGAGAATTGGTATTAACTGTACCTTGAATTTCAGGTAGAATTCTGCACTGAAGCCATCTGGCCCTGCGATTTTTTTGGTTGGGAGACTTCTGATGCCTGCTTCAATTTCATTAGAGGTTATAGGTCTATTTAAGTTGCTTATCTGTTCTTGATTTAATTTTTGTAAGTGAAATCTGTCCAGAAAATTGTCCATTTCCTTTAGATTTTTGAATTTTTGAGGAATATAGGTTTTCGAGGTATGACCTGATGATTCTCTGGATTTCCTCTTTGTTTTTTGTTATGTCCCCTTTTTCATTCCTGATTTTATTATTTTGCATGTTCACTCTCTGCTGTTTGGTAAGTTTGGATAAAGGTTTGTCTATCTTGTTGATTTTCTCGGAGAACAAACTTTTTGTTATATTAATTCTTTGTATTGTTCTCCTAGTTTCCATTTTATTGATTTCAACCCTCAATTTGATTATTTCCTGGCATCTGCTCCTCCAGGGTGTGTTGGCTTCTTTGTGTTCTAAAGCTTTCAGTTGTGCTGTTAATTCTCTAGTGTGATTATTCTCCTGTTTCTTCATGTGGGCACTTAGAGCTATGAACTTTCCTCTTAGCACTGCTTTCAAAGTGTCCCTTAGGTTTGGGTATGTTGTGTCCGAATTCTCATTGAATTCTAGGAAATCTTTAATTTCTTTTTTTATTTCTTCCTTGACCCAGGAATTGTGCAATTGGGTCTTACTTAATTTCCATGAGTTTGAATGTTTTCTGTAATTTGTGCTGTTGTTGAATTCTAACTTTAAAGCATGGTGGTCTGATAAGACACAGGGGGTTATTTCAATTTTTTGTACCTGTTGAGGTTTGCTATGTTGCCAAGTATGTGGTCAATTTTAGAGAAGGTTCCATGTGGCTCTGAGAAGAAGGTAAATTGTTTTGTATTTGGATGCAATGTTCTATAGATATCTGTTAAGTCCAATGCGCCATAACTTCCATCAGTTCCTTTGTTTCTTTGTTAAGTATCTGTTTGGTGTTCCTGTCCAATGGTGAAGAGTGGGGTGTTGAAGTCTCACACTATTAGTGTGTGTGGTTTTATGTGTGATTTGAGTTTTAGTAATGTTTCTTTTACAAACGTGGATGCCTTTTATTTTGGGGCATAAATGTTCAGAATTGAGACTTCATCTGATGGATTTTTTCCTGTGATGAGTAGAAAGTGGCCTCATTCATCTCTTTTGATTGATTTTAGTTTAAAGTCCAATTTGTAGGATATTAGGATTGCTACACCTGCTTGTTTCTTGGGTCCATTTGATTGGAAAATCTTTTCCCAACCTTTAATTCTTTTGGTACCGTCTGTCTTTGAAGTTGAGGTGTGTTTCTTGTATGCAACAGAAGGATGGATTCTGTCTTCCTGTCCATTCTGCTAATCTGTGTCGTTTTATAGTCGTTAAGACCATTTATGTTGAGGGATATTAATAACCATTAATTGTTCATTCTTGTTTGGTTTTGATTTGGTGATGGTGTTGAAATTATGTGTGGGATTCTATCCCTTTTTCCTTTTGGCCATTAGTAAAGTGGAATTATCTATTGCCTATATTTTTCTGGTTGTAGTTAACTTCCTTGGGTTGCAGTTTTCCTTCCAGAACTTTCTGTAGAGCTGGATTGGTGGATATGTATTGTTTGAATCTGGTTTTGTCATGGAATATCTTGTTTTCTCCATCTATATTGATTGAAAGATTTGCTGGGTATAGTAGTCTGGGCTGGCATCCGTGGTCTCATAGTGTAGTTAGAATATCTATCCAGGACCTTCTGGCCTCCAGAGTTTCCATGGAAAATTCAGGTGTAATTCTGATAGGTTTGCCTTTATATGTTACTTGACCTTTTTCCTTTGCTACTCTTAATATTTTCTACTTCTGTATGTTTGGTGTTTTGATTATTATGTAGTGAGGAGACCTTTTTTTGGTTCAGTCTAATTGGTGTTCTGTAGGCTTCTTGTATTTTCTTTGTTATGTCTTTCTTTAGGTTGGGAAAGTATGCTTCTATGATTTTGTTGAATATGTTTTCTGTGCCTTTGAGTTGGATTTCTTCACTTTCTTCTATACCTATTATTCTTAGGTTTGGTCTTTTCAAGTATCCCATATTTTCTCAATATTTTGTGTTAGGGATTTGTTGTACTTAAGATTTCTTGGTTGATGAGTCTATTTCTCCTAGTGTATCTTCAACTCCTGAGATTCTCTATACCATCTTTTGTATTCTGTTGGTTATGCTTGTTTCTGTAGTTCCTGATTGTTTACCTAGCTTTTCTATTTCCAGCATTCCCTCAGATTGTGCTTTCTGTATTGTCTCTATTTCAGTTTTTAGGTCTTGAAGTGTCTCCTTGAGAGATTTGTTGATATGTTGTATATTTTGGGTTGTTTTTTCTTCCATTTCTTTAAGGGATTTTCTCATGTCTCTTTGAGGTCCACTATCATTTTCTTGAAAATGTTTTTAAGGTCATTCTCTTCTGCTTCATCTGCATTGTGATGTTCAGATCTTGCTGGTGTCTGGTTCCTAGTCTCCGGTGGTGTCATATTGGGTTTTCTGTTGTTGAATGTGCTTTTACATTGTCCTCTTCTCGTCCTTTCTTCTGGTGGGTGTAGCAGGAGTCTCTTCCTCTCTTGGTGAGTAATGGACCAAATTTCCCTTCTGGTAGATGCAAACAGTTCCAATACTCTGATGTCTGTCCTCTTGTCATGGATGGAGGTGGCACTTTTACCAAGACATCAGCAGTGTCCGGGTGTGTTGGATCCCGTTGCCGAGTTCAGATCCTGTGACCAGATCCCTGGCATCAGAAGTTTACAAGCAGGGCCCCTTAGCCGGGTTTGTTGCCTCTTTTTGTGTAGTTTGTAGGTAAGCCTGGCCTTTCTTTGGCTTGCAGAAGCTCTTCCTATCCATCTTCATCTTCAAAAGGAATTCTCCTTCTTCTGTATATGACTACGTCCAAATTTCACCTTTTGAAGAATACTAGTTACACTTATTCGAAGGCACTTGCTCTAACCCATGACAGCCTCCTCTGAATTAATTCCATCTTGAATGTCCCAGTTTACACTCATGTACTGAGTTAGGATTTTGACATAGGATAGTCAGGACAATAAAATTCAACCTGTAACATGTTCTCATTGTTTTTAAAAAAACTTATTTATTTCTAAATAAATTATTCTTTGATGAAATTTTGTAGTTTCTTTTTCTTCTTACTGAAGAGAAGTAGGACTGAATTAGCTTCTTACTTAAGCCAGAAAACAACCCCATTCAACCCATTATTTGCTCCTATCAAAGCAGGTGGTATGGTCAATGTAGCCTGATATTCACTAGGGCATTGCCTTTTGAGTGATACTATGATGGCTTAAAGTCAGCATCCCCACCTGGATCTTGCTGTCCTGGCTACTACCCTGGATACAGGAAAAACCCTGCTCCTGCCTTTGAAGGGAGGCAGACCTCAGCCAGTTTTAGTTCTGTGGTAAAGAGATACCTGGAAAATTCTCCATGAAGTGTAAACTTACCTGAGCTCATGGGGGCTCACAGAGACTGAATTGTTGTTGTGTGGCTTGGTCTTCTCTCTAGTAGAGGGAGCTGGGGCTGTCACTGACTCTGTTGCCTGCTCTTCGGACCCTTTCCTCCTAGTGGGTTATCTCATCCACCATTAATAGATGAGGCACCTAGTCATGTTGCAACTTGATATCCCATGGCTGGCTGATATACATGGAAGGCCTGCCCTTTTCTAAAAGGAGGGAGAGGGAGTAGATGTGGGGAAAGGGAGAGACTGGGGAGAGGGACTGGGAAGAGAGGGAGAGGGAGGAGAAACTGTTATTAGACTGGACAACAATTAATTAATTGATTAATTGATACAAAAAAACAAGAGATTCTCCATGAAACACTTGTTTCCATCAAGGAGTTACTGAGAAGTCTAAGCACCTTGCTGGCACTGGAGCTTCAAGCACCATACTTCCCATCCATGCTGATTTGAGATCAAGAAGGGTTATTGGGACCTATCCTGACTTCAGGAACCCCTGAACCCTGTGAGTGGCTTCAGATAGTGCTGATCATAAAATCTTACACTGAGGGTTAGAAGTCAAGCAGATAGATTCAGGAGAGACAACTCAAGATGCTTAAGGCTAGCTTTAGTTCTGAACCCTCTGTTCATTTTTACTAAAAGAAAAAAAAGGCACTGATTGAAATTGCATTGAGTCATTGGTTTTGTACATTGGTTTTGGCGGTATTGTATAGTAATTGTGACAAAATGTATTCTTGCAATTCACAAATATAAGACTTTTCCTTGTAGGTGACCCTGACATATACAATTCAAGTTCATATTATGTCTGCTGGCATCATCTTCTTTTCTTCCCTTATATTTCACTGCTAAAAATAAGCCATGTTTGGTTGTTTTCTGTTAGAAACCTGTTCTTTTCTAATGAGAGACAGAAAAGGAGTGGATCCAGATGGGAGGGGAGATGGGGAGGAGCTGGGAGGAATAGAGGGAGGAGAAACTATAATCAGGATATCTCGTATGAGAAAAGAATCTATTTTCAATAAAAGGAAAACAATTTTAAAAAGAGAAGCGCCTCCAAAGCTACACAGAGAAACCTGTATCAAAAAACCAAAACAGAGAGAGAGAGAGAGAGAGAGAGAGACAGAGACAGAGACAGAGACAGAGACAGAGAAAGAGAGGTGCACACAATCCTTCCCTGCAATGACTAGCCCACCTCTGCAGCATTCTGCAGTCAGTTACTCTGGACACTGCTTTCTGTTCCAGTGAGAGACACTCCAAAACTCCTAACTTCTACTGCTATTTCTCACAATTGTTTCCCTTGCCATTTGTGATTCTTTGGGACACTTTCTGGTGGGGGATATTTTTTCCATATATATGTTTCTCTTATTGGTTGATGAATAAAACACTGTTTGGCTAGTAGTCAGTAGAGGCAGGAAGATAGGCGGGGCTAGGAGATGAGGAGAATTCTGGGAAAGGTAGGCAGAAAGGGCTTGCAGGGAGATGCCATGGAGGGACTGGGAAGATAGGACGTGCCAGGTGTTCTCCGGTAAGACAATGTAGAAATACACAGATTTATAGAAATGGATTAATAATTAAGACAGAGCTAGCTAATAAGAAGCCCTAGCCATTGTCCAACAGTCTTATAATTAATATAAATCTCTGTGTGTGTTCATTTGGGGCTGAAGCAGTGGCAGGACAGGCAGGAAAGAAAAACCAGCAACAGTTTCCTTTAGAGTCCCTTTCTTGATACTCCTTTATCCTTAGAGTCTGTGAAGCTTTGAAAACTCCCTATTTTCAATGTCCTTACTGAAGGGACCAGCCCTCTATTTCGGCAGACATGACAGTAACACGTGCTCGCTATGACCTTGCCTTGGTCACTAAGAGGTCAGATGCCTGCCTCATGGCAAGGAGCCAATCAGAAGTTAGCTGGTGGCGCTATGCTTTATGGCTCTGGGTGTACTTTGTGAGTATGCACAGCAATGACGCACAGGGCATAGCAACCACCCTGGGAGGGCCTATGGGCCATAACAACCAGTTGGCCAATCAACATAGGGCAAGCCCTCCAATCCTGGAGGCACACCAATCCTGAGCCTGTGCATACCCCTAGACACTCCCCTTACCCTGCCCTACAAGATCGCTGGTCAGCCGGTTCGAGGTGTCTTTGCTAGCCATCCGCCATGGCAGGTGGGTGAAAGACCCGAGCTAACATGGGGTTAGCTTGTTAAAAAACAATAAAGCCTTATGCAGTTTGCATCAAGCTCTTGAATCTGCCTGGTGATTGGGGTGACCAAGGTTGTGGGCTGAGACCCCGGAGGCCTGAGTTTTTCCGGGGGTCTAACATTTACCTTCCTGAAAATCCCTCTGCCTCTGTAAGCCTGGGAATATGGTCATGGAGCCTCTTCTTTGAATTTGTGTACCGTGTCCATTTCTACCATGAGAAATGGATGATAGAAAAGCCTGCACCCTGTGGTTACAGGACTTTCACTTCCTCAGGAAGAAGGGCAGGTGAGAGCACTACACTCACAATAACCATCAAGTAAAGCCTTTGCCACACCATGATTGTTTCTGTACCCTGAGAGATAATCCCAGCTGTTTCTAGTAGTTTCCAAAAGGCATTCGTTAGTGAAAATTACATTATAGCCATATCTGGCACCAGGTTTCCTCCTATAGTGCTGCAGTCCTGGCTCCATTATTCTTCCCTCCTAGAAGAGGATGTGGCCTGGCTATTGCTTTTAAACTGTGTGGACAGTTCAAGGCTGCCCTGACCCATGATGCCTATACCCCTAGCATGCTGATCATGCCTATCAAGCTAAAAGCTGTCAGTTCATTTAGTCCAAACTGTAAGGAAATGTCTTCTTTCATCCACCGTGCTTCATAGATTATTTCTGTGGCACAACGTGCCTACATAAAGAAATTGTAAAAACCTCATACAACCAACTTAACAGCACATCTGAGAGCTCTAGAACAAAAAGAAGCAAGTACACCCAATAAGAGTAGATAACAAGAAACAATCAAACTCAGGGCTGAAATCAATAAAATAGAAACAAAGAAAACAATAAAAAGAATCAATGAAACACAGAATATTTGACTTCATATGGGAAAACAAACAAACAAATCATTTCCCAACCTTTTACTCTAAGTTAATGCCTGTCTTTGAAGTTGAGGTGTGTTTCTTGTAAACAGCAGAAGGATGGATTCTGTCTTCGTATCCATTCTGTTAGCCTATATCTTTTTATGTACACCTGATTTTTGATAAAGAAGCCAGAAATACACAATGGAAAAATAAAAGCATCTTCATCAAATGGTGCTGTTCTAACTGGAATATCTGCACGTAGAAGAATGTAAATAGATCCATATCTGTCACCCCACACAAAACTTGAGTACAAATGGATAGAAGACCTCAACATAAAAACAGATACACTGAACCTAATAGAAGAGAAAGTTGGGAATAGCCTTGAACTTATTGGCACAGGAGACAACCTCCTGAATGCAGATAGCACTGATGTTAAGAATAACAATCAATAAATGGGACCTTATGAGCCTGAAAAGCTTCTGTAAGGCAAAGGACATTGTCATTCCGTTAAACTGGCAGCCTACAGAATGGGAAAAGACAACTCCACATTGGATAGAGGGTTAATATCCAAAATATATAAAGAACTCAAGAAACCAGACATCAACAAACCAAATAATTCAATTAAAAATGGGGCTACAAATCTAAACAGACAGGAATCTCAAACAGGAATCTCAAAATGGCTGAAAAACAAAGACATGTTCAGCATTTTTAGCCATCAGGGAAATATAAATCAAAACTACTTTGAGATTCCATATTACTCCTGTCAGAATGGCTCAGACCAATAACACAAATGACAGCTTATACTGGAGAGGATGTGGAGCAAGGAGAACACTCCTCCATTGCTGGTGGGAGTACAAACTTTTACAGCCAATATGAATATCAATTTAGCCATTCCTCAGAAAATTGGGAATCTGTCTACCTCAAGATCCAGCTCCAGATCCATGCTTCATCCTCCCACAAGGACCCTTGCTCAACCATATTCATTGCAACTTTCTTCATAAGAGCCAGAAACTGGAAATAACTCAGATGTCCCTTAACCTAAGAATGTACATTTACACAATGGAATATTACTCAGCTCTTAAAAAACAAAAACAAAACAACATCAGGAAATTTGCAGACAAAACTAGAAAACAGAACTAAAAAAATCATCCTGAATGAGGTTAGACCCAGAAAGACAAACAGATAAATGTCCTTATAATTGTGCATTAGCTATAAAGGATAATCATGCTACCATCCACACACCCAGAGAGGCTAAGAAATGAGGGGGGACACATCAATCTCCCTGGGAAAGAAAAATAGATTTTGTTGGTGGATTAGAGGAGGATGAATATGGAAACAGGAAGGATGGTGGGGGAACAGAGGGAGAGAGTACTGGGAGAGAAGACTTCATCTGGGGATCATTTAAGGGGTGATATGGAAACCTAATGCAGTGGAAACTCCCTGGAATCTACAGGAGTGACACTAGTGAAGAGACCCTAGTAACGGGAGATACCAGGCCTGAACTGGCCATCTTCTATAACCAGGTAAGGCTCCTAGCAGTGGGACAGGAACACCAACCAGGTCACAAAGCATTTGACCTATAATCTGTCTTTCCTAAAAGATATGCTGCGGTAATGGTAGCACAGAACTTGTGGGAGTGGCCAACCAATGATTGGTACAACTTGAGGCCCCTGACAAGAGAGGGAGCCTATACCTGCCAGTGCCTGGATGGCCAGGAAACAGAATCTAGCCTCATGAAAGTGATCCCATGTACTTTGCAAAAGAGTTTGTTATTATGCTTATTACAAACCATTCTTCCCTAGGCGCTTGTCTCGAACATTGTTTAGCAGTCAATAGAACCTATTCTTGTGGAAAAGGTCTCAGGTGCTTTGCTAAAGAGATGTACTTTGCAAGGGAGTTTTGGTGTAGCCATGCCTAAAGCTTTGTTGTGATAACTGTCCTGGAGAAATGTTTTTCCCAATGCATTATTGTGTTTAAATGTGTAGAAAATAAACTGCTTGGCATCAGACTCCTGAAGTTTTGGCCCAGCACTGGTTACTAAAGTTGGGCTTAACCTGAGTTTCATTCTTACCTCACTTGGATCTTTTCCTGATAGCCATGATGCTTGCAGGGACCCCACAGTTCTTCATATTACAGTCAGTGCTTTCACTGTACCTTGTAAAACGAATAATAAAAGATCCAGAGACAGATATTGGGGTTCAAGTTTCAAGCTGAAGATCTGAAAAGCAAAGCAGCCGGCTATTAGCTCTCACTTCTACCTCAGGCCGAAAGGCCATCCTGACTCCACCAAACCTCAGACTGAAATCCCAGACTGCTATTCTCAATGTGGCTACAGACTCCTGAGACTTTGATTTCTTCCTATCCTCAATGTGGCTGAAGAATGCATGCCAGATCTGAGACCCTGTTCCTGTCTTGAGTACTTCTCATAAGTCCTGGAATTAAAATGTGTGATCCCAAGTGCTGAGATCATCTTTGTTTGAGCTGTTTCTCTTTAGGATTGGATATATTTCATGTTGCTTAGTGTGGCCTTGAACTAACAGAGATCTGTCTACCTCTTAATCCTGAGTCCTGGGATTAAAGGTATGTACCACCACTGCATGATCTCTATAGCTTGAGCCTGACGTTGCTTTCTGAATCATCAGGCAAGCTTTAATAAATACATAAATAATATATCACCACAGTACTATCCACATTTTAGCTCCCTCCATTTACATCCTCAGTCAAGTAAACGTCCCTTATTCCTGGGACCCTCCTGCCTTCTCCCAGGGTCCCTCTTTATTTCTGACATTCCCCAGGCTGTTTCCTTGTGCTGGCCAGATACAAGCAAGAGTCGTTTTGGAAGAGGGAACAGTAATTGAGAAAATGTCCACACCAGATTGGCCTGTGGATAAGTTCATTTTCTTGATTGGTGGTTGACATGGGAGGGCCGGCTTACTGTGGGCAGGGCTACCCTGGGCTGGTGGCCTTGAGTGCTACAAGAAAACAGGCTGAGTAGGCCATGGGGAACAAACCAGTAAACAGCACTCTTCCATGGCCTCTCTATTAATCTCTGCCTCCTGCCTTACTTGAGTTCCTACACTGACTTCCCTGGGTGTATGAACTGTTGTTACCTGAACACTGAAACTAAATCCTTTTCCCTGCAAGCTGATTTTGGTCATGGTCTTTAATCACAGTAATAGAAATCCTAACTGAAATGATTTTCTCTCCATTATCCTTGAAGTTGGCTAACAACTCCTGTTCCCTTCTTGTGAGAGGCCTTAGTGTGAATACTAGAAGTAGTAAATGCAATAAAATGTGTCTAAAGTCATCCAGTTTGGGCTGAAGCATGGATGATATTGAGTAAATGTTATTAATACATTGGGCTTGGATTATGCCATTGTATCTAGAACTTCCTTCCTAATGCAGTAAATCTCAATAAAGTGCACCCCTAAGTAATTCCTTGAACCAGTTCCCCTGCAATGTAGAGATTTTTCTCGTCTTTTTATCCTTACCACCTGCACACACATGCTTCCCATCGAGGTAACTTGTGCATAGCCATAGCTATCATTTTAATGGTGATTTTCTATATAACTAGTATAAACTCAAACTTTCTGTTGGTTGAATAATTATCTACTTCCTGGACCAATTCTAAAGTCTATGAGACCTCACCCAAGCATGTATGGCTATCTGTAACTTTGAATTTGTTTTTTTTTTTTGGTTGTTGTTGTTGTTTTTTTCAGAGAATGGGTTCTAGAGACCTAATCTAGGGCCTCACTCTTGCTAGCTAAATTCAGAACTCATATAGTCCTGCCAAGATTATGAAATACTGACAAAAAACGCCTTTCTAGCATGCCTACCCAGTGTCCATGGGTCAACTCTGCCAAGTAAATTTATCCAGTATATTCTACTGAAGAGCAGAACTAATTGTATTATATTGTCATCTATTTAGACCTGATATTTTTTGGGGGAGACCAACACCACTTTCAGCAACCAAACACTGTGGTTGAAATGTCACATGAGCCCAGATAAACAATAAGCATTGACTTTCAAATTATATATACCCTATGGTATGCACAAAATTGTTTAATAACTGGTTCAGTAGTTCCCAGAGGAAAAACCTTCTTCATAGTATTTGCCCATTTTCACAGTGTAAATAGTCTAACTTAGATTCATTCCGGCCCGATGGTGCCAATTCCTGAAATTTTACTAATAACTTTAGTAAATGGTACAGCTGCTGGCTGCAGCTTACCGCTATCTGTATGGGACAGAAGAGGGAGGATGTGGCCTTTACTTCCATGGGAAATCATGCATTATTGGGAAATGAGAGTTAACTACTCATGACTAGAAAGCAATTCTGACACAGAGCAGTGGTTTTGAGAATGATTTGGATTACATTATTCCCTTGAAACCTGTGGTAGACTCAGCCCGTAGGAATGTCTTCATAGAAAAGCAGGCCTGACACTGTATTCTGTGGAGAAGGGTGTGGTGGGTAGGTACCTGTGTTGTGTTTTAATCCTTCAGTTTATGAATACATTACTATCTTAGTTAGGGTTTCCATCATTGTGATGGAACACCATAATGAAAAGTAACTTGAGGAGGGAGGGCTTTATTTGGCATATGCTTTCACAACACTCCATGATCTGAGGAAGAAGTCAGGGCAGGAACCTGGAGGCAGGAATTAATGCAAAGGCCATGGAGGATCACTGTTTACTGGCTTACTCACCATGGCTTTCTCCTCATGACATTTTTAGCCTGCTTACTTACATACCCAAGGGCCATCAGTCCAGAGGTGGCACCACCCACAAAGGTCTCAGATGTCTTTCATCAACCATCAATCAAGAAAATGCTCCCACAGTCTTGCACATAAGCAGATACTATGGATGCAGTTTCTAGGTTGTAGTTCTCATGTCTCAGATAACTTGTGTCAAGTTGACAAAACAAAACAACAACAACAATAACCAAGACAGTTACCCTCCAACAAAGGAAAAGTTAAGTTACAAATGGAGTTAAAGTTGCTGATCTGCTGACTTGGGGCAAATGTTAGTGGAAAAGGCTCTGCTAAAATTCAGGTTTTATTGAGAAGATATATTGAAAAGGGTGAAGATATTATCCTGGACCACTCAAGAGACTTAAATATAATTAAAAGTGTAAGAAAAAGGCAGAAGAGACAACCTGGGAGACAATGGTATGAGAATAACTTGGCCCAAAGTTTCTGGGTGTGAAAATATAGGACCGGTCTATTAGCAAAGCAGTGTGTGTAAGCTTTGGAAGCTGGCAGACAGAAATAGTGTCTCCTAGAGGAACTCATTCAATTGACATTTTGAGATTATTAGTCCTATATGGTATTTCTAGGCAACAGAGCAGTTATGTAATAATGTAATGAATACTGTTTCAAGCTTCTATGTTAATGATAATTAGTCATAGCAACAAACAAGACCTAATACAAATTAGATTGTGAACACATAATAGTCAACGTTAAGCATGCCACAGACACAATATACTGCGTAAATACTTCTTTCAGCTCAGCCCCTTATTCAGTGTCTTCAAGCCTCTGGCTCTGTAATGTCAGCTAGGATTCTGTCTTTGACCCTTTGGTTTAAGTTACATTGGATATTGTGATGTTTGGGATCGGACTTCCCACATAGACTGTTCTTCTACTATCATGCAGCAGAGCCTATTTACAGGTACCCCACACACTGTATCTCTCCTGAGGACAAGGGGACTTAGCTAGTCCTTGCTCCAATCTACTTCCTTTCCTATCAATTTCCACAGAAACCACTGTGTCGCTGTGTCCATGGCACTTAAATCTTAGATTTTTATGATGGTTCTTGTTATGATAAAGCACTCAGGGAAACTTTCATGGGGGAAAAGTCCTGTCTGCCCCAGCAGAACAGGGAGAAAGAGAGAAGGAAAGAGAGTGTAAGTAGGTGGGGGTCTTTCTTTTAAAGGGGTCTTTCTTTGCACCTGTGTGCAGACTACACAATCATGGAACCTGGGCTGACCAGGGTACTGCCTGAGTGCATTCTGTCAGGTGACAGGGGCAGGCCAGCATAACGCCTGAGTTCTTATAGTCCTTGTTGCCTCCGTGAGGAAAACCAACACTTCCAAAAAGAAAGAACTCTTCCTGTTACCTGTTTTTGCAGAATAAGGCAAAAACACCTCACAGTGACATTCACAGCTTCCCGGAGTTTTGCCCCACCCCCTTTTCTAAGACTATTTCTCAGAATTCTTCCACTGATACTTACATTCCAACCACAACTGCATCTAAAACTACTTTTCATTTTCCTGCCTCCTAGCTTCTTTACATTCATCCACCAACTATGTAGTATAGTTCCTGTTGTCTAAAAATGTAAGCCGCAGAAACTTAGATGGTACAGAAAGGGTCATTTAAGTAGGCAAGAGCCTGGATCCACCACTGAAGGACTCATGCTTTACTGGAGGACCGGGGAAACAGTGAAATACAACAGTGGAAGAAAGGGAGGCATTTCAGGTGGAAGGACTAGACTGGCTTGCATTCTTGTGATTTATTCCCTACCTCAGATGCAACCATAACTCAGAAAAAGGGACTATGGGCATGGAAACCTGGATTTCAGCCACAATTTTTAGTGGTTAGTTTCTTGATCAACTAAGCGGAACTCTAAGCCTTCATTTACTCACAAAGGACAGGAAAATAGGTAATGGTCTTAGGACTGAATCAGGTGAGAGATAACAATGCTGTGCAATCTGAAAAGTACCAGACACAGACGATTCCAGGTTTATTATGAAGGCTTCAGAACAAGCTACAGCAACTGGAAGCCACTTTGCTATAAGAATTACTTGAGTGTATGTTGGTCAGACTTTTTGGGTCATGAAACAACAGACTCAGAAAAGGCTCTTCGCCCTCCGCCATCTGAAAGCACGAGATAGTGAGGTGATTCTGCTCACCTCCGAGGAGGAAGACAGTCCTTACTGCTAGACACAGAGTCATTGCTGAGATGTCTGCAATGAGAACAAACCTTATTATACAGATGACACATTCATGGAGAAAGAAATCAGAAGAAGAAATTTCTTTACAATTGCCACAAACAACATAAAATACAATGGGATAACACTAACCAAAAAAGTGAAAGACCTGTACAGTAAGAACTTTGAGTCTTTAAAGAAAGACATTAAAGAAGATACCAGAAAATGGAAAGATCTCCCATGCTCTTGGATAGTTAGAATCAACATAGTAAAAATGGCAATTTTGCCAAAAGTAATCTACAGATTCAAAGCAATCCCCATCAAAATCCCAACACAGTTCTTCACAGACCTTGAAAGAACAATACTCAACTTTATATGGAAAAGCAAATAGCCAGGATAGCCAAAACAACTCTGTACAATAAAGGATCATCTAGAGGCATCACCATCCCTGACTTCAAGCTCTATTATAGAGCCATAGTTCTGAAAACAGCTTGGTATTGGCACAAAAATAGACAGATACACCAATGGAATCGAATTGAAAACCCTGATATTAACCCACACATGTATGAACACCTGATTTTTGACAGTGAAGCTAAATCTGTACAATGGAAAAAAGAAAACATCTTCAACAAATGGTGCTGGTACAACTGGATGCAGACATGCAGACAATTGCAGATAGATCCATATCTGTCACCATGCACAAAACTTAAGTCCAAATAGATCAAAGATCTCAATATAAATCCAGCCACACCGAATCTTCTAGAAGAGAAAGTGGGAGATACCCTTGAATTAATTGGTAGAGGAGACCGCTTCCTGAACTTTAAGCCAGTAGCACCGACATTGAGATCTACAATTAATAAATGGGACTTCCTGAAACTAAGAAGCTTCTGTAAGGCAAAGGACACAGTCAGTAAGACAAAACAACAGCCCACAGAATGGGAAACGATCTTCACCAAGCCCACATCTGACAGAGGGCTGATTTCTAAAATACATAATGAACTCAAGAAGCTAGCAAACAAAACGACAAACAATGAAATTAAAAAGTGGGGTGCAGAACTAAATAGAGAATTCTCAACAGAGGAATCTGAAATGGCTGAAAGACACTTAAGAAAGTGTTCAAAATCCTTGGCGATCAGAGAAATGCAACTCAAAACAACTCTGAGATACCATCTTACTCCTTTCAGAATGGCTAAAATCAAAAACACCAATGACAATCTTTGCTGGAGAAGATGTGGAGAAAAAGGAACACTCCTCCATTGCTGGTGAGAGTGCAAACTTGTAAGACCACTTTGGAAATCAGTATGGCGGTTGATCAGAAAAATGTGAATCAGTCTACCTTAAGATCCAGCCATTCCTCTCTTGGGCATATACCCAAATAATGCACGTTCATACAACAAGGACATATGTCCAACCATGTTCATAACAACATTGTTTGTAATAGTCAAAACCTGGAAGCAACCTAGATGCCCCTCAACTGAAGAATGGATAGAGAAAAATGTGGTACATTTATACAATGGAGTACTACTCAGCAGAAAAAAGCAATGGAATCTTGAAATTCACAGACAAATGGATGGAACTAGAAGAAACCATCCTGAGTGATGTAACTCAGTCACAAAAACACAAACATGGTATGTAAAAGGTTCAGGCTTTAATGCTGATTGGCTCTACCTCTTTAAGAGACACACCTAGCCCCCTGACAACAGTCAGGGCACGCACAAGAAAATGTGCTATGTCATCACCACGTCACCCTCCATGCACTACGGCCTTCGTGAGGATTCTGGGCATGCATGGAACCGCAGTACACATGCACAGTCTTCCCTTTAAAAGTTCCAACTTTCCTGCTGCTCTCTCTCTACTCTCTCTGCTGCTTCGCTCTCTCTCTGCTTCTTCTTCGCTCTTTCTCTCTACTCTTCTCCTCTCTATGTGTGCTTCTGCTTCTCTTCTCTCTCTCTCTATGGCGACTGGCCATGGCAGTCAGCCATTAACTCTTTTCACTTACTCCCTTTACTCTGCGGGGCCCATAATAAATTGGTTAATATGTCTCATCTTGCACCTCCTCCTCTTTTTCTTTATATCTAATTTTCTACAAAAACATAACAGTATGTACTCACTCATATGTGAATTTTAGACATAGAACAAAGGATTACCAGCCTACAATCCTTTCACCAAAGAAACTAGGAAACAAGAAGGACTCTAAGAGAAAAATACATGGAACCCGGAGAATGGGAACAGACAGGATCTCCTGAGCTAATTGGGAGCATGAGGGTAGGGGAAAGGGATCTGGCAGAATGAGAGGAGAAGAAGAGGAGGGGTGAGGAGAAAATAGAGGAGCAGAAATGTTGAGTTGCAGGAAGAATAGAAGAGAGCAGGATGAGAGATACCATATCAGAGGGAGCCATTATAGGTCTGAGGAGAGATCTGGCACTAGGGAGATTTCCAGTGATCTACAAGGATGACATGAACTGACAATCTAGGCAATGGTGGATAGGATACCCTAAATGTCCTTCCCCTATAATGAGACTGATGACTACTTTATATGCCATTATAGAGCCCTCATCCAGTGGATGATGGAAGCAGAGGCAGACACCCACAGATATACACCGAACTGAACTCTGGAACCCAGTTGCAGGGAGGGAGGAATGAAGATCAAAGGGGTTGGTACCAGGCTGGTGAAACCCACAGAAACAGCTGGCCTGAACAAGGGGGGAGCACATGTACCCCAGACTGCTGTCTGGGAGGCCAGTACAGGACTGATCCAGACCCCTGAACGTGTATGTCAATTAGGAGTCCTCCACACTCTAGGGGGGCCCTGGTAGTGGATTAGTATTTTTCCCTGGTGTAAGAAGGGACTTTGAATGCCCATCCCACATGGAGGGATCCTCCCTCGGCCTGGACACATTGGGGAAGGACTAGGACCGGCCCAGGATGATGTGGTGGACTTCGGGGAGCCCACATTGAGGGCCCTACCATGTCTGGGAAGTGGAGGGTGGATGGGGTGGGGGATAGGTCGGGGATGGGGAGAGAGGGTTGGGTGGGAGGGGAGGGAGAGGGAAAAAGGATTTACATGTGAAGCAAGCTTGTTCCTAATTTGAACTAATAAAAATAAATAAGTAAATAAATTAGAGAAAAGATACAATATAAAAATTCTTCATCCCTCTTTTACATTTGTTTAAACAAAACCTGTTGTTTATGATTCAGGTCATAAACCATTTCTGTTTTCCTTCTTTAAGGTTTTACAGTGCAGGTTTTCCTCTATTCTACCATTTGAAAGCAGCATATGAGGACATAAACCTCCAGAAAAACAGACAAATCCTGAATGAGCAGTCTCTTTAGTTGCTGTGACGTGAACAACCAAGAACTCCTTCTAGAGCAAAAACATGACAAGAACCCTAGGAGAAACCATGTGTAACTTAGCATTTGTTTTTTAATGTTGTCAAACTGCCCAACTGAAGTAAAAGGAGTTTGAAGACTAATTTATTAGCTTATGTCAGAAATCATCAAAGCCAACTGAGCCAAGCTTAAACAGAAAATGACAAATTTGTTGAAATGAAACCAAATGCTAGCAACTGGCTCTGGACTGTCTCGGGAGGCAAGAATTTTTTCCTCTCCCCACTTTCCTTTTTCTCTGCTGCTCAGAATGATGGCTTCATGTCCCAAGATGTTTCTTCCTGTATACAAAAGCATTTGCTGTCTTCTGATTTATAGAGGTGCTATGTGTGATTTCCAATTTACAATGCTACAGTTCACTTAGCATTTTAATTTCCATCTCCTGGGCTAGTGATACACATTTCAATACTCTTTTTACATTGCTATTTACATTGCTATTTCATGTCAGTGGCATGAAATAGCACTCCACACTAGCCCCTTGGTCACATGTCAGAACCTGACTCTCCACAACAAACAACCTGTACTTCTAAGCTATGATGTATTAAATGTATTTAATACATCAGTTGGTGTATTAAATGCATTTTCAGCTCACGGTAAAAGCCCCCAAATGGCCATTACACTCCTGTTAGGAAAGCACTCTCGACTTTATTTCTGTCAGGACTCAGAAGGAGCCTTTCAAAAAGGTCTCTTCCACTGTTCACTATGCCTGGGTTTGTCAGGAAGACTTTGATAGAACAGTTCTCTGTGGAACAGGGACTAATAAATATAATGGTTTAAGAGATTTCAAGCAAAAAAGCATCACCCTGAGGGCAATTAGGGAGGAAGAGCATGATTAATTAAAAAACAGTAGATGACCTGTGATTTGAGGACAGAAGATCTCCAGTCCTGAGCCAATTCTCAGACTCGGGGTTATATTTGGAATAGTTTCTCAATTGCAGGTCTATTTTACTGAGAAGTGGGAATTATTGAGATGTGAGAATTAGTGAGCTTCCCATTACGGGCAGTTAAGGGTCATCCTAGGTGCTGCAGGACTTGTAGCTGCATCCCTGGGTCTTCCCTCTAGATTCCAGGAGCACCCCTCTGCAGTCACAGAAAAGGCAATGACCACTTCCTTGAAGGAATTATTAGCAATAAATGTAAAAGTAAATGAAAAGAGAAAGGCACCATGGAGGCTCATTGTGTTTGCAGGGAGAAAACTATCCCTTGTGCTTCCAAGAATTGGTTGGGTAAAGTTAGCAGAGATCATTGATAAAATACCTTTAAAACAACTGAAGGGACCAGTTCCCCATTTCGGCAGCCATAACAGCCAAACACGTGCTTGTCTGACCTTGTCTTAGTCACTAGGAGGTCAGATGCCTGCCTTGTGGCAAGGAACCAATCAGAAGTTAGCTGGTGGTGCTATGCTTTATGGCTCTGGGTGTGCTTTATAGACAAGCGCACAGCAATGACCCGCAGAGCATAGAAACCACCCTGGGAGGGCCTATGGGCCATAACAACCAATTGACCAATCAACACAGGGCAAGTGCTCCAAGCCTGGAGGCACACCAATCCTGAGCCTGTGTGTACCCCTAGACACTCCCCTTACACTGCCCTATAAGATCTCTATGCAGACGTTTCGAGCTGTCTTTCCTAGCCATCCTCCATGGTGGGTGGATGAAAGACCCGAGCTAACATGGAGTTAGTTGGTTAAACAACTATAATAAAGCCTCGTGCAGTTTGCATTAAGCTTTCGACTCTGCTTGGTGATTGGGGTGACTGCGGTCCTGGACTGAGATCATGGAGGCCTGAGCTTCCGGGGGGTCTTTCACAACTTGAAATAAAATTTGAGAAAGCTAGGGTTGGTATCTAAGCAGACAGACTGGAGAGATGGTTGTGTTATTCTAGACAGTCTTTATGACCTAGTTTTTATCTTTAGGCTGATGTGACCTGGGAAACATTAGTTAGAGTTTAATGAATGAAAAAGTTAACAATAAGATTTTTTTTTTTAACGGCATCCGTATTTCATACATTATTATGTTGAGGCTAGAATTTTCAAAGCATCTATTGCATTACCCTCCATTATATTACCATAGAATAGGAATGAACTTGCAGTGCAAATTGAACCTACATAAATTGTTCTAAGATTAGAAATTAAAATTTTGATGTATCGCTAGGTGTTCAACTTTAATTCCAAGATAGGTGGCCTAAACATAAGAGAAAGAATTTTAAAAATAAAGCCAAGGAGATATATTTACATTAGGGAAGTTTCTTGTGACTTTGTAAGAAGGCTTATGTCATGAAAGAGATCTCATTAATTTGATTTAGAATAAAGGAGTTGACTTCAGGTGATTTGACACAGTAATGGGGAGGAGGACATAAGGGTGTAAAAATTTCACTAGACCCAAGATAAATGATAAATGGGTGTTTATTGGGGAACACTTACACAGATAATAATAAAGAACAGCGAGAGCATTTCTTTGCCCTTCCGGTCAAGAGCCCACCAGAGAGAGACCATACCTCATGCTTCTCTTTCTGTGTCCGACTGCCTGAAGCCACACCTAAAGGTGTGTGGCCACTGTTACAGGTTCACAGGCAAGATGCCACTACACATAAACAAAGGAAAAAGTCTAAAGGAATGTCATAGTGTTAGACCCCTGGAAAACTCAGGTATCTGAGGTCCCAGGCCACGACCACAGTCACCCCAATCACCAGGCACATTCGAGAGCTTTCTGAAAACTGCATGAGGCTTTTTTGTAATTTAACGAGCTAACCCCATGTTAGCTGGGGTCTTTTGTCCACCCACCGTGGCAGTTGGCTACAAAAGACAGTTTGAACCGGCTGCCGAGAGATCTCGTAGGGCAGCATAAGGGGAGTGTCTAGGGGTACGCACAGGCTCATGATTGGTGTGCCTCCTGACTTGGAGGGCTTGCCCTATGTTGATTGGTCAACTGGTTGTTATGGCCCATAGGCCCTCCCAGGGTGGTTTCTATGCTCTGTGCATCATTGCTGTGTGCTTGTCCATAAAGTACACCCAGGGTTGTAAAGCATAGCGCCACCAGCTAACTTCTGATTGGTTACTTGTCACGAGGCAAGCACCTAACCTCTAGTGACTAAGACAAGGTCATAGCGAGCATGTGTTACTGTCATGGCTGCTGAAATGGGGAGCTGGTCCCTTCAATAGTTACTTTTCTTGTTATTATCACAAACACAACTGTAGATGGAAAGGTTCATTTAGCCTGGCAGTGTAGGGGGTATAGTCTGTTGCATCAGGGAAGGCATGGTGGCCACACTGGGAGGCAGCTGGTCATATGGGTTCACAAGCCAGAAGTCGGGATGAGTGGTTGTGCTCAGCTCTTGTCCTCCTTTCTGTTCAGCCCACACTCCAGTCCATGGGTTGTTCTGCCACACTCAGGATAGATCTTCCTTGCTCAGCTAAACATCTTCATAGACTGTAGTAGCCTGGCATGTCTCAGTCCCAAACCACAGAAGCAATGAGGCCTGGCCTGAATGGGGGAGTGTGGACTTGGGAATTCCTAGCAACCCAATAGCGATAAAGACCAAACATGGGCATCGTGTCATCTTTAGAGAGCTCTCAGTTCAATGCTGCAAAACTGAAGTCTCTCCTTTATTCAGCATCTTCCTGGCGGCTTTCTAACCATTCTTCCCTGACCCAGAGACTGTTTCTCTTCCATCTCCCTGGGCGCTATCAGCAGATCTCTTAACAGTCTCTCCTCCTGTTGACCTCTCTGCAGATACTTCCTAACCCTCTGTCTTCATTCATCAGGTAGACTTAGTCCTCTGCCCTGGTGCAGGCCTATTCAAATGCTTAGTTCTGTAGAGATGCAAACCTACAGGACATTCTCCACTGAGGCTATGCCATTCAACAGCAAATCAGCTAGCATCCACAATACAATGCATGCCTGAGCTCTGAGAAATTCTCTAATGGAATCAGTTATCAGCTCCCGACAATAGATACACCCAGAACTGTAGTTCCATATTGGTTCTAAATCTCATCAAGTTGTCAGTGAAATTTCACCATCATGATTATAACCATTGTCAATGTGACACACAAACACATCATTATCTCATCTTTGTTTTAGTTTGTGTGTGTGTGTGTGTGTGTGTGTGTGTGTGTGTGTGTTACATGTATGTATGTGAGGTTGTGATATGTGTCTATGTGTGTGGGCATTCCTCAGAAATCAACATCAGGTGTCTGTTGCTCTTTCTACCTTTCTGTTAGAGGTAGTGCCTCTCATTGAACATGCATCCAGCAAGCTCCTGAGACAAGTTGTGTTTATATCTCTCCAGTTTTAGGATTACAGGTGCATGCTACCAAGCCAAGTGTGATAGCAATTATTAGTTGTCAACTTGTCCACAACTGGAATGAACTACAATGTAGAAATCAAGGCACCCCATAAGAGATTTGTTTGCTTGGTTTAAAGGAGGTGAATCCAATTCTAGTTCAGACTTTTGAGGCATGAAAACACACATCTTTAATTTAGATCTTGAGAAGGAAAGATATTGCAATGAATAACTAATATGTAGCCCATAATGGTCAGGATATCTTTAATAAGTAAATGCCAACCAACAGGAAACCAGAGCGAGCAGAAGCAGCAGACAAAAGAGAGCCACCATGTGCCTTGACTATCCCTTTAAACCTTTACCACATCACCTTGACCACGCCCTAATGGGCGTGGTCAGATACACCTGTAGCCAGCCCTTAGGAGGCGTGGTTACCGTGTCTCCCTACAATTCCCCTTTTAGTCTAAAAGAGGATTAAAACTTAACAGTGTAAAGTATCCAAAATTAACAATCATAAAGGTGAAATACAAAAAGATACAATAATCTGCTATGTTACATCCTAACCATGTCTATTTCAGCTAAACCCTAAAGTCATCTTAAAGAGGTATCCAAGCCTGAACACCTCTGTCCAATCCCAACCCTAAGCAATAGGAAAGTAGCCTTAACTAGGTGTATATTATCCTTAATGACAACAATTGGGGAAGGGGAGGAGCATTCTCCAAGTTACTTCGTGCTGAAATGGGACAACGATAGCCTCCTGTGGTCCTGTAGGAAGAAAATATTAGTATAGTGAAAGTCTCTAATGGATTATATCCAGTCCATGTTAGATGGGATTTGTTTGATTGAAGATCTAGGTTGAAATCCTCAACTTGATTGAAGTCAGTACCCTAAGCTCTGGTCAGAGTGTCAGTTGAAATGGAGTAAGTTGGATCCAGTGCTGTCAAGGAGGTATGGCCCAATTTCTTTTCCGAAGCATCCAGGGATTGCTGTCAGGTGGGTCTTCATTGACTGTGAGGGACTCAAACATAAGTGTTAGCAGAGAAATGTTTGCTTGTATATGCATGCATACTGGGAAAGGCAACCATGAGAAAATAACAAATATGAGAGGGTTGTACACCTTGAAGGAAAGAGCCAAGAAAAGACAAAAGACAGTCCCCAAATTCTTCTCTTATTCTGTATTGAAAGACCCCTGCCCCTTAGCCCTTTCTTTCTCAAGTTTGTCTCCTCTTCCTCCTGTCGGCGGCTTCCCTGATCCCCACCCCCGGCGGCTTCCACTTCCCCCCGCCACACGCCGCACGCCCAGCCCGAGAACGAGCACCAGGTGGGCTAGCCCGAGAACGAGCACCAGGTGGGCTGGCCCGAGAACGAGCACCAGGTGGGCCGGCACGAGAACAAACACCAAGTGAGCCGGCCTGGAGCCCTGCCCCTGAGCCCCCGCCCGATGAGAAACACTCCGTCCCAAGGTCTCCGCCCCCAAGGTCAGCCATCTGGACGAGGAGGGAGGGGGAATTGAGTCTGTTGTACCAGACACCAGACCTTGAGAATATGCTGATCTGGAATGGCTCTGTGTCTCATTTGAACCATCCAATAGAAATGATTCTGTATTTCGCCTCATTTGAAAGACTCTATGTTTCACCTCATTTGAATAACTCTGTACTTTGCCTCATTTGAATAACCCTGTATAGCGCCTCATATACATTGACCAATGGGAATAGCTCTGTACAATGCCTCATTAGAATTATCCAATAGAATCCCTGCTCCTAGCTTGCGCCTTTTTCCCTATATAAGGACCCCTTTCCCTTGGCTCGGCGCGCTTGGCCTCACAGAAGCTAAGTCGCCCGGGTACCCGTATCTCCAATAAAGCCTCTTGCGGTTTTGCATCCAAGCTCGTGGTCTCGCTGATTCCTGGATGCGGGTCTCCTTCTACGAAAGTACCTCTTCGGGGGTCTTTCAGTATTACATCAATTGGCTTCTTGATATAATATAGAAACTCACAAGTTGAGTTAAACAACATGCTTAGATTTTAGAGGAGGAAATCCAACTCCAACTCTAAATCCAGCATTGATTTAATTGAATGGGGACTAGGAAGTAAAGAGAAATAGATTTAATACACATTTTACCATATGGCACATTCCTTTTGTTTGATGGTTATAGCTACCTTCTCTTCCTTAAGTATCTACCCATGCAGTGTCCTTTGACTTCTGGAGATGAATTTTTTTGTGAAGATAAAAACAAAACACTTCCCTTTCCTTTGTGAGGTTTCTATCCAGTTTATGAGATATACCTTGCTAGAATACCTGTCATTTCTCCTCGTCGAGATATTTTTCCTTTTCAATGCGAATCTTGATCAACTTTGATGGTATCCAAAGTTTTTCTTGTCCTGTGGAAACAAATGCAAAATGTAACACATGTCCTGGTTTCCATACAGAGGTTAGTACATCATTGAAGTATATGGGCTGATTCAGTTCAACTGTTTTTTCCATAGCCCAGTGTATTTCCGAAGCTGTTTGCCCTTTCTCATTGGCATTAAGAAAGTTTAGTGTTAATAAAGCATTATGCAACCTATGTTTGGGGGGTTTGGTTTTCCCAGCCTGTCTATGGAGCATCTCCTTAAGTGTCCTATTAGATCTCTCAGCCACTACTTGTCTCGTAGGATACCGGTGACATGCTTTATGTTATAATATTTGAAAAACTGTTCCAATTTTGTGGAGACATATGCTGGAGCATTGTCAGTTTTTATTTGTGCAGGTATACCCATAACTGCCATTACCTCTAGCAGGTGTGTAATAACAGAATGGCCCTTTTCAGAGTTAAGAGCAGTAGCCTATTGGAACACTGAAAATGTGTCTATTGTATGATGCACGTATTTCAAATTTCCAAATTCTGCAAAGTGAAAGACATCTATCTGCCAAACCTCATTTCTCTGAATGCCCTTAGGATTACAGACTGCTGGCAATGGAGTTTGGTTATAAAAGGAACAAGTAGGACAGTTTCTTACTATCTCCTTGGCTTGTTGCCAAATGATGCAGAAGTCCTTTTTCAAACCTTTGCTATTTACATGATGTTTCTTATGAAATTCTGAGGCTTCTAGCACACTTCCAATTAATAAACGATCAATCTCATCTTTACCTTGTATTGTAGGGAGACACCTGTAGCCAGCCCTTAGGAGGCATTGTTATGGTGTCTTCCTACAGGAAGACATGCATTTAGTGTGTGTCTGGACCATACCTTTTGCTGGAACTCTATATAAGGACATAGAAGAAGGAAGTGTTTGCTCTTTGCCAGTTTGCTTTCACCTTGCTAGCACATCCATCCCTTCACTGACTTTGGAGCCTACTTCTCTGGGATTCCAGTGTATACTGAAGACCACCTAAGACACATACACAGAGATTCATTTTATAAATTCTCTTGCTGCTAGAGAACCCTGACTATTAAACCCATGTTTTTGTGTGGGTGGTGGGGAGCCAAACTCAGGTTTTCATACTTGTGTGGCATGAACTTTAGTAACTGAGTTAGCCAACAAATGCAACATTTTAATGATTACATTCTATCCCATATCCTCAAGTATCATTTTATTTCAAAGTGCAAAAATTCATTTAGCACACCTCTAAAAGTTCATAGCCTTTAATAGTCTCAAAATTGTTCAAAATTCTAGCCCAAGTATCTTTGGATATTCAAGGCAATATCCTAACCATGAACTGCTGTATAATCAAACACAAGTTACACACTTCCAATGCACAATATCACAGAATAAAAATTCCCATTCCAAAAAAGGAATGGGGCATAGGAAAGAAAGATCGGCCCAATACCCCACAGGGAAGGGAAATTATCAATAGCACAGACTCATTTTGGCATTTGGGGCTCATGATGTCTGGGCTACAAAAAGGTTGGGTAGTCCTGTCCTTCCAGATCTGCACTCACAACTTCTCTCTTGGCCAGGTTCCTCTCCCCATGTAGCCTTCCTCAGCAGATGTTCCATGGTGGTAGCAGCTCTGGCATCTTGGAATTGTTGTAACCTGGGCTTCATCTTCACAGTTTTATAGAGTGGTGTCTCGGTATCTCTTTATGGGTATTTTGACCCTGCCATATATTTCCAGGCTTAATGACCTTCAAAAACCTTAGTGCAACTCTATATGACTCTTCATACTTGTGTATTTTAAGCCCATAAACTAGCACCACACAGACAGTGCTGCCAAATGCTGTTAGCTTGAGCCATATAGCCAGCTCACTTGAACCACAGTTGCAGTGGTCCCTGCATGCTTGCTTTGGGGAAATAGTCCTTTGGGTGTTTTATTTTCAGCAGGCAACTTCTGCATAAACACTCTCAATTTAGACTCTTCTTTTAAACGGATTTGCATTTTCACAAGTTGGAGCACTTGGTGTTTAGTCTCTTGCTTTCATGTCACCTTTCCTATTGCCCCTGTGCAAAACAAGGGTTTCTTTCTTTTTTTTTTTTAACTTTTTGAAAGTCATTTTGTACATATGTTTATTTTGTACATATGTATTTATTTCTCTCTGTGTGTGTATGTGTGTGTGTGTGTGTGTGTGTGTGTGTGATAGCACATGAGTAGAGGTCAAAGGACAATTCTCTCCTTCCAACATGTAAGTTGTAGGACAGGACTTAGGTCATTGGGTTTGGTGGCAAGCTGTTGTGGGTCCAAGAGGTTTCTCTTTAGTGGTGACACTCTGTTTAACAATTACAGATGCTTCTCTTTGTGTCTACCAGTTTGCAACTTCTAACTCACTCATGCTGCTTTTTTCCCCCTTGCTTACTGTTTGGGGGTACCTTTCCTCATGACAGAGATAGCATGTCAGTGGGACTGATGTGGCTGGTCACATTGAAATCCCCTCATTTCTCTCTCTCTTTTTTTTTTTTTTCAGCCAGAAATGCTAGCCCGTTGATGGTGTTGCTCAAATTCAGGGTAAGTCCTCACCATTCATAGCTAACTTCCCAAAGTATGCGTCCATGGTAATTATACACCCTACAATAATCATCACAGGGAATAATAGAAACCCCCAATAAGTCTTTCTTTCAGAGTTAGAGAAAGTGAAAGGTTATTAGTTCAATGGTATAAAATCCTTTGCCCTTTGCTGTAGAAGATTTCACTGTCACATTGGGAAGTCCCCCTTCCCCATTCCACATGATGCTGTTGCCTGATCCCCTGACCTCAAACTCAGCATAGTGTAGGCTCATGACTTAGAGTAAGATGCTGCTGGGATCTCAAGTCTTTATGAAGTAAAGTTACTAGCATTCCTGGTCCCTAAAAAGCTCAGGTATTTGGATTTTCCTTGCCAGTCCTTCAATTCTAAGAAGCTTGATATTAATTCATCTAATAAAGCACCTCTTTACTTACCAAAGGTAGTAGTATTAAAGTGCATTAGTTTTAAAATTCTGCATACAAAGACACAGAGGTTAGTTGGCTAGAACATGTTAATTAGTAGCAGGCATTTCAAAAAATTTGTGTCAGTAGAGGGATGGTATCAGAGAGGACTGATAACACATCAGAGCAAGCAAACAAATCTCACCTGCCTCTCAGCTTCATGAATTTCAAAAGCTAGGCCCCAGAGGAACAACAAGGACTTGTGTTTCCAGAAAGAAAAAAGTTGCTGGGGAAATGAACACATGAAGAAAGGGAGAATAAAGCCTGTTAACTGAGAATATTGGAGGGGCTTCTTTGTGTTGGATTATGGGAAGACACAAACAACTTCATGAAGGACTGAAGTCTCCATTGCCAGGCCAAGGCCCAAGTCAAGAATCCTTGGCAGGAAGAGCACTGGCATTATAGACACCATCTTCCTCTGTGAGCACTGTGCTATGTCATCATCACCTTCATTCAGCCCAGCACAACTTGTACCCTGCGCTGGAGAGCATGTTAGCTTTATTTCCCATTGGTATTCCAACACAGTCTAGCATCCTGCAGGAGAGGATCCCAGTGTGTGTTATGATGGGCTCATCCTAATCCTACCTTTAGTGAAGGGTCTGGGATTTGCCTGGGTCTGAGAATAGGACAGTGCCGACAGTAATGTGGTGACTGACAGGGAAGGATCTCATATCTTTATGTATGTAAGACTCGCTGGAGCAAGTTTGACATCTACCTGTTTCTTTCTGAACCAGTAAAATACGAAAACACACAGTTAATCATTTAACTGCTTCATTATTTCCCTTCTTTAATGCTTATACCAGATCATATTTTTAACCCTAGATTGCATTATGTCCATTCAACTTTGATCTGACATATTTATAAAAATAGTGTGAAAAGATGTCTCTCTCTTTTTTTTACATAGCTATTTATTATCCACACAATTGGCCTGAGGTAAGTCATTTTGTTCCTCTTCATTGTTCACCTCTAATTCTTCACCATCTCCATCTTCTATTTCTTTATATCCAAGACTAAGGTCCATCTTGAATATTAATAAGTTTTCATGAATATCTTATGCAAGTCTTTTGTACTTTTGTTTAAGGTAGCTTTAGGATAATTCTTAGAGGCAAAGTTGCAGGGTCAAAAACTATATGCATTTTAAAAATATTTTAAAATGTGAATATTGACAAACTGTCCTATAAGATGTATTCTTTATACAGTTATATTTAACCATATTCTCCTTAGTAATGCATATTGCTGTGTTGTTGGTTAATTACTAGTTTAAGTGACAAAATACTCAACTCAAACAACTTTCAATGGAAAGGATTGGGGTGGAAGAGATGGCTCAGTGGTTAGGAGCACATACTGTTTTTTTAAAGACCTGTATTCACTTTCCAGAACCCACACTCAGAGGTTTACTACTGTTGTAATTCCAGCTTCAGGGAACCCAAGGATCTTTTCTGGCTTTCTCAGACACTGTCACCCCCTCCTCCAGACACATACATCTTAATAAAAAAGAGAAAGAATTTTTTCTTTCATTTCATGGGTTTACAGGTCTTGGTCCATGTTCAGTTACCTGCGCTGTTTCTGGGCTCTGGTGAGGTAAAGTATGATCGGTGTGGGACATGGAGGAGCAGAGCTGCTCACCAGTGCAGCCAAGAATAGGGAGAAGGATGGTTCCTCGGGACTAGATACACTTCATGGATATGCCTTCACTAGCCTTCCCTCTAGAGCTAGACCCAATCTACTGAAGCTTCCAGAACTTCCTGAAATAGCACTACCAGCTGGAGACCCAGTCTTCAATACATGAGCCAGTGAGGATATTTTATATTCAAAGAATAATATTGTCTTTTTTTACCTCTGCTAATCTTGTAGGTGGAAGTGTATAATTTATTTTAAAATCTCACTTGCTTTCGTAATGACTGAGACTCTCTCTCATGTTTTGTTTGTACCTAGTTAGTAGTATAATGAAAATATTTTTAAATTTCTCATTGCCATGTCTAGCTTATGGTGCTAAATTGGTCTGGAAGCAATGAATGGCATTTGGTGCCAGAAAAAATAAAAACATAAAACATTTTAGCAGAAATACATTTGTCTTGGAATAGTCAGTCTTGAGTGATTCTGGATCTTTATATATAAGATGAATTAGTTACAAAATGTACCTGCAAGTGTGGAAAGAAGTTGATGTGCTGACAAGAGTTATCTTGTATAGTCTACTTCAAAACTAAAGAATGTCAGCCAACCATCAATTCTGGTTTTGTCATAATTAGTACCACCTTTTCTCTGCAGAAGTTCAGTTGTTAGAAACATGGCTCATTGATTATTAAATCCTCATGGCAGAAGACCCTGACACTGGGTCTAAGAATGACACCTCCTATCTGGCTCTGAGAAAAGTGGCTCCAAGAGGGTTTTACTCTGTGGTCAAATACAGAATTTTGACACAGTTCTCCGCTATGACATAGCTTTGAGGTGAAATCTGATCTGTCTACAGATAAATCTGACTTTCTGATTCTCACACAGCTGTTAGAACACAGATTGCAAGAAAGTTTATGATAACATATTATGGTATGCTATATCTTGTTCTCTGGCAAGTGGATGATACATAGATGGAAATATAAAATGCCATTCATAAAAATGTATTGAGTATAAGAATAAAATGGAAAAATTTGTGGTTTAAACTCAACAAAATGCTAGGACACCGAGGAGAGTGAAATAAGCTTTTTTAGCATTCCTTAGAATGAAATAAAGTTCCTTAAGAGCCCATTCCTTAATATGCCACCGGGACAGGGGTCCAGCTCTCTGGGTTTCCAGCCCCTCTAATCCACTACTTGTTCTCCTGTTCTATTTTCTCCCCACCCAAGTGTCTACACTTTTCCTTCTAAAATCTTGGATCTCTGATCAGAGCTTCCACCCTAGCTGCTGGAGGGACAGGCAAAGGTTCTACGTGAGGACAAGTGGAAGCAAGAATTCAAATGTGGAATATGGAGAGTATATAGATGGTCAACCCACTTCAGCAATGGTGCCTCCCTTCTAGGATTATTCTGCTGTCACTTTTCTGTCCTTTTTGGGCTTCTCCAAAACTTTCTGACTTCCCATGTTTGTGACCTAGGGATGCCTGCCATCAATTTTCAAGCTCTTCATAACCCTTCATGAAATTCCCTTTGCTCAACTTTAGGAAGTAATTTCTTTTGCTTGCTGCTGAATGACTTAGGCTTTATTTTTCTCCTTCAGCTCATCTTCTATAGCATCGCTAAATTGCAACTGAAGCAGTCTATCTTTACATTGAGTATAATGCCAATACATTCTAATTCTAAAGGAATGAAAGAAAAGCAAGTCCGCTTGTGGAACAAATGACTAGCATTCCAAAGAGCAGCTCTTAGGAAGGCTTCTATTAGTATCCCTCCTCTCCTCTCCTCTCCTCTCCCCCTTCCCTCCCTTCTCCTGCCTCTTTCTCTTCCTCCCCCTCTCCTCCCCTCCCTTTTCCTCCTTCCCCTCTTTCCCCCTCCCCTCTTCTCTTCTTTCTCCTCCTTCCTCTCTTTTCCTTCCTCACCTTTTTCAGATTGTTTCAATAGCCCAAGATGACCTCAAACTTCTGGTTCCCTTGCCTCAACTTTGCAAGTACTGGCATGATGGGTGTGTCATCATGCCTGGCTTTAGCTATTTTCTTTTCTTTTTTGTTTATATTTTTGAAGACAGGGTTTCTGTGTGTAGTCTAGGCTGTCCAGGAACTCACTTTGTAGACCACTCTGGCCTTGAACTCTAGAGATCCACCTGCCTCTGCCTCCTAGGTGCTGGGATTAAAGGCATGAACCACCACGAACTGTCTTTTAGCTATTTTCTTAACAAGAATGAAGACCATATTTAATGGTTTTGGGGAGGGATGATATCTAGAATCTCTTTAAACTAAGTAAACTGAAAAATATGCTTGTGTTGAGTTTTGGTAGCTATGCAACAAGCATTGATTGTCCTATAGAAATAAAAAGCTTTAAAGATACTATTAAGTAATGCTTGGTGGTGGTGGTGCATGCCGTTAATTCTAGCACTCAGGAAACAGAGGCAGGTGGATCTCTGGGAATTTGAGGCCAGCTTGTTCTACAGAGCTAGTTACAGTACAGGCTCCAAAGCCTGTCTTGTGTACAGAGAAACCCTGTCTTGAAAAACAAAAAAAAAAAAAAAAAAAAAAAGAAAGAAAAGAAAAAAAGAAAAAAAACTACTATTAAGTAAACACACGAAGTGTTACTAGGAAAAATTGCCTTCTGAGCCATTCATTTTACTAGGCATTTATATAAACTTTCTTATTTAACCTTCAACATATATGTGCCAGTAAACAACACTTATCAAGCCTCTTCATGTGACAGGTTATACTAGAATAAGAGAGACAGTGATAAGCTGGAGGTTAACCAGTGAGGTTATAATACTTCCATATTCACACAAGTGCTGAGCTGAGCTGGCAACATAAAGATCCCTTTCTTGTGTGTGTGTACTCTGCTCTTGCTTCTATTTAATTATATTTAATGATACTTTCTATTTATTCTAAACAGATAAGGCGGTCACTACAGCTGGTTTAAAGTGGTAGTGCAGTTCCATGTAGTGAGGAATACTTGATGATTCTTAAGGGGATGTTTTAATTTAAAAAAAAATCTTAAAAGGCACAGCATACAAATGCTTAGTAATTGTGTGCACATTGCCTTTAATTTGTTATTATTTTAATACATTTTATGTATGTATTGTTTTTCAAGACAGGGGTTCTCTGTGTATCCCTGACTGTTTAATAGGGCAGTCCAGGTGGCTCCCAGAACAATACATGCTGTTGCCATTGCCTCTTAGAGGTTGCTGAAGACACTGCATAGGGGTCTTAGGTGATTTGAGCTGGATCTAATCTGAAAGCCTCCTTTCTGTGATCTAGCTTTGAGAATATCAGAAAGCACTATGCTAGCTTCCAAGGGAGGGAAGCAATTACTAGTCCTGCCCAGCGATGATTCGAAGGAGCCTCAACAATGATCATCATGGCAAGATATGCATAAAGATACAGTAAGTGGCACTTACATGCTGTTGGTAACTAACAGCTGTCTACTTGGACTTAAGGTGCACTCAACAGGAGGAAAATCAGGCTTGTATCAGAAAGAAACATTGCTGTTGGGAGCAGAACACCACGTCCTCAAGCCCACAGATCTTCAAAGAAACTAGGAGTGTGAAGCACACAGAATTGACCTTCCAATGGGAAACAGGAAGATTCTGGCCTTCCATCCATAAAGGTGAAAATTGGAAATGACTGACAGCCTGGTGATCTGTGTTATCTGTTAGACCAGGCCACATTAAGCTCTTACAACCAAGACCAGAGGTGGCTAGTTATCTAAATGAGCCTGATAGCCAGAGGCTCCCCCGAGCTTCCATAACCAGGACCAGAGGTGGCTAACAGTCCAAATGACCTCTGTACTATATATGACCGATACCAGGATAGACCCTTAGGCCCTTAAGCTGGTACAGGTAGCCTATCTCTAGAACCCATCTTCTGGGAGGGAATGACTTGTGCCCTGATGTGGTAATTTGAATGTAACTGGCCCCCATAATTGCAACAGGGAGTGGTGCTATTAGGTAGTGTGGTTTTGTTGGAGTGGCAATAGCCTTGTTGGAGGAAGTGGGTTATTGTGAGGGTGGGCTGTGAGGTTTCTTGTGCTTGGAATACCATTCACTGAGTCAGACTTCCTGTTCCTTGTAAGCCAAGATGTAGCCAGTGTGATGTCTGCCTGTATGCTGCCATGCTCCCCACTATGTTTCATACCATGCTAATAATGGACTGAACCTCTTAACTGTAAGCCACCCCAATTAAAAGTTTTCCTTATAAGAGTTGCCATGGTCATAGTGTCTCTTCAGAGCAATAGAAACCCTAACTAAGACACCTGAGTTGAGTTTCAATGCAATTATGCTTCTTTGTGCGCCAGCGATTGTATTACACCAGGAAACTTTTTTTTCTAATTGTACTGGGCTTAAATATACTGAGAATAAACCACCTGTTATTAGACTCTCTATAGTCTGATCCACACTGGGATTTCTTTCTTTTCTCTTTGTGTGGCTCCTTCCCTGTATGACACCGGCAGGGACTCACTGGCCTAACCAAGTTCCTGGGGCTGGTGAGGTCATAGGTCTTAGAAGATAATCTGCTATCACTGTACTAGGCCAGCATAATTTCTTTTCTTTTGTAAAAAATGTTTTCACAGCCTTTATTGTGAAGTCTATGACAGAGATTAACAGATATCCCTGCCCCGAGAGTGTACTTTGTCTAATTTCACTTATTTTGTAATCTTTGTGATTTTTGAACAACAGTTTCTGTGATGCTTACAGATACTGTTTTCCTGAATCCGTATTCTTTTTTCTCTTTATTTTTTATTTGAATTAGAAACAAGATTGTTTTACATGTCAGTTCCAGTTCCCACTCCCTCCCCTCCTCCCCTATTGCCCCCCCCCCAACTAACACCCTACCTGTCACATATCTTTTCTGCTCCCCAGAGAGGGTGAGGCCTTCCATAGGGGGTCATTGGAGTCTATCATATCCTTTGGGATAGGGCCTAGGCCCACCCCTGTGTGTCTTGGCTCAGGGAGTATTCCTCTATGTGGATTGGGCTCCTAAAGTCCACACCTATGCTAGGGATAAGTACTGAACTTCTACAGGAGGTCCCATAGATTTCCGAGGCCTCCTCACTGAAACCCATGTTCCTGGGGTCTGGATCAGTCCCACAGCATAGTTTCTTAACTACATAAAAATTTTATCCTTATGTCATTCTCACCCCTCAACAGAGAAGCAATCTCTTTACAGCAACTGGAGTCCACCACAGGAAAACACAGCTGGGTACAAGGCAGAGAGCAATGAATGAAGGGACCTCCACCTCAGTGGGTCCTGCATCTGTAGTTTAGGGGCCCTGGAGGCAGAACCAAGATACCAGGAAGTCTAGCTTTCCCAAAGGCTGAATGAAGGCAAGTGCTTTCTTTATCTCTTGACGTCATTGTTAATTTTTAGGGGTTCAGAATGCTCTAATTGGTCTTCCAGAATAAAATGAAAAACCAGTTCATGAAAATATTCTGGTGAATAGCACTCCCTTCTTTGCAGTTAGCTGTAATTCTTTTCTCTGCACCTATCCTAGTGTCCAGGAGCGCTGAGTCGGCGTCCCGAAGTCCTAATACTAATACCAAAATCATATTGAGTAAAGCACCGAGACAGACTGGTCTCCAGAGGCCAAACACTTCTTAAAAGATCTTGTGGGTCTAAAAGTGGGAAACGATTCCGGGACTATTGGTTTGAGGATAATGAGAATGTTAAGAGTGCCCCAAACAGACCAAGGCCTCTGCTCCATTGTATGGAAGAATATAAACCTTACCATCTTGTGGAATTCCTGGATATGTTTTAAATCTTGCAGCAGTTTAAATCGCTCACATCTACTAAGTGTTTCTCTCTGGTGTCAGGTCTACCATTCTTGAGGTTTCACTTCACATTGGACCAAGATTTCCAATTCAGAGGTGCAGTGTTACCTATTAAAATTAATCATTTTCCTTAAAACGGAGTTAGTTTTTCAGCATGCTCACAAGAGAGACACAATGACCAGCAAGTATGCCAAGCCCTAATTCAACAGCAGTGTCTATAGTTTTACAGTGCTAATTAGTGGTAATCAAATACTCTCCTTCTTCTCTCAGGTACAGGACATGCCTACCTGTGCCCGCAATGGTTTCTTAAAAAGTTGCTCCACACTTGTTCTCAAAGGTATGCTAACATGAATTCTCAGAAGGCCACTGCAGGCCCTGGGGGTGGGAGTGGGGGACGGCTAGCACATCTGAACAATTCAGGCAGGCAGGTCAGGGACAGGGAGTGCACTCCCCGCCGGGAGGGGAGGGATGTAGCACCTGCAGGCGCAGTGGCTTCCAGCCTCGGGAGCTGGGACCACGACCCAGCAGCGTCTCCCAGCAGTCGGGCGTGTAGCGGCAAAGGGCCTGCTGGGGAAGCAGGCTGTGCGTGTGACCCGTGGCGGGCGGCTCAGGTGCGGGAGCGCGGAGAGGGGTACTTCCGGGGAGCGCGCGTGGCGCGGGCGTCCGCGGCGGTGCGGGAGCGCGCAGCGGCAGGAGGGCGGAGCGGCTGCGAGGGGCGGCTGGCGGCCGGCTGCGGGGAGGGTAGAGCGGGGTCCCGCTGCACGCGCCACCTGCGGGGCTGGCTGGCTTTCTCGTTCTGGGGACACAGTTTCCCCGCGGGAGTTCGGGAGCGCGCTGTCTAGCGCGCACACAGGCTCGCATCCACACTCGCCAGCCAGAGCGTGCGATCATCACCGCTGCTGCTCCGGCCGGCCGGGCAGACCGAGCTGCTGCAGTTTCCCTGAGCCCAGAGTCGAGGGAAAAGCAGAGCCATTGTGCCTCGGAGGGAGCCAGGTGCCCGCAGGCCCCCTTGGGTATCAAGCCCAGCAGACTGCTCCCCCTCACCGGGTAAGCCAGTCTCCCTTCTTGTGAAGGGTTCGGGATTAGTGTCTGCAGACCCAAGGGAGAGGGTGGGAGGCTGCGGGTGCGCCAGACCCGGAGAGACCCGGAGTTGCGATTTTAGGGGATGCAGCCTCTGCTGGCGTCGTCTAGCGTGAGAAATTACTACTCGGGTTACTTATTCTATCAACCTAGAGTTGCAACCCCCTCCCCCAAGCCAGTGTGCACTGTGCTTCCTGGTTACCAAGGAGACTTGCTTAAACATTAGCCTTGGGACATATATTAGAAGAAATGGTTTCTTAAATTCTATTTGTTTTGGTTTTTTTTTTTTTTTAAATAACATGTACATTGAAGACCTTGTGGCAATTTGGTAGTCGTTAATTTGTATTCAGACAATGGTTTCACTCAACTTAAAAAAGTGACAATGTACTATACGATATGCGTTTTTAAAAAGACCCACCAAATGAGTTTTTCAGCGGATTGTGCCTTTTATTGTAATGTACTCCTATTTTGGTGATCTTAAGAAAGCAGACTCCCGCCTTTCCCTGTTTCCCGTTCTGTTTTGAATCTCACTTGTATTAAATTAACAATAAGGACAAATGATTTTTATTGTGGCCCCACACGGGGAAGCTCTTCTGTTGTAAATTGAACAGAACAGTAACGGCACTTGCTAATTTCTAAGGTAACTGTGTGGATAGCATTCACGACATACAGCTTTTGTGACATTTCTGTGTCCACTGCAGCGTTATTTAAGTGCAGTTGTCATCACCTCTGCCTATTTGTGAAAATCCGTCTTCCAACTTAATTGATTCATTAGGAGTTGTACCTCCAATCTGTATCTTGATGGACATAGATACATATTTTTTTTTTTTTTTGCCCTGTCATACTGTCCCAGAATCTCAGCCTTTAGAGCTCAAGTTAAAATTTTGTTTTCTTCTGAAGTACTGAAGAACCCTTTCCTAAAATGAGGCCCATGAAAGATACCAGAAACCTGATCTCAAAGGAGATCCTAAAAGTTGGACTGACTAGGGTTGATTTTTTTTTTCCTTTCCCACCCTAGATGATGTTCAATGGGTGAACCTGAAGATATTGCCAGTGCAGTAATTACACTTTGCACTAATTTCATTCTTTTGTCACAAATAGAATGGCTCAGTAAAGATCCAGTGGCATTCAGCAATTCACTTTGCTTTCTTTTAATACCTGTTCACTTTTCCTATCCCCTGTTAAGTGGGATAAGGGAAACATACAACATTTTTCAATTTAGATAATGAACTATGTCAAGTGAAGAGGAAGCCAAATAATGATGGATAATAGGCAAAGGGGTTTGTAAGATTCACAGAGCACTGGAAATGAATAATGATGGTGAACGCTTGACCTAATCTAGCAGACACTTTCGATTCATTTCTTCCTGAGTCTTCACAGACACTATAAAGTCAAGCCATTGCTCTCCAAGTACAGCTGAGTGACCCAAGAGTCAAACCTCATAGAAGGTCAGAACCTTATTTGGATCCAAGCTTTTTCCATGAATGTTTTTGGGGGTCTGCCAGTTAAGATTAGGAACAGGACAAAGCCAGGTGGTGATAATGTGCCGGATTTTCCAGGAAAGCAGAAGTCTCTGGAATGTTTTTAATGTGAAGGTATCTTTAATTAAAAATGAAAAGAAATCTGTGAGGACCACATTAAAAATGTATCTAGGTCATCTGTGTCCTGTTGGTCCACAGTCCTTAATTACTGAGGTCTTACCCAGTTCTGTGATGTGAATTAGTACATTTGTAGTGAAAGTGACCAGGTGACCAGCCATTTTAAGGTCTTTGGTAAATGTTCTGCATCCATCCTTTTTTTTGAGACAGGTTTCTCTACATAGCCCTGGGGGGAGGAGGAGGTCCTGGAACTCATTCAGTAAAGCAGGCTGGCTTCGAACTCACACACCTGCCTTAGTGCTGGTGTGTGCTGCCACACCAGGCTTTCTGCATCCATGCTTAAATCGACCGGTCCAGGTTTGTTTCTGAGATTTCCTGCATCTCTCTCTGTAGTGCCTCAGAGATGATGAGGAGCATAAAGGGCTCCTGTGCTGAAAATTCTGAATATGGTAAAACAAAAGCATTTATAGCTCACAATGTCTTAAATTCCCGGCCTGTTCCTCTCTTGACACAGGGCTAAGAGGTATAGAGAAAGTCAGTTGAATGTGATTGCCCGTCTGTATCCACAGGTGCCATGAGACGATTTCAGATCACACTTCTTTGGGAGAAAAATGATGTATGTACTGAACCTTCGAGACTTCTTTCCTTGTCTGTGTTCAATAATTAATGCAGTATTGCAACTGTCTGCTGGGGTTCCATTAGGTGCTAGAAATATCTAGAGGTATTTAAAATATACAAAGCATATATATAGGCTGTTATGCAAATACCATGGCATAAGGGGCAAGCATCCACATACTTTGCATTTGTGGAGGTCTGTGAGACAATCCTCTGTGCTTCTCATCGTAGGAAGGGGTAAAATAAAATCTTGCTTAAGAAAAAGAGCATTGTGAGGATTTTAAGATATACTTGCTATTAAGACATTAAGTAATTAGTTAAGACCTATCGAAGAATACTGCAAGAAGCCAAAGGATGTTCTAACAAAGTCTGGAGTCCCCTGGAGTTTTCATTTCTTCTCCTTGAGGATTCAGAACACACATTAATTTTGCTCCCAGAGGCATCACTTTGAACCCCCTTCTATGTACAAGCAACTTGTGCTGGATTTACAATGTTTTTATAAAGTAGTATCTTATTTCCATTTTATAGATGAAGAATATGAAACCAGAAAAATGAAAGAAAAAGTTAAACCATTAATTCTTTTCACTTTGCTCTCCTTTCCTTCCCAGTTACCTAGTGGAGGTTATAGAAATATACAGAATTCTACAATTGAGACAGTTATGTATTAAATGTACACTAGAACTACCTGCACTATTCCAGACAGGGAATTTATCTCAATAATAGAGTGTCTGGCATGCTTAAACCTTAGGCTTGATCCACAGCATCAGCCCACCCTCACACTGAATTCCACTGAAGCACAGACATGGAGAAGCTTTTTGTTTAAAAAAAAAAAAGTCCTGATTGTGGACATTATTTAAGTCCTTCTATAGGAGAGGGGTGAGTTCTAGAGTTGATGGCCGGGTTTGATTGCATAAATGCAGACCTTCTGAACAATGGAAAGGTGAGAGTCTCTGCCAGACAGTTGAGTTGAAAAGATGAGTTAGAGGACAATGCTAGTAAGAGCTGATAGTGATGAGCTCATTGGAGATGGAGGGTTGATGAAAGCTAGATGGAGAAACAAGTGACCAACATCAAGTAGAACAAGACGAGGGAGCTGAGATGGAAGAGAAGTTGCTGAAAGAAATCAGGAGAGGCACTGCAGATTTGGAGGACAATCCAGACTGTACAGTGAAAGCTCTGCAGGAAAAAGACGAGGCAAGCATTGTGCTGTCTGTAGATCTGACACAGTTAGTGCCGGTCAACTGTTGTGCTAAGTCCATATTTTTACACTGAGTAGCTGGCACCTGTTTTCTCATTGTGATATTGCTTTCCTGCCCAAGTGTGTATGGGGGCACAAACTGTATTTGATGGATTTTTAAAAACAAATAAAATAAGAGGATACAAAATTGGGTAAGTAGGGAAGGTGGGATCTTGAAGGAGTTGGTGAAAACAGGGTGAATTTGATCATCACATGGTATGGACTTCTCAACGAACTAAGTAAAATTTGACAAAAAAAGGTATGCACAGATACTTTATGTGAATTCAGTAGAAGTGGACAAATAAGCAGATTGTTTTTTCATAAATGGAATGAGAGATTCTGGTAATTAGGTAATGAAATCTACTGTTTTCCTCTAGGAAAATCACAGATTTGGATCCTTTTGCAGATAAAAGTATGTGTATGTGTAGGTATGGGTGCAAGACTGTATGGTATATACATGTAGGTCAGAGGTCTTCCTCAATCACTCCCCACCCGACTATATTTTTTGAGACAAGGTTTGTCACTGAACTCGTAGCTTACCAGTTCAGAAGGGCTAGCTTCATGGCAAGCCCCAGAGACCCTCCTATCTCCACGTCCCCAGTGGGATTGTGTGAATGTTGCTGTGACTTCTTTTTAACATGAGTGTTCAGGATCTGGACTTCGGTCCTTATGCTGTGCAAAGCAAACACTTACTTACTGACTGGCTCTTCTCTCAAGCCCTTCAGATAAAGATCTTAATCTTCATTGTATTTTGGATAAAGCCACAGCTCATCTGTGGGACAAGAAAGGAGAAACGTGAAGTTACAGCTTAGCCTCTTTGTTCCTGTTTTTCCACAAGGAATAGCAGAGCCATTAGAAAAGGTATAGCCAAATGTAGAAGGAAACCTTCTATAAGTAAATACCTATTTGATCCTAGTTGGATCACTTTTGTAGGACACTCAAATGGAGACCTGAAAGATAAGTGAGTGTGTGGAAGTTGCACTTGGATTGAAGCACTGTGTCAATGACTCGCTATGAGAGCTACCTGTTAGAATGATGGCGTGTGCTAACAGGGAGAAATAAAATAGCATGTGCCATTTAAAGCTAGAGTCTTGCACAAGGGACAGGAATTCAGTTTAAGTTGGAGGGACTTTAATTCCCATAAAGGACAGTATGAACTCAGGGGATCAGTTTTCCTTCATAGATGCATTTGTCAAGAAAAGGAAAATTAGGAACAAATTTCACAAGGCGCCTCCTAGTAAATTGGGCTTTTTGGTGAGAGTGGAGTTAGCTTGAGCTGTGTTTCTCTCTCCCTGCTCTGGTTTCAACATCTCTTTCAGTTTGCAGAGTTTGTTTTCAGAATTTACTCCAGAAGATTTTACTCCCCCTTATTGGGAATTAACAGATGCAGTTAGTTTCATTCATCTTTCTCCTGTCTTGGCATTTCTAACTGGGTCCTTTATTCCTGGACCTGCCTAAGATTTGCCAAGCAGGAGGAAGTGCTGATGCTGATCTTTCTCCTGGTTATTATTGTTGTTGTTCCTGCCCTGTTTCATAGGCACATTGCAGTGCACTGATGCATTTAATTTATCTTGATTTAGACACACGGCACTAAAATTTTGGCGAAGTCTTTAAAAGAATGTATAATAAAGTAGCAGTAGAAGCACGTTAGGTCCACATATGGAGAAGGCATCAGGGGATGTACATCTGTCTAAAAAAGCTTTTTCCTCCATAAGGTTGAAATCCCCAGCCTGATAAGACTGTTTTTAAAGGAAGAAAGGAAATCTTTGGCAGTTTTTATGGATTCTCAATGTTCCCCTACATATTTATTTGAGGCGTAATATATTCTGTTTTCCATCTCAGATGAGCCAATCCCAGTAGCTTAGAAGCAGGACCACCCACCTCTCATCCCCACCCTGACAGAACAACCAATTTGTCACGAAGGATATTGATGGAATAAGTAGTCCCATGCTAACTGATTGCTTCAGTGGGAACACATTTGATGCTAATGGCACAGACAATAAGAGTGGTGGAGGAGGCTTTCTGCAGTTTTTTATGACAAATTCTGATACCTCATTTAAAATCATTACTTGGAAACTGTATTATTTATTATTTTAGTCTGACTATTGAAAGCTCGAGGAAGGAAGACACAACCAGCACACAGTCTCCAAGTCTGGATTTGAATACTAAATCTGATACTTTTTTGGCTCAGAGTCACAGTCAAGTGCCACCCTTCTGGGTCTCATTTTTGCATGTGTAATGGGATTTCTATCACCTACATTATAAATTACCCTAATCTGTTTTATTTTCATTGCTGAAATGGAATATAGCAGAGTAAATGATGTACAAAGAATCATACTTTCTTTGACTAATAGTTGTAGAGGTGAGGAAGTCCAACCTAATCCAAAATCCAGTAAGGCCTTTCATGCTGCATCCATCCTGTCATGGCAGAGGGAGGTCATCCCATGGTGTGGCAGAGCAAGGACACTAGACGTTAGTTCCAGGGTCTCTTCTGATGTCATATACATACTTACATATATACCTGCTAATTTAATCATGCCCTTCCTCATCTCATAATCTCATTTTATACTAATTATCTCCCAAAGGTGCCACCTCAGAGTGTGTTAAGTATTAAATTCCCAACAGTTGAATTCTAAAGAACACTCCTATAAAGCACCTCACAGGGCTGTTCTCAAATTGTGAAATATTCAGTGAAATATCCAGCACAAAACCAGTACTTACCAATTCCTTCCCTTTGCCAATGCTTAGCTTTCCTCTACCCTTGTCTCTCTTCAAATTCAAGTCCAGTACTCTTAAATTTCACACACCTTATAAGGACTAGTTTAATCCTGAGGTGAGTGCCATCTGTGGGAGAGTAGCTGGGTCAGTGACCTCCTAGGGAAAGGGACATATCCTGGGGTTAATGGTGTCATCCTTTCTACATAGTGACTTGACCTGACCCTCTGTTGTGCAGCTCCTAGAGCTACATCCTGATGCCCTGAGAAAAGGAGGGAAGGTCAATTTTCTCTTCAGTGGGTACCACTAGTGTAAGAGCTCTTGATAGGTCCCCATCTGTAAAAACTACAGAAATACCTGGTGGGTATAGATCTTCTGGGCTGTTGGCGAGTCGGGCTCTAGTTGTTTACCATTTTCTAGACTACTAGAAATTTCCTTTCAGGCTAAATTATGTAAAATTTACAAAAAGGTCAAAAATTTCCAGTTCAAAGAAAAGAGGGCCTCAAATTTTCTTTTGAGTCTCAGGACTACTGTTCCTACAGGGAATGCTCTCTGGTCAGATCTGCCATTTTTTATGAATTACCACTTCCTTCTTCCCCAAACCCTCAGCCAGGAAGCCCTCATCCTTGAAGGTGGCAGGCTCATTTTTCTGCATATTACACTTCATTTATGTCTTGTCAATCCAGGGATGCAAATGGGGCTAGTGAGTGTGTCTTGATTTTTCCAAGGTTACTGCCTGGTATATGAGCTTGGGGTCAATCCAGACGAAAGAGGGATCTACTTGCAACCCAGAACACTGGTGACTTCTGCAGTTGTGATTGCTAAGAACATGTGAAGGAAGTGGCCCTTAGCAATAAATCCAGTAGACTGTGAAGCATGTTTCCAAAGAAGAGATTACTTCTTGTGCCATGAGTGCTTTACCTGGACCTGGTGAACATGTATTCATTTATTCCAGGGTTTTACAAATGTTACAGTTTCATTCGTTCATGTTTTGGGAAATTTTAAGTAACACTAGTTTACAGGCTAAAATAAGAAAGCTGTAGGAAATTGTTAATGATAAGAATGGTTATTTGAAGCTGAGTGGTGGCGGCGCATGCCTTTAATCCCAGAACTTGGGAGGCAGAAGCAGGTGGATCTCTTTGAGTTTGAGAGCAGCCTGATCTACAGAACTAGTTTCAGGACAGCCAGGGCTACAAAGAGAAACTCTGTCTTGAAAAACAAACTAACAAAAGATTATTTGGGACTGGAGACTTTGCACAGTTGGTAGGATGCTTGTCTAACTTGGTGCCCTGGGTTCAAGCCCCAGTGACTCTTAAATAGGTAATGGGGTCTGCCTGTAATTACAGCACCTCAGAGGCAGGGATATCAGAAGTTAAGATCATCCTTGCCTAGGTGGTGACTTTCAGACGATCTGGGGTACAAAGACTCTGTTTCAAAGATAAAAATAAAGGGGCTGCAGAGAGGTGATTAAAAATGCTTCTTGTTCCTGCATAGGATCTAGGTTTGATTCACGGTACCTACAAAGTAGATCACAACTGTTAAACTGTAGTTTCAGGAGATTTGACGCCTTCTTGCCTCTGAGGGCATCAGACATGGACCTGGTATACACACATATGTGTAGACAAAACACTTCCACACATAAATACATTTAAAAATAAATAAACGACTTTTGGCAAAGATAACCATAATTCTTATGATTTCTTTATAAACCTACTTTTTTTTTCCTTTTTGACACAGGGTCTCATTATGTAGTCCTTGCTGGCCTGCAATTTACTAGGTATACCAGGCTGACCCAGAATTCACTCACAGAGATCTGCATGCTCCAGCCTCCCAAGTGCTGGGATAAATAGTGTGTTCAACCATGCCTGGCAAATATGTTTTTTAAGGTATATTGTGGGGAGGATTGTGGTTTAGGATATAGGAGTCAAGAAGTCAGGAGTGTGTGTATCTTCTGTGTCAGATACATAAATCACCAAAATTATAAAATAATATTAAGAAGAAAAAAGCCTAATGTAAATATGAAGATAGTGGGTTTGTTTTCAGCTTCTCTCTAGGAGAGAACTATGATTATTGCTTTGGAAATTTAGGATTAAAATTGAGGTATCAGTCTGGTTTGGTGTTCCATGAAAGGGGACTTGAAAATGCTGCTCTCAGATTAGTCAGTGATATCAATGTAGTCAAATAACCTTTTAACCTACTGTACTAGTGTGATGTCCTTGAACTGACATTGCTGATTGTTTTTCTTTTTTTTTAACTTTAGTTTAAAATTTCAAAGCCTAAGTAATTTTGGGTATCTCATCTATGAGAACATTAATTATCCACAATCTGGTTTTATTTGGGCACGGCATATTGGCTTTGGCTTTAAGTCACAGCGTTTTCTCATTTCTTGAGGGTATTTACTGTCAGCTGCAGATGGGCTTTCTTCATCGAAGAAATGCCATCTGAGAAACTCACAACACAGTCTGAGCTGTGTTATCTAGCTCATAGCTTGGCTTTCTACTGAAATTCTAATTTGTGCCTCTTGGCATCACAGTTCTACTTTGTGGTGAATTTCCTTTGTCTGACCTCATCATCCTTCTCAGGGCTGTCAGTTTCTTATTCTGCTTCATGGTATCCTGTCAGTGCTGGTCATTGAGTTTGCGCTTCATTTATGGCTGGATTGTCAAGGTTTCCAGAGGGCAGGGCCACATTAACAAGGCATTTATTTAGGCTTCCCAATCTGTGGTTGCTTGGGTGCCTGGACAGAGACCACAGAGCCCTGCTGCTTGTGTTTTTGGGGAGCAGAGAGAGGCTGGGATGAGCACATTTGGGATAGTCTAGAGAGGTAAGCTGCATCACTGCAGGAGACTTGGAGCAAGCATCCCCATTTCCTCTTTATTGGAATAATGAAAAGTCATGCCGTTTTTCCTACTATTGCTTATAGGAATAAACTTACACATACTTTTTATGTTAAAAGTGCTCTGTTACTGCTTCTGACTGGTCATTGGTTTAGATAATTTTGTATTTACCACTATTCTACAGAGAAGTCCAGTGTGATGCTTGGGACAAGAGTGACCTTATACTGTATTAAAGCAAGGCCCCTGGATCTTCTATATCCACTGTGCTAGAATCTGTATTGGTACAGAATCATTCGTATATCGAAAACACTTCAAGTGGTTCTCCCTGAAGGTCTAACTTGGAAGACACTGGCGGGCATGGCACCTTGCACCCCCTCAGCTTCTGCTTTTTTATTGTTTGAGAATCTTGCACATGCGTATGATGTGTTTTAGGGAAACATTCGTTTCCCAACCCACCACATCCCCCGCATCCCCTGACCACTTTACCTTCCCAACTTCATATGCTTTTTTGTTTTAAGCCACCAAGTCCACTTTGTACTGCTTCTATGTGCTTGGGTATAGGACCATCTACAGGAGTATGGGTGGCTCCTGAGGGACTGCATTCCTAAAATATTTGGACTCTCCCTCCTCCAGGAGCTAGCAATTGTCAATAGCTCCTCACCTGAGGGGTGGTGGGCTTCATGATGACCTCAGCCACCAATCCTGAGAGTTTGGGTGACTTGAGCTGGTGCAAGGCTTGTGTTCACGCTTGTTTCTTCCTCCGACCTCGCCAGAATCATGCCTCCTGCCCAGATCTGGCTCTCTGTTTCCTGATCATTCCAATTTAACAAAAATAGGCTAAGCCAATCACACAGCTCTTTGGATACACAGGTGGCTGGTACTAACCAGGTGCCCATGGGGTCTGAAGTCATGAAGTGTCATTAACATCTTCACTGTGAAACAGGTTACTATTTCTCTATTCAGATTTCTGAACAACTTAGCAGAGAGATCACTGCAGGGAGCACTCATGTAAACATCATTAAGTTATCTAGATGGTGATTACATTGGTTTTTTTGAGATGTACATTTCTGTGTGAGATAAAATCAGATGGCTTTTACTCTGTTTCTATTTTGGTTTTATTGCATGGATGATGATTATATAGCGTTATATAAGCCAGCTGGAGAGCGTTATCTCTACAGTGGATGAAATGTTATGAGTCATTGATTAACAGGTAGGTCGTGAAGTGCTGTGGACTAGTATAGTTACAACAGCATCTTGGGAGCAGGGTTTTCAATTCCCAGATTGTAGTTTGCTTTTTGTTTGATTGTTTGTTTTTGTTTTGTTTGTTTCATGGAAGCTTCAAAACATGCATTTTGAATAATCACATTTTGAAGAGATACAGAATTGTTAGGCACTGATATGCAGTTAAGAAGATAAAAAGAATCTTTGTCATTAGACGACCCATGAAAGGAAATGAATTTTAGGCATCCACAGAAATTAGCACACATATGCTTGATGAAATCTTGGCTCCCGGAACTTTCCAGAGGTCATTTTTTAATGTGGCTATGAGAGCAAAGCATGGATATCACATGTGTATTTGTCCCTGGGAACTGAATCATTATTCCAGCTACTGTGGTGAGTTTCATTGTATTGAGATAAGTAGAAACAAATTGAACTAGTCTCACAGGACAGTTTGAATGCTTACTGTTTTTTTTTTTTTTTTTTTTTTTTTTTGAAGGAAAACTGTTTTGACAGGGGGTTCACCATTTCAGACCTGGAATTGTTTTTAACTTAAGTTACTTTTCCATTCTAAAACATAGGCTGGGTTCTTCCATTTGTGGCAAGGACGGCAGAAGGAGAGTGAAGAGGCAGTGAGAGAGAACAAACGAGAAACATCATTTACATCAGTGATTTCAAGACTGCAGTCTCATTAGGTGATCAGCAGCAACCGTTCTGCTCAAATCATCTTTTTGGCCATCTGGACCAAATTATAGGAAGTAATGTCCATGGGCACAGCTGCCGAGGCTAATGTGTATTTCTAACTTGCGCATTAATAATAATGGCCACACGGAGGGAGCCCAGTGGCCAAATGTGCTGAATAAATAAGAGAGAATGGAACACATGCATACACTTAGAAGTGCGAGAAAGGTTTCTATTTTGCATCCTGAAACAACAGTAGGTGCGATTAAAACTAACAGAAAAGAAGACCGTTTAACCTTCCCGTCTTCATTATGTCTTTCTCCTGAGAAGTAAATCACAAAACAGATTAACCCTGAACCTGGTACTTTTTCTTGTGCTGCTCAAAGTGTTCTTCTGTGGGATTTCACTCATGTTCTGCCATTCACTGACCCCTTTCCCAGCACTGCCCCTCCTTTAACAAAATTGCTGAAGGATGAGAAGCTGCCATTCGATGTCACTGCACATTTAATTGTTCTTGAACCAGCAGTGAGCCCTTTCCAGGCATATTAAGTCTAATGTCATTGTAAATATAAGGAGTTACAAGAAAGGAAGAGACTTAACAGTCCCATGACAAGAGAAAAATAAAGCTAAGAATCAAGGGTTTAAATAGGTATTTCTACATTTTGCATGACCATTCATTTCCCTAAAGCACTTAATCAATGTGTCAGAAGGAAGATTATTGGGAAAGTGGTCTTGCTTTGTTTTGTTTTTGTTTTTGAGACAGGATCTTATGATGTAGCTCTAGATGGCCTGGAACTCACTATGTAGATCAGGCTGGCCTGGAACTCACAGAGATCTGCCTGTCTCTGCCCCCTGAGTCCTGGGATTAATTAAAGACATGTGTCATCATGTTCAGCTCATGAAGGTGTTATTTAAAAGAAAGGCACCAAAATTAACTGCTGTATAACTTAGTGGTAAAATTCCTATACTTTCTTTAGATTTTTTTTCCCCCCACCCACAAATCTACTTCATTCAGCTCTTTCCCAACTTTAGGAGGTTATGCTCCACATCCAGAATAAATAATCCTTAGCTATTTTTTCTCTTATGATTTATATCTTAGATCCTACTATTTGAGCAATTCTCTTGTCAGTGCCCTTGGCATGTACATAGAATGTGACCATTTATCATGGCTTCCCACCACCATTCTTTGGCTCTGGTAAACGTCTGGTCCCTTGCCAAAATGGGAAGTCCCCTTTGCCTCCCTCCGACTCTTCTCAATCACAGCCACGTGGTCTCTGATACCTGAGTAAAATTTTGTTATTTCATTGCCAGAAACGGTGACAGACTGCATCCCAAGGACCTGTATTACCTACATCGTTTGTCCCTTGCTTAGCTGCTATCCCATCGTTTCCCTTAGAACCTGTGCATCATAGCACAAGGTCCCCTCAGCCTCACCATCATCTGTCTAACCCAAGACCCAGCACCTCGACTTTACATCTTTGCCCAAATGTCACTTTCTGTTTACAATTGCAGCCTTTCCACCTTCTCATCCTTTCACTTTTCATCTTTCTCTGTAGACTTTTCCTCACAACTTTTATCACTTTTCAAAAGCAGGCTTGCAATTTTTATATGTGTCCAAGAACCCCCCTTGCACACAGTTCAACCCAACAATTCTCAGCAAATGGGTCAAGTTTTGCAGCTGTTACCAGGATCCAGCTTGGGATCTAGAGCTTCTTACATAGCCCGAAGGCTTTACCTGTGTGTAGCTTCCACCTTTTCTAACAGCATGCTTCATTGGAATGGCTGTGAAGCAGTTGGTGATACTCAGAGGTTGGCTCTGACAGACCAGAGGCGAGCTTTTTTTTGGCATGCCTCTGCAATTTCCAGTATTCTGTGGAATTCCAGTAGTGCTGTGACACCTGTGAGTTAAGAGGCCAAACCCTGCTTGTTGGCCATGTGACCCTGTTCTCATGTCACGACAAAAATTAGAGAAGTATTTCTGGTCTGCTGTTGCTTCTTAAATACACCATTGTTGGTGCTTCCACACTGCCACTTTTCTCATTAGGAATGGTCTGTTCTTTCAAGAATGCTCATTTGGCACATGCTTACACATTGGCTGTTCCAATTGTCAGGCCCCATGCGAGGTGCTGATGATTCCATGGTGAGAAAAACAGGTCCTTGTCATTGCACAGCTGACATGCTGGTGAAAGAGGAAGTCATTCATCAAATCAGCTCCCACATAAGGGTAAAATGACACTGACATTGAATGCTGAGGAGAGGCTCATGGTATTATGGCAAGTATAAAGTATGCACAGGGGGTGTTGATCTGTTTTTGCGGAGTGGGGCCAAGGGTTTGAAAGATGTTAGAGGTTCAGGAAGAGAAAGGGAGAGGGCAACAATCTTGTTTCCTAACCACAGTGATGAGTCGCTGTGGAGGGAGTAATCAGAGAGCGCAATGGTGGCTTCGGTCTGCAGGAGAACACTGAGTAGTATAGGAATACACTGGAGTCCACTGCTCAGTGTTAGAGCATAAAGACTGGTAGCTGCCTAGCCTAGAGAGGTGGGGGTAGAGGAGAGAAGGTAATTGTTTAAAGACTAGTTAGATGGTGGGAGTTTCAGGGTTTGGTGACCAGTTGAACTGTGGGGATAAAGGAGAGAAGTCTGATGATCCTCCACCAGGAGCCGCCAAGCCACTCTATGCCTGCACAGGTGGAAGTGCATTTTTTTTTTTTTTTTTTTTGGTTTTTCAAGACAGGGTTTCTCTGTGGCTTTGGAGCCTATCCTGGAACTAGCTCTTGTAGACCAGGCTGGTCTCGAACTCACAGAGATCCGCCTGCCTCTGCCTCCCGAGTGCTGGGATTAAAGGCGTGCGCCACCACCACCCAGCCTGGAGGTGCATTTGTATAGGAGAGTATTGATGCCCACAACTTTGGGTTAAGGCAGTACTGGATATAAGCTGTCTTTAAAATGTTCACCAGAAGCTAACAAAAGAATAGCACATAGACTGTGAGCCCATGAGAGAGTTTTTGGTTGGGATTGAAATTGCCTAGAGACAGAAGATGCAGTGAAATTGAATCTCAGAGAGCTGTAGGAATGATGAATGAACAAAATATCTGAGCAAGTAAGTACCCAGAGAAGGAGGAGGGAAACAAAGAGGCTTGAATGCTGAGCCACAGCATCCAATCATTTCAAGGACAGTGTATAGTGTCATAGGATGCCACCAGAACTCCATTAGCTGGAGACTGGAGAAGACTTGCGTTCAGTGTCAGGAATGATAAAGTATGCATGGGTGACTGGGAGGTCAGAGGTGACTTGATGCTCAGCTCCCCTTACTGCAACACCACCTAAGTCCCAGAAACTTGCTGTTACCCTGCTTGAGCAACCCTCAGAAGGTAAGCTTTCTGACTAGTGGAATTGAAATTGAGCTAAATTGCAGGAAACAGGAAGCTGAGCTGTCTCTTGCATGTTGGGCTTTGCAATGAAACATGGTCTGTGAATAGCATCCCCCCCCATGAGACTTTATGGATGTGCCTCATGAAGTCAGATAAGAGGGGTTTCTTGTCTAGAATAGACTTACAGAACAGCAGAGATGAGGCTATCACAGTAGGATAGTCTGCAGCCATCCGTCATCTAAGCAACTGTAAGTGTAGTGTCAGCACGGGCAGAATGTTGAAATGCAAAGAAGGGAAAGATTAATAGGTGGTGTGGAATACGTAATCAAAAATAGAAGTGTACAATCAAAATGAAGTGTACTTCAGGGCAAGAAGTCGCCTGGAAGCCTGGGATAATTAACACCTTAGGATCTCCTTTGGAGGGCCACTGATGGGACATTAGTTTTTCCTCCATGTTTTTTCTTCCTTTGTACTTTTGTGGGCAGAATTTCAACTCTTTTTCAGTGCTTTCAATCAATCAATATCTTTGGAAATGTTTCTAAAGCTAAGTTTCTGTGGTTCATGTGGAACACATATATGTTCCAATGACAAATTTAAGCATAAGATCCAGAAAGCCAGAACTGCTTTGAGTGGAAGAGAGATGGTGACGGAGGTGTTTCCTTTGTTTTTCAATCTCTATTAGTGCTGATATTAAATATTAACTTCAAGAATTACCAACTAATTGGTCTTGCATGTAGGAAAGTAGTGAAACATGGATTTCATTTAAGAAATACTAAGATTCTTAACCAGGCTTAATATTAACACCTGTGACCCCAGAATGTAGGAAATGGAGACAAGAAATCAGGAAATCAAAGGTTGCCTTGGGTATTTAGTGTATTGGGAGCTATCCTAGGCTACAAAAAGTATAATTCTTACTAAAGTCTGTAGTTGTCATAATTAATTAGTCATACTTTCCATCTTTCCCATCATCAGTGACTCCATGGTGACAGTAAACCCTGCTGCCTTTGGCAGCCCGAGGTCACCTAGCTGCATTTGTCCTTGTCACCCTGATCTGGTGTTTTCCTAGCAATGTGCTATCCTCATTGTCCTTCCCAGATATACATATTGCTATGTATAAGCCCAACCCCCAACATACTTAGTTTCCTCTCAGTCAGATTGAGGAATAGATTTTTGGTACTCACTTCCTCTATGAAATGATTTATGTTTGGCCTTCTTTCCCATTTTTTTTTCTTATTTTAGAATTCTTCATTTATTCTTAATACCTACCTGTTGCTAGAGTTTTTATTGTCCTGCCAGGTCCCACTTCAGCCCCAAACAAATACACAGAGAAGTTATATTAATTATAAATCTGTTGGCTGATGGCTAGGGCTTCTTACTGGCTAGTTCTCTTTTAATTATTAACCTGTTTCTATTAATCTAAGTATTTCCACGTGGTCTTATCTTACCAGAGAACTGTCTGGACCTGTTACTCCTTCCTCAGCTACATGGCGTCTCTTTGAAGTCTCTCTCTCTCTGTCTCTCTGTCTCTCTGTCTCTGTCTCTCTGTCTCTGTCTCTCTGTCTCTCTCTCTCTCTGTCTCTCTCTCTCTGTCTGCCTTTCCCAGAATTCTCCTTGTCTCCCAGCCCCGCCTATCTTTCTGCCTCTATCGGCCAAACAGAGTTTTATTCATCAACCATTAAGAGAAACATATATACAGAAGGACATCCCCCATCACCTACCTCTGTAGATTAGCCTTTTGTTGGTTTCTGGCAATCCCTTGTGTGTTTCCTTAACTTTAAGGTGTATTGATAGTAGATATTGTATGCTAAACTGTTAGAGGTTGGAAGGATGTTAGCATCAAAATCCTCAATCTTTTACTCAACTTCAGCCAATCAGTGACAGTCACTCACCGCTGTAGTCTGTCTTTCTGTATGTCTGTGTTTTGCAGTGAAAATATGCCTACGAGTCTATTGGATATTCAAGAAGGGAGATTGGGGAGAAAGCCTGAGGGATTGAAAAAGCTTTACTATAGATGAGCTTGTATAGGCAGTCTGTTGAGCCTCTCTCTTGCCCACTTGCCTTAGTTAAAAATTATGGAATCTCGGTGCGGTGGCGGTGGCGGTGGCGGCGTGGCGGTGGGTGGCGGTGGCGCGGTGGCGGCGGTGTTAGCGGCCACTGCATCAAAGCGTTTGGCACGATGTCTCACACCATTTTGCTGGTACAGCCTACCAAGAGGCCAGAAGGCAGGACTTTCGCTGACTATGATCTGTGAATGAGTGCATGGAAGGTGTTTGTAAAATGTATGAAGAACACCTGAAGAGAATGAATCCCAACAGCCCCTCTAGCACATACTATATCAGTCAATTGTTTGATTTTATTGACGATCTGGCAGATCTCAGTTGTCTTGTGTACCAGCCTTATAACAAAGGTTGGATCAAAGAGAAGATCTATATGCTCCTTCGTCGACAGGCCCAACAGGCTGGGAAGTAATTGAGTTGGAAGCTTTAGGGGCTGGGGATGGGCTTGAAACAGGTGCATACAGCGTGCAGTAGTGAACATTTTGTATGATAGTAATCCTGTTTCCATTTTGTTACTAGAGCCAAGATTGAATGTATGACATGAAACGTGAATGACCTTTTCATTCTGAAACCACCATTGCCCCTTTGCTCCTTTTCTTTCTTTCTTTTTTTTTACTTAAACATTTTTATGATAATTCAGAGAGGAAGCGTTTTTTTGCCATTTAAGGTTGGTTCCAGTCCTTGAAACTGTTTGTATCTTCTCTTTAGCAGTGAGTGCACTAACCCTTTATGGGGGGGGGGTGAGGGTGGTGCAAGGTTAGTTATGTCCTCTGGGAAAGGATTAGTGAAAAATAAATGTTCTGAAAAAAATTATGGAATCTCTCAGCACTAGACATTTAGAGGAGGGATTGTGGGCAAAAATAGAAAACAAGCAAGAGAACAAATGTACCAGCAGTCCAGATTTGCTCTATGTGTGAATGTACACACATCCATACATGTGTGCACATATCACGTAACTATACATATTTATATACCTGCAATAGACATATGCTTATGTACCTTATTACACACACACACACACACACACACACACACACACACACACACACACACACACACTCCTTGTTTATTTTGGAGTAGATGATTGTGTGGGCCATTGTGTTACTTAGAATGGACTTGGCTTCTGATAAATGTGTTTTCTGTATTCTTCTAGAATTGGCTTTTAAAAGGTTGAGTCTCTTGGTAGCATTTACATAGGTAAAATGATTTTTTGTTTACTTCAAAGGAGAAGTTTTTGTTATTCTGCCAAGGAAAACTCAAGCACACAGTGGCTGACACTGGTTTCCCTGTTCTTGTTGGCTACCAACGTAATTTCACTTGAGCTATAAATTATAGGAGCCCCACCACAGACTGATTGAGTTGCATCCCTTTTCTTTTTTTCAGAACTCACAAAAACGCAAGACACAAATTGGCTCCTTCGGGAAGTGAGTTGTAGTGCTGGGCCCAAGAACACAGGTCTCCTGAGTTGTGGCTTTCTTTGATTGCTCCTCTTTGACTTTATAGCCCTGACTGTGCCTCCCACAAATACGTTTCATAAGTGTACATTCTTTCTTTTGACAGTTAAGTACTTAGTGCTTCCTTGCTTTTTTCCCTGGCCATATGTACTGGTACTTACTCCAATCTAGGGACGGGAAATGCCATCCATATCTGTAGAAATATGAATGCCGATGGCTTCTTATAACTACCCAAGGAATGTTATATGATTTCCTTAGCTTGCTTCTTCAAATCTAGATTCAAAAGCCATTCTTGTGTTCACAAAGTACTTTATATTACACCAAACTCTGAGAACTTTAATTCTCCCTCAGTCCATGGTCTTATTTTTCCAGTATGTGTCTCTGATTTAAGCAGTTTCCTGCAAGGTTGCACACTCCCAGCATTAATTTGACCCCCAGCTGTACTCCATCCCTGTCAGTTCCTGTCCTCTAGGCTGTTGCTCATGGTTATAGCAAAGGTGGAAGCAGCTGGAATCAGATCCCTGTGATTATTAAGACAGTGATTACTGATCATGCCTATAGCAGTGATGTTAACCAGCACTTCAATAATTGAAAATATTACCTGTGAGGCATGCATGAATTCAAGGTGTCAGAATAAAAGGCATTTTCTAAACTGGCCTCGACAACCATGAAGCAAGTTTGCTCTTATTTTATTCACATCATCTGAAAGAAACAATGCTACTTGGGGATGGTGAACTTCTTAGAGTTTTAATTTTTTTTTTTCTGAGACAGGGTTTTTCTCTGTAGCCCCAGCTGTCCTGGAACTCACTGTGTAGACCAGGCTGGCTTCGAACTCACAGAGATTCCCCCTTGCCTCTGCCTCTGGAGAGCTGGGATTAAAGGCCTGTGCCACCACTGCCTGGTGAGTTTAAACATTTTAAACTCCTTTACAAACAGACTCATGTTGTAAGATCTTAAGGAATGCCAGTTTGTCGGGAAGAAGTTGATTGTCTTAGAGTTACCAAGTTATGAGAAGATCTGAGGGATGATGTTTTGTATAGTACTAAAATGGTTGATGATGTGACATATTTATATTGTACCTTATACTTTAGAATGTACCTGCAAATTTACTGTTTAATTTAGTTTCAATGGAAGTATTGGGAAATGTTGCTTTGGAAAGGTGAAATGACCTGTAGAAATTATATGACTTCTAGTTTTAAGGATTGTGTTATATTTGTCCTTGATTTTTCTAATGCCTTCCAAATCTGCTAGGTGACAGGATCCAGAATTCAGCTTCACACACAAGAGAAGATTTTACAGGACTGTTTTCTTTAGCATAGTCTTTGGGACCCAGTCTTCATCTGAAAAATCAACTGTGGCAGAAAGGAAATCGTTTAATGGCCTGACAGGACCTTTCTTCATTGGAAGAATGATTGTAAGCGGCTGGAGAGATGGCCAAGCAGTTAAGAGCACTGGCTGCTCTTCCAGAGGTCCTGAGTTCAATTCCCAGCAACCGCAGGATGACTCACAACCATACATAATGACATCTGATGCCCTCTCCTGGCCTGCAGGCATACATACATTAATAAATAAATACATCTTTAAAAAAAGAGAAGACAATCCTTAAAAATAGAATGATTTTCCTTTGTTCTAAATTGTTAGATAAAATGTCATGCCTCTTATAGACGATTAAAGGGTATGACTTCTGCCCTGTATTGAATAGTTCTACCAGACTAAAACTGTAGGTGTTTCCCATCAACTACTGCCCTACATATTTTTTATTTTAACTTGGGAAGCAGTTCCTTGGGAGATTTGATGGAGCTCCCATGACTTTTCTTTTATTTGTTGATTTTTAAAATATTGTTGCTTTATCCTGGCATCTGGATTTGCTAGCCCTTTGTGCTCAATGTGGATCATGCATAGCTGAGTTGGTTCTGATGTTTCATTGATCACCATAATGCTGTGAAGCTTACAACTTCAAAGATCTGGAAAGCCATCAAACTTCAGTTTTTGTCAGGAATCCTATTAGGTTCTGTAGGGTTTGGATATGTCTGCAAAGTTTCTGGTGCTGACCCTTTGAGATAGTACAGACAGTGCAGACCTATGGCCAGTGGGCCAGTGTCTGAGCAAATGTTTATTTTCTTGTACAGCACTGATGATGACATATCTCAAACCAACATCAAAAATCAGCCACAACATCATGTAATTCCCAAGATTCACAGAATTTGTTGTAGTGTAGATGTGTGCTTCTGTAGGCCATTCTGCTTTTCTGTCATTAGTACACAATTGCCAAAGCCGTAGTTACACACAGATTTTTTTTGAGTGTGATTTTCTTCCTGTAAAAACACGACTGATTTGTTTACTAATAGTATTCAGCAATTTTATATACAGATCAAAACAAAGTGCAAAAATATCTTGGTTATAGCCTTGTGCACAGATGAGGAAAGAATGCTACTTTAGTCATTGTGAAATATCAAACATGGATTTGACAGCCTTTTATCCTTTAAGACACCCGCACACTCCTGAGATTCATCACCCCACACATTAAACTCCCCCTAGCCTATTGACTGATCCATAAAGACAGACCCTACTCTCTTCCTCCTCCTCTTCTGACTCATGCCAAAAGTCACGCAATTGAAAACATTTCTCGTCGAAAGACACAATGTGGAAAACTTTCTTGTCTCTAACTTGGGGGCTATTCTTTAGTATTTTGACATTTGCATAATTGATACCTTAAAACTGTTTCTTCAGGGCATTCCCTGACTCCTAAAACTGATTATCCATTGAGTTACTCACATCTTATTATGCTTTTTTTTGGTTCTTTGCTAGTGCCCACTGCCATCCATTCTTTTTACCCTGTGTCTTTATGCTGATTCTGCCTCCTAACGTGTGATTTCTGTGAGAATGGAGCCAGTGTCTGCTGTGTTTTAAAATGCATGTCCTAGATGGAGTGATACATATTAGGAATTGTAGTTATTTCCAAATAGATGAATATTCCTAAAATTTCATGTAGTTCACTTTGCTGGACTCCCATCTCCTTTACTCATTCTAGGTAAATGGTCTTTTGTCATTCTCTCCAGTATCCTTTACAGCTGTTTATACTTGTCATTACTGGTTCACTCAGATTCAGGGTCTTTGGGTCCATTTGTTTCCTCCATTTTTCACACAGTGTTGACTGAAATATTATTTTCCAATTTTGCTTTTTAGAAATAATATTTTCTACTTGACTGAATCATAGCAGAGTTGTATAAATTGTTAATGCAATCTTTTACTTAGTTTTGTGGTATAGTTACCTTGAAAGTCTTCTCCTGAAATTAATGATTTCTGCATCGTCATCTAAGCTTCTGAAGCAGGAAGATTCTCAGGTTCAAAGCCAGGCTAGATGTCTTAATGATAGAAAGTAAAAACAGGACTGTGGATAATCTTAGTTGCATAGTACCTGACAAGCTTCTTTGAGACACTAGATTCAATCCTAGATGTAGGGAAAGAAAATAAAGGAAAAAAGTCCTATTGTAATTGCTATTGTGATTCAGAGAGTACAGCTTTTCCCTTTTTATTTTCCCCTGAATTTGAATATTTTCCAAAGGTACTAGTAGTATGCTACAGCTGAGGAGAAGAAACTCAGTATGTAACTGGTGTTTTAGTTATTTCTCCATTGCTGTGAGGACATACTGAGACAATTTATAAAGGAAGAAATTAAATGGGGCATGCTCACAGTTTCAGAGGGTGAGCCCATTATCATCATGGCAGGAGACATGGCTGTAGGTAGGCAGCCATGATGTTGGAACAATATCTGAAAGCTCACCTCTGATCTACAGCAGGAAACTTGATGGGGTTGAGGCAGAGAAAGAGACTGAGGCTGGCATGGGCTTTAGAGACCTCAGAGCTCACCCCAGTGGCTTCCTCCAACAAGGCCAAATCTCCTAATCCTTCCTAAATGGTTGTACGAATTAGACAGCAAACAAGTAAATTCATGAGCCTATGGGGATCATTCGCATTCAAACCAGTACAGTTGGTTTGCTACTGATTTTTAGAATTCAATATGTTGACTTTAAAAAATGTTGCTCAAATCAATATTGTATTCCTTCTGCTAAATGTAAATTTGGTTTCAATGTTTCAGGTGCTCATTACGGTCAAAGTACCTCATGTTGCTGTTTACTTACTTTAAGAGAAGAAAAACTGTGACATTGCCTCAAAACTGAGGGCCCACCTGCAGATATTTTTGTTAAAAATGAGGCTTTTGGGGGCTTAGTTTTGGATTTTGTCCCTCTTTTTTTTGAAGTTAGAGTTTATATTGAAAAAATAAAAATAAAAATAGCAGCACTGGCCACATGCACTTCCACAGTACAGGAAAGTTTCCTCAGAGGCTCTGTCTCTCCAGGGGCCATCTCTCTTTTTGGAATAGCTTTCCCCTTTACCCTTTTATAGTGCTCTTCTTGAGTGAGGGCCGCCTTCAGGCATCAAGGGCTGGGCCGTAGGTCAAGGCTTTAAAGTGGTGTTACTTTAAAAGTCAAAATGAAACATATTTTCTATGATTTTCTCCATTGAGGTTGTTAGAGTTATGTAGATATTTTATAAAGGATTTAGGGTACCCTTTCTCAGAGAGAGAGAAATGTGCATTTGAAGGTGTCTGGAATTTTTGCACTGATGGTTAAAAAAAAAAAAAGGTCTGTGAATTGCACAAAAAGAACAATTTGTGCACAGTACATTTATGGCAAACCTTCTAGGAAGCAAACTCATTGTAGTGTAGGGCTAAGTGGCATGTGGTCCTGCCCCTTTAATTCAGTTACTATGTCATTTAACATATAGTTCAATCCAGTTAAAGGAATTCAGCCTAATGCCCACGCCCTTTCTTCTACCTTACACCTTTTTATTAAAAGGAAAATTGCAGTTTGAATGACACCTTTTTATCAGTTGTCATGTTAATAAAAAGCCAGGTACTTGCTTTGCAAAATCTTTTAAATCTTACTCTTTATGTGCACTCATGGCATAGTATTATTTAAATGTGGAATGAGGGAATGAGTTTGTGAGTTTATGAATGAATGTGTAGTTGGTGTATGGCTACTTACAGTAATTTGCTATGCAGCCAACTCATATCTGTTTTCATAGGAAAGCACGTATTTTGTCTGAGAGAATTGGCATGTTTGCAATATGAAGTATAAGCTAGCATAAGTGATTGGATAGGTTTAATACAGGTTAATAGGTTCTTCACTGTAACCATTTGTTAGGGTTAGGGTTTCTATTGCTGTGAAGACACACCATGACCATGGCAACTCGTATGAAGGAAAACATGTAATTCGGTATCTGACAGTTTCAGAGGTTTAGTCCATTATCATCATGGTGGGACATGATGGTGTGCAGGAAAACATGGTGCTAGAGTAGGAGCTGGGAATTCTACATCTTGATTCACAGGCAACAGGAAGTGAACTGTGTTCCACACAAGGTATAGCTTGAGCAGAGGAGACTTCAAAGCTCACCCCCACAGTGACACACTTCCTCCCACAAAGTCATACCTACTCCAACCTCCCAATCATGCCACTCCCTAGGGGAAAATTTTCTTTCAAACCACCACACTATTGATGTTGGTTAGTAATGTCCTTAGGTGGATAATTAGATCAAGAAAAACAGGAAAGATTTCTGTGAGGTTTATATCAAGGTTTTGCAACCTTTCCAGTAAAGGTATCTTAAGCTTTGTACTTTAAGGATCTAATGTATCTTAAGCTGTTCAACTCTGTTGCAGTGTGAAAGTGGACATACACAGTTGTGATGGATGGTTGATATTAACCATGACTTAGCCTTAGGGAGAAGCCATGTATCTGTGAGGGACTTCCTAGATTAGGTTAATTGAAGTAGGAACTGCCACCATGACCTTGGGCAACAACATTCCATAGCCTGTGATTCAACACTGAGAAAACAAAAACGTAGTATCCTATTCATCTCCCTCTGTTTCTTGACTTTGGACACGATGTAACCAACTACCCCAAGCTCCTGCCTTCTTGATTCTCCAGCAATGAAGGACTATACTCTTGATCTGTGAGTCAGAATGAATCCTTCCTTCCTGAAGTTGCCTTTGTCAGGTACCTTGTAGAAGCCAGGAGAAAAATGTCTATTACATAATTGAGTATAGCAGTGCCCTAGTCAGATTCCTAGGCAAAGGATTGATCACTAATTCTAGACTTTGCAGTCAGTCACTCTCTATTCATAGTTTTAGAAGGTCTACATGTAAAGTACAATGTTTAGTACTATAAGATTTTTGAATAAGTTTCTTAACCCTGGCCAGGTAGAGTAGGTTATAAAATATTCCAATTAATCACCCAAGCTGAAAATCTCCATGAGCCTAGAGGACTCTGAGGCTTCCTGCACTTTGCTTCCAGAAGCTTTCTCAAGCTGGTGACAGATAGCTCAGGCCAGTCAGTCATGAAGCCTCAATTAAACAGAGAAAGTGATAAGCAATCCAATATGTCATAGTGACTGATAAAGCTGGTGAGTGGGTGACAAGGCCATTTGACCTACTCCTCATACTTTACTTGGGATTCTATAATAATACCCTATATCCATCAGGTGACAATGGGGAGATGGGGAAATGCAACTTCCATTGTGTAGACTTTTGAAGGAAGCTGTCCTGGGGTTTTGCATGTAAAGCTTTATAGCACAAATGCTCTTCCCACCTTAGAAGTAGTTTAAAATTTCAGTGACCTGTATATGAACTCTCAGACACTGTGGCAGTATGCACAGGGCTCGCACAGGTTCAAGCCAGATGCGGCCCTGGTGCTGAGAGGGAGGAAAGGGAGTGGACATGAGCTCCCACCCCTAACCAAGAAGCTATCTCCAATTGACATTTCCTTATAAAGGAAAAGTTAGTTTTTTCCATGCAGTCTCACTGGGTTTACAAACCACACTTAAGGGTAGACCCCAGGCCCAGACCTAGAGGGGCAACACAAAATGAACTCAATGGTGTTTTTGTAGACTTTTTGTCTCATATTCCTTGTTTGGCATTTTTTATCTTAGTGTTTTTTTCCAATTTTGTGGCTTTATGTTTTTGGTTTTTTTAATACTCTGGTTTATTTGCCTATTTGTTTTTAAAGAAAGAGAGAGAAAGAGGGCGTGTGGTTACGTGAATGGGGAGGATCTTGGGTTGGGGGGAATTTCCTCCTCCTCCCCCAACCAGAAGTTGGGGGAGGGGAAGGAAAACCATGATCAGAGTATATTGTCTGAAAATAATTATTTTCAATAAAAAAATTTAAAAAGTAAAAAAATTACTATGATCTAGTATAAGCCTAAAATAGTCTGATTTATAATTTGAATTTAAAACTTATTCTATAATTTTTATTAGTACTAGAAAAAGGGACAGTCAGATGTAGACTTCTGCATGTGTATACAGGAGACTTCTGAAGTCTGTAAAGGAGGACAAATTGGGTTCAGGCAAATGAAACAGCATGGGTCTGCATGACTTATAACCTGTGGCCTCATACACATGAACTTGGGCTAAGGTTTTGCTGATGTCAGTAACTAATTTAGCATCATCTGTGAACAGTAGCAGGAAGAAAATATATTATGTTGTTTTGTGTCAACTTCAAGGTCTCTTTGAGTAGGTGCCAAAAAAGTGTGAGGGATATTGGGACTGATTTCTCTACAGTCACCCTGTCCCAAGCTTTAACCATTGTGCAAGGCATTGTCTAGCTGTGCAAAACAGGATTAGGAAGGAAACAGAGATTGATGTAGTGTGGGCTTTTATCCAGCCAAAAGGGAATGATACCTTCCAGTTCATCATCATTGCTGTAATCTCATTATCATCAAGATAATATTTAATATGTGTTCCAGAAACATTGTGCTCTTTGGGGTTATCTCATTTAGTTGTGTGCCTTGTGAATTGCATTAAATATAATTCAGCTAATTAAATTATATAGTCTGAGAATTGTTATATACTTTTAATGTAGTTTCGTTTTTGACAGAATTATGCTCACATGACTTCAAGAGTCAGATAATTCTCTTTATGTGGGAAAGTAAAAAAAGTATAAGAAGTAGCTATATGTAATTCATTTTTCTGTTTCTTTACATATTTACATTGTGATTTCCCAATAATACGCTATGGTACCAGTTATATGTTCCTTAATTTCTTTGTGTTAGGTCTATAGATTTTCTGTGATGAAGTATAAAATAGAGGTGAATGAGTCTTTTACACCCCTATTCACTAGACTTAGGTACACTACTATATTGGCTGTGTCAGGTTTTCTACATTTCTCTTGGCCTCTGTTTAGCTGTCTAAGGCTGCACTTGTCTAAAGACTGTCTGTAATCTCTCACGAATGCTTTTCTTTCCTGCATGATTTTCAGTTTTCTGGCCAGTTTTTCTGGCTACCTCTGGAGGGAGTGCCCAGAAGTTCCTGAAGTAGTGTGGTTTTCTTCCTAGGTGTGCTTTGGGGCATTCTTTTCAAGTATTCTACTAGAGATTGCCTCTGTCTTTTCTCCTGCTCAATTTCTGGTTTCCTAAATCATGTCTTCTGTCTTCTCATTTCTTCCAGAATATCGCCCTGTTTAGATGGAAACCATCCTTTAGTAATTTCCTGGAAAACAATGCTTTTAGAGATAATTGTGTACTTTGCAAGAGGGAAGCAACTTTATTGTTCTTTAAATTGATTTGTGTATAAAACTCTACATTGGTTATTTATTTGTTTTGAACTATTGGGGATTGAACCAAGAGCTCTGCCATTGATATTTGCTCCTACCCTAGAAATAAATATTTAGTTTTCTTTATTCTTTCAAACAATTGTTATCCTGTTTCTTTGCTTTGGTGATTTTATTGTGTTCTTTCTCTGCCTCTGTCCCTCTGTCTATGTCTCTCTCTGTCTGTCTTTGAAACTTTCATTGACTCTTGGGTATTGATTCAGATTTGATGGACAAGAAAACTGTTTTGAACACATAGAGATGACTGGATGGGGTGAGGTGTGGGGGTAGGAATGGAGGCTGTAACTCAGGGTCTTCATGTAAAGCGATGGAGTTAAACTGTGTGTTTCGTCTATTTAGGAAAGCTATGGTAGCCGAGGGTCAGGTTGATTGTTTGTTTAACCCCTATGAATAATCTGAGTTCTCAGTGCAGCGGGCATGCATGCTGGAAGCTGGGTGAGATCTGAGAGCTTAAAGTCCCCACAGGGTTTTGGAAACTTTCACTTTCTCCCTTTGTGTTCCAGACAACATGTGCACCCTCCATTGTGCCTAAGTCCCATAGTCTGGAGACACCATCCTGTTGCTTGAACTTTCTGTCCAGGCTGGTCCTGTGGCCCTTGAGCCCCAAATAAACACACAGATGCTATATTAATTATAAAACTGTTGGCTGATGGCTAGGGATTCTTATTGGCTAGCTCTGTCTTAATTATTAACCCGATTCTATTAATCTAAGTATTTCCACATGGTCTTATACCGGAGAATGCCTTTCATCCTGATCCTTTCATGGTGACTGTGTCGTGGTCTCCCTCTGCCTACCTTTCCCAGAATTCTTCTCGTCTCCTCATCCTGCCTGTCTTCCTGCTTCATTGGCCAAACAGTGTTTTATTCATCAACCAATAAGAAAAACATATATAGAGAAGGACATCCCCCATTAGTCATATATTTTCTTCCTTGATAGAAATTAGATTTTTTTCTTTGTATCTTCATTGCCATGTTGGAACTCCTTTTTCCATGGTTTTACTGAGTCATTTATTGTGTGTCCAGTTTTAGTAATTTGTATGGCTTTTATTTCTTGTTCTTGTTGTTGAAATTGTATGTTCATTGTAGTTTTAAAATATCTTTATTATGGTGTCTGTGCTATAATTTCTTCAAGAAAAGTATGAAGAAACATTCATTTTAATTTAACATTTCCAGAATTAGATTGTGTGTCACAATCAGTGTAAACTTTAATGAATGGGTACTTAATCTGCCATCTTAAACTAGAAACTTTTATTGAGTTCCCTTTATATACCCTTTTACTCCTTAGGAAGTGGGGTTTAGAGAAATGAACTCCATGAAAGCCACAGAAGCAACGTAGACACCAAGATATATAACAGGCAGTTTACTTCCAAGAACCACTGTTATGAGGATCCTGGAGCACACCTCCAGGTCATACAGAATCCTCATTTCTCAGGGCTGTAACTCAGGCTTCCCATTTCACAGCATAGTGTCCTTAGCTGAGAAGCCATCTTCTCTCCCTGCATCCTTCAGTGCTTCTGTGGTTACCTTTGACCAGCACTGTTGTGGATAAATCTCATTCTGCAAGGGTGATGTGAGCCTGCAGCCTTCCACCTTCAGCATTTTGTTTGCCAAGCTCAAGTTCCCCTCCCTACCAAAAGAGTCTTGATTTGTACAATGGTAGGTTGTTATAAGAATTAAATGGCGGGGCTGGGCGTTAGTGGTGCACGCCTTTAATCCCAGCACTCGGGAAGCAGAGACAGGCGGATCTCTGTGAGTTCGAGGCCAGCCTGGTCTCCAGAGCGAATGCCAGGATAGGCTCCAAAGCTACACAGAGAAACCCTGTCTTGAAAAACCAAAAAAAAAAAAAAAAGAAAAAAAGAAAAAAGAAAAGAAAAGAAAAGAAAAAAATAATTAAATGGAAAGCACAAGTACTAACAACCACTCCTGTGACCAACGTCATTTTCTGTTGTAACATAGAGGCAAGCCCTGCTTCACCTTCTCCAAGTGCAGAGGTGGGGGCATATTAATTCATGTTTTCAAGGTACAGCTCTAATTTTATAAAAATCAAGATGAGAAGAAATTGTACAATGAGGGAAATTCCAGATATCTTATGCTGTCTGGATAACTTCAAATGTGAATGGCCTACCGTATCTTGCAGTTTGTAGGCTCTTAAAAGGAGGTCTTGTTTTTTTTATTTTTCTTGAGTGTTTAATATAACTTGTGCAGTGGATACTGGAAGCATATTAAACACTTAGTAAATCTTTGATGAGAGAGAAATCTATGTTTTAAACTCTAGCATTAAAACCCTCTATTTAAAAATAGGATTTGGACACATTCTGATCAGAAGTTAGGGAACTCTATGTATTTTCTCTTAGTTGGAAAGTTTCCAATGATCGGTGGAGAATGGACCTGTACTGTCTGACTAAGAACTGTTTATACAGAGTTTTTAATGAAACAAAATAATTACATTTGTGAAATACATCCTGTGTCATGTAGCTCAGGAATATATTGGCTATCTTACGAATAATTTATATACCTACTAGTAAAATGCACAAGCCCTAAATTTTTCCATCTGTAAAGATTTAGGGCATGGGTAACTGAGTTTAGTTTTAAGTGGCAAACGAGCTATACAAAATTCCTTAATAAAGAAGTATTCATGGAACATTTGAGAAAAGCACCTCCGGATGTTATAATTGCAGGTTAGGTTATTTTGACAAGACTGTGTAACTGATCCAAGCATTTGGTGTTTCTATTCATAGAATGTGATGGAGCTAAAAATTAAAGTCAGAGCTGAAGAGGGGTGCGTTCACACAGCTGGAAGAGCTCCTCGCATGGCAGATTTTCATTTGATTCAAAGTCTCCAGCCACATGTGTTGGGGTGGCTTTATGTTTTATCCTTGAAGAAATTCTGTATATGTAGTATAGCACTTCATTTAATGAATGGATTTCATAATATAAATGGAAGCATTATGGTTCCCTCTGCAGACCATCTCATGTTTTCTATTAAAAAATGGAGATATACTATACTTTTATTGTTTTTGTTTTGAGGATTTTTTTCTACAATAATATTAGTTCCTGAAAAATACTTAGAATCATGAACATATAGGTTTGTATCCTGCCTGTGTAAACAGAATCACCCAGTAATTTACCTGGCAAGCAAAAGTAAAGCAATGGTGTATGACTGGGACAGCTGTCAAAACTGTGACTGTCTGGAATGATGTTCACTCCACTTAAGAACTGACTGGTAGGAACAGACTTATGAGTCAAAGAGGCTGAGATAGTAAAGAAGATCCTGCCCCCATCTGGGAATTATAAAGGATGGTACTGTTGAGTGTGGAGTAGGTGCTTTTGGAACATGTAGAGGAGAACAGATAAGTGACACTGGAAATATGCAGGATGGTTATCATCTATCAGAACACCTTTTTACCCCCCAAAAAGAAGAGGGTAAGAAAGTTCTGAGCAGTAAAGGGAGCGGTTACCAGTGCCCTGACAGAGGTAAACAGGTCAAGACAGAAAGGTGCACCTGTAAACTGTGCCAGGAGCTGATTCTGTAGATGACAAAGCACAACAGCAGAATGGATGTCGGAGGTACCATTTCACTAGTTCCTGTTCTGTTGCTGTGAAGAGACACCATGACAGAGGCAACTCTTATCATTTAATTCAGGGCTTGCTTACAGTTTAAGAGGTTAGTCCATTATCATCATGGTGGGAAGCATGGTGGCATGCATGGTGCTGGAAAAGTAGCTGAGAAGTTTATATCCTGATCCGAAGACAGGCAGGTAGTAGGAGAGACAGAGAGAGAGAGAAAGAGAGAGAGACAGAGACAGAGACAGAGAGAGAGACCTACTGACTGAATGACTTAGGAGGGGACCTTGCATGAGTTTTTGAAGCCTTAAAGCCTACCCCTAGTGACAAACTTCCTCCAACAAGGCCACACCTGCTGCAAATCCTTCTAATTTTTTCAAACAGTGTCACTCCCTAGTGATTAAACATTCAAATATATGAACCTGGGGAGACCAGTCTCATTCAAACCACCACATTCCACTCCCTGGCCCCCATAGCCTTGTAGCCACATCATAATGCAAAAATGCATTCAGGCCGATCTTAAAAGTCCCCATAGTCTATCCCAGCCTCAACACTGTTTAAAAGTCCAAAGTTCAAAATCTATTCTGAGATTCAAGGCAATATATTTACTCTTACACCCTGTAAAATTGAAATAAAAAAGAAAATCATATACTTCCAACACATAGTAAGTAACACATAACATACATGTGTTGCTGGATTTTCTTGTCCTGCTTGGTCCCATAGCCATTTAGCCCCAAATAAACACATGAATGCTGTATTAATTATAAAACAGTTGGCCAATGGCTAGGGCTTCTTTATTGGCTAGCTCTGTCTTAATTATTAGCCCATTTTTATTAATCCATGTATTTCCATATGGTCTTGGCTTACCGGATAATGTCTGGACCTGTTACTCCTTTGGTGGCTGCATGGCGTTTCTTTGCAAGCCTTTATCTGCCCTCTCCTGGTCTCGTAGTCCCACCTATCCTTCCTGCCTGGCTGTTGGCACAAAGAGTGTTGTATTCATCAACCAAGAGAAGCATATATACACCAAAGGGCATCCCCTATGATACATGACCATTTCAAAAGGGAGAAAAGGGAGCATAGTGAGTGTTTAGTGCTCTAGAGGCAATGGGATCTGGGAGAGTGGAGCCCCAAAATGAGGCAGACTAAAGTCTCAGGCAATAGCTAGCCAACTTTATCCAGAACATCAGACAATTTATACACTCAGGATTAAGAGGAATCACATGAGTAAAGTGTACAGTCACAAGGGCAGGCAAGCCACATGTGGCAGTCAAGCTGCACATGGCAAAAACTTGTTTTTCCATAGGCACATATAAACAAATAACAATATCCAGTTGTAATGAATAATCTGAAGTAAACTCATTTCTATCAGATACAACTGGGAGGGACACAAAAACACATTCCAAGAACAATTCCATGTTTTAGAGAAACTGAGGTCACAAGACTCTTGTCTTGTTTTCTTAGAGTTCTATCATAAGTATTCTGGATTCTCCTCATACAACTCCATTCTTGGACCATGTTCCATCAAATGAGGAAATACTGGACTAAAGCAAGACTGAAAGCCAGCAAGGCAAACTCCAAACTCTGCATCCCCATGTCTGATATCAAAGGGATCTTCAGATCTCAGACTCCTTTCAGCTTTTTTGACTGCAGTGTATTTCTCTCTGTAGGGCTGTTTCCACTCCCTGTTAGTAACCCTCTTTGGCCGGTGTCCCAAATCTGTTGAATCTCCAATATCTGGGGTCTCCAAGGAAATCCAGGCTTCACCTTCACAGCTTCATGCAATGGCCTCTCTGGGCCTCCATACATGTTCAGCTCTGACACATGCTTGGCCTTAGTGCCTTGTTTGAGCTGCAGAGGGAGATTCCACAACCCCTTTTGTGTATCCTTGATTCTAAAGCCAGAACCATATGACCAAAGCTGCCAAGTTCTGCTGCTTGATGGGGCTGGAACTTGGTCCCATCTTTCAGTTACATTTGCATCAGCATTTTTTTGTTGTTGATGGGTTCCTTCACTGCTTAAGCTTTCTTTTAGTTCCTTTTCACAAGTTGGAAGCCTCATTGGGGTCTTTCCCTGAGGTTTTCCATTAGGATACGGGGCCTTGTTGGGGTGCATGTGGACTTGTGGGAGGAAGTGTGTCACTTAAGGTTATTCCTTTATTCCATTTAATGTCAGGCTATCCTTTAATTAAACTTTTTATCTCCATGAGCACAGGACTTAGTTTCATTGGCTTCTGGTGATTGTTTTCTCCTCAAATAGTTCATATTATTATTTCTTTTTGTCAGTTTGCTCCTTTTTAGTATAAATCTGCATAAGTGATTACTAATAACTACCTGACAGAGTCAATATAAGACTGTCTTGAAAATCTCCTCTGCCAACAACACTATTAATTCAAAACTCTTCAGTTTAGCCACAGGCAGATTCAGGTACAATCTTCACCAAAACATTACAGGAATGATCTCTAGGCTACTTACTAATATTCTTTCCCTCTGAAAAATCTTAAGTTGGGCTGCCACATTACATACTACCATCAGCACTCTCTTCCATGCTCCTACTAGGATGGCCTATTAAGCTATGCTTAAAGCATCTAACCAATTTTCTAGTCCCAAATCCCAAATTCTTCCATATTCATCCACCAAACAGCATGGTCAGGCCTGTCACAGAAATACCTCTGTCCCTAGAACCAACTTCTTTCTTAGTCACTGTTCTATTGCTGTGAAGAGACACCATGACCAAGGCAGCTCTATAAAAAGCATTTAATTCAGGGCTTGCTTACAGTTTCCGAAGTGGTTAATCCATTATCACCTTAGTGATAATGCATGGTGGCATGCATTGGAAAAGTAGTTGAAAGCTTTATATCCTGAAATGTAGTGGCAGGGAGCTGGGCCTGGCATGGGATTTGAAGTTTCAAAGCCCACCTTAAGTGACACACTTCCTCCAAGTTCACATGTACCCCAACAAGGCCACACATCCTAATCCTGTCAAATAGTTCTACTCCCTGGTGACTAAGCAAGATTGCACTTCAAAGCATTTGTTATGTGCCTTTTTCTTAAGAGCCTATTTTTCTATTCACCTAAGCCAGATCACTAGTGACAGATAGCCAAGTCTAGCTGGGTGAACCAGTGAGCTTATTGGAGTCGCTTACAGGAGGAGCATTGTTGGTTCTGTGGCTGTCACTGAAAGCCCCTTTTGTGTAGATAGCAACTCATGGAAACTATTTCATTGGAGTTCCACCTAATCTTCCACCTCCTATAGACTGTAGCACTTTCCAAGGCCACAAGCCACAGTGACAGCAGGGGTGGTTATATCTGTAATGTCACCTGAGGATCTGATAACACCTACATACTCCTACAAGGGAATACTGTTAAACCTCATCTTGTGAGTGCAGGTAGTTATACTTCTTTGATTTTGAGGTAACAATGGCCATGCCATTCACAAAGGACAGAATCTTACAGCAGGTTCATATACTTGTTCTCATAGGTGTCAGATTGGTGGGATTTTTCCATGATAGGTAGAAGTTTGGTAGAAAGCCTGATCAGAAAAAACAAAACACTATCTTACATTATTAAGAAGTGATGCAGGTGCATAGCTCAGCCTCAGGGATGTAGTGTTAAGAGGTAGCTTGTGATTTAGACATATGGCAGGGCTGGGATTTGACATTATCTGCACTCAATTCTCTTTGTTTGATCCCCTATGATTATTATATTGCCTGCAAAGGAGTAAGCTTTCATGGAGCAAGCAAATTATGCTGTGATTGGGACTCTAAGAAACTCCCTAGAGGGAGTTTCTTTGGACAGTGGTATGTTTTAATTTCCCAAAGCAGTATGAGCACTGATTAGATAAAAACAAAAGCAGGAGCCAGATGTTCTGATGGAGGTCAATAGTAAAGAGGCATCTATGTCAGCAGACATCTGGGTCAGAAGTTTCTCAGTCACCCATGACTCAACTTCCCCTGAGCTGAGCACAGATTGTCATAGACCTGAGGACAGTGCAGTCATTGGGTTTGATATAGCCTATGATATAGCCACGGTAACTTAAAGCAAACTGGGGGGACTTGGCAGAAATGGCTAAAGGTCAGGCTGATTTTAATCACAGAGCAGAGTGATGGCAAGGTGGCAGCCTGATGGAGAATAGTGGCATCTTGCCTGTGAACCTGTACCAGTGGCCACACCCCTTTGGGTATGCCTTCAGTTGCATATAGAAGCAGAAAGAGGAAAGTGTGAGTTGTGGTCTCTCTCGGTCTCTCTCTCTTGGATCTTGGATCTGATCAGAGGGGCACAGAAAGACTGTGGCTGTTCTTTATCATTCTGTGTAAGTTGTTCCCCGATAAAACACCCATTTACCATTTATCTTGGGTCTAGTGAAATCATTGCACCCATGCCTTCAGTGGGGGATCCATGTTAAGACAACTGTACCTGTCCTGGTTGGTGCGGGGGTGGGGTGGGGGGATGAATCCATTAGTTTACAAGAACTGGCTTAGCAAATGTCATAGTGAGTGTGGCTTAAATAACAGAATTATTTTCTCACATCGCTTGAATGTTAGAAATTTGATTAACATGTCAGCAAGGTTGGTTTCTTCTGAGAGCTCTCTCCTAGGCTTACATATGGCTGCTGTATCTCTGTCTTTAAGTAGACTTTCTTCTTAATTGGTAATGTGTGACACTACTCCTAGGGAGAGGTGAACAACTGTGTACTAACCCCACATAGGAACCCAATGACAGGCCAACAAGTAACGATGCCACTGAAGTCTAAATGGGGGAAACCAATGAGTTTTTACTGGAGTGGGTTACTTATAGGAACAGAGATGACTCATGCAGCAATATTAGCAGCCCATCTCAGCAATGATAGTCTATGAAAGCTGGAAACCTGAGCACACAGCACAAGTGTCAGGAAGCTCAACTGCTGCAGGATCTTTTCTAGGTGGCTCAGTCATCTGAGCTTCTTTCAGGCTCCTTGGCTGGTGTGAGTGTGTCTCACAAATTCTCTCTGCTTTTTTAGCTTGGGGAGGGAGGAGCCTGCAGATATCCACTTAGTTTCATGGACTTCTAGGGCTCTGTTGTTTACTTGTTGAGTTTATAGAGCTTCCCTGCAAGGTGGAAGTTTCCCTACCCTCTAGAACATCCTGAATCTTAGTGAGCTTTCCTCCAAGATAAGAGTTTTCAATCTCCCAGGAGATTGCTACACAACAATCGATTGTGTCATAAACTTTTTTGTGTGCAAACACAATTGGATTAGTGCCCACTCATGACCTTTCAGTTTAATTGCATCCTTAAAAGTCTAATCACTGAGGTATTAGACCACATATAAATTGGTTTGAGGGCATAATTCAGTTCCCTGGGAGGCAACTGGTGGCTATAATCCCAGTCCTCTGTAGATGAGGACTGGGGCCATTTAGGTTTGTTCTGATTTCCTTGTAGTGGTTGAAAATATTCCTTTATTAACTCTGGGAACCATAAATGACAGGAAACCTTTTCTGTAATGAACTGATGCTGCCTCATGTCTTAGTCAGGGTTTCCATTGCTGTGATAGAACATCAGGACCAAATCACCATAGAGAAGAAAAGGTTTAAGTACATCACCCAGGGATGTCAGGGCAGGAAGTGGAGGCTAGAACCTGGAGGCAGGAGCTGATGTAGAGGCCATGTAGGAATGCTGTTTACCAGTGACTTGCTTCTCATGGCTTACTCAGCCTGCCTTTTTATGGCACCCAGTACCACCTGCCCAAGGGTGGCATTACCTACTGTGAGCTGGGCCATCCCACATCAGTGATCAAGGGAAAAAAATGCTAGAGGCTTTTACACAGGCCAATCTGTTATGAGCAATTTCTTAATTGAGGATCCTTCTTCCCAAGTGACTTTTAGCCTGTGCCACGTTGACATAAAAATTGGCTAGCCATAACTATTAACTCTTCTGCCTTGAGGCTCTTCAGCACCTTAGGGTAACTGTGTCCTGGACTCTGCACCATTTTTAGTCCTAGCTGTGGTTGAAAATGTGGGCTCAGTGTGTAGTCTGCTGGTTTGGAGACTTGATTTCACTACTACATACTTGTGTTGTTGTAGGTAGTCCTCTCTATCTGTGGGATCAACATCTATGAATTCAAGTGGCCTCAGATTAAAAATATTTTTTAAAATGTCTTATTAAGCATGAATACATATTTTATTGTCATTATTCTTTAAACAATAAAATAGCAGAGCTATTTTCCTAGCATTGACATCATTACAAGTAATTTGACAGTGGTTAAAAGTATACTCATGAACTTCCTCAGATTTTTTTCTCCTTTCAAACTATTATGAATTAAGATGAAATAAAAAATGATTAGTATTTGATATTAGCTACACTAGCAAAATGTGGAACAAAAGTAAAAATTCATCAGCACACTCCTCATGCGAGGTGATCATTAGTAACTCAGCATTTGTATTGTCATAAAGGAACTTAGCACATTGATGCTAACTGAGACCTGGTGACCAATCAGTCTCTGAAAGGAAATTTCCTTCAAAAAGGGAAAACAGGGGCCCTGTTTTTAGAGCCGATTCTGTGTCTGCTGGTTCTTAGCCACTCTTAGCTCACTATAATCCATGTGTTGATGATGTCTATTTTTGCAGTGGAAAATTCTGATATCTTTCACTGCCTTGCTCATTATAATAACTACACTGCAGAGGAAAATTCACTTTATCCTTCCGAAATCCGGTGAAGCTGAGCTGAAAAGCTCATTAAAGGACACTAGGATTTTAATATACGTGTTCTTAACTACTTTTTATAAGCATATTTTCTCCTTTGAATTATTGTGACATCAGTGAATTCTCTGTTCATCAAAAACTCTTTCGTGTCCAGTGCTTGATCACAAAGCTCTTGAAGACAGATGTGAAGAGACACCTACATGAACAAAGAACTCAGAGAAACCTGACTAGAGAAGGGTCAGGAGACTGATTTTGTCATTCCTGTGGTGTTGCTAGAGTTTCTTTCCCACCAGGTCCCATCTATCTTCAGCCCCAAATAAGCACACAGAGACATATATTAATTTATAAACTATTGGCTAATGTCTAGGGCTTCTTATTGGCTAGCTCTGTCTTAATTATTAACCCATTTCTATAAATCTGTATATTTCCATGTTGGTCTTGGCTTACCAGAGAATGCCTAGACCTGTTGCATCTTTGGAGGCTACACGTCGTCTCTTTCCGGCCTCTCTGCCTTTCCCCAGCATTCTCCTCGTCTCCTACCCTTGCCTATCTTCATGACTCTATTGGCCAAACAGGGTTTTATTCATCAACCAATAAGAGAAACATATATACATAAGGACATCCCCCATCACTGTGGCCTCAGAAAGTTACAGATGACCAGAGTTAAGAGCCCTCCAAGGTGACAACTCTCAGTTCAAACAAGGGGAGCCTATTCTTGTGCTTCCAACTGAGCATCACACCAAAGGTTGTTCTAGGTGTGTCTAAGTGTGTGTGGTGAGTAATCACAGAGAACTGGATGCCCGAGGAACAACAGCTCCCTGTTTTTATATGGCTGTGCTTCCTGATGTTCCACCAAGCTGGCCAGCTCTGAATCAAGGTCTCTGCAGCCCACGGGGAAGTTAAGAGCCATAGATTGGGAAGGAATCCAGGTTCCAAGCAGGGGAAAAGCAGAAAGAAGCTGTGAACATGTCATTTCTGGCACACCATCCTATCTATCTATGAAACTGTTCATAAAACAAATGTACGTGCCTGCAAATCTTATTTTTATACCAATATATTATATATTTATCAGGTAGAAAAATTATATTAATTGGAAATACTAAGAAAATCTTTTCTGTGGCAATACATCTTTAACTCATTCCTACTCACCTTTAAATGTTTTGTTCATTTAATTAAACTATGTAAGATATAGGAGAGCATACTTAGATCATTTTGGAGAAGAACTATTAAGTGTGTTGACTTACAAACAGTAAATGTCTCTAGCAGGGGATTGATTCATTTTATGATTTTTCCCATTACTGTTTGTAATGTGTAAAATTAGATATATCAGGGGCCCCTGGTAGTGGATCAGTATTTTTCCCTGGTGTAAGAAGGGACTTTGAGAGCCCATCCCACGTGAAGGGATGCACTCTTGCCCTGGACACATGGGGAAGGGCCTAGGCCCAACCCAGGATGATGTGGTGGACTTTTCGGAGCCCCTGTTGAGGGCCCCACCCTGCCTGGGGAGTGGAGGGTGGATGGGCTGGGAGGTAGGTCGGGGTGGGGTAGGAGGGAGAAGGGTGAGGGGAGGGAGAGGGAAAAGGGATTGACATGTGAAACAAGCTTGTTCCTAATTTGAACTAAAAACAAAAAAAAATAGTGCATGTTGTCTTCTTTAAAGTTTTAGGTAACAGATAATTAAAAGACAATTTAAATTACAAAAAAAAAAAAATCCAGAGTGAAACCCACAGAAACAGCTGACCTGAACATTGAGGAGCTCTTGGTCCCCAGAATGATAGCTGGGATAGCAGCATGGGACTGATCCAGACCCCAAGAACATGGGTTTCAGTGAGGAAACTTCGGATATCTACTGGACCTCCTGTAGTAGTTCAGTCCTTATCCCTAGCATAGGTGTGGACTTTGGGAGCCCATTCCACATTGAGGAATACTCCCTGAGCCAAGACACACGGGGGTGGGCCTAGGCCCTATCCCAAAGGATATGATGGGCTCTGATGACACCCTATGGAAGGCCTCACCATCCAGGGGGAGCAGAAAAAAAAATAGATTGTCTTTTAACGGTGAGTTACTCTAACCACTAAAATAAAAAACATAGGATTTTCAAAAGAGTAAGATTGTTTTTGCCCATCTATAATAGATGTTCTTCTCCATTTCAAAGCTCAAACTTATAACCCACATTCTGAGGAGGAGCTATAGCAGTAATAGGTTGCTGAGCAGGTCTCTCAGCTAATTAAACAAAGTATCTAGAATTATTCTGACCATGATGCTTACCTTAGTCTTTGTCAGACCTTACACTAGAAACAAGTTTTATAACAATTAAAAAGAAAAGAACTAGAAGGTGAACTGTATGAAATAAATGCTAGAAACCTCTCAGTATTCAATAATAAGACTACTTAAACAATGTATTACATTAGGCACTTTAAAATCATACCAATTGCAGGTTTCTTTATAATAAATGCTGTATTTTAGTCAGATTACAAATATTTTATTATCCATGCCAGAAGAAATAGGCACAGTTCAATACATCCCTTTCATATGCTGCTTTTCAAAATGAAATTGAGACAGAAGAAAGCCTATTTAGCTTATTCAGATTATAATTAATTTTGCCACTTGGTTGTATTACAAAATGTGAGCTAGACTTTCGAGTGAGTGTTGTAAACTACAGCCATGGACCAGGTCCCAGACTGTTCAAATAATTATTTTTCCGTTTAGAGTTACATTACTGAGTAAATACAAAGGCATGGGTGGGCAGCAAGGACGGATGAGAGGTTTGCACAGCCAAGGAGTGCCAGGCCTGACAAATACATCTGTTCTCTTATGCTAACCCTGCAGTTGCTGTGAGAAACATTTTCATTTCCTCCTTCTATCCTTTCTGTGTGCTGATTTTTCGATGAGTTTTCAGAATCCATCTCCTTGAGTAGAAAAGTTTCTTTCTGTGCATACTTACCCAACAAACAGGTACTTGGTTTAAACTTGTTTTCACTAATCATGTTTGGAAGGAAACCTAAATTTCCATGGACAAGTATCTGTAGCTCATATCACAGTAGTTGTATTTCATAAAATCTTAATTGTTCCCAACAGTCATGGTAATCTTTCGTCAGCTATTATTGAGTCTCAAACATACTGCACTTCCTCTGCTTGCATCTCTAATAATGTAAAAAAAAAGCCTGAATGTTTAAAAACACCAAGAGCATGGTAAATGACTGTGGTGAGGTGATGCTGAATGCCAGGCCTCTCCTTGGTGTTTCTGAAGCATCCAGGTGCCATGAACTTGTAGAATGCTCTTTGCATTTGTCTCACTGTAGTTTTCTTCTTTATCCTTTTTTAATGCAGCTGGAATGCTTTCGGATTCTTCTGGAAACTTCTAAGCCTGACTTTCAGGACCCAGCTGGAGAATGCCGTCCGAAAGCTGCCTCAGGTACACACTGATGGAGAGTGCCCTTGCTTCGTCTAGTGAGGCTTAAACTAATCAAATAGCAGCACTGAGCACCCAGCAGGAACTCACCACAAACCAACCAAATAAACAAAACAGTCATAATTCTTGTGATTTGGGCATTTGGAACAAGGATGAACCACTGAGGCCTCTTGATCAAACCTAGAAAAGAGTCATGATGCTTTGTCTTTTTCTTATTTGGCTATAAAGGTACATGGTAAAAATTTTTAGAAAACTATGCGTGCATCTGAATATTGTCCCCTTTGATGCATTAAGTTTAGAGAGGATGCAAAACTTCCTGACAATATCCTGTTTGAATATTCATTTAATTAACAAATATTTGTTGAGCCATAATATCAAGTTTTATTTATCCTGCCATAAGTTGTGTATTCTATGGGAGAACCAGATGCTAAACAAATAGCTACACAACCAGCAATGCAAATGACACTGTGAAAATGTTCTGATGGGAAAGTTCAGTGTAAATGCAGCAAAGAGGTATATTCCTGAGAGCCAAAGGATGGAGTGAGCTGGGAAATGCACTCAGGCAGGAGGGAGCTTCACATTCTAAAAACTGGAGAGGCTGCCAGGGAGAAAGCTTCTGTCATTCATTGTGCCTGGAGGCAAGTCATCATCAGTTTCTGAGGAAGCAGGCAAAAGGCCTTCAGAAGAAAGATTAAGAGAGAGACATGGTATGTTCTCACTCATAAGTGGTTATTAGTTGTAAAATAAAGGATAACCATGCTACAATTCACAGACTCAGAAAGGCTATGTAGCAAGAAGGGTTCTGGGGGAGGGGGGACACATGGATCTCCCTGGGAAGGGGAAACAGAAGAGATCTACTGGGTGGACTGGGCGTGGTGGGCATGGGAACTTGAGGGATCTGGTTGGGGTTGGATAGAGGGGGAGAGTACTATAAAAGATGATGGGATTTTTTTTTTTAAATGGGGTCAGGCAGAAGCCTAATGCAAAGAAAACTCCTATGGAATCTACAAGGATGGCCCCAGCTAAGACTCCAGGCAGCAGTGGATGGATAGCCTAAACTGGCCATCCTCTGTGATCAGACTGGTGGCTACCACGCCCACTCACCCACCCCTGGCTGTCATCAGAGAACCTTCTTCCAGTGACTGAAGGAGGCAAATTCAGAGACTCAAGGCCATTCATTGGGCTGAGCTCTGGGAATCCCACTAAAGAGAGGGAGGAGGGATTGTAGAAGTGGTGTGGAGTTGTTCAGGGACATTGAAGGAAAACCCATAGCCACTAGTGTGGCTCATGGGAACTCACAGAGTCTGAACCAACAACCATCGAGCCTGCATGGGATTGACCTAGGCCCTCTGCATGTATGTGACAGTTGTATAGCTGGGTCTGTTTGTGGGACTCCTGGCAATGGGAACAGGGGCTCTTGGGAACCCATTCCTCATGCTGGATTGCCTTGTCCAGCCTGAATACAGGAGGAGGTGCTTGGTCTTATGGCAGCTTGATATGCCATGCTTTGCCGATTCCCATGGGAGGCCTGTCCCTTTCTGAATGAATACTAAAGCGTATGGATTCAGGTATGGCGTAGGGGAGGAGGGAAAAGTGGGAGGAGAGGAGGGAGGGGAAGCTGTGCACAGGGATGTAAAATAAATAAATATATTAAATTTAAAAAAAAGAGGTAAATAAGTATGGGGCATTAGAGTTTGTTGTTAAAGGAACACAAGTATTTCTTATCAGGGATAGTGGTACAACGGATGTTTAGAGGCCCTCAGAGCAAAAACCAAAGCTATCTCGGTGTTGTAGTTAAGGATTTTATTGCAGGAGAGAGACACCATAACCAATGCAACACTTATGAGGAAAACATTTAATTGGGGTGACTCACAGTTTCAGAGGTTCATTCCATTATCACCATGACGGGGAGCATGGCAACATGTGGCAGATGCGGTTCTAGAGCTGAGAGTGCTATACCTTGCAGGCTACAGGAAGCCGACTGACTGTCACGCTGAGGGAAGCTTTAGCAAAAGAGACCTCAGAGCCTGCCCCCACAGTGATACACTTCCCCCAACAAGGCCACACCTCCTACTAGTGCCACTCCCTTTGGAGCCTTTTTTTTTTTTTTTTTTTCAAACCACCACACTCAGAATGCAGTTAATACCATGACCAAAAAGCCTTCTGTTAGATCTGGGGCCTAGCCAATACAGTACGTGAGGACCACCTCAGAGGAATAATTTGCTCCTTGACAGAATCAGTGTGTCTTCTCAAACAGATTTCTTACCTAAGTCAGCCATTTATTTTGATCAGTTGCCGTCCCACTTCCATGTCTTCCATGGTGTAGTCATCTCCTTCCCTGCCACCACCCAGAGCCCCGTCTCCCCTCCTCTCATCCATCCATCATGTCAGGAAGAACTGTGGCAATAGGACCATGAATTCTGCCATGCCTTCCTCCTCAGCACAGACCATTTATGGAGGATCCTCCCAGCTTCATGGCCCTTGGATGCTAGGAATGCTTTTCTGCCAATAGCTTGTCCTTCCACCCAGCCACACACTGATGCAGCCGCACTATGGACCCTGTTATCACCAGCAGTCACTTCATTTCTGAAATAACTCTCTTAGCTGCTTTATTCTCACTGTGAATTCCTTTCCTGGCTTGAAAGTGTGCTTGATTTACTAGGGCTGTCATTTGATCTTATTGCTGTGTCTCATCTAGTAGCATAGCTACTTTCCACCTCTACCAACTGTCTATTTCCTTTTCCTCAGTCCTCCTCCTCCTTCTCCTTATTCTTTTTACTGTTTATTTTATGGAAACTTTTTTACACAACATATTCTGATTATATTTTTCCCTCCCCCAATTCTTCCAAGATCCTCCTTCCTCTCAATAGAAACAAATTGGCATCTAAGGAACAATAATAAATAAAATAAAAACAAACCAGACTAAGCAATCATTTCATAGGGAATGGGCTCCCAAAGCCCATTCATGCACTAGGGACAAATACTGGTTCCACTGCCAGAGGCTCCATAGATTGCCCAAGCCCCCCAATTGACATCTATGTTCAGGGAGCCTACTTCGTTCTTATGCAGGTTCCCCAGCTGTCAGTCTGGGGTCCATGAGCTCCCACTTGCTCAGGTCAGCTGTTTCTGTGGGTTTCCCCAGCATGGTCTTGACCTCTTTGCTCATCAATCCTCTTTCTCTACAACTGGATTCTAAGAGTTAGGCTCAGTGCTTAGCTGTGAATCTCTGTTCTGCTTCCATCAGCTACTGGATGAAGGCTCTAGGATGGCATTTAAGGTAGCCATTAATCCCATTATAAAGGAAGGGCATTTAAGGTGTTTTCTGCTATTGCTTAGATTCTTAGTTGGGGTCATCCTTGTGGATTCCTGGGAATTTCCCTAGCTCCAGGTTCCTTGTTGACTCCCTCTGTCAAGTATCTCTTTCCTTGCTTCCCCTGTTCTTCCTCCAACTCTACCTTCCTCTTCTCCTCATCTCTTTCCTACCTCCCTCCCCCCTTACCCATAGCTCCCAATTTACTCAGGAGATCTTGTCCCTTTCCTTTCTGGGTGGGGGTGTCCTTGTATGTCTCTCTTAGGGAACTCCTTATTCTCTAGCTTCTCTGGATTTGTAGATTGTAGACTGGTTATCCTTTGCTTTATGACTAATATCCACTTATGAGTGAGTACATACTGTGTTGTCTTTCTGTGACTGGGTTACCTCACTCATGATGGTTTCTTCTAGTTCCATCCATTTGCCTGCAAATTTCAAGATATCATTGTTTTTTACTGCTAAGTAGTCTCCATTATGTATATGTACCATATTTTCTTTATTCACTATTCAGTTGAGGAGCATCTAGGTTGCTTCCAGGTTCTGGCTATTATAAATAACACTGCTATGAACATAGTTGAGCAAATGTCCTTGTGGTGTGAGTGTGCATCCTTTGAGTATTGCTGGGTCTTGAAGTAGATTGATTCCCAATTTTCTGAGAAGCTGCCATAATGATGTCCACCTTGCTCAGCCTTGACACAGGGGGGAGCCTCTGGGTCCTGCCCCAAATAATGTGACAGACTTGGATGGTTCCCCATGGAAGTCCTCACCTCCTCTGAGGAGTTGATGGGGAGATGGTGGGGGACTGGGAGGCTGGGAGGGAGAGGGAACTGGGATTGGTATGTAAAATAAACATTGTTTTAAAATTTGAAAAAGAAATTAAAATGGACACAAACATGCATATGTTTAAAGCTAAGCAAAAGCATCATACATATGTTGAAATGCATCTGTAATTACCCACAAAGTAAATGATGTGGATTCTGATTCAATCTAATTAAAGTTTGTAATTTTCAGTGGAAAAAAAAAAACAGAATAGGACAAAACAAAACAAACACAGAAGAAAAAGAACAGCACAAGAAACATGTACAGATACAGACACACAAATGTTTATACACACAAGAATCCCATAAAAACAAAACCAGAAGTCATAATACATACACAAAGAAGGTTAAAAAGTAAACATCATGAAACAAAAAACCTCCATAGATGTCATTTTGTGTTGGCCATCTATTGTTGGGCATGGGGCTGTGCCCATAAGAGTAGTTTGTATCCCCAGTGAAATTCTCTTGGAGAAAACTAATTTTCCATTTGCAAGTGGTTATCAATTGGAGATAGTTTCTGGATTAGGGATCATGATTGGGCCACTTCTCTCAGCACTGGGCCCCCACCTGGCACAGATATGTGTACGCCTTGTGCATGCTGCCTCCATCTCTGGGATTTCATACGTACGGTGGTCCTGCTGTATTTAGGCATCTAGAAGGCCTTGTTTCCTTGATGTCCTCCATGCCCTCTGGTTCTTTCAATCATTCCACCTCCTCTTTGGTGGGTTTCCCTGAGCTTTGATGGAAGGATTTAATGCAGGCATACCATTTAGGTGTGAGTGGTACAAGGTCTCTCACTTTGTGCATATTGTCTGGCTGTGAATCTGTGTATTTGTTCCCATCTACTGTAGGAAGAGTCCTCTCTGGTGATATCTGAATAGCAGAGCATTGGTCTATGAGTTAGTAGAATATTGTTGGGACTCCTTTTATTGCTATATTCCCTTCTTAACCAGTTTAAATTCAACTCTTAATTTCTTCCATTCTTGGCTTTAGTTCCTTTATAATGTGGTGTGTGACTCATTTGCCTAAGAAAACACCCATTGGATGAACTGAATAATCTATGTTGTCCAATGACAGTTCACAAAAATCTTTACATCGAACAAGCCCACAATTGCACAGAGTTTTACGTTTCTAGTGTTCCTATTTCCTGCCACTCAAGAGGCAAACTAAGCCAGGTTTTCCTTCTGTGCTTTAGATCCTTTATCCTTCCAAGCAGTTTTTACTGGCTGTACCTCAGGTGTGTTCGTGAGTCAGCTATGCTCTGTAACTCAATAACTGCTATCCTCTGAGAACGTGACTCATAGGTTTCTCTTCTTAGCCAAGACCACTATCTGAGCTCCAAAGCTAAGAATCAAGCTGTGTATTTGACATCTACCCTTGGAAGCCTTGAAGACCACTCAAAGTTAACATGCCCTATGCTTGTTATTGATAAGATTAATTAGATTAATGCTTCAGAGTTCATCATTTTCTTCTTTCCCAGGTACCCTACTATTGGGATATCAAGTTTTATAAATCAGAAATATGAGCATGTTCATGAGAACCTCTTCCCATCCATATCTATATCTAACCTATTACCAAAGCTCCCAACTCCCCCTCCCCCCTGAAGAGCTTTCAAATTTGTTCACCTCTCTGAAACATTATCTTCCTGTTTCAGCCCTCAACAATTGTTATGTGCCAGGACTGCACTTTCTGCTGACACAGGCCAAAATTTGTGGTTCTCCTTTCCCACAGACACTTTCTTTGTATCTGTGTGGTAACTCATCCATTTTCAGTTTGCATCTTGGATATTTCTCCTTTGGGAAGGTGGTAGACACCCTTTTGGGGGGGTTGAATGATCCTTTCACAGGGGTCACTAGAACATCGGAAAACACAGATATTTACATTACACTCAATAACAGAAGCAAAATTGCAGTTATGAAGTAGCAACAAAAATAATTTTATGGTTGGAGATCACAATATGAGGAACTGCTCTAAAGGGTCAGAGCATTAGAAGGCTGGGAACCACTGTGTCAGTGTCTTGATAGACTGAATATTCTGTGATGGCTGCCACTACATTTCATTTATTTAGTATTTTATTTCCAGTATCTAGAATAATAATGCTGAATAAATATTTGTTGTAGATATGAATGAGGGAAGGGGCATAGAGAGCTATTCATTTATGATTAAGCTCCTTTCTTCATAGTCTTAATATTTTCTAATTGTTCGATAATTATTGCTTATTATTATTAATTTGCTTATTATTATTTTATGGCTATTTTTATTTCTAGCATCCATTTTATAAAATTCATAAAACATTATATAAAAATAAGAAAAAAATCCATTATGGGATCTTTTTGTAGCCTGTCCATATAAATAAATAGCATTCTTTTCCTATTAATGTATAAGAATATTTTGACCTTGTTAAATTAAAATAGAACTCCAGAGAACTTTTAAATTTGAAATGCAAATGTACAGCTGTAGAGTTGTTTTATTAAATCTTAAAAAAATCCTGCCTGAATTCAGTTAAATGAATATATGAAAATAAGACCCTGGGGGTTTCTGTGATCAGAGTGTTAACTCTGTGCACTCAGTAGCCATTTGCACTAAAGTGGAGGTTCAGAATGAGCAGGTTGGAAGCGTGCTCTGCATTTAATTTATTAGTTACTGTGATCAGCTCCAGAATGAAAGTTGCAGGCTCAAAGTCATGAGGCATCCTCATCCCTGAGACCTCATGTATGAATTTCCCCATGGTTAGATGCTGGCACGTGACCAGTCTAGTGCTCACTCCCTGGTATTACTAGAGACCAGTCTGCTGCTGAGAGAGTCTGTGTTTCCTGCTGTCATGCTAGGCACCCGGGTCAGCCTTGTGAGATGCAGGAATGGTGTCCACCCTGGCAGCCTGATGGGAGTTACCTGGTACCCATATAGTGCTCCTATGAACTGTGGGCTTGGAAAGGGAATCATAATAAGAAGCGTATGTAGTTTGAAATAGATAACATTTTAAAATAAGGAACAAAGAAACAGCTCTGGTTAATGTTAGTGATAGATTTCATATAAATCACTGTGTCATAAGTCATAATTTAAACATGTGCTCAATATACAAGTATTAATGAGATATTTTGGGTTCCTTTTTCATATCATTTTTGACATGTAATATTGATTTGCACTAACAGCAAATCTCAACTTATGCTAGCCTGTATGGAGTGTTCTGCAGTCTATTTTGGCAATTCAGTGGTCCCTGTTTTGTCAATGCAACTCTTGCCAAACGCCTCCCCCTCATAGAAAAGGGTACTGGTGGTGTACTAGGGGAGCCAGAGCACTTTGTGCTAGCTGTGCATTTGAGGGGTGCCATTTCTTTCATGGAAGAATCTCCCCCAATTTTAAGAAGATTCTTAAATCTGTATTCCCCTTGAGAAATGTAGATCCTTCGTCCCATATTTTCACAGTACTTTGGAAAGCTTCTCAAACAGTTTCTTTTTTTTTCTTGTTTCTTGGTTTCCCAGTATTGAAGGACAGTGCTCTGACCTGGGATGTGAGTTTGCTGATTTGACATTTGTTCTGAGGGCAGAGGGAGCTAGTGACAAGTCTCCATCTGCTCCCTACCTTAGACTCAGAGTGGTACACTACAGTCTGTGGTTCATGTTGTACTCAGTGTGTAATCATTAACCAGATGAAGTAAACCTCATCCCTCTGTGTTATGGGCAGCTGTGATGTCACATTCACAGAGGCAAGGTCTCATGCAGCTTTGTATCAGGGAGAAGAGTGGGAAGCTAGCTACTCTGAGAATACAATGACGACTTATTGGTAATTGTTGATTGCTGGGCCTTTATTTCTTGCCAAATCTCAAAGTGTTTATTTCTGGTTTTGCAGGACTCATAACATATTGGTTCTAAAACATTTAGGATCTTCTGCCAAGTGTTCTCTTAACTATTAGCTTATGGTGTTTCTAAAGCCTGACTGTTTCAAGCTGAGCTATTGAGTCTGTGCAGCCAAGGAGTCATCACTATTGTTTTAAAGCTCAGCCCTCCAGTCTCTGCCAATTGCAATTCACAGTTGCTCTTCTGCTGCCAAAAATTATTCATGTTCAACAGATATCTAAGTGCAAATACTTATTCAGGCTTAATAATGAATGACATAGATTGTGTGCCAGATTTGCAAGCAAGGAAGTGCTTTAAGGCAGTTATTTTAATATATTCTTATTCCACTACAAATGCAATTTCAAAATACATTTATGGTGACATAAAAGAGGAGAAAGGAAGTTATAAAAGTTTTAAATGCAGTTTCTGAAGTTATAACACTAAGAATCCATTTTCTGTTTCAAAACTTTTACCTGGTACATAGGAAAATGACCTGGAAGCATGATTACATAGTTTTATGATTATAGTATGCCATTGTGTTTTCATGTATTATTCTAAAGGCTTGATTTTGAACTTAATTATGGATGACATAAAATTAGTAGGAGATTTTGAAATTTTTGTCATCTTAGGCATAATTTTTGGAGACCTTTTTTACAGAGTATCTTTTGCTTTTGGTTGTAAGCCTAGACTTTAACAGCTGAGACATCTCTCCAGCCCAGATTATCTTTTTGTTGGTTTGTTTGTTTGTTTTTGTTTTTCAAGATAGGGTTTTGCCTGTCCTGGAACTAGCTCACAGAGATCTGCCTGCCTCTGCCTCCCTAGTGCTGGGATTAAAGGCGTGCGCAACCAACGCCCGGCCAGATTATCTTAAAAAAAAAATCATGAAACATCATTGTGCTCTTCAGGTTAGGTTTTTAAAATTCATAATCTTGGAATTGTGGTATTCTTATCCACAAAACAGGTGTACCAATAGTACGTTCTCCTAGGGTTACTAGGAAAATTAAATTGTTAATTATAATTAATAATTATAACTCATGCAGGATAATTGGCTGAACACTATAAGCAATACAGGTTTGCTAACTAGAAAAATGTCATCATTTTAGGAAAGATATTTCAGGCTTTCATCATGTTCTACTTTGCTGATACTGTATTTCTGTTTCTTTTCCCCATTCTTTTACTAAATGATGCTAATTAATCTCCATTCTTGGCTTTACATAGAGATTTCCATAAAGAACTAATTGTGTTTCCGAATGTGACTTTTAGTTAGTGGTTTTAAAAGCCTGCCTATCTCAGGAGCCACACATGAATATTCAACGGCTCTGAGGATTTCAGACTCAGCTGCCATCCTCTACTGAAATAATCCTCCCCACCTTATTCCCACGGGAGCTTCCTATTGCTTCATTTCCCGTCATTTTCTTTCCATAGTTCTTCCATTTCTGATGCTTCCCAGTGGGAAATATTCGCTAAACCTTGCTGTCTACACCGTCTCTTCACAGGAAGTTGGTTAATGTTAAGGTGGAGATTTGTATTTAAGTATAATTTACCAGTCAATTGACACAAGTAAGGTTGTGTCCTATCAAATACACCAACAATATGGGCAAGGCTGCCAGCAATGTTGTTGCCTCTGAATAATGCCCCTCAATTTTCCACGCTGGAACTGGTCAGGGAATTGTCAGATATGGAGAGATCATGTTCCACTGTCCTTGGGTCTTTTTTATTCAGTTTTCAAAAGAGTTCACTGTTTAGAAACAGGGCTTGACACTCTTGTCATCCCCTGGAGTAACTTAATAGTGGCATAGCTTGGGAGTAGGAGCCCAGTACCTCTTCTGAGATTTTAGAGTAATGTGGAGAGATTTCTGCCAATCTAAGCTTTTAACTTTTAGTTTTCTTTTTTCATTTACAAAGGACACTTTTTTTTTTTTTCCTGAGATAGGTCTCGTGTAGCTCAATTGGTCTCTAACTTACTTTGATTTTCAAATCTTCCTGCCTCAGAGCGTCCTGAGTACTGGGATTATAGGTTTATACTACCATGCTCCAATTATTGAAAATGAATTTCTTTCAACACTCTTTGGATGGTGTATAATTTACTAATTTTCATGAGCAGCTGGGTTTGACTGCTTTGGTCATGTGCAGCTCTTTTGTCCCCCATGAACATTTGCTCAGTTTTCTTATATTTATTGGGGGTTTTGTATCCGAGGGAGACACATGGTAAGTTTGAAGCTGGAGAAAGCTGTAGTTAGAGAGTTACAAAGTAGGAGGAGTCTCCCTACCTATACACACACACACACACACTTACACACACACACACACACACACACACACACACGTACACACACACACACACACACACACACACACGTACACATGGGAGGGTATCCTCACCTGCACACATACATCTGGCAAGTTTTGCAAGGACACACTGAAGAAATAGGGGATTAGAAGCAGCCTCATAGGTCCACATACTCAGACATTTACAAATGTAAACCTCAGCAATATGAGAGCTGACTAGAGAAAGATGCCCAACGACAGGGCAAAGAAGAGTCAGAGAAAAGGAAAACAAACAGATGGACGCATAGAGGGCAAAACTGAGAACAGAAAGGTCAAACACACAGTGCACTGGAATCCCAAGTGCCCTCCCCAAGGTTGTAAGGGTGAGAGAGCCCCTGGGAAGCAGGGCTGGTGAAAGGAGTAAACGGGGCTTCCTTGCTCTCCTTTGTAGTATTCAAGAAATGCTGACGGGCCAGAGGCTGTGCCACTCAGAATCTCACAATGACACTGTCCTCGCAGCACTGAATCAGCAAAGAAGTGATGGCATCCTCTGCGACGTGACCCTGATTGCTGAGGAACAGAAATTCCATGCTCACAAGGCCGTCCTGGCGGCCTGCAGTGACTACTTCCGGGTAAGTAAAGGTGAATGTTTTTGTCTCAGGATGTCAATACTAATGTGAATGAACAGCCATATTTCCTGACCTTCCCTGGGCAATGAGACAATAACATGATGGTCTGCAGAGTTGTAAGTGTTGAGAACCTATGTTCCTTCCTGGACAGATTTATGTCAGGGGCCTGCTGGGACACTAACTGGCCTGGACTTGTGCCTCCAATGGGAAGCAGACCTCCTCTTTGCGTCTGGCTAATGCGTTTAGCATTTTGCAAGTATGGAATGTTGTGGCCGTGACATGGGTGGCATTTGAAGATATGGTTCTTTTTTTTCTAGAACTTGGAATGTTGTCTCCAGCTATAAGTGATGTGTGCTGATACAAACTTGATAGCATGAGCTCTTTCATATTTGTATTTCATTTCATCTTCATACAAACAGCTTGTACAAGTGCATGCAGATGCTATGAAAGTTTTTTTTACAGAAAAAAACTTTATGAAAGTTTTTTTCTGAGAGTCAGGAAACTGACTCTCAGAAATTAAGTAATTGGAATTCATTCTGCAAATAAATAATAAACACAGTTATTAATTTGCATATCTGGAAAGGAAATTTATGTCTTTCTTTTTTTTTAAATCTAAGAAACATTATTTTGGGGTCTGAGGAGATATCTCAGTAGTTAAAGAACTGCCATTGTTGTACTCTGTCTTTGTGGGGCTTCAGTCAGATCCTGCAAACTTGCCAGGTTCATACCAGAGATGGGGAGTGTGGATTGAGAGACAGCAGGTAAAGGTACTAAGGAACATCAGAGACACAGAATAGAGTCAGGAGGGCAATCCAGTGAACACTGAATGCCCCAAGTTTATTCTTCAACATTCTTATATGCCCCCATGAAAAAGGGGAAAATGGCAAAAGACTTGTTTATCATATATAAGGAAGAAACAGACTTTCTTCCTGAGTTCTCCAAACATTTGGTAATCATGCCTTAGACTAATTCTCTTGTTATCTGACTTGAGAGTTAAGAGTAACCACACCTCAAACCAAGTCTCTTGTTATTTAGATAAGACATCCACACCTAAGACCAAACATCCTAGAGTAGCTGAGCCTTAGGCCTTTAGATCTTATGACTTTAAACCTTGGAAGAGTAAGGATAATTTTGAACTCTCTGACCTCAAGTCAATAAGAAGCAAAACCAATGTTATGGGCCACGACAAGCCATACATGTATGAGCACTGCATGGAATTCAGATCCCTGAAACCCACATTACTGCTGGAGTGTAGACTGCCTGAAATTCCAGCCTTGGAAGGCAGAGACCAAAGATCCCGAGTAAGCTGGTTAGTGATGAAGGGACCAGCTTCCCGTTTTGGCAGCCATAACAGTCTAACCCGTGCTTGCCTGACCTTGTGTTGGTCACTAGGAGGTCAGATGCCTGCCTCGTGGCAAGGAACCAATCAGAAGTTAGCTGGTAGTGCTATGCTTTACGGCTCTGGGTGTACTTTACAGACAAGTGCACAGCAATGACGTGCAGAGCATAGCAACCACCCTGGGAGGGCCTATAGGCCATAACAACCAGTTGACCAATCAACACAGGGCAAGTGCTCCAAGCCTGGAGGCATACCAATCCTGAGCCTGTGTGTACCCCTAGACACTCCCCTTATGCTGTCCTATAAGATCTTTGTCCCAGGGTTTCTCGGGGTCTTTTTCCCCAAGTGGGTGGATGAAAGTCCCGAGCCAATGGGGTTAGCTCGTTAAACAACTGCAATAAAGCCTCTTGTGGTTTGCATCAAGTCCTCACCTCCGCCTGGTGATTGGGGTCACCTCATTCCTGAGTGGTCACCCCGGGATCCCACCCCATGGGGGTCTTTCAGTGAGACCAGGCATTTCTAGCAACTCTGATGTGATTGACAGACCACACCTAAGAGAACAGAGGAGTGGTTGAACAAGATTCCTGACATCACCATCAGCCTTCCACACACATGTGCCCATATATATGCAAGCATGTATACATACCACGAACACACACATAGGAAAAAGATTGTAGGTGTCTGTATGTGTACATGTGTGTGCATATGTGTGGGAGTATATGCCAAGGTGTGCATGTGAACATCAGAAGGCAACTTTGTAGAGTTGATTCTTTCCTTCCTTCCACCTTTAGGTGGGTCCTGGAGATCAAATTCAGGTTGCCAGACTTGTACAGCAAGGTCCTTTACCTGTTGAGCCATTTTGCAGTCCCCTCATCTGTAGGCTTCTGGTTTATGAACTTGTAATGGTGGCCACACCCTTTTGGATGTGGTTTCAGGCAGATGGAAGCGGAAGGAGGCAAGCTTGAGGCGTGGCTTTCCTTCCCTTGGTCTTTCTGGTGGGTCAGCCGATCCAGTAGGAAGGGCAGGGAAATGCTCACAAGGTTCTTTGTATTTTTCTGTGTAATTGTTCCCCAATAACATCCATTTATCATTTATCTTTGGTTTAGTGAAATCATTACAACCTCATCTTCACTCCTCCTCCTTCTCCTTTTCTTTCTTCTCCTACTTTTCATTTTAAAACTGGCATGTTTTCATTGTTCATGTGTTCATTAAGGAAGTCTCTTTCAAATATATATTTCCACCATATTCATCTCCTTCCTGTCCCTTCTTCTTAGTTACCCTCATTTATCTCTTCCAGTGGTCTCCCTGAGCCTCCTCTCCCTTCTGTTTTCCTATCAGTATGTGGTTTTGTGCATCTATGAAAAATTCTAGGACCTACAAATAAGAGAGAACAGATTATTTGTTTTTCTGCATCTGGCTTATTTTGCTTAATAGGATAATCTCCAGTGATTATTCATTTTATAGCAAATAAGATAATTTCATTCTTTCTTATTGCTGAATAAAACTCCATTGTATATATACACAATATTTTTTTTGTTTATTTGTTCATGGAGAGACATCATGGCGAGTTCTATGACTTGGGTATTGTGGTTAGTGTTGCAGGCATCTCAGTGGCATGTTTACTTAGAATTCTCTGAGTACATATCTAGAATTTGTATAGCTGACTCATACCCTATTTCTAAATTTTTGAGGACCACCATGCTAATTGCTATAGTGGCTAGCCTCGTTTGCATCCCCACCAGCACCGTGTAAGGCCCCCTTTCTCCCACATCATCCCCAGCTATTGTTTTTGTTTATTTGTTTTATGTTAGAAAGAGTCTCTTCAAGCAGTACTGGCTGGCCAGGAATGCATGTTGTAGACCAGGCTGGCCATGCCCTCACAGAGATTGACCTGTCTTTGTCTCTTGAGTACTGGGGATTAAAGGCATTCACCACTAAACCCCACCCTTATTTGGTTTCTTAATGAATAAGATGAGATGGAATCTCAAAGTGATTTTAATTTGCATGAGCATTTTGTAATTTCTCATTTGAAAATGAACTATTCATTTCATTATCCACTTATCTATTGTGTTTTTTATAATTTTGAGTTCTCTCTCTATATATATATATTCTAGATATTAAGTTGCTGTCAGATGTATAGCTAGCAAAGATTTTCTGTCATTCTGTAGGCTTTTCCAGCAAGCTTTTTCCTTTGCTGTATGCTTTTTAATTGCATAAAATCTTATTTTCCTGGTAATTTTCTGAGTAATTGGTGTCCTTTTCAGAAATATTGTATCTGTGTCATAGTGTGTTCCCTTGGTTTTCTTCTAACTATCTCAGAGTTTCAGGCCTTTGGGTCTTTTGGGGTTGTGTGATGATCTATTATTTATGATTTATTAAGGCTACTGACAATCAGAGAAGCAAAATAGCCAAGACAGCAGATCTTGCCTCTACCCAGCTGAAATGGCAATCCCGTCTCCACGAATCCTCAGAAGCAAAAGGCTCTGAATTCCCGTCTCCTCCTCCTTATATTCCTTTCTCCGCCCAGCCATTTCCTCCTATTTCCACCTCCCTAGTGCTGGGATTAAAGGCCTGTGATGCTAAGTGCTCAGATCACCTTTGTGTGAGCTGTTTCTTTTAGGACTGGATCAATTTTGTGTTGTCAGAGTGGCCTTGAACTAACAGAGATCATCTACCTCTTAATCCTGAGTCTTGGGATTAAAGGTGTGTACCACCACTACCTAGCTCTGTGGCTGTTGGATTAAAGGTGTGTATCCCTACTGCTTGATCTCTATAGCTTGAGGCTGGCTTTGCTTTCTGAATCCTCAGGCAAACTTTAATAAGTCATAAATACTATATATCACCACAAGGTTGACTTTCACACAGGGTGAGGGATAGACATGCAGCTTCATGCTTCCATATAAGGACATTCAATTCTCCCAGAGTCATTTATTGAAGAGACTGTCTTCTCCAGTGAATACTTAGGCAATTTTGTCGAATGTCAGGTAGTGTAACTGTGTGTGTTTTCTTATGGGAACTTGTTCGTATTAACTGTCAAGTTGACAGACTCTAGAATCACCTGGGAGGTGGGTCTCTAGACATGCCTTTTGGAGAAGAATCACCTCAATTGTGAGAAGGACCATTTTCTGGGAGGAGGACCTTGTATAAGATGGAGATAGCAAGCTCAGCCCTAGAATAGCATTCAGGACTCTCCTTCAGACAGTGACCAACTGTGTCAAGCTCTTGCTATCCCAAGCAACCTGCCATGATCCCTTGAACTGGGAACTAAAATAAACCTCTTTTCCTGTAAGTTTCTTTCGTGAGGCTATTTTATTAGGGCAAGAAAAGAGGATAAGCAGTCCTCTGTTCTAGTCCACTGATCTGCATGTTTGTTTTTGAGGCAGTGCCATGTTGTTTTTGTTACAATAGTGTTGCAGTACACTTTAATCAGGGCTTCTGTTACCTCTGCTGCTTGTCGTAAGTTTTCTTTTTGCTCAGGATTGTTGGCTGTCTGGGGTCATTTGTGTTCTGTATGACCTTCTGTATGCTTTTGTTTTCTGGGGAAAATGTCATTGGCATTTTAATAGAGATTTTTTTGAATCTGTAGATCACTTTTAATAATATAGCCATTTTTGAAATATTAATCCTGCTAATCCATGATCATTGACGATCTTTCCACCTTTTTTTTTCTTTCTTAGAATTATTTTATTCTTTCATACATTACATCCTGGCCACAGTTTGCCTTCCTTCCATTCCTCCTAGTACCCCACGCCCACCTCCCCTCAACCCCCAATCCATTCCACCCTACAGAAAAAGAGCAGGCCTGCCAGGGATATTAACCAAACATGGCATAACAAGTTGCAATAAGACTGGGCATAATAAATCTTCTTATCAAAGCTGTATTTTATAACTCAGTAAGAGGAAAAGGGTCATAAGAGCAGGCAAAAGAGTCAGAGACACCTCCTGCTCCCATTCTTAGGAGTCCCACAAAAACCCCAAGTTAAACAACCACAGTGTGTAAGTGGAGCCCTATGCGGGCTCCATGAACTGCCACTTCAGTCTCGGTGAGCCCCTAGGAGCCCTGCTTAGTTGATTCTGTGAGCCTTGTTCTCCTGTTGATGTTTTCATTTTATTCTTCAGTTTCGTGTTTAATTTTTTTTTTTGTCACCATAGGGAATCTTTCAGTTCCTTGTTTAGGTTTATTCCTGGGTTATTTACTTATCTATAAAGCACTTACTAGTGGAGATGCTTTCCTGATTTCTCAGTTACATGCTGGTTATTGACATATAGAAAAGCTACTGATTTTTGTCCCCCATTAATTTTCTGAAAGAATTTTTCAGTTCTAAAAATTTTCTAGTACAACTTTGGATCCCTTATTTATGAACAGTTTTTGTCTGTAATTAGGGACAATTTAACTTTTGCCAATCCATTTATATTCTTCCCCTATTATTTATTTACTTATTTGTTTGATTATTCCTCTAGCTAAGACTTCAAGGTCCATATTGGGTGAAAATGTGAGAAGAGTTGAGACCAGTGTCTCATTCTTGATTTTTACTAGAAATGCTTTGACTGTAATGTTGGTTATAGAGGGGTTTTTTTTTTTTTTTGTATGTGTAACATACCTGAATTATGTTACCAGATGTTTATTGTATTGCTAGTTTCTTTAATGGTTTCATGGTCAAGGGACATTTATCAAGGGACTTTTATCAAAGGCCTTTCCCATATCTATTAAGATTATGGTGTGATTTCTGTCCTCAACTGTATTTATGTGTTACACTTACTGATTTTCATACATTAAATTATCCCATTCACCATCCTGTTGAATGATGTTTTTGATGTGTAGTTGAGTTTGGTTTACAGATATTTTGTTGAGAATTTGTGCATCTATGTTCATTGGGAGATTGGCCTATAATTTCCTTTTTTTTTTCTACTGTGTCCTTTTCAAGTGTAGGTGTATGCATACAACTAGGATAAAAATGAATTTGGCAGTATTAATTCCTTTATGTTGTGGAATAGTTTGAGAAGCATTGGTAGACTTCAGCTGGGTATCCATCTGGGCTTGGGCTTTTTTTTTTTTCTTTTTTTTTTTTCAGTTGGGAGACATTTACTAGTTCTTTGGTCCTTGTGCTGGTTCCTTTTGTCAACTTGACACAAACTAGAGTCACCAGGAAAAAAAGAAACCTCAGTTGAGAAATTGTGTCCATCAGATTGGCCTGTTCATATCTGTGTGGATGTTTTTTTGATTAATGATTGATGTGGGAAGAATCATTGCATTGTGGGTAGTGCCGTCCCCTGGAATACATAAGTAAACCATAGTGAGTGTTCCTCTGTAGTTCCTGCTTCATGTTCCTGCCTATGCATTCCTCAGTTGTACTCTGTATTTTGTAAGCCTAATAATACCTTTCATCCCCCAAGTTAGTTTTGGCCACTAGTTTATCACAGCAATAGAAAGCTAACTAGGGCAATCTTACTCTTTATTACAGATCTACTTAAGTTATTAATATCCTCTAAGCTTTCTCATTTCCTCTAGATATTTAATTTTTTTATTTAAGTTAGAACATGATTGTTTTACATGTCAATCCCAGTTCCCTCTCCCTCCCCTTCTCCCCTGCACCCCACTAACACCCTACAGATCCAATACCATTTCTGCTCCCCAGGGAGAGTGAGGCCTTCCATGGGGGGGGGGTCTTCAGAGTCTGTCATATCCTTTGGGATAGGGCCTAGGCCCTCCCCCATGTGTCTAGGCTGAGGGAGTATCCCTCTATATGAAATGGGATCCCAAAGTCCATTCCTATGCTAGGAATAAGTACTGATCTACTACAAGAGGCCCCATATATTTCTGAGGCCTCCTCACTGACACCCACATTTATGGGGTCTGGATAAGATCCATGTTGTTTTCCCAGTTATCAGTCTCGAGGCTAAGAGCAATCTCTTCTTCAGGTCAGCTGTTTCTGTGGGTTTCACTAGCCTGGTCTTGAACCCTTTGCTCATCACCTCTGCACCTGGATTCCAATTCAGTTCAGTTTTTAGCTGTGGGTATCTGCTTTCACTTGCATCAACTGCTGGATGAAGGCTCTGGAATGGTATATAAGTTAGTCGTCAATCTTGTTATCAAGGGAGAGAATTTAAGGTAGCCTCTTCAATGTTGCTTAGATGGTTAGTTGGTATCATCCTTGTAGATCTCTGGACATTTCCCTAGTGCCTGATTTCACTTTAAACCTATACTGGCTCCCTCTTTGGTGGTATCTCTTATTTTGATCTCCTCTATTTTTCCCCTACACAACCTTCCTGCTCCCTTATGTCCTCCTCACCCCTCTTCTTCTCCCTTTGTCATTCTCCTAGTTCCCTCTCTCCTCCCCCCATGCTCCAAATTTGCTTAGGAGATCTTGTCCTTTTCCCCTTCTCTGGGGGACCATGTATGTCTCTCTTAGAGTCCTCCTTGTTGCCTAGCTTCTCTGGTGATGTGGATTATAGCCTGGTAATCCTTTGCTCTATGTGTAAAATCCATATATGAGTGAGTGCATACGATGTTTGTCTTTTTGTGACTAGGTTACCTCAATCAGAATGGTTTCTTCTAGGTCCATCCATTTGCCTGGGAATTTCAAGATTCCATTGCCCCCCCCCCCCACTGAGTAGTACTCCATCGTGTAAATATGTTCTGTTTCCATTCTTCAGTTGAGGGGCATCTAGGTACAATTACAAATAATGCTGCTATGAACATAATTGAATAAATGTCCTTGATGTATAAATGTGCTTCTTTTGGGTATATGCCTGAGAGTGGAATTCCTAGATCTTGTAGTAGACTGATTCCCATTTTCCTGAGGAGTCGCCATACTGATTTCCAAAGTGGCTGTACAACTTGGCACTCCCACCACCAGTGGAGGAGTGTTCCCCTTTCTCCACATCCTCTCCAGCATAAACTGTAATTGGTGTTTTTTATTTTAGTCATTCTGACTGGAGTAAGATAAAATCTCAGAATTGTTTTGATTTGCATTTACCTGATGGCTAAGGATGTTGAGGACTTTCTTATGTGTCTTTCAGCCATTTTAGATTCCGCTATTGAGAATTCTCTATTTAGTTCTGTACCCCATTTTTTAATTGGATTATTAGGTGTTTTGGAAACTAGCTTCTTGAGTTCTTTGTAAATTTTGGAGATCAGCCCTCTGTTGGGTATGGGGTTGGTGAATATCTTTTTTCAATCTGTGGTCTGCCGTTTTGTCTTGCTGACTGTGTCCTTTGCCTTATAGACGCTTCTCAATTTCAGGAGGTCCTGTTTATTAATTGTTGATCTCAGTGTCTGTGCTACAGGTGTAATGTTCAGGAAGCTGTTTCCTGTACCAATTCATTCAAGGGTACTTCCCACTTTCTCTTCTAAGAGGTTCAGTGTGGCTGGATTCATGTTGAAGTCTCTGATCCATTTGGACTTAAGTTTTATGCATGGTGATAGGCATGGATCTATCTGCAGTCTTCTACATGCCAGCATCCAGTTATGCAAGCACCATTTGTTGAAGATGCTTTCTTTATTCCATTGTATGCCTTTAGCTTCTTTGTCAAAAATCAGGTGTTCATAGGTATGTGGGTTATTATCAGGGTTTTCAATTGGATTCCATTGGTCTACCTGTCTAGTTTTGTTCCAGTGCCAAGCTGTTTTCAGGACTATAGCTCTATAATAGAGCTTAAAGTCAGGGATGGTGATGCCTCCAGAAGTTCCTTTATTGTACAGGGTTGTTTTGGCTATCCTGGGTCTTTTGTTTCTCCATATAAAGTTTAGAATTGTTCTTCCAAGGTCTGTGAAGAATTGTGTTGGGATTTTGATGGGGATTGCATTGAATCTGTAGATTGCTTTTGGCTAGATTGCCATTTTCACTATGTTGATCCTACCTATCCAAGAGCATGGGAGATCTTTCCATTTTCTGGTATCTTCTTTAATTTCTTTCTTTAGAGAATCAAAATTCTTAAGGACATGTCTTTCACTTTTTTGGTTAGTGTTACCCCAAGATATTTTATGTTGTTTTTGGCTATTGTAAAGGGTGATGTTTCTGTGATTCCTTTCTCAGCCCTTTTATTGTCTGTATATAGTAGGGTTACTGATTTTTGTTGTTGTTGTTGTTAATCTTGTATCCTGACACTGTGCTGAATGTGTTTACCAGTTGTAGGAGTTCCCTGGAAGAGTTTTTCCCTGGTCAGTTATGTAAACTATCATATCATCTGCAAGCAGTGAAAATTTGACTTCTTCCTCTCCATCTTGATCTCCTTTTGTTATGTTATTGCTCTAGCTAACACTTCAAGTACGATATTGAAGAGATATGGAGAGAATGGACAGCTTTGTCTTGTTCCTGATTTTTGAGTAATCACATTGAGTTTCTCTACATTTAGTTTGATGTTGGCTGTTGGTTTACTGTATATCGCTTTTATTATGTTCAGGTTTGTTCCTGTTATTCCTGATCTCTCCAGGACCTTTAACATGAAGTAGTGTTGGATTTTGTCAAAGGCTTTTTCAGCATCTAGTGAGATGATCATGTGGTTTTTCTTTTTCAGTTTGTTTATATTCTGATCTTAATATTCTTTCTATATTTGTATGTTTGATGTTTTAATTATTATGTGACAAGGGGACTTTCTTTTGTGGTCCACTCTATTTGGTGTTTTGAAGGCTTCTTGTACTTTCATTGGCATGTCTTTCTTTAGGTTGGGAAAGTTTTCTGCTATGATTTTGTTGAATATGTTTTCTGCACCTTTGAGTTGGGTTTCTTCACCTTCTTCTATACCTATTATCCTTAGGTTTGGTCTTTTCACGGTGTCCCATATTTCCTGGATATTTTGTGTTAAGGATTTATTTGTTGGACTTAAGGTTTTCTTTGCTTGATAAATTTATTTCCTCTAGTTTATCTTCAGCATCTGAGATTCTGTCTTCCATCTCTTGTATTCTGTTGGTTATGCTTGCATCTGTGGTTCCTGATTGTTTATTCAGCTTTTCCACTTCCAGCATTCCCTCAGTTTGTGTTTTCTTTATTGTCTGTATTTCAGTTTTCAGGTATTGAACTGTTTCCTTCAGCTGTTTAATTGTATTTCCTTGGCTTTCCTTGATTTCTTGCATCTTTTGGTTTGTCCTTTCTTCCATTTCTCTCAAGGATTTTCTCATTTCCTCTCTTAGGGTCTCTATCTTCTGCATGAAGTTGTTTTTAAAGTTGCTCTCTTCTGCTTCATCTGTGTTGGGATGTTCAGGTCTTGCTGGTGTGAGTCCCTAGACTCTGGTGGCATCATATTGGTTTTTCTGTTGTTGGAGGTGTTCTTATATTGTTGTCTTCTCATCTCTCTCATCTCTCATCTTCCAGTGGGCACAGGTAGTGCCTCTTCCTTTCCTGGTGTGTAGGGGTCCTAGTTCTCTTCCAGTGGGTTCAAGAGGGTCTGATATTCTGTTGGGCCTCAAGGTGGATGCAGGCAGGTCTGCGGCACTCGCTGTCCAGGTGGGTGGGAGTAGGGCTCTGCCCTGAGTGGGGGCAGGAGTAGCCCAGTGATCTCAGCAGACTTAGGGTTGCTTGGTCCTCAGGGGCCAAGTCAATATGCCTGCAGACTCCGGAACAGGAGTTCCCAGCCATTTCCTCTAGATTTTATAATTTGCTAAAATGTAACTTTTCAAAGTATACACTTAATAATATTTTGAATCTCACCAATATCTGGTAATGCCATCTCTGTTGTCTCTAATTTTATTAAATTGGACCTTTTAATTATGTGTTGGCTTGGTGAAAGATTTGTCAATTGTATTTTTGAAGAATTATCTCTGTTTTGTTAATATTTTTAAAATGAGATTTTGTGTGTGTGTGCCCATTCACCTATGGGTGTTGGCAGAGTTAAGAAAAGCATGTCAGATCTCCTGTAGCTTGAGTTGCAGTGGTTGTGAACTGCCTGGAATTGAGCGCTGAGATGATGGGGGATGTCCTTCTGTATGCTATGAATATGTTTCTCTTATGGTTGGTAATAAAGCTGTTTCATCCAATGAACAGGCAGGATTTAGCCAGGTGGATAAAAATCCAAACAGGGACAGAGAAAGGTAGTACATGGAGAAGCTTTGTAGCTGACGAGGATGCAAGGGACCTAGGCATCTCCAGTAAGCCAAGATCGAATGGAGATATACAAGATTAATTGAAATGGGTTACTAATTAAGAGAGAGCTAGGCAACAAGAAGCCTAAACCATTGGCCAAACAGTTTATAATTAATATAAGCCTCTTTGTGTTTATTTAGGACTAAACAGCTTTGGGGACAGGGCAGGACAGAACTTCCATCTATACTGGGAACAAGATTTGTCTGCAAGCAGATTATATGCTCTTAATCAGTGACCCATCTCTTCAAACCTATCATTGATTCTATGTATAGTTTTTCCATCTCAATAATTTCTACATTCATCTTTATTATTTCTTTTGTCTACTGATTTGAGGTTTAGCCTGTTCTTATATCCTGTGGTATATCATTAAGTGATTTACTGATGGTTCTCTAGTCTTTAATGAAAGCACTTAGAGATACAAACTTCTCCCATAGAGTTTCTTCAACTGTATCCCACAGGTTTTGGTGTGTTGTATTTTTCTTTTTATTTTATTCTGCAAGAATATACGCTGGACTCTATTCTGCTCTGCTTTGTGACTGTAACTAGTGCTTTCCTGCACTAACCATCCTCTTAGAATGTCTGTACTCCTACTGTCACCAGTTTAACCTCCACAGATTATAATAGGCCTTGCAGGGGTGTCATTGTCACCTTCTTGAGTCTTCTAATTTCATCCATGTTTACTTAAAAACCAATATTCTCTTTAACTTCTTATGTGGATATCAAAAACAAAATTTTTGAATAATTGTTAGCTAGAAATGAGATTAACTTCTAACTATACATTAATTTTAAAAAAGATCATTTTAACTATGTTCCCCAATTTTCATAGAAATTTATGCATAATTCAATTCTTAAGATCTTAAATACTAAATATGTATTAGCCATGCATTTTCTCTTCTGATAGAATTCTATGATGTTATGTAAATACTTTGCTATAAGCTAGATTTTTTATATCTTTTTTAATTAGAAACAAGCCTGCTTCACATGTCTATTCCAGCTCCCTCTCTCTCTTCTCTCCCTTCCTTCCCTGCCTCTCCAACCCCCAGCCCCCCATTCCCCCTCCACTCCCCAGGGAGGATGATACCCTCCATGGGGGACCTCCATTGTCTGTCACATCACTCAGGGTAGGGCCTAGGCCCTCCCCCATGTGTCCGGGCTGAGAAAGCATCCCTCCATGTGGAATGGACTCCCAAAGTCCATTGATACACCAGGGATAAATACTAGTCTACTACCAAAGGCCCCATGGATTGCTGAGGCCTCCTCACTGATACCCATGTTCAGGGTGTTTGTATCAGTCCCATGCTGGCCTCCCAGCCATCAGTCTGGGGTCCATGAGCTCCCCCTTGTTCAGCTCAGCTGTTTCTCTGGATTTCACCAGCCCGGTCTTGACCCCTTTGCTCTTCACTCCTCCATCTCTGCAATTGGTTTTCAGGAGTTCAGTTCAGTTAAACTAGACTTTTATACTACATACTAGTACATGATTCTGAAGCTAAAATACTTCTTGTTCTGATTCATAAAATATGAGACTGTAGGAGTCAGCAGGAGCACACTTTGGTGTAAACTGTTCGTTGATATTGGCCTGAGAGTTAACAACAGATTTCCTTGTTTGAAACATGAATAACAAATGACCAGTTCCAAAGTACTTTGACTTCCTGTGATCATTAATATTTTAAAAGGAATATAAGAAACATGGTTGAGTCAAGAAATGATAATTTTAAAAACAACTTAAAAATTAGGTTTCATGCCAGTGGTGTAGGCACAGCATGGTGTTTGTCAAACATAAAACTAAATCACAGCAGGAATTCTTCTAGAAAAGGATTAAGTGGCAATGGGAAGATGAAATGGATGAGCTGAGGGGCCTGTCTGAGTTCTGATCCTTCAGCAGGGACAGTACAGTTGTTTTCCATAGTGCTTAGCAAACAGAAGGTTCCACTTCAGTTAATAGTTGCTGGGTTCCTCCTCTTCACCCGCTGTGCTTTGAATAAGCATGGGCAGGTAGATCATCTTGCTTCTGTGGATCTCTGTTTTCCTTAAGTCACCCGATGACCTCAAGCACAGGCCTTAGGATTGCTTGGTGCAGAGATTCAGTGGCATGGAGAAAACACAGCATGGAGGACCTCACACTCAGCAGAGTTTCAATTAAAATTAAGCTATTTTACTTGTTGCATTGACCAGTAGTGGATGTCCGTGCTATACCTGGGTGTCAGTGGGAAGAAAGGTCAGCTCTTTTTTTGCGGGGTATGGGGCTCAGCTTCTTACAGGCTCAACTTTTGATGGGTCAGGATAGCTTGGTTTCATCCTTTTCCATCTTTGCATTTTCTGAACCTGAAACCACTTCCTTGGTGCTTAGTAGCCATCTGACTTTTCTCCTTCTCTAGCGATTCCTTTCCAAACCTTTGTCCAGGACTGTACAGTGAATGGGCATTGCCCATTCAGGGTTAGGGTCAGCCTTCACATACTCACAGTACTAACCATAACCCCTCCCTTCTCCCATCTGTTAATCCAGTGCCAGCACATTCTGTTTCATCCCAGGGCTTTGCGCTTCTCAGCTTTGGACCTGTAACCCCCTTGCTTCTCAGTTTACTCCTATTCCAAGGTTTATAATAACCGACGTGGCTGATTCTCTCATGAAGCTCTATGTGGACTCTCCTCTGCCATGCTACTGAATTTATAAGGGATCCATTTCTCAATTTAAAATGTAGCTTGTTTCCTTCAAGGAATTGAAGATTATGTACATTTGATCAGTAGTATCTTGGAGAAGGACTGTGACTAGACAATGTAGTGAAGTCCATAGAAGTACTGTTGAATATGACTGAGTTGGGAAATATTGAATTAGAGGTAACAAGACAAGTCGGTCAGAGGCTTGGGATCCTGTGCTGAGTGTGTGTGTGTGTGTGTGTGTGTGTGTGTGTGTGTGTGTGTGTGTGTGTGTACGTGCATGCATGCATGTATGCTTGATGTGTGGAAATGGGTGAGCATGAGTCAACTCTTAATTCTTTCCCCTTGGAAGTCCTTCTGGCCCAGATCATAGGGCCCTGTGAGGGCAATCCTGGGTAATGGGTTACAGAACATTTGTGGGTTTTAAATTTGCTATCTTTATCTTAAATATTCATATTCACAAACACCTACATTTTCTGGCCAAGGAGGTGGATGTCTAGACTTCCTAACATGACTCCATGTATGTGTTGGTGAAATGATTCAAATAGGATATTTTAGGAAGTTAAATATTTGAACATCTTTTTGTCCATTAGAGCCTGAATATACTACGTAATTTTCAGGTTTGAGAAAAGGGCAAAAGCACATAATATTGGGAAAAATGTCTTTATTCTGTGTGTTTTTGTAATCATATTCCCCACTCATTATTGGAGCAAATGGCATAAATGATGACTAAATGAAAATATAATGCATAATTAGAATTTTTCAATTCAATAAACATTTGTTGTAAGCCTGTTATTTTCTAGACAGTGGTGGAAGACACAGACAGGTGGACAGAGAACTGCAATGTGATATAATCAATACCAGGGTTTCAGGGTTTGGATTTGCATTTGCTTTATTTGCTTTTATCTCATGTCCCTTCGGGTATCCCCAGTCAGTTGCAGCAATAATAAATTTGACTGCCATGGGTGAGCATTTGCTGTGCTCCACACAGGTGTTCACAAAGATTTATGTGGATCAACGTATTTCATTGATATGTTGTCTGTGTTAGTGGATACTAATATCCTGTTCATTTAGAGATAAATAAAGGGGAGTTCAAATGTCAATAATGCCTACCAGGGGCTTCAAGAGTGGCTGAGATGGTTGTAGTAAGAACTCAGGGAGGAGTATATGGCTGACAGGTAAAGTCTCTCTAAAGCATGGTTAGGAGGAGGTGGAATCAACAGGCCATTGAGCGAGCAATAGAGGAAGGCTTTTGTATAAAGATGTTTCTCTAAGTCTTCTGCTAGGGGTGGAGCCAAGGTTATATTTTCTACTGAATTGTTTGCATCCCCAGAGCCCACTGCAGTGCCAAAGACATCATAGATCCCCTATCTTCATTTTCTCTATTGAAATCTGATCAAAACAGTTTCTTGCTGTTTTAAGCCTATAGTCACTCAACAATACCCTCTGAAGAACTCCCTTCCATGTTGAATATATGTGTTTCTATCATGAATCTATATGCTGGTGTCCTTGTCAGAGGAGCAGCAGGTGGAAATTGAAGTTCTAGTTGTCAGCCCACCAAGAGGAGAATCCCTGATGTGTGAATCTCAGACAGACAAGACCCTGAGACTACAGACTCCAGAATCTCTTTTGTTTCTCTGTGCCTTTAAATGTTTGATGCTGCCATTTTTCTCTGGTATCTGGCATGGTGTGAATGGGTGTGGGTAGATCTGGTAATATAGTATGTTTATCTCATGGAAATGTCCAGTTCTACTGGGCATTCTTACCTGTGGATTATTATGAAGATGATTTCTTCCTAAGCTGTACTGTGTCACTGTTAACAATAATGTTAGTTTAAATAGAGTTTTGATGATAATAATAAAACAAGGAAGTGTCACACAGCTAGAACACATGAGTTTCTATTGAGGAGCCACATAGACTATGGCTCAAGTTAATGATTAAGAAAAACAATTGAGTCTCAGTAGCCCAGCTACCTTAAATTCTGTTAATCTTAATGTTGGGAGATGTGTTCACAGGTTACACAGTGCATCAAAGTTGAAACATAGCTTTGAAAATAGCTAAGTTAGATTAAGATGTTTTTGTTTAAAAGCTTTGAGCTGAAAAACCCAAGAAGACAATCTAAAGTTTTGAAAGGCACATAGTTGAGTGAGGGACTCATTAAGGTCAGGGAACAAGAACAAAGCAGTCAAATTATATTAGTTGATACACCTTTCTTGTTAGGATTGGTTGATGACAAAAGGTGATGTGTAATTCTTTGTACCCTTTTTTGCCTTCAATCTCCTGATATAAAAATCTATTGATGAGTGGGTATGCACACTAAAGATTTAAAGTAGAGCTGACTCTTTTTCATATATAAAAGTTTAGATTTATGATTCCTTTAAGGCTCCTTTACCCCCTTTGGAAGGCCTCACCCTCCCTGGGGAGCAGAAAGGGTATGTGATAGGTATGGTTTTAGTTGCGGGAGTAGTAGGGGAGGAAGGGAGGGAGAGGGAACTGGGATTGACATGTAAAAGAATCTTGTTTCTAATTCAAAAAGAAAAAAAAGATACCTTATAAAATTACCTTTCAAGATAAGTAATAAAGTGATTGGTCCTTTCTTTGTAATCGCAAAAGGCAGCCTGCCAGTAAAAGAATAGCTTGCTTGCTTACCACTGTTAATCTATATCAAATAGCTTGAGTATGAATGTACATGGGTTCTTGGGATAATTTGTTTTTCACCTGTATTATGTAAAATATTTAGTCGTGTTAAGGTGTATGGGAAATGTGCTGTTTTTTACTTGTATTCAATGTAACCATTCACTTAAATAACAGAATTAACAACATTATAATTTCGATATTGATTGAAAGATTTTGCTGGGGCATATAAACTGTAAGGGAAAGAAAGAGTTAAAAATGAGTTAGAAGGAAAACATCAGGAAGGAGAGAGTTGGAAGGAGTTTTAAAAAATCAAGAATAAGGATAGAGTTAGAAGGAAAAACATCAGGAATGAGAGAAGGAAATCCCCAGGAAAAATAAAGAATAGAGAGTGCAAAAGAAGAATAAAGAAAAGGCTCCATGGATTCCCTTCGAGCCCTGTGCTGCTAGATGCTGCCCCCACCCAAGGCAATGACATCTATATGTGCAAATAAATTTATTTATACAATTATGTATATATGCATTTAGACATACAACCATATTTGTATATTTATTTGTCTTATCTCCTAAGACAGTGTCCATTAAAGACTTAATGCTTATAATACTGCCTACAGAAAGGGCAGGAGTGGTCATTGCAGCCTCTGTACAGCTTGCTGTTCAGTCATGACAAAGAATGTGCAGACAATGTTTATTATGCTAAGGATAAAAAAGAATATAGCATAGGCAGTTATTTTGCATCCAGCCCCCAAGCTGGATGCCTGCTATCTTTATTCATAGTTCGTTCCTCCAGGGAATTTTCAATGTACTTTTGGTAAACTATCTTTTAGTTTACAAATAAAATTAGTGAGAAAAAATAGACTTATAAACTAGAAGATGCTACATTAATGTTAAAGACCAGTTAATCATCTCTTTTTGTTTTTCATTTAGTCATCAAGCCACAGCTTTCTTGCCGCTATGTTCTAAGCAGTAACTAGAGTCAGTAGTGTGATAGCTAACTGCTCATTTGTGCTGCAGAAGTATCCCACATTCTGATTAGGACAGGTTTCAAAAGTTAAATTTCAACTAACTGCAACTTACTTCTAGGATCTTCCCTTTAGGAAAAAAAATAAGAAAGACAATAGTAACCCCCCCAGCCCTCTTTTGATTACTTTTTAAATGTGTATCTCCTGTTGTTTTAACTAGCAAAACATTAATCCTGTAGCTCTATTTCAGTGACATTTTGTCACTGAATATATCTCAAATGCTCAGTGTTTTACACAGTCAGTAGCCTGCTCCATGATTCATTATTTTTGCTGGAGGCCAGACAAGCAGTCCTGAATCCTGAATGCTGGGCTGCCATAGCAGTATTATATTGCTTGTGTGCTTACTCTTTCATTTCTCTGACAGCTGGCTTCACATACTGATCACAAAGACATCTAGTTAGTATTGTTATACTATAAACTATACACTGTTGGGTAAAGTGGTCATGGTTTCCTATCAAGTAGTTTGTAGGGAGTTGATGAAGTCCTGATGAAGTCCCAAGGGAATGTGTATTTTGACAGGGGCATTCCATTTTTAGAAATAGTTTATAAGTTCATTGTTAGATAGCTTATGGTGGAACTGAAATTTCTATTGAAAATATTTGTAGACATAAAATGAGATTTTCAAGAAATTTTCCCCTTCTAATAATTCCTAACAGTATTATCACTGGAAACACATATCATTGTTTTTCTTTTCATTCTCCTCATTTGAAGATTAAATTTTACGTAATTACCCAAATACAGAATCACCATGATATACTTCATTAGGCAAATACAGAAACTGTATTCCATCCATATCATGGTATGTTACTCAGTGATTAAAAAAAAAAGAGAATAAGTTATGAAGTTGTGAAGTCTAAGATAACACTTAAGTTCATTATTAAGGAAAAGAAGCCAGGCTGAATACTGTGTTCTATAATCCCAAGCATACAACATTTTGGAAAAGGAAAACTGTTGGGGAAGGAAAAAAAAAGTTGTTGTCAAGAGCTTGAGGATGATAGGAGTAAACAGATAGACAACAGAGGATAAATGTACACTACCAAGACTGAACTGTAATGTAAGCTTTGAACCTTAGCAATGGCTTTCTAATAATTGGTTTATTATTTTCAAGGAAAGTGAACTTCCTGTGAAGGCTCTAGTTTTTTAAACATTGAGAGAATGATTCTCTTGTTACAAATCAACTATTTCATGGGATCATGTGTGTGGCAGTTGTATACCTTGGTCTCTTTTTAAGGCTCCTAGCCGTGAGATCAGGACCTGTCCTTTGCACTTGGCTGGCTTTTGGCAACATATTCCCCAAGCTGGATTACCTTGCCCAGCCTTGATGCAGGGGAGAAGCTTGGTCCAACCTCAAATTGATGTGCCTTTCTTTGTTCAAGCCTATGGGAGGCCTGCCCCTTTCTAAGTGGAGGCAGAGGAGGAGGAGTGTATGAGGAGGGGGTAGATGGGAGTGTGTCAGGGGAAGGGAATAGGAGGAGAAGACAGAGGGAAAACTGTGGTCAGTATGTAAAATAAATGAAAAATGTTAATTAAATGAAAGAAAATTTAAAAAAAAACAGAAGCATATCTAATAGATTTTCTGCCCCCTGATAATAGGTTTCTCTACAGATACAGTAAGCCAAATTGAAAATGTTTATTTGAGCAAAGCAACTCCCAGGCATGATCTCCAATGCCAGAGATAGAGATAAGAGAAGATGTTCCCACAAACGAAAGCAGGGAGACTTTATAGTTTGTTGGTGAGGGGTGATGACGTGTCTGCCACAAGCTAGGATTGTGCACAAGGATGGTCAAAGCTGAGCACTTTAGGCTGGGACTTGGGCTGCTAGCAACTTCAGGGGAGGAAGCTGCAATAGTTGCCAAGTATGCAGAACTGGGCTTTTTTGGCATTTTTCCTTTGTTAGGACTCTCTGACTCTTTGTTAGGGTTGGGTTTGGAGAGAGAGGGGGAGGCTGGGGGAATGGGGCTGTCCAGATCATACAGGCAAGCTGGAGGTTCCAACCAAACAATGTCTCCTTGAAGAACTGACAGCTTTAGTACTCTTAGCCTTGTTTTCCCAGAAGAGTAATTCCAAGAAAAACAAGAGAAGATGTTTTCAGATCAAGAGGAGATATCCAGAGCTGACAGATTTTCCACTGTAGAGTGTCACCATCAGTCATTCAGGAGCATGCTAAGGGCGTATATAATGTCCAACACAGTAATGACGATGTTCCAAGAGTAATAAGTAGGACACTCTTTAGTCTGACTGTTCCAAAGCAGAATCAATAGAATGTATGTAGTTAGGTCAAGGGACAGACACATAGACTTCCTGTAGTGATTTATATGGCTATAGAGCTTAAGGAATACCCCATTCTTCGGGGACAAGCTGGATAGCTAGGAGAAACTAATGGTACAGTTGCTGTATAAATGAGAAGCCTGGGGAAGTAGGAGGAAGCCAGTAGTTTACAGTCCAGTCCAAATCTGAGTTCTAAGGTAAAAGAACAGTGCTCCAGCTTATCACAGAAAGAATTATTTCTTATTCAGCCTTTTATGTGATTCATACCTTCACCCCACTGGACAAGTCTCACACAATTACATAGGACAATTTGCTCACTCAGTTTTAACTATTCAAATGTTAATATTATCTACAAACATACCTAGAAATAATGATACCCTTAGTTATTCTGATTGTATAGGCTATGTTATCTTAGCCTTGTGTTCTTTTTTGGGTTTTGTTGTAGTGATAAAATACTGACTACAACCAACTTTGGTAGAAAAGAGTTTATTTCATCTAGTACTTTATAGACCATCATTGAGAATGTTAGGGCAAGAATTCAAGGGAGGAACCTGGAGGCAGGAACTAAAGCAGAAGTCATGAAAGAGTGCTGCTTACCTGTTTGCCCTCTTGACTTGCTCAGCTATTTTTTTTTTATTACACAGCCCAGGACCACCTGCCCAGTGATGACAACTGTCCACAGTCAACTATTAATTACCAAAAATACCACAGACCTCCTACAGGCAAAACTGATGGAAGTAATTCCTTAAGTGAGGTTTTCTCCTCCTGGGTGACTGTGGTTTGTATCAAGTGGATGAAAAGTAATCCTCGAAATGTACACGAGTTTATCCCTTATCTTACCTCATGTTCTTCTGTACATGAAGGAAGAAACAATCACAAAGGTTCTATCCTAAGGAAAGCAAGTCTTCTAATGTGTGTTTGGATATTGTCTTTTGGTTCTAATGTTAAAAAGAAATATCCAAATGCCTTCAAACCTTTCTATCCTGGGGAAGAAATAACAGTTATTGTTTAGAGTTAATAAAAGTACCCAGAAGAATGAAAGGCACAGGCCTGTTGCGGTTCTTGTCCTGACAGGTCCTGCTGCCACTTCAGCCCCAAATACACACATGGACACTATATTACTTATAAAACTGCTAATGGCTAGGGCTTCTTATTGGCTATCTCTGTCTTAATTACTAACCCATTTCTATAAATATGTATTCCATGTGGTCTTATCTTATTGGAGAATGGTCCCGACATGTTACTCCTTCCTCGGCTACATGGTGTCTCCTTGCCATCTCTCTCTGCCTGCCTTTCCCAGAATTCTCCTCATCTCCTAGTCCCATCTATCTTCCTGCCTCTATTGATCAAACAGTGTTCTATTCATCAACCAATAAGAGAAACATATATACAGAAGGACATCTGCCATCACAGGCCTCTATGTTTTTGTTAGCCTTTAAATTTTTATTTTTATTTATAAGTGTCAATACATGTGTGTGCATGCCTGTGGAGCCAGAAGAGGGCATTGGATCCTTGAAGCTAGAATTTAAGGCAGCTGTAAGATGCTGGCTTGGATGCTGTGAACTCTTCGATAAATCATCTAGGAAAAAAAATAAAGAAATAAAATCAGTGATGTATGTCCTAATGGTTTAATAGACAGCCTTCCTTTTTTGCAAGGAAAATAATTTTAATTTACTTTTAAAAATAACATGTGTTCATATATTTCATGGCAGAGGTCTTAGGGTTTATGTAGCAGCACACCTTAGTAGATCAGAGCCTGGAATGCTAGAAATCACACTATATAACAGATCTTATGTAAGAGATTTACTGGGGGGTCATGAAAGACCTCAGGCTGAGGGAGAGAGGGGGGATGGGGAGAGAGAGAGGAGATCAGTCTGATGGTAGGGCCATTTTAAAGGGTACAACAGCTGGTGATGATAGGGCTGCATCCCTGAGTCCCTGAGGGAAGGTTGGGGGCACACCCAGCTTCTAATATTCCTCCCTTTCGTTTATTTGAAAAGGTAAGGAAATAGGAAGTGATGGTGGTGAGGCAGGTGAGGTGTTGAGCTCTTTAGACTGCTTCCTGATGCCTGGGGGTGTTGATATCTTTGGGGACCCAAGGAAACTGGGATGGTGGCCAAGTCCTGGAAAAGCAGATTGTTTCACTTGAATAGAAAGCCTTTTTTAACTGTATTGATAATGATTAATTGTATATTGCAAAGCTTATTTTTGGTGAAAGCAAATCTTAAAAGTATATAATTAAGAGAAATGTGTGTGCTTTTTGCATATTGAGTGAGAAAGTTGCTTTAAAATACCAGTGGAAAATTTAAACTATCAAAACTTTTTATTTTATTTGACTATTGCTAAGACTGGTGCCATTCCCAGTAAGACTGTCTGCCTCCTGTTTGTGGATCAAAATGTGAGCTCTCAGCTATTCCTGTTACCATGCCTTTGCTCTACCTACCATCATGGACTCTAACCTTTCTGAAAATAATAAGGCCGATCAAGTGCTTTCATTTGCCTTAGTCATGGTGTTTTGTCACAGAGCAGAAACCCTAACTCATTCATGGAGTCTCCTTGCCCCATCAATATCCCTTTTCTGAAAACTTCACATAATTTTATTCTAGCATCTATACAGCCAAGGGATTAGGTTATACCAACTCTGAAGTTTAATTTTAATTCAGGACTTAAAAATCACTTTGAATACATTTTTATTTAGTATATTTCAGCAAGTTAGAGTTGTAAGTAAATATATAGACCTTTTAGCAATGGTCAAGATCCCACACAGCTAAATTTCCAACTTGTGAAAAGGAACTAAAGAAAAGCTTAGAGCCCATTGCGGTGCTGCATGCCTTTAATCCCAGCACTTGGAAGACAGGCTGGCAGATCCCAGCCAGTTTGAGGCCAGCCTGGTCTACAGAGCAAGTTTCAGGCCAGCCAAGTTTAGGCAGTGGAAGACAAAAGGGTGATGAAGAGGTAACTGAATGAGGGGGCCATGTTCCAACCCCAGCAAGTAGCAGAACTTGGCAGCTTTGTCCACATGGTTCTGACTTTAGAGTTAAGGATAGAAGAAATGGTTTATGTAATTTGCCTCCATCCCAAAGGAAAGTTTCTGAGGCTAGGCATGTGTCAGGGGTGTCCCTGAATGGAGACCCAGAGAGGCTATTGGATGAAGCTCTGAATTTGAAACCTGAATCACCTTAGAGTTCACAGATGTTAGAGATGCCAGAGTCATGGGATACCAACTGAGGAAAGCTGCCAATAGGGAGTGGAACCAGTCCAAGAGAAAGAATTGTGTTGCAATCAACAAACCTGAATGGAGTTGGAGATCTGAAGAGCATTTCCACATTAGACATGAAGATGCAGTTTGGTGTTTGCCCAGCTAGTTTTTGGTCTTGCTTTGGTCCAGTATTTCACTATTCTCCCTTCCCTACATTTTGGAATGTTAATGTATATCCTGGTCCATTATATGTTAGAAGTATGTGATCTGTTTTCTTGCTACAGATTGAAAGGTCACAGTAATTAATCAACCTCATTTCACATATGAATTAAGAATTCTTCTGAGCCGGGCGGTGGTGGCACACGCCTATAATCCCAGTACTGGGGGAAGCAGAGGCAGGTGGATCTCTGAGTTCCAGACCAGCCTGGTCTACAAGAGCTAGTTCCAGGACAGCCTCCAAAGCCACAGAGAAATTCTGGAAACAAAACAAAACAAACAAACAAACAAACAAAATAGAATTCTTCTGAAGGATTAAAGCAAGACACAAGGCATATTGGAATATAGTCTTGTGAATGAATTGGCTGTGTCTTGCTACAGATCTTCTAGTAGCTTATTCCCTTCTGTAACATACCTGGGATTTACTTCCCACAGTTCAACACTATCTGATTATTTACTAGGCACAATTTCTCCCATACATTTGGAATTTACTGATTACACTCCCTAGCTATGTGTGAAACCTGTTCTCCATTAGCAGGTCCTGGTTTACTGATTACTTTCCTGTTTCCCACTATCAGGACTTTGTTTCTCTTTCCTATGTAATTACAGAGATCTGCCTTCCTCAACTATCCTTATTGACAGGCATTTGGTCAGTGTTTAACGCCCAAGCAAAAGCATTCCATCTAAGACATTCCCAGATATCCAAGGATGTGGAATTATTATAGGCCCAAAGCTGTAGATTCCTAGCTGCCCAGATAGAAAAAAATAGCATGCCCTAGTTTTACCTCACCGACAGAGCAGAATACCCTAAACTATCCCTACACTAAAAGAGTCACAAACTTCTTGTATTCACCTTCATCCCAGTTTATTAACCCAAGATCTCAGCTCAGACATTTACTTGTGTTTCCTCTGAGAACAACAAAGGTAATCAGCCCATTTGCATATCCTCAGGAAAAAGTAAAGTTTCCTGAAGGTCTGTGCTGCCACTGAAGCCAGAACACTGGAAGGGCAAGTTCAGTTTTTGGTGGAAATTAAATTTAGATCATATTTTGACTGACAGCCCAAAGCAATTGATGCTAAATGTTTCTCCTAGCAGGAAACCATTACAAAAGTGCAGACAGTTAAAAAACTGCTTGCCTGCATTCCTCTGTTGTTTACTAGGTTGCCTGGATACCTGATACTCTCTGTGCACACTGGGAGAAAAGTGTCCACTGAGTTAAGAGAGAATCTTTGCCTTACTTGTGATTTTTGCTGAATATAAACTTTTAGCTTTTTATCTAACTGAAGGCCAGGGTATAATGATTTCACTAGACTTAAGATAAATGATAAATGGATGTTATTGGGGAACACTTACACAGAAAAATACAAAGAACCGCAGGAGTGCTTCTCTGCCCTTCCTACCAGCTGTACAAGTTTGCACCCCCACCAGCAGTGGAGGAGTGTTCCCCTTTCTCCACATCCCCTCCAGCATAAACTGTCATTGGTGTTTTTGATTTTAGCCATTTTTAGAGGAGCAAGATAGTATCTCAGAGTTGTTTTGATTTGCATTTCCCTGATGGCTAAGGATGTTGAGCACTTTCTTATGTGTCTTTCTGCCACTTTAGATTCCTCTATTGAGGATTGTCTATTTAGTTCTGTACCCCACTTTTTAATTGGATTGTTTGGTGTTTTGTAGACTAGCTTCTTGAGTTCTTTGTAAATTTTGGAGATCAGCCCTCTGTCAGTTTGGGGTTGGTGAAGATCTTTTCCCATTCTGTGGGCTGCCATTTTGTCTTGTATGTGAGGGACAGTGCATGTTTTAAGCTCTAGTTATGTTTCTTTTACAAATGTGTATACCTTTGGGTTTTGGATATAGATGTTAAGAATTGAAATTTTGGTAGATTTTTCCTTTTGAGTATGAAGTGTACTTCCTTGTCTCCTTTGATTAATTTTTGTTTATAGTCTATTTTGTTAGATATTATAATGGCTACACCAGCCTGCTTCTTAGGTCCATTTGCTTGGAAAAATCTTTTCCTATCTCTCACTCTGAGGAAAATCTTTTCCTGTCTTTGATGTTGAGGTTGTTCCTTATATGCAGTAGAAGGACAGATCCTTGTTTTGCATCCATTCTGTTAGTGTATATATATATATTTTAAATCAGGGTGTTCAATGGCCAATGATTGTTAATTCCTGTCATTTTGTTGTTGGTGGTGGTAGTGTCCTCTCTCTCTCTCTCTCTCTCTCTCTCTCTCTCTCTCTCTCTCTCTGTGTGTGTGTGTGTGTGTGTGTGTGTGTGTGTGTGTGTGTGTGTGGTGTGCTTTCCTTTTTTTGGTTTTGCTAGTGTAGAAATATTTATTTACTGTGTTTTCATGGGTGTCATTAATTTCCTTGGGTTACAATTTTTCTTTTAGTACCTTCCGTTGGGGTGGATTTGTGGATTGATATGTAAATTTGACTTTATCATGGAATATCTTATGTTCTACATCTATGGTGATTGGAAATTTTGTTGAGTATAGCAGTCTCTTCTATGATTTTGTTGAAAATACTTTGAGCTGTTATTCTTCTCCTTCTTCTATTTCTTTTGTGTTAGGAATTTTGTAGATTTACCATTTTCTTTCATTGATGTTTCTATTTCTTCTATCATATCTTTAACTTCTAAGATTCTTTTTTCCAAATCTTATATTCTTTTGGTGAAGATTGCCTCTGAAGTTCCTGTTCACTTACCTAGATTTTTATTTCCAGAATTCTCTCAATTTGTGTTTTCTTTATTGCTTCTATTTCCTTTTTTCAGATCTTTCCTTATGCATTTCCTTTATCTATTTGTTTGCTTCTTCTTGGTTTTCTTTAAGGAATGTATTAATTTCTTCCAGTTTGTTTTTCCCTTGCTTTCTTTAAGGGATTTATTCACTTCCTCTTTATGGACCTCTATATCTTCATAAAATAAGTTTTAAGGTCTGTACCTTGTATTTCACCTGTGTTGTAATATTCATGGCTTTCTGTAGTATAAGAACTGGACTCTGGTGCAATATTGTTGATTATGTTCTTACAGTGGCATCTAGGCATCTGGGGTGGGGGTGATTATAGGTCTAGGTGCCAATTTCTGAGTTTCTCTTTGCTAGATGAATGTTTTATTCTTTGGTTTCTGTTTCTTCTCTGGTTTTCTGGTCTGTGTGACATATGTTTGAGTAGGACTTTATCACCCAGGTTGGGCACTGGACTTTTCATGGTGGTCTGGCCTCTTGTGGAGCAGGTTATCTTTACCTGAGTTTGGGGCTGGGGCATAGTGATAACAAGGAGAGGGGAGATTGGGGAGACTGTCAGGGGAGGGGAATATAGAGAGTGTGAAGAGGTCCATGGGAGGGCAGCCTACCTGGTGTTCTGGTGCCCTAGCCTCTGGTCCACCAGGAACTCTCCATCCAAGTCAGGGTCTGGGGCACAGAAATAAAGAGGAAAGGTAGAAACAGTGATAGTGACAGGGGAGAGGGGTTACAGAGGGAGTGGAGGAGGTCCATGGGCCAGCAGTTTACCTGGACTTCTGGTGGCTGGCATGGCCTTTGTTTAGCATTGAGTCTCCACCTGAGTTTGCCTATTGCTCTTCTGGCTGGTATAGCCTGCACTCAATAGAGGGTGGGGACACATCAACAAGGGTAGGGTGAAAGGATGGTAGAGGATTGTGTCTGTGGGAACCAAGGAGTAGGTAAGTTCTGAGGGTGGATGGCTTGCTTATTCCTGTTGCCTGGATATCAACATGTAGTGTAATGACAAATCTTTCCGCCATGATGCTCGAGTTCCACCTGCCACCACATTAAGGTCCCAAGTAACACATAGAGACTTATATGAGGCACAATGCTGCTGGCCAATGACTAGGATTTCTCATCTGCTAGTTCAGTCTTAATTATCAACTGTAATCATAAGACTTATCTTATGGAGGACACCTGTGGAATGCGTCCTGTCTTACTGGGATCACATGGCAGCTCCAGAGCAGAGAACAGGAGGAAGAGGACAATTTCCTGTTTGTCCCTGCTTATATTCTGAGTCTGCCTGCTATGTCACTTCCTGCCTGGATTACAAGACTTCTTTACTACATTTCCCAGAATCCTGCTCAACTCCTAGTCCCACCTACATTTCTGAACACTGCTTTATTCAACAACCAATAAGATAAACATATACAGAAGGACATCCCCCTTAAATGTAGCAGCTCTTTCTCAGTATCATGTCTGCCTGCATGCCACCATGCTCCCTACCATGATGATAATGGACTGAACTTCTAAAAATGTAAGCTATTTTAATTCTACGTTTTCTTTTATAAGAATTGCCATGTTCATGGTGTCTTTTCACAGCAATAGAAACCCTAAGACAGTGCCGAATACAAGCTCTTTCCAAAACCTAAAGCTTGTACATCTAGCAGTCTGCTTATTACCACTAGTTAAATGTTTAGGGAACAACACAAACCTAGAATATTCAAAATTAAAGTGTCAGTGCACCTCACAAAACAATTATTGTGCAGTTTTCTCCATTTTAGTTAATTATAGCCTTATAATCAATATAGGCCCCAAATGCCTGTGTTATCTTTGACTGATAGCAAGTCTCACAGCTCTACCATTAAAATATAGACAAGTCTCAACTACTTTTGCTACTGTCACCCTGATCTAAGTTGATCTATTGTCAACTTTTGGATGGAGTTTTACAGCACTCTGTCATGTTGTCTTCCTATTTCAATCCAGAACTACAGAGGCTTTTTCTGTACTGATCCTATTGAAAATACAACTTTGATTTCCTCTTCTTCTTAAGACAATATGATGCTGTCTACTTTGCTGGAGATTAAAAGCTGAACCATCCCCTGCCATCCTTACCTGGCACACTCCACTTGGGGCCTTTGCACTGTTACCCTTTTCTGGAATTATCATCTCCTACATGACATGCTCTCTGTAGATGTTTGTTCAAATATTGCCTTTCCAGAAAGTAGGATTTTAATTTTATCTAAACTAATCATTTTAGAAAACTATATCTGTATATTATTTGTGTAACCAAAAAAAAAAACCCACAACATTTGGTGTAACACAGGAAGTCTATAGGTAGGTAAGACCCTTAATTACTTTGTTCCACTACCAGGCTGCCTTGTACCTTTGGTCTTATGAAATCTAGCTAGCAGAGAGGAAGCTTCCAGCTTGATTTCCATGTCCTGCAATCAAAGTGTGTAGTGTCTTTAGCAATGGGTTTACTATCTAGATGTGTGGTAGACCACAAAGAGCAATGGCAATAGCCAATGTTGTTTTGGAAACCCCTGTGACCTTCCTGACCAACACTTGGGAGGTGACCCCCATATGGCATTTGGATTTTCATTTAATAACCCATGGCTTCTGAGATTTGCATTATCCACTTATGTAGTGTACTTCCCTTTAAAATTATACATAATGCATAAATATAATATATATGACATGTATATTATAAATTATATATGTACATATATATATATATTCATACATATGTGCATTTATTTGGCTTATAAAGTAGTAGGCTTCCAAATGGCTTCTTCATACACGTTGGTTGAGCTTTGAATTCATAGCCTTCATATTATTCAGCAGTGATTTATCCCTGGATCAGAGACAACTGTAAATACAATGGTGCTCAGTTCTATTCTACTTGTTTGTTTTGGCTTTCCTAAGTCAAAGATATTTTCATCAAAACAAAGCCATTACTGGTATTTATTCTCTCTATGATAGCTGGTATTGGTGTGAAGGTTATGATCAGACAGGCTCAGACAGTGTTTGTTTCTTTCTCCATGTGAGAATATGGCTTTGCTGAGGCAAAATACTAAACCCCAGGAGAATGATGACTGTATATCATGTACCACGTAGAACTTCTTAGATTTCATAATAGCTGTGTACTGCTAAAAAGATTTCAAAACTCATAACCCAGCTGATATTTTTCTGGTTCATTGGAGTAAGTTGGTCAATTTACTGATAACTCTCAAGTTATCTGAATCCAGGAAATGGTTAGGGGCAGACCAAACCAGCCTCTGTTCAGTTGAAACTCCAGTGCCAGATCTTTGTTTGAAGATCTACTGTGCCAATGTGTGGGTTCCCCTGCTAACAGCAGATCCTGGTTTAGAAGGGAGAATTAAAATGCTGCTGTTTATTTGTTTTCTTTATATATATGGTTTCTCTGTATAGCCGTGATTGTCTTGAAACTCACTCTGTAGAGTAGGTTGGTGATGGGAGATGTCCTTCTGTATATATATTTCTCTTATTGCCTGATGAATAAAACACTGATTGGCCAGTAGCCAGGCAGGAAGTATAGGCAGGGCTATCAGATGAGGAGAATTCTGGGGAGAGGAGGTAGAGAGAGGCCTCAAAAGAGACACCATGTAGTCAAGGAAGGAGTCCAGACCCTTCTCTGATAACATAAGACCACATGGAAATACTTAGATTAATAGAAATGGGTTAATAATTAAGAGAGAGAGCTAGCCAGTAAGAAACCTGAGTTACCAGCCAAACAGTTTGTAATTAGTATAAGTCTTTGTGTGTTTATTTGTGACTAAACAGCTGCAAAACAAAAAATCTGTCTTATAGCCCGGGCTTGAACTCAGAGATCCACCTGCCTCTGCCTCCAGAGTGCTGGGATTAAAGGCCTGCACTACTACCACTTGGCTGCTGTTGACTTTTCTTAAAGTATGTGTCAAATAAATTTCCACATATGTATAATTCTAGGGATCTTTAAAAGTTAGTAACAAAATAAATAAAGATCCCCAAGTCATGATAGACAGTTGTTTATGATTCAAAGTTAGCATTCTGCAGCTTGTATCTGATGGTTTATCCGTATATCTACCAAGAAGAGATCTCAAGCCTTAGCTTTTCAATTTAGCCATGAGAGAAAAAAGCAGAACCATTAATTATGGCCTTGACATTCAGCAAAGTCAAATTAAGCAATCATGTGACATTATTTAGCCAGCCTGTTTCACACTTGATGAGCTTCAGATAAGCACTAATTGCTTGGCTGACAATTAGCAGCTTCACATCTGCTGCTGTGGATACACTATGCAGTAGGAATGCTGTGGAAGCCTGATTTCAGGTGTGCCTCTGTGGATACACCATGCAGTGGGAATACCATGGGAAGGATGATTTCAGGTGTGCCTCTGTGGATACACCATGCAGTGGGAGTGTTGTGGGAAGATGATTTCAAATGTGCTTTTGGAAGGAACTATGATGGCTACTTGGTTTATTTTATTTATTTATTTATTTTATTTATTTATTTATTTAGGTTTTTCGAGACAGGGTTTCTCTGTGTAGCTTTGGAGCCTATCCTGGCACTCTCTCTGGAGACCAAGCTGGCCTTGAACTCACAGAGATCCGCCTGCCGCTGCCTCCCGAGTGCTGGGATCAAAGGCGTGCACCACCAACGCCCTGCCCTACTTGGTTTATTTTTAAAGATATTAGCTTCATAATTTCCTTAAATGGAGTACATTCATTAAAAATAGGATTCTTTTTGTTGTTCAAGGTGTAGGTATCAGTTAATAGTGATATTGTCCAAGTATCCCTTCCCTTTTTGATAGAAAAGTCAAAGATACCGTTGAATTCCTCTTTTGAATTATTTGGATCAGTGCCAGAGAAATTGTTGCCAGTTGAGCAAGACGACTATTATTTTCATTGTTATTCTTATGTATCCATGTGTTCATTATGCTGAATGGAGACTGGTGAACTCCGGTCTGTATGTGTTATTCCTTTATTTGAACTGATTCATTTACACACAATGTAAGTAATACAAAGCTAGAAAAAATACCTATGAAGCAATCATCCTAGGCAACATTGGCATCATTTACAATATGCAAAGCTATTGTGCTAAGTCCTTTATGTATATTTGCTCCAAATGTGTGTGGAATGATATTTCTTTTTTTTATTTTTGCTTTCATATCTTTTCAATGCTTTCCAAATTATAACTTTCATGGTAAGTTTTAGTTACAATAAAAATTTCACTCTTGCTTGTTGATCTCATGTGTACACATAGCTTGGTCTGAATAATATGTTCAAAGGATAATAAAGATGATGAAATTTTAAAACTTTAAAATTGACTATTGACTGAACACAGATGTTCTATAAATGAAGGAAAAGCAGGGAGATCATGTGAACCTGATGAATAATTACTGGGATCTGTAGATGTGCTGCAATTTTGTTTATTGTCTTTATAAAAACTGAGTCAGAATGAATTGTCCATGAGGTGGGATGATCCAGCTGCTTGTTGAATCAATTGCATTTAATTAGCCCATCTGATGTTGATTGAATTATGGGCTTCCATGCCTGGATTCCTAAAAAATTGAATTATCAGTATTCTTCTCATTCAGAAATATTTGAATTTAAAGTGATGAGAGATTTTTATATCAAATCATTCTTATTATGTTGTGTTCATAATGCACCTATGGGATGTTCTCTGACTCTGCCACAGTCTGGGCAACCAGCCTTCTGTGAGATTCAGTAACAGGCAGCAAGCAGTGAGTACTTACCCTTTGGATATCAGCTATGGATGAAAGAAACAAAGGAGAAGATGTCTATACATCTAAATGGCCATATGTCTCTATTTCTCTTTGAATGCAAAGGCCCATGACTTTCCAAGATAATAAGTTTATTCTTGAGAGAGAAATGTGGAGAATAATGGTAAAGTATGTGTGTTTACACCTTGATTCTACTGCTTACTGCCTTTTTTTGTCATGGGCTATTCACTAAATTTCTCATATTTTCAGTTCCCTCACATTTAAATGAGGTAATATAGTAACCTGGAGAAGTTATTTTTAGTAATTTCTAAAATTAGATTCATGGTTTTTTATTCATTTATTCAGTGTGTGTATGGGGTGGGGGTTACATGACCCAGTACATGTGTGGAGGTCAGAGAACAACTTGCAGAACACAGTTCCCTCCTTCTACTATATAGGTTCTGAGAATTGAACTGAGGTTGTCATGCTAGGCAGCAGCCCTTACCTGCTGAGCCATATTGCCAACCATCTTCCTATTATTGAAAAAGTTTATTTCACCCAATGAAAAAAGAAACCAATATGGATGATGCATATGCAAATACAAAATAAGCTTATGTATAAATTTTGAGAAATCAGTCAATTAAAAATTATTTTTTGGTAAAATTTTATTTATTAAACATTTAAAAATATTTCTACAAACCTTATATACAAAGTCTAGGGAATTACTATTTTATAAGTTAGGAAACTGACATCTCTTAGAATGTGAACAAGCAGAGCATTAGAACTTAAAATACTGCAGTCTGAGACAGATCAATACTGGAAAGCATCTTATAATGCTTAGGGTGACATGAAAGCCTAAGGATACTGGGAACTAAACCGGGTTTTGAGATTTTATGAAAAGTTTAAGTTACAGAGATGTTTATTATATGGCCATAGTGCTTGATTAAAAAGAAACTGCATGTTCTAAGTGACTGGGGTGTTCTGGTTTATTAAAAAGAATTTTGTCCACAAACACTAATACTAAGCAAGTTTAAACAGCTGTCAGGTCAATTAGTGACAATAGCTAGCTGGAAATTGTTCTTGATGAGACATTCTATGGAAAGAAGATTATTATCTGTCTATACATCACTTATGTATCTGTCATTTCTTTATGTTTCATCTATTATTTATCCATCTTTCAAATACATGCTATCATCTATCTATCTATCTATCTATCTATCTATCTATCTATCTATCTATCATCTATCCACCTAGCTACCCAACTGTGTATTTTTCATCTATATGTGCTTGTATGTACATATATATGTGGGTGCATGTATCTATCTCTCATCTATCATCAATCTATCATCTATCATCTGTGTTTGTCGTCTATCTATCTGTCATCTCAATTATAAATTCTTATAAAATTCAATGAAAATCATCTCCCATTCTGTAGGTTGCCAGTTTGCCCTTAGCCAGTTTCATGAAGTCCCCATTTATTAATTATTTATCTTAGTGCCTGTGCCAATGGTGTTCTGTTCAGAATGTCTTTTCCAGAGGCAATGACTTCAAGGCTACTCTCCACTTTCTCTTCTATCAGAATATTGGCTACGTTTATGTCAACTTGACACATGCTTGAGTCATCTGAGAGGAGGCAGCCTCAATTGAGAAAATGCCTCTGTAAAATATGGCTGTAGGCAAGCCTGTGGGGCATTTTCTTAATTAGTGATTGATGGGGGCAGGGAGACCATTGTTGGTAGTCCATACCTGGGCTGGTTCCTTGTTGAGACTGCCTCGACCAGCAAGAAGGACACGACCACAACTTCAAGCAGTTTATTCAGGAACCTTGTACATTAGCTTCTCATTCTACCTCTACCTCAGCTTCTCTCTCTGCTTCTTCTATCCTTCTTCTATATCTCCCAGCGCCTTGGCAAGCCCTTAAAAGCAAGCTCATTACCCAATTAACTCATGACACCTGGCAATCCCAGATAGCAAGCTCACTACCCAATTAGCTCATGCCACCTGTCGATCCTGGATAGGTCACAGCTGGAGGCACACCAGACCCACTAAGCGCTTCCAAATAAGGTTTGTTTACAGCTAAGCTCGGTCTCCCTGGCATCCAGCCAGGCGCCATCTTGGGGCTGTGGCTCCCCACAGTTCCTGGGTTCCCCCTGAACGGGGGTGTCAGTGAGGAGGCCTCAGCAATCTATGGGGCCTCTGGTGGTCGATCAGTATTTATCCCTAGCATACGAATGGACTTTGGGGGCACATTCCACAAAGAAGGATACTTTCTCAGCCTAGACACATGGGGGAGGGCCTAGGCCCTGATCCAAATGATATGGCAGACATTGAAGATCACCCATGGAAGGCCTCACCCTCCCTGGGGAGCAGAAAGGGAATGGGACAAGGGATTGGTGGGGGGCAGGAGAAGAAGGGAGGGAGAGGGAACTGGGATTGAACAAGCTGGTATCTAATTTAAATAAAAAATAGAAAAAAAAAAAGAAGGCTGAACGAGCCATGAGAACCAAGCCAGTAAGCAGCACTCCTCCCGGGCTGCTGCATCAGCTCCTGCCTCTAGGTCTCTGCACTGCTTGACTGTCATGACTTCCTTTGATGATGAACTGTGATATGAAAGTGTAAGCCAAAGAAGCCCTTTCCTTCCCAAGTTTCTTTGGTCATGGTGTTGCATCATAACATTAGAAACCCTAAATAAGACAATCAGGTTCAGTATATCTGATTTTATGCTGAGGTCTTTGATTCATTTGGAGTTGAGTTTTGTGCAGGGTGGTGATATGAATTTATTTTCATTCTTCTGCATGGAGCCATCGAGTTTGACCAGCACCATTTGTTGAAGATGTTGTTTGTTTTGTTTTTCTGGTATGTATTTCTGGCCTCTTTATCAAAAATCAGGTGTTCATAGGTGTGTAGATTTATTTGTGGGTCTTCAGTTCCATTGATCAACATGTCTGTGTTTTGTGCCAATACCATGCTTTAAAACAAACAAACAAACTATAGCTATGTAGTGCAACTTGAAATCGGGGATAGTGATACCACCAGTGGTTCTTTTATTATCCAGGAGTGTTTTAACAATTCTGTCTTGTGTGTGCATGTGATTTCAAAGGAAGCTGAAGGTTGTCCTTTCAAGATCTGTTAAGAATTGTGTGGACATTTGATGGGGATTACATTGAATCTGTAGATTGCTTTGGGGAAGAATGGCCATTTTTACTATGTTATCCTACTGATCCATGAACATGGGGGGCCATTCCATAATCTAATATATCCTTCTGTTTATATTTTCAATGATTTGAAGTTTTTATCATACAAGTCTTTAATTTGCTTAGTTAGAGATACTCTAAGATGTTTTATATTATTTAAGACTATTAGGGAAAGTGTTGTTTTCCTGGTTTCATTTTCAGTCCATTTTCCATTTGTGTATAGGAGGGCTACTGATTTCATTGAGTTAATTTTGTATTCAGCTGCTTCACTAAAAGGGTTTATCAGCTGTAGGAGTTTCCCTGTGGAATTTTTAGGTAAGTTATCTATACTATTTTATCATATATATCAGTAAATAAAGATACTTTGACTTATTCCATTCCAATTTGGATCCCTTTGATCTCCTTCAGTTGTTTCATTGCTCTAGCTAAGACTTCAAGTACTATATTGTATAGGTATGGAAAGAGTGGGCAGCCTTGTCTTATTCCTGATTTTAGTGGAATTGCTTTGAGTTTCTCTCTATTTAAACTGATATTATCTATGAGTTTGCTATAAAAATGCCTTTATTATCCTGAAGCATGTCCCTTGTATCCCTAATCTCTCCAGGATTTTTATCATGAAAGGGTGTTGGATCATCTGATAGAAGGCTAATATCCAAAATATGTAAAGAACTTAAATTAGAAGTGAAGAAAACAAATAAATGCAATTATTTAAAAATTGGGCACAGATGTAAACAGAATTCTCAAAAGGGGAAATGCAAATGGCTGAGAAACACTTAAAGAAGTGATCAACATCCTTAGCCATCAGGAAAATGCAAATCAAAACTACTTGGAGATTCCATCTTACCCCCCTCAGAATGGCTAAGATCAACAAAATAAGTGACAGCTTATGATGATGGGGCTGTGAAGTAAGAGTAACACTCATCTGTTGCTGGTGGGAATTCAAATTTGTGCAATCATTGTGAAAAATCAGGGTAGTGTTTTGTTGGGAAGATGAGAATCAATTTACCTCAAGATCCAACTATATCATTTTTGGAAATACACCCAGAAAGGTTGCTTCATTCTATTACAAAGACACATGCTTAACCATGTTTAACTGATTCTCTAGTAATAATAGCCAAAAACTGGAAACAATCTAGATGTCCCTCAACAGAAGAATAGATAAAGAAAATGTGGTATGTTTACTCAATGTAGTTTCACTCAGTCATTAAAAAAAGGGGGGGAGGGAATCATGAAATTTGCAGGCAAAGAGATAGAAGTGGAAAACATTATCCCCAGTAAGGTATCCCAGACCCAGAAAGACAAATACAATATATGTATTTTTATTTGCCTATATGTGGATATTACCTGTTAAGTCAGTGACAACTAAGCTATAATCCATAGTATCACAGAGAGGGTAGGTATTGAGGAAGGAACTAGAGGGAACAGAAAGAGAAATGTCCTATTTCTCTTTCCTAATGAGAAATAGAAAATAGTTATGGATAGGGGAGCTGAAATGGGAGGACTGAGTGGGGAGGAAGTAAGGACAGGGAAGTAGTTGGGGGGGGATTTGGGAGAAACAGGTAAAATTAAGTGCTATTGTTGGGATAGTATGGAAACCTAATACAGTAGACACTTAAAATGTATACATGTGTGAGGGCAATAAAATGTATACATATGTGAGGGCAATCCAAATAAAATCACCAAATGATGGGATATACATTGGCCATTTCTTGTCACTAAACTACATCCAGGGACTGGAGAAATAACCACAGGATGAGGTTAGGAATCCACTGGGTCTACTGTCAGATATCAGCCTATAATCCATCAATCACCCGACTCCATAAGCTCCCTCTTTAATTGGAGGACCAAAATATTTCTTAGGATCTCTCAGAATCAGCACCAATTAAGAATGAGTACTGAATAGACCCCAGGAAATCTGATTGTTTCCTTTCTTCCAGTGCACAGCTAACCTTGTAAAAGGCTGTGTGTCCCTCTGCAGAATGACTGTAAAAGGCTAACAGTAAAACTCTTAGGTATTTTCTCAAGGTCCTTTCTCAATGGAACCTGGTCATCCCTTTATTTAAGGTGTTCTGGGTCTGCAAACTGGCTCAAACTGAAAACTCTTTCCCAGGCCTAGATGTTCCCCCCACCCCTCCAAGGCACAGAACCTTTCTTTCCTTTGTTTGAGAATTTTTTCTGCTTATACAGCTCAAATTTAAATTCAATAGGCGTCTTGCCTATTTCATTCCTGGAAATACCGTGACTGATTAGCCAGTAGCAAAGGTCCATAAGATTCATGCCACCATAAAAATCACTGTGTCTATGCTGCCCATTATGGTTTAGGCCATTATGGACATTGCTTTGTCTATGCTGCCCATTGTGACAACTATGATCACCTTGCCTTGGCAATTCAGGGTTGCCACCTGGCCCCTGCTACCTTGGAGCACAGTTAAACCCATTCTATCTAATTCATCCAAACCAAAGAGCCCTAAGGTCTGATACCAGGAAAAGGGTAAAAACAAAGCTCTTCAAGTATGCTGGTGCCCCTCTTACCATTTTGCATCTTATAGGATTAGTGAAGGGCCTGCCTTCTGTGCCTTTCCATTGTAAAGGATAAGATTCTACATGTCACACACAATCTAGCATTGAAATTTTCTTGAGCCTTAAAATCTTTTCATCAACACTAAGCCAAAGGATATCAGGCATCTCCAACTCCTTTTCTATATGCTACCTTTTGACAAATGCTTCAATATGGTTTCAATAACATCATCCCACACATCTCCATCCCAAGTTACAGGATTCTATTCTTTACCAGTTAATGCCCTTTCTTAGCTGCCAACCCCCTCCAAGGCTGGGACTTGAATTTTCATTGTAGTTTAGCCAACTTTATAATGAGGCCTGTGGTTTGATTTTCTACAACTTGAGCTTTGCTGCTGCTCGCGTGCAAAGTCTCTTCTATGTCACATTTAGAAACCATTAGACTGTTCATGTACATAAAGTGGGAAATTACCAATGCGGAGCCAGGTAGAAATACAAGGGGGTATTTAATAGGGAAAAGCCTTACTTACAGAGTGACCTAGCCAGCCAGCAGGGCAGCAGTCTGTCCAGCAAGCCGAAAGGGAAAACCGAAAGCGAAACCCAGCCACCTGAAACTCTTACTCTACATCACACTGACAACCCCACACAGGTGTGGTCAGGCAGACCTGTAGCCAACCCCTAAGCAGGAGTGGCTACAGGTTCCCCTACAATTCCCCTTTTAGTCTAAAAGAGGATTAAAACTTAACAGTGTAAAGTATCCAAAATTAACAATCATAATGGTAAAACATAAGAAGATACAACAATCTGCTTATGTCACATCCTAACTATCTATTTTAACTAAATCCTAGTCATCTGAAAGAGGTGTCCAAGCCTGAACACCTCCTTCCAATCCCAACCATAAACAATAGGAAGCTATCCATAGCTAGGTATATACACTATCCTAAATGACAACAATGGGGAAAGGGGGCATAGCATCCTCCAAGTTCCTTCCTGCTGAAATGGGATGACGATAGCCTTGTGGGGTCCTGTAGGAAGAAAATGTTAATATAGTGAAAGTCTTGAATGGATAGTATCCAGTCCATGTTAGATGGGATTCACTTGATTGAAGATCTCACTTGAAATCCTCAACTTGATTGAAGTCAGTTCCCAAACCTCTGGCCGGAGTGTGGCTTTTTCCTATTAAATGTATTTCTACCTGGCTCCGTATTGGTAATTTCCCACTTTGTGTACATCTTGAGCTGGTCAGTTTTATCACTGAGTTTATTGTTGTCCTTCACCATATGTTGAAATGGCATTGGTTAATTTTATCACAGAGTTCATCCTTTTCTGTTGTCAATTTATCCAGAAATGCTAGGAGTGACCAACCAGCATCATCATGTTTCCACAAATTGTCTAAAGTTTTATATACAGAGACACCAGATCCATTGCCCCTCATAATTAGTGAATCAGGAAAATCAAATAGATTTTTCTCCTTGAGTTTTGTAAAATAGTTCACACCATGACCTCTTAGTATTCTCCAAAGTTCTAGGGAAGGCTTCAGTAGCTATAGGTGTTAGCAAATTGGAAAGCCTGTTCCAGATAATTTAAAAATTCATCCTTTTACTTCTGTTACTCTAGAACATATGTATATATACATATATATGTATATATATGTATGTGTGAATGCAAATATATGTGTGTGCATGTATGTATGCATGCGTGTGTGTGTGTGTGTGTGTGTGTGTGTGTGTGTGTGTGTGTGTGTGGCTTGCAGGCTATGATCCAGCTAATCCAACAATGGCTATCTACCAACATAAGGTCCAGGAATTCAATAGCTATTCATTCCATGAGGCTATATGTCTCAGCTGGTCTTCAGTATATGCCAGAATTCTAAAGAAGGGGCTCTACCATTCCCTATGGAGGGTTACTCTCTCAGCCTAGATAGGGGGGAGGGCCTTGGTCCTGCCCCAAATGATGTGACAGACTTTGATGATGCCCCGAGGTAGGCCTCACCCTCTCTGAGGAGTGGATGGGGGGTGGGATGGGGAGATGGTGGGGTGAGTGGGAGGATGGGAGGGTGAGGAAACTGGGATTGGTATGTAAAATAAGGTTGCTTTAATTTAAATAAAAAATTAATTTAAAAAGTGGACTTGCCAGTGAGTACAAGAACAAGCAGGCAAAGAGAGCACAATTCTTTCTTCCATCCCTTTATATGGACTGCTAGCAGAAGGTGTGGCCCAGATTAAAGGTAGATATTCCATGCTCAAATGATCTTAAACTTGCATTTCCCTATATCAAAAGATCCAGATTAAAAGTTGGTTTTCCCACATCAAGTATTTTATTTAAGAAAAAAGTCCTCACAGGTTTATGCAGCCACTAGGGTTTTTGTTTAGTTCCAGATGTAGTCATGAGAACCAAGAATAGCCATCACAATGGCTAATGTAAATAAAAAAGAAAATAGAGGACTATAAACACTTTAGGTCAAATTTTTGAATTATCTTTCACTTCTGTGGGAGTTTTTCCGCTTTTCTGGTGATGGGGATAGGACCCAAAGCCTTACTCATGATAGGCAAGCACTATATTTAATACTTCGAGCTTCTCTCAGCCCATTCCGGCCTACTTCATCCTCCTCAGTGCTAGAATTCCAGGTGTCATGTGTTGATTTGTATTGGACTCCAAGAGAGTAGAATCCTTTCATTGAATTTAGTCCCTATTGTTATCTTTCAAAATCCCTCTAAAAAGTTTTCTGTAAAAAGCACAATGTGTTTTTGTGGGTGGCATTGTGACTTACAGGCAAAGGAATGTTTTAGTGCCTGTTTGCTCCTGGCCCTTAGTTATTTGCATTATAGATCTCATGGCTAAATGCTAACCAGACGCATGTGAGCTGGGTGTGGTCTCAGTCTTCCAATGGGCTCCAGGAAGCCATTGCTGATATCAGATTGAACAGACAAGAAACTCCTTACCATTCTTCAAAGCAAGCTGTAACCGTTTCAAGATTTTATCTTTTCAGTTTCAATGTTATATTTTTAGTGGTTTGTATGAAAGCAGTTCTGAAGCAACCAATTGAAATTCTTCAGGAAAACATGAAAAGATGGAAACCCACTAGAGAAAATCAACCTTCAGGAATGGGGGGAAAGTGGTAGGGTAAAGTGTTTGCCAGAAGGCTTTGATGTCTATCCCATTCAAGATCATAGGATGATCACACTTTCAAAAAATAGCTGGAACTTGTTCTCTCTCTCTCTCTCTCTCTCTCTCTCTCTCTCTCTCTCTCTCTCTCTCTCTCTCTCCCTCTCTCTCTCAAACTTTTATTTCTTCAGAAATCTTTTTTTTTCTTAACCCCTCTGTATCTAGGGATAAGTTTGACTTGCTGAAATTTGGGTAACAGGATTTCAAGGATGACTCAGATTTCAGAGTTAGCTGGGCTTTTTTGTTTTGTTTTTCATAGGGGGGAAACCTGCAAACTATCAGTAGACATTTGAAGGGCTAATCAGCAAAAAATATTGTAAATGTACTGGACTATAGGAGAAAGCTATCAAGACAGCAAGTATGATTGATATACTCAAGGTTTTACAAACACTTCTGCAGCAAGGTCATTGGGCATCCCAAAACTTCAAATATCCAGATATGCGAGAAGTGATGAAGGGTGGGGGACTGGCTATACCCTGTGCTTCTCAAACATTCTCCACTTTTAACAGGCTCATTGGTGACTCCAACTCCCCATCTGCAGTAATAAAAACCTCTGAAGTTTCTACTATGTTTGACAAAAATTACCTTTAACATTTCTTTTATATATTTGGGTATTTTCTCTGTATATGTGTCTGTGTGCCGTTTGCATGCAGTGCCCATGGAGGCCAATCTCGGATTGGAATTACAGATGATGGTGAGCAACATTGTAGATGCTGGAACTGAACCTGGGTCTTCTGTAAGAGCAGTCAACACTCAACTGCTGAGCCTTCTCTCCCACCCTGGTCTTTAGGTCCTCTCTGGGTTTGGTGATGCACCTGAAGGCTGGAACAGGAGGATCTGGAGTTCAAGTCCAATCTAGGCTAGCTCATCAATGAGAAACAAACACCCAGCAGGCAACACACTAAAGGATATAAGAAGTCTGCTTCTTAGAGAGAAGTTGGTTTTGCTATGATTCCTAAACACAATCAGAACATCTCTGTTAGTTCATGAATAGCCTCTTTTCTGTTACAGGTTCCCTCTGGATTCCTGTCTGTGTTCTTCAGTATAGAATCCTCTATTATGTTTGCTCATTTGCTCCAATTATGCTCTAGTTTTCATCCTTTTGGATGGTATTGTTCTTATAACAGCTTCCCAAATGCATGCAGTCTCTGCATCACAGTCTCTTAGGATACCTCCATACAAACCACCTTAGGACAATCTCCATGTGGGAAACCTGGGTGACCATAGAAAGCTTTGTAAGGCAGGCTTGGCAACCATCTGGAGACAACCTGTAAGGTCTCTGAGCAGGGAAGTGTTCTCTAGAGGAGGATTAGTGATAGATTCTGAAAAGAACTTCTTTAGATGACAGGCAAGAGAGTACTCAACTAACCAGAGTCTAGAAGGTGACAGAAACAACAAAGGTTAAGGCATGAGAGAAAGTGGCCCAACACTGCATTATCCTCTAGAATGAGTAACAACTGTCATGGATAAATACTTTCCTTCAGAGGTTTGCCCATCTCTTTGGTAGGCAGTAGATCTTGGCTTTCACATTTATGTTAATGTTAGCTAAGGAGAGCCAGTTTGGTATGCATCCTGTTATTTTCTACTCCAGAAGTTATTTTCTACTCTTCTGGAAGAAGAGAACCTTAAAGAGTGCAGGATAAGCCACAGCAGGCTTGCTACTGCCATTACTCTAGAAAGCACCTGTGCCCACACAAAGCTTCAACTAAACCAGCAACATGTTTGAAGGTGTTAAGAAAACCAGTGTGTGGTGTGATCTTTAACTTCTAAGATGGGGTTTTCTTTTTTGACTTATTTCAATAATTTTTTTTGAAATTAAACTATAGTTATATAATTTTCCTCTTCCATTTTGCTCCAATCCTTTCCATGTGCCCATCTTTGCTCTCTCTCAAATTCATGATCTCTTTTACTTTCACTGTTGCTATATGTATTTTCCTAAATATGTAAATACAACCTATTCAGACCATATGTTCCGTGTACCCATATGATTTCAGGGCTGACCACTTGGCATTGGTCAACCAGTTCAGGGGGATCTTCCCTAGGGGAGACTGTTTCTCCCATTGGCCACTTTCCTTAGGTGTCTTATAGTTCTGTGTCTAGGGTTGGGGGTCCTGTGAGATGTCCCCCTTCCATGTTAGCATGCCCATTGTCATTATTCAAGTCATGATCATGCAGCTGTGTTGATGAGACTTCCTGGGTATAGACAGCATCTCTGACATCCCTCAGAGACAGGCTCACAGAAAACTTCCTGTTCCTCTGGCTCTCACAGTCTTTCTACCTCACCATCTACTGTGATCCCTGAGCCTTAGGTGCAGAGGCTGTGTTGTAGACCTGTCAGTCAGGGATTGATATCACATGGTCACTTGTTTTCTGTATTGTTTGACCGTGTTGTGGTCACCATATAATTTTTCTTTACTCTGTATACTTGAGGTAAGAGGAAATTGGTATTTCCATGACAGTTTACAAAGCATATATATGGCATTATAATTTTACTGTTTTAGTTTCCCTGTAGTGACCTGTTCCCTGAGAGCATGACTTTACTGTTGAGAGAGAACGTAAAATGGTTATAAAGTATTGCAGGGAAAAAAGTCTTCCCACAGGATACCCCAACACTTTCAGTCAGTGACACTTCCCAGATGGTTTGGTTTACTACATTTGTGAGATAAAAGAAGTAAATAGTATAGAGCAGCTGTGGTCAGGGTTCCCTGCTTCCCCACAGAACAGAAAGACACTGATGCAATTAAGTGAATGGTCTCATTCACTGGGGTTTGCTACACCTTCTGTGTGTGAGCTATAATGAGTATGCAATAGACTCTGACCACAGCATTAAATTGAGAAAGATGTATAATCTTTGTTGATTTCGAAGTCAGTTTAAATCTTGGCAACAGCTCATAACTGTGACAAAGATTGTGGACTACTTATGTAGCACAGGGCATGTGGAAGATGCCAAGGCCCAGACTATCTGCTGCAGTTGTCAAAGGAGCCTCTTTTTAATGGCTTCCTGCAACATGCTGTTTACCTTCAATCATAAAAGGCTAGGTATGAATGTGTCCCCACAACAATTTAGTTATTTTGTCCATGATGTTATTTAGATTGCCCATACTCAAGTGTTAAGGCAAAGCTTCAGAGTTTACCATCATACTTCAGCATCTTTGAGTATGGCATATAAGCACATCTGTCACCTTTGATCTTACTAATCAGTGATGATGTCAATTTCTGTCAGTCTTGAGGCCTCATGTATGTACTCACTGTGGTGTGACTGAATGACAACCAGCGTGATCCAGGCCAGCTTAATTCATGGACCGTGATTTTAGAACTCAATTTGTGTCATGTCCATATGGGTAAAGAAAGAATAATGCATCACAAATCCACAGCTTCCTCTGTTGTAGGCACTTGCAAGTTGACCGCATTTCTACAAAAATGGGTTTTCAATTAGAAAGATTTGTGGTGTTGGCAGCACATTACCAGCCAAGTGTAAGCTGTGAAGACTGTAAATCTCAGCCTGGCCAAGGCTCTCCCAGACACAAGACAGTGTGAACCAAACAAGAGTCTGAGCTGTGTTTTCTTACTTCTCAGCAGAACAGTCTCTCAGGAATTGGCAGAATGCTGTGGCCATATGTTTTTTTTTTTTTTTTTTTTTTTTTTTTTTTTTATGTCTGTGTGTGTGTGTTGTCCCTAAATGTCTAGCTTTGAACTTGCTTGAAGTGTTTAGCTTATGGTAGATGTTCTTTCTAACAAGTACAATTTTTATATGTCCATATCTAACATGTAGAAATATTTTCTTAGAACAAATTCTCCCTGTTTTCAACACTGTGGTAGTAGATTGTTTGTGTGTAGTTTTTGAGAAACATCTTAGTTTGTTCAATCATTCACCTATGTTTATTGTAGGCATCAATGCTAGCTTTAACTGTCAGTAAGGAAGACACAGTGCCTGTTTTCAAACACTGCAGTTTACCTTTTCAAGGACATCAGCCCTATTTTATAGGACCTTTGTTCTCATGGTGGGCCCTAGCTGGTCTGGAGACACCATTTCTTAAGCTCGGGTCATCTGGGCAGCTGAGGTTCCCTGGGTCTAGGAGCATACTCTTCCTTATGTTAGTGGTATCTGATGGTATTAGATAGTTTTCCTAATTGAAGTACTTTTGAAATGTATTAAACTTAAAACATTGACCTTGATTTAGCAGTAACATATTTTTTTAGTTTGATAAATATGACCATTTGTAACATTAAATGACTTTCTCTTATCATGAGGGTACTCACTATGTAGTCCAAGACTTGCCTTGGGTTCTCAGTGATGCTGCTGCCTCTACCTCCCAAGTCTTGGCTGTCTGCTGCCCCAGCTGGCCCTGAACTTCAAAGATGATGTGCTATGATATTACAGTAGAAATAATACTAAGTTTCTAAATGGGGTGGTAAGGTAGCAAAGTGGTAACTCTATGGGGGTCATTCCATAGGAGAATGTGGCAAAAATGAAGGCTTACAGCCAGTGCAGAAATTCTAAACTTGTGCTTGGTGAGGGGTGGTGGCATTGTTTCTCATCTCTTGATTCAGTTCAAAGGAAAGGGGTCACATGGGAGAATAGATCAATCTGTCTGGGTTATAATAGCAATTTCTGTTTCTTGGTGTGCTAGCTGGTCTTAAGTCAACTTGGCAAATGCTAGAGTTATCTGACAGGATGGGACCTCAATTGAGAAAATGCTTCCATAAGATCCATCTGTAGTGCATTTTCTTAATTAGTGATTGATGGGGTAGGGCTAAATCCATTGTGGGTGGGCCATCCCTGGGCTTTTGGTTCTGGATTCTATGAGAATGTAGGCTGAGCAAGCCATGGTTGATCAGTAGGCAGCACTTCTCCATGGTCTCTGCATCAGCTCCTGCCTCCAGGTTCCTGCCTTGTTAAGTTCCTGTCCTAACTTCCTTTGATGTAGAAATATAAGCAAAATGAAGCGTTTCCTCACCAATTTGCTTTTGGTCATGATGTTTCATCACAGCAATAGGAACCCTGACTAAGACAGAATGACAGTCTGTCTTCTTCAAATACATAACCAAATCCATAAGCTCTGTAGGTAACTCTATTATTTTTTATAATCTATTGCAGCACTGGGATTCCAGTATTCTTTTGCTGTATTATTTTCTCTAGGAAATATGGGAAGGAAACTTGATATTGCTTCTTTTTTGCTTTTTGATTTTCTACATTGCTTTTTTTCCTTTTTTATTTGAATTAGAAACAAGATTGTTTTACATGTCAATCCCAATTCGCACTCCCTCCCTCCCCTCCTCCCCTACTACCCCCCTCCCCAACTAACACCCTACCTATCACATATCCTTTCTGCTCCCCAGGGAGGGTGAGGCCTTCCATGGGGGGGGTCATAAGAGTCTATCATATACTTTGGGATAGGGCCTAGGCCCACCCTTGTGTGTCTTGGCTCAGAGAGTATCCCTCTATGTGGATTGTGATCCCAAGGTCCACACCTATGCTAGGGATAAGTACTGAATTACTGCAGGAGGTCCTGTAGATTTCCGAAGTTTCCTCACTGAAACCCATGTTCCTGGGGTCTGAATCAGTCCCATGCTGGTATCTCAGCTATCAATCTGGGGACCAAGAGCTCCTCAATGTTCAGATCAGCTGTTTCTGTGGGTTTCACCAGCCTGGTCTGGACCCCTTCACTCGTCCTTCTCTGCATCTGGATTCCAGTTCAGTTCAGTGATTAGTTGTGTGTGTCTGCTTCTACTTCCACCAGCTGCTGGATGAGGGCTATCAGGTGGCATATAAGTCAGTGGTCAATCTCATTATCAGCAGAGGGCATTTAATGTAGCCTCTCCTCTGTTGCTTAGATTGTTAGCTGGTGTCATCTGTGTAGATCTCCAGACATTTCCCTAGTGCCTGATTTCTCTGCAAACCTAAAGTGTCTCCCTTTCTTATGGTATCTCCATTCTTGTTATCTTCTATTCTTCACCTGACTCAACCTTTCTGCTCCCTCATGTCCTCTGCATCCCTCCTCTTCTTCCCTTCTCGTTCTTGTAGCTCCCTCCCCCCATTCCTGTGCTCTTGACCCTTTCCCCTTCTCCAGGGGACAACGTTTGTCTCTTTTAGGGTCCTCCTTGTTTACTAGTTTCTCTGGCAGTGTGGATTGTAGGCTGGTAATCTTTTACTCTATGTCTAAAATCCACATATGAGTGAGTACATATCATGTGAAGATATGTTCTGAGGCAGTATGTTCTCTTATCACTAAGCAACCCTTCCACCCCCATAAAATGGATACAGATTTTAGTCCCATTCTTCAGATGAGAAAGCTGACTGAGATGTTAAGTGCTTGCCCAAACTCATGTTCAAGTGTTAATACTCACGTTGCCCCTCTGCTCTGTGCTCCACCACCTTGAGAGTAATGTGATGACAATAATTAGTTCCCTTTTCAGTTCTATTGAAACATTAGTGAAAAATAAAATACACATATATTGCAGGGGTAAAAAATGATATATTTATAGATTTACACATTGAGGAGTTGTCACAGTCAAAATGACCCACTTACCAATTCATGTAGTTATTACTGTTCTCTACTGTTCTCTCTTCTCCACAGTTATTATTATTGTCTTTCCACCCTCTCTGTACCCAATTCTTTTCATTTCATCTTGGTTTTTCTTCCTATCTCTTCTCTCCTTCTGAGTGAGTACACTTAAATATCTGGTAAATCTTAGTGATACAATACATCATTGTTAAATGTAGTCTCATTGCTGTGTTTCAGATCCTTAGAACCTTGACATCTTGGGTAAGTGAAACTTTGTGGGGTTTTTTTTTTTTTTTTTTTGGTCCTGTCTTGCCATTTTCTTCTCATCCCAGCCCTTGGCAACAGATTCTGCCTTCTGCACCCAGGTTTGGCTATTAGAATTTCCACATATGAGTGAGACAAGTCTGTCTTTGGTTTATTCTCTTAATACTATATGCTCTAGGCTGTGTAAAATGAGACTTTTTTGCATTCCAAGTATGAATGCTGTCTTTAGCATGGATGCATGTGAATATGTAATTCATGAGTTTTTAGGTTGTTTCCATGCCTTCTATATTATGAATAATGCTGTGGTGGGCATGGATATGCTGATTTCCCTTTTGGGTGCAGATCTCATTTCATTTTTATATAAATTAGTCCTCCAGTATCTGTGGAGACCATATTCAAAGAACTGTAAGCAGATGCTTGAAGTCCCATATAGTGCTAACCCTGCATATTCTTTTATTTTTCTCATATAAACAAACCATGAAAAGTTTGATCTGTAAGTTAGGTATAGTAAGAGTTTAAAACAATATCTAATGTTAAATTAGATAATAAAAATAATGTGCCTATGGCACATCTCAATATATTTTATTTTTCTAAAGTTATCGTTCTTGTAATGTGAGATGATATAGTTGCTTGAATGATGTGATGGAGATTGATGGTATTGATAGACATGATGCAACCTGCGTTAGGCTGGCCTGTAATCCCATGCCAATTGATCTGCTTCTAGGTGACTAATGGGTTCGTAGAACACATAACATGGATACAGTGAACAAAGGGGTGTACATTGGAGATTTCATCCTGCTATTGTGAAGAATTTAAAATTCATGAATGGTTTGTTTTGGGGCTTTACATTTAAATAGTCAAGTTTTGTTTGGCTGTTGGTAACTGAAATAGAAAAATCAAGGAGTATTTGATGGGTACCTAGAAACAAGGTCATAAAGACAATGACATCAGCAAAGACCTGACTCTTGCATCCAGTGGGAAGAATGTTCAGGATGGCCGCACCTCGTGTAACTGTTTGATCCCAAATACCAAAATGAGCTCAATGAGCCTAAATGCTGTTACCTGGATGACTGTGCTAAGATGTACATGTGTGTGTGTGTGTGTGTGTGTGTGTGTGTGTGTGTGTGTGTGTGTATGTGTGTGTGTGTGTGTTACTATAACTGTTTGGCTATCAGGTAAGTGCAGAGGCTTGTGCAAATGGAGCTTTGTGGAAGTGTTTCAGAAACCAAAATTACATTTTAACTGAAAACCTTTATTTCCCAGTTTCCCTAGGACATTATCTTTCTTGCTTTTTAGATCTCACAATTCGGTTTTATCTTTTTTTATTTTTTTTCTTTCCACGTTTCAGGCAATGTTCAGTCTTTGTATGGTGGAAAGTGGAGCTGATGAAGTAAATTTGCATGGCGTGACCAGCCTGGGCTTAAAACAGGCTCTGGAGTTTGCATACACAGGACAGGTATGGTGCCAAGTGTAACATGAACAGCTTTGTTTATTGACTGTACCTAACCAAAAGAAATTATCCTCAATGGATGAGGTTTAGTTGCTTTATATATTGGTCATTTTAGTGTTTTAAAATTTCACATCTACCTAATTTTATAATTGTAATAATGGAAAAGTGAGTAGAGCCATTTGATTTTCTAATTAACTTTTTAATTTAAATGAAAAACAATTTTATTTTACATACAAATCCCAGTTCCCTCTCCCTCCTGTCTTCCCATTCCCCCCACCATTTCTCCATCCCACCCCCCATCCACTCCTCAAGGAGGGTGAGACTTCACATGGGGCTTTATTTAAGTCTGTCACAGTATTTGGGGCAAGACCTAGGCCCTCCCCCATGTATCTTGTCCAAGAGAGTATCCCTCCAAGGGGAATGGGTTCCCAAAGTCTGTGCACTAGGGATAAATACTGGTTCCACTGTTGGAGGTCCATAGACTGCCCAAGACCACCAGTTGACACCCACTACATTCAGGGGGCCTGGTTATGTCTTATGCAGGTTCCCCAGTTGTCAGTCTGGGGTCCATGAGTTCCCACTTGCTCAGGTCAACTGTTTCCCTAGCATGGTCTTGGCCCCTTTGCTCATCTCCCTCTCTACAAATGGATTCCAGGAGTTTGAACCATTTGATTTTTAATGTTATCTAGTAAACATGATATTTAATCTGAACTATGTGCTTGCTAAGATTGCTTTTATTTCATGGCCCAAATAACTGCCATACAGAAAATAATTGCAGCTAGTTGAATTATTATTACCACTTAAGCTAAGTGACTCAATTATGGCTTTACTGTTTGAAAAACAAGAGCAAAATAGTGCAAGAGCTGTAGTCTGGTGGTAGTGTGAATAAGATCTATATCCACAAATAAAAAAGAATTCAAAACAGTTGTTTTAGTTAGGGTTACTATTGGTGTGATGAAACACCATGGCTAAAAGCAAGTTGGGGAGGAAAATATTCATTTGACTTTCTGTCAATATCACAGTTCATCATAGAAGGCAGTCATGCCAGGAACTCAAATAGGGCAGGAACCTGGAGGCAGGAGCTGATGCAGAGGCCATGGAATAATGCTGCTTATTGTCCATGAATTACTCATCCTGCTTTCTTATAGAAGTCAGGGCAAGCCTAGGAGTGCAACTACTCACAATGGACTGAACCCCTCTCCCATCAATCATTAAATAAGAAAATGCCCTACATGCTCTCCTACAGCTTGATCTTATGGAGCCATTTTCTTAGTTGTGGTTCCCTTCTCTTAGATGACTGTAACTTGTGTCAAGTTAACATTAAATTAGCCAGCACAATTGACCTCTTATCAACTTGACACACACTATTTAACAATAATCTTTTTTAGTTTATCCCAAAGATCTCATAGCAATAAGTATCACAATACATGACATATTACAAACTTACAAATACAAATTCAAACACTTTAAAAATTCATCAAATTTACTGTATCCAATTTCTTTTAAAAGATAAAGTCTTTCTAAAAATCCAGTCTCTAAAACTTCAAAATTGTGGTGGAATAATCCTTCTGTATGCTGTGAATATGTATTACTCTATTGGTTTAATGAAGAAGATGACTGGCCAATAGCTGAACAGAATTAGGTTAGGTGGCAGAGCCAAACTGAGAATGCTAGGAAGAAGAAGGGTGGAGTAAGAGGAATCACCAGGAGATGCAGAGGGAGCAAGACATGCTGGAGGACAGGTAAAGCCACGAGCCACATGGCAATACATAGATTAATAGGAATGGGTTAGTTTAAGTTGTAAGAGTTAGCTAGTAACAAGCCTGAGCTATTGGCTGAGCATTTATAAATAATAATAAGTTTCCATGTAAGTTATTTGGTAACTGGCAGGTGAGAAAGAAAAGTCTACTTACACAAAATCTGTTTAATAATTCCAAGTCTCTCAAATAATGAGTTAAGTACTTTCTTACTCCAAGAGGGAAGGACCGAGGCACAGTCACAATGCAAACAAAGCAAAACTCTAAGTCTAGCAGCATAAATTTCAGTGTTACACTTCTTGGATTCTGTCTGTGTTCCTCCAAAGGGTTTGCCACAGCACATACAGTGGGAATGCTATGGCAGTTCTTTATTGTTATCTGTGTAAGTTGTTCCTCAATAAAACACCCATTTATCATTTATCATATATTGGGTCCAGTGACCTCATTAACACCCCGCCTTCAAGTACTCTTATTTTTCAAGCTCCCACAGAGAAGCTTACCAATATCTTTTCCAGCATGAAATCCCCAAGTCAATCTACAGTCTTCCTAAAACTACATGGTCAGGTCTGCCATAGCAATATCCCACTCCTGGTACCAATTTTTGTATTAGGCAGATTGCTATGGTGAAACACCACAACTCAAAGTAACTTGGGGAGGAAAGGGTTTATTTTCCTCACTCTTCCATAGCTCCTCTGTTCCATCACAGAAAGCAGTCAGGACAGGATCCAAATAGGGCAGGAACATAGAGTCAGGAGCTGATGTGGAGGACTGCTGCTTGGCTTGTCTGTCCTGTTTCTTCATAGAACTCAGGGCCGCAAGCTCTGGAGTGGGACCTCCCACAATGGGCTGGACCCTCCCATATCAAACACTAATTAATAAAATTCCCTATAGGCTTGTCTATAACCTGATCTTTTAGAGGCATTTTCTCAATGAGGTTTCCTCCTTTCAGATGACTGTAGCTTGTGTCAAATTGACATAAACTGTCTAGCACAACAGTATTAAAGTCTCAAGATTTGGGAGTTGTGAAAGAAGAAGACACATACAAAAGTAGGGGACATGTTCATCAGGGACTGCCAGCACTGCATTTCACGCATAAGGTGGTATTTGGTATTGAAGAGCGTGGGAAGGTTTACCTTTCCTCTGAATTTTCTTTATATAATTATTGAAATGTATGATATTTGGGATTGGAGAGATGGTTCAGCAGGTAGGAGCATTAGGTGCTCTTCTAAAGGATCCAGGTTCAATTCCCAGCACCCACATGGCATCTGTAACTCTAGTTCTAGGGTGTAGAGTGCCTTTTCTGGCCTCCATGGGCACCAGACATATAAGTGGTGCACAGACAGACATGCAGAAAAATATTCATATGTGTAAAAAATTTAAGTCTAATATTATTCGGTCTTTTTCTTAGTCCAGTAGAGTTAGAGATGTATGTCTTAGAATAATTAAGACAAATATGGCATTTAGAATAAAAATAGAAGAAGCAAAAACACCATACATCGAGTAAAAGGAACAGTGGAAGAAAGAAAATGGTGCATGAAAATTCAGGGTTAGCTTAGTCAAATTTTATATCTTAGGAGACTAAGGCAGGCTGTTATTATACAGAGTTGCCAGATCTTTTGCAGTGAAATTAGTAAATAATATATTTTATGCTTTTTGGGTTACATATGTAATTAATACATTAGTTCTAAATTATTTCATGTGTACATTTATCTCTTAACAGCATTGTCATATCTACATTGTCTGTCTATTATGTAAAATTAATAACCCATACTTCATGTAGAGAAACTGAGGCTTGGTACTATGTGGCAGGGTTAGAGTCCCTGATGAAAGGCCAGGAGGCTATTGATGAGGCTATTCAGTTGTAGTGAATACTCCTGCGTAATTGAAATGGCAGTACTGTGGGATGACCAGCAAGGCAGTGGAGCCTGCCTGAACCTGTAAGACAAGCTGTGTGTGCTATGGATGGTGGAGCCAGAGTGGTATAGCTCTCCAAGTTCTTTGGAGCTCAGAAGATACTGAGGAGTCAAACATCTTGGACACTGAACTACAGGATTGGATTTACACTACTGGCGTGTGGGTTTGCTTTGAACTGATTGTTACTGGGCCCTGTATTTTCCTTCTTGGAAGTTAAATATGTAAGTTACTACTTTTGATTTTTTTTGTTAGTTTAAATTAGGAACAAGCTTGTTTCACATATCAATCCCTTCTCCCTCTCTCTCCTCTCACTCCCATCCCTCTTCCCCCACCCCTGACATACCGCCCACCCCATCCACCCTCATTCCCAGGCAGGGTAGGGCCCTCAACTGGGGGCTCCGAAAAGTCCACCATATCATCCTAGGCTGGGCCTAGGCCCTCCCCCATGTGTCCAGGCCAAGAGTGCATCCCTTGTGAAACCCACAGAAACAGCTGGCTTGAACAAGGGTAAGCACATCGACCCTAGACTGCTGTCTGGGAGGCCAGTACAGAACTGATCCATACCCCTGAACATGGATGTCAATGAGGAGACCTCTGCACTCTAGGGAGCCCCTTGTAGTGCATTAGTATTTTTCCCTGGTGTAATAAAGGACTTTGTAAGTTACTTTTTATTTTCTAGGAGCCTATAGTTGAGACACTTTGGAGTCAGAAAGAGATGGATACTTTGAAAGACTGAAATTTTAAATTGGTGCTACTCTTTGGCCTTTGTAAAGTCTGTGAAATTTATAAAACTTATAAAGTTATACCGTGTTTTGGGGGAGAAATGAGAAAGGAAAAGGTCAGGGCTTAACAGTGATGAGTGAGCATTTGTAGCAAGTTGACAAAGGATCAACTGTAGTGGTTAATTTTGTCAACATGTCACAAACTAAAGTCATTTCGGAAGAGTGAACCTTAATTGACAATATACCTCCCTCAGATTGTTCTGTCGGGGCACTTTCTTGATTTGTGATTAATGTGGGAAAGCCCCGTGTATTAGAGTGGTACCACCTCTGAGTGGATGGTTCAGGGTGGTATAAAAAAGCAGGTTGAATGAGCCATGGAGAGCAATTGAGCCAGTAAGCAGCATTTCTCCATGGTCTCTGCTTCATTTCCCACCTCCAGGTTCCTTCATGGAGTTCCTATCCTGACTTCCTTAACTGATGGGCTGTAAACTGTAAGATGAATAATCCTTTTCTGCCCCAAGTTGCTTGCTTTTGGTCAAGGGGTTTGTCACAGTAATAGAAAAAAATATATTTGTAGCAAATATAATGACATTTTTTAACAAGGAAAGGAAAACAAGACCCTAGACCCACACAGACTTGTGTTTATTCTTTCTTAAGACCAGAGGCCTTTTCTGGAGAGTGTTCACAGAGAGATACTGAGGCTGGAGAACATGCCATCAACTTGGCTGTTCAAATTGTGTCCTGGCAGGGCAGGAAAGAGCGTCTCTCCCATGGAACACTGTGAAGCAGCCAGAGCACAACTCTAGGCATTTTATGGGTGCTCTTTGACCTAATTTGTAAAACAACTTTTAAGAAATGCCGTGATTTCTCTTGAAAGGCAGCAAGATCTCCCAGGCATGGTAATGTAAGCCCTTAATTCCAGGCAGAGGCAGGAGGAACTCTTGAGTTTTAGGCCAGATTGATCTACATAGTGAATTCCAGGATAACTGGGACTAAATATAGATCCCATATAAAACAAAACCAAACAGACAGCAAGATCAAGGAGGTGCAATGGACTGAATAAAATCTTCCCCCTGTGTGTTTTGACCTAGATGTTAAAACCTCTTCTTAGTTGCAAGTCTGAATGCCATCAAGAAGGAGACATGTCATATACATCTTATCATCTTGTTTAAAGAGGCACAGAAGTACCTGGAGATGTTTGAAAACAACTCCATTCCATTTCCTTATCCTGGTGTGTGTGCGTGCGTGCGTGCGTGCGTGTGTGTGTGTGTGTGTGTGTGTGTGTGTGTGTGTGTGCGCGCGTGCGCGTGCGTGCACGCACGCATGTGTATGTGTGTGGCGGATAGGGGGTGCCTTCTGTGTCAGTGAGGCTGGAGTTTTCATTCTTGTACAAACTGGAAGATGGGATAGAATTGTGGCTTTTTTTTTTTTTGATAGGGTTTTTATGTGCAATAGCTGTTACTGTCCTGTAACTTTCTTTGTAGACCAGGCTGGCTTCAGATTCACAGAGATCCACCTGCCTCTGCCTTCTGAGTTCTGGGATTAAAGGCGGGTGCCACCACTGCCTGACAGAGCTTTGGCTTCTTAAACATCAAAAGGATTTTGTAGTCAGATATGGTAGTTCACGCCTTTAATCCCAGCACTCAGAAGGCAGAGGCAGGTAGATATCTGTGAATTTGAGGTCACCCTTACCTATATTGCAAATTCCAGACCCTCAGTTCCAGGCCCTCAGGGTTACATAGTGAGACCTCTCTCAAAAAAATGACTTTGCAATAAATCCACTTTTCATTGAAACTGGATACAGATGATGGCAAAACAATGCATTATAGCATATTTGGAAAATATGCAAAGATGCCGTCTCTTACTGTGGAGTTGAAATTAGCATTTGGTAAAGAAGAATCTGGAATGTAGTAGTATAAAGGAAAGCATAGTTTTTCAGTTTCTTCATTGCTGCTGATCATTATGGACTTTCAGTATGGTTTATAAGCAATATGTATATTGTACAGCTGTGTGTAGGAGGAATACAGACACACATGCACACACACACACACACACACACACACACACACACACACACACACACGCACACACATACACACACACACACACACACGCACACACATACACACACACACACAAACACACTGACAGTTGGTTATATGTTTAGGTGGTTGTAGTAAGCATAGTATAAAATACAAGTATTTTAAGTGTCTGAAAATCACTGCTGTCTTGTAGAGAAGTTTGGAGTATAGAGTGGGAGTGATGAATGAATCCTGCTAAGCTCAACAGTGTGTGTGTGTTCCTCCTACACACAGTTCTAAAGTACAGCCTTCTTAAAATCATCCCACAGGTTTCATCCAGGAAGTGTTGGAGAAAAGTCAAAATTTTCCCCAATGTTAATAGTTGCCCTGAACATGTGAGCATGATCCCTATGTCATTACCAACACGTGTCTCACAGGCTTATACTTGTCTTTGCATTCATTAGAAAGCATTCTTCACTGTCTACACACTGCTCACAAATTGCTTGAACTAGGCTCAGGATATGTTGCAGCCCTGTGGTAGCCCTGCACAGCCATAAACAGTTGGTGGGATTGTCGCAGAAACAGCGATGGGACAGAGATAGCCAAGCAGTACCTCCTTGGGGAGCCAGCCTAGTTCTGGAGACTGTCACTGGGAAGATCTGCCATAGGAGAAGGAAGAATAAACCCAAGAAAGCACTGGCTTTCACATACTCTGGTTATGCAGGAACATGGTTCCTCTTTCCTGGCCTCCTCCATCTCTTTTTCTCATGGTTCAAAAGAGGCATAAGAAAGATGAGGGGATGTCATATCAGTCCTGATTGCTATAAGACAGACAGACAGACAGACAGACAGGCAGGCAACAGGAAAATGGACAAAAACCTCCAGCTAGATGATGAGGAGCAGGTGTCACTGAAACTACTTTATGAAGAAAAGAATCCTGGGAAGTAGGACAACTAACTCAATGCTTCAGGATAACCTCTAGGAACTAAGTAGCTTAGTGCCAGGATATAAGCAAGTAGAACTCAGGGTCACAGGTTTCCTGTGCAGCACCCTGGCTGTGATGTGTGGCAAGGGCTATCATGTTACACTGTGTGGAGGATGGCTAATTTATCCTCATTTCCGGGGATATCACTTGTAACTTGTAACTGTTAGAGAAGCTTTAGAAAGCTAGAGTAGAAGGAGAAATGCCTTGCCAACAGTCTTCTTTCAACCAATCCATGTCTGAATATTGATAACTTTGTTGGCTATGAGCCGGTTGTATCAGCATTTGAAGAATAAAAATGGTGTTGATGTGACCTTTCTCTTCTCTTCAGTAACCGAGATTCTAGCCCTTGACTTTTTTTTTTTTTTTTTTTTTTTTGTTTTTTGTTTTTTGTTTTTCGAGACAGGGTTTCTCTGTGTAGCTTTGGAGCCTATCCTGGCACTCGCTCTGGAGACCAGGCTGGCCTTGAACTCACAGAGATCTGCCTGCCTCTGCCTCCCGAGTGCTGGGATTAAAGGCGTGCACCACCAACGCCCAGCCGCCATTGACTTTTTGAGTTCAGGAAAGAATGTGTTTGAGGGACACACATCTTAATTGCCTTTCTCTGACCCAGAGAATGCTTTAGTGTTATATGCATGAGGAAATATTCTGTAACTTGTACCATTTATAAGTTTTTCAGAGATTAAAAAATGTGATATTCTTACAAATGAAAAATATTCTTAACATATAATAGCAATTATACAAACCTATTCACAGAGATAAGAGTTGAATATCAAAGGAAAATCTTCCTTCGTTTCCATGTTCATATGTATTGAAGGCTTTTTATTTCTGATTTTCATTTGGTACTTATAAGTTTGTGTGTGTGTGTGTGTGTGTGTGTGTGTGTGTGTGTGTGTGTGTGTAAGCCTTATTCAAACATATGCAGGGTATTAATGACAGTTCCTGTCATGTAGTAGACCTTGATACCACCAGAGAACAGGATGCCTGATGGGAGGTATGCATATGTAGCACTTTATTTTGACTGAAGCTATATTTATTTCCCATAGCAGAATACTATACTCTAGAGACCTGAGCATCAGCAGCAGAGTGGCAGTAATCTTAATTGTATCTGCTTTCCTGAAGGGTGATTCCTTCGGGGTAAATGTGTCACTTGGTATGGAAAAGGTCTCTGTCAGATTTACTTATGAGCCTTACCCTGATTGTAGCACATAAAACAATTCTAGAAGGAAATTTGCTGAAGTGTATCTGTTGGGAACAGCATGAGGATTATTCAGAAGTAGTTTGGTGTTTTAATTTCACGTCCTTGTATTCACCTAACAATTCCTGCAGACGCCTGGAGGGTGAAAGGCCCTGGAGCCATCTCAGCTGTGTCCCAGAATCTTCAGGATACAACCGGAAATCCACCTTCTAAAGGAGAGTATTTTTAAGTTGCAGAAAATGGTCATTTTCTCCTCACTTTAATGCTTGCCAGGCTATGAAACTGTTCATGCCTACATTTCTCACATAATAGATTTTTCTACACAGAAGCTTGAGGAGAAAGTTTGAGTCCTTTCAGCCAATTATTTTTTTTTTCTTTCTTGACTCTTTTAAAAATTGATGTGATTTGCTCCTGGGGAGTTTTCCCCTTTTATTATTGAAACAAGTGGAATAGTAACCTTCCTAAGTTTAAGTCTGTTACACACTGTCATATTTCATAGTTTGTGTCCACCCCTTACAAAAGCCTCTGCTGTGGTTTTAGATGCTATATGCCAATGAGATTTTGTTGTTTCCCAAGGTGTCATATGAAGCAGTCAACCTTGGCTGATTTGCTGTTCAAAATTGAGACTGCAGCTGGGCCGGGTGGTGGTGGCACACATCTTTAATCCCAGCACTCGGGAGGCAGAGGCAGGCAGATCTTTGAGAGTTCGAGAATAGCATGGACTACAAGAGTGAGTTCCAGGACAGGCTCCAAAAGAGAAACCCTTTCTCCAAAAGCCAAAAAAAAAATGTTGGTAAAGACCTGATCTTGTTTTTTGTGCACTTGTGTGTGTGTGTGTGTGTGTGTGTGTGCGCGCGCTCAATGCCTATCTGCTCCTCATGGAGAGGAGTTGGTATAGAGGAAACGGAGTTGCAAGGAAGAGCTCTTTCTGTGATTTGGTCAGCTGTGGAGGAGGTTTCTTTTTCACACCCATCTTCTTCCTTAGTAAGTATCTGTGTGTGACCTTGTCAGAATGTCCTCACACTGTACTTTATACCTTCACAAGAGCCACTTCTTCAGCAGATTAATGTCTGGAATGCTTTCAGATGAGGAAGAGTAACCATAGCTACACTTTGGAGATTAGCTTCTAGCTCAGTTATGTGGAACCAATACATTGATGTTCCTTTTTTCCTTTTTTTGAATTTTTTCTCTAATTATCCAGTTTTTCTGTTTTAAATGTTTTATTATTTGAGAGTTTTATAAAATATATTTTTATTATATTCCATCCCCTTCCAAACCCTCCCCAGACCCCTGACTTCTTCCCCATCCACCCAACTTCATGTTCTCTCTCCAAAAGAAGGAAGAAAAAAGAAAGAAAGAAAGAGAGAAAGAAAGAGAGAAAGAAAGAGAGAAAGAAAGAGAGAAAGAAAGACAGACCCAGAAAGTCCAATTTGTGTTAGACGACTACTCCTAACCAGGACCCTGCCCTGGATTATAATTAATATATTCATTTTCACTTCATTAAAAAACTGGTTTTCTTCCCAGTAGCTATCAATTACAAATATCTTCTTTGGTGGTGGTTGGTAGAGGTGAAGCTTCATGTCCATTTCTCCAACCCATGACAGGAGCTTTTCTGGATTGATACTATGTAGGCAATGTGTATGCTATCACAGTATTTGTGGGTTCATGTGTGATTTTGTGCTTCTGCCCTATTTTATTTGGAAGTTCCGTTTTCTTGAATTCATCCACTACCTCTGGCTCTTACAATCTTTCTGGCAGTCTCTTCTGCATCATCTCCTGAGACTTTATGGGAAAGGTTGTGATTTTTAGGGCTGAGCATTTCAAAGTCTCTTATTTTCTACATGTTATATGGCACTTACGGTTTTCTATATTAATACAATATACTGCAAGATGAAGCTTCTCTGATGAAGGTTGAACAATGCATTGATCTGTGAATATAAAACTATATCACCAGGAGCCATTTTTATCTCTCTGTTCACTTAGCAGAATAATAGTAGTAGATTTCTCCTAGGTTCATGACCTGTCAAGTCTCAGGTTCTTGAACTCATTAATAGTGTCAGTTATGGGTTCCATCTAATGGATCAGGCTTTAAATTCACTTCAAACTCTGTCTGATTACTTCTAAACCATTTGTGCCACTAATTACACCAGTGGGCATATCTTGCAGGCAGGTAGTTATTGTAGTTCAAAAGGTCTGTAGGTGGGTGAGATTGATAATTACTTTTGTAATAGCATGTATAGCACTTTCCTGCACTATGAATGCTAAACAGTAGGGGGGTGAGATTTCCAGGTGAGTACTTGCTCAATTTCTACATGTTCTATGACATACATACATACATACATACATACATACAGTGTCTTCAGCAATGTTGTCTTATCATTAACTTGTGGAGGATCACCAGTTACATTAATAATAGCCTGTAATGTTTGGAGAATCAATGGGACTCACAAAAAGATACAGCCCATTCATAATATTAGGTATTTTATTTGATAACATATAATGTCTAGTTGGGTATTAGCTCCCTCTGTTATATGGTAGCTCCCTTTCAACTCCTTATAAATAAGTGTGTGAGCTTATGTGTTTTAGATATCTTCTGTTTCCATATGCATAAAAACAGACATAGAATGAAGACCTAGACATAAGTCCATACATCTCAAACACCAGATTTTTTTTTCACAAAGAAGCAAAAAAAAAAAATACTGTAGAAAAGACAGCATCTTTAACAAGTGGTGCTGATCAAACTGGATAGCTGCATGTAAGAAAATGAAAATATATTTTCATTTCTCGCACCACATAAAATTACTTCAAATGAATCAAGGACTTCAACATAGGACCTAATAATACCCTTATTCTGATAAGAAAGTAGAAGATATACTTGAACTCATTGGCACAAGAAAGGATTTTTTGAGCAGGACTTTGATAGCTCAGGTATTAATGCTTATAGTTAATTAATAAATGGGACCTTATGAAGCTAAATGCTTCTGTACAGCAAAGGACACACATCATTCAAGCAAAGAGGTAGTCTGCAGGATAGGAAAAGTCTTTTGTACTCAATTATAGATCTGATAGAGTGTTATTATCTAGAATATATAAAGAACTAAAATAAAATCCCTGAAAATCAAGAAAACAAAGTACAAAATTTTACAAATATGGCATGGAACAAAACAGAGTTTTCAAAAGATGAAACACAAGTGGATGATAAATACTTTTAAAATCTTCAACATCCTTAGCCTTTTGCAAAATGCAAATGAAAACTACTTTGAGTCCTATCTTACTCCATGCAGAATGGCCAAGATCAATAAAACAAATGACTGTAGATGTTAGATGCTGTTGAGGATGCAGGAAAAGGGGTATACTTTCTCATTGCTTACTCAGTGTAGAAGGGGTTCAAAAAGCTTTAAATAGATTAGGTTAGGTATCTAGTTAGGGACCAGGTAAGGAGGAGGATCTTCCTAGGAAGGGCCAACAGAACATAAAGAGACGAAGTGGAAACTGTAGCAGGAGGATTATGTGGGAGGAAATAGGGATAAGTTTTATTCTTTAAAAGTGTCTCAGATCCATTCGAATGAAACAGTTTCCCTCTGCCCCCAAATTTGATTTAAATGTTTATGATAGTGACTCATAGAAGGCCAGGCCTTGAAAAAAAGTTTACCATTTATGTGATGAGACTGACTCATAAGTAGGGACAAAGGTGACAAGAGAGCAAGGAAGATCAGTCATTGACTTTTGTTGAAGATAGGATGTAGAGTGAGGTGAGACCTGTGTAGACCTGGGCTTGGTTTACAAGGTTTTCGGAGATTTCTTAGACATTTGCCATGTTGTGAGGAGGCAAGGCTGAAGATTTTGTGGGGTTCCCAATCTTCCAGCAGTTTGATGTCAGAAATCCCTTCAGCAATGTCATATTTTTCGCACAAATATTGAAAAACAGTTAAACCCAGTCATTTAATGAGAACAAAATGGGACTGAATATGTCCATGGCATCTGTAGTCCTTTTCTACCTCAGCTCTATATTCACGAATCCGTTGTGGTCCAAAGTGCTTGATCTCTACATGGAGCACACCTATTAGTGATACTCAGATACCTGATACCTGAAATTATATGTGATTACCAGAATAGGTGCAGCCCACAGCATTTCTAACCCGCCATCATTACATGATCTGGGCTTGTTGCCTGTCTTCTCTTCACTCTGCTTGCAGCTCTATGTAGCTCCAGGACCCACCAAGAGTACAGGGAACCAAAAGGTAAGTATTCCCCTTGCTCTTCATGTTAGTTCTATTGTCTCTTCCTTTCTTCCTTCCTTCCTTCCTTCCTTCCTTCCTTCCTTCCTTCCTTTCTTTTTTTCTTGCTGACATCATCCAGCATAGAAATATTCTGGCATCCAGTAACTCATAAAGGTAGACTTCCTTACTCCGGGTGGGTTTCTACTTCTGCACATTTACTCCTTTTGAGTGTCTCAACAGAGTGCACATCTGTCCTGCAGTGGCCAGGACAGTGCCTCTGTTTGACCATAGTACAGGATGAATGCAAAGAAAGAATTTTATTTTAGAAATCAAGTCAATACATATATAGTGGGGTATAATTTTTCCCAGAGATGGGGCAATACTTGTCTACATGTACAGGTGACTTGGCCTTGCCTTGTCCTAACACTGGAAAAGTGAACATACTGTCACACAGAAAAACAATAAAAATGTATTTCCATGTTAGAGTTAAGTTTTGGACTTTCATCTTTATAAATAAAACCTTATTTGCATGTGTGTTACTGCAGGGTGTCTCAGTACCCAGCTGACGGGAATCCTCAGTGGCTGCTCTTTACATGGCCTGACATCTTGCATCCTTTCTGGATGACTGGAGATGTCCATGCAAGTTTCCTAGTTGTCCCCTAGAGAGAGACAGACTCCTTTAAGAAACACTGCTCATATTTCAGATTGTATACTGAGATCAAGGCAGAAAAAATGAGAAAGCAGTACTTGGGTTTTAAGCATTTTTTTGTGTGTGTTTTACTTTTTGCTTCTGATGTTTTTTTAAGGCATCACCGAGAAAAACATTCAATGACCTTAATATCTGCAGGAAATTTTCCTTTAGATCTCTGGGTCTGAAGGAAATAGAATCCTTTATAGTGTTTTCGCCATTTGATGTTATATTTCTGTCTTAGTGTGAGCTCATGTGTATGTAGTGTATGTGTGTGTGTGTGTACTCCCATCCACGCATGAGTGTGTGGAGGACAGTGTCTTCCCCTATCATTGTACATCAAGCTTTGTTTTTTAAACAGCTTCTCTCAATGAACTTGGAGATCCCCAATTGGCTAGACTTTCTCACCAGCAAGCCTCCATTTCCTTTGAGGGTTGGGGAAGGGTCTACCTCTTTCTGCCCCACATGCAGTGGTTATAAGGCACATGGCCACACCCATCCTAAACACAGGCACTCAGGATCTGAATGCAGGCCCTCAGGCTACTTGAAGAAAGTACTTTAGCCATCGAGCCATCTCTTCAGTACTCTGGATTAGTTTGGAAGCCCAATTGTAATAGTAGGAGCACTGTGATTTTGTGTGTGTGTGTGTGTGTGTGTGTGTGTGTGTGTGTGTGTGTGTGTGTGATGTATTGTTTATTATATTATTTATAACATTTATTTACTTATATTTTCTGACCTTATATTGCTTTCAATTTCCTGTTTTCTCTGACTCATTTATGTTGCTGATATTTAAATGGTTACCTAAGCTAGATATGGCTATGTCTTCCTGTAATACCAGTACTCAGGAGGGTGAG